>NC_136069.1:560855262-561570262 GCF_964261635.1 Lissotriton helveticus | reverse complement strand
GGGCAGGAAAATTCTGACTCTCTAAATGTTTCTCTCTTCGTGACGAGTAGTGATTCAGTTCAGGTAGTAAGGGGTGGGATAACATACCTCATTGTGGTAAAATTCTCTGGAATGAGTATCTTCATTTTTAAGCCATTCTGCTCTGTGGGGGCTCCTGATGCTATGAAGAAAGGGGTGAAATGAACATTAGCTACCATCATCCTAAACAATATATCATGTCTGGCACTGATTCACGACTTTCAAGCTCACCTTGCTTTGAAATCTTGTCCTTGCCAGGACATCTGAGGGTGATGACTCCCTTCATGACTCCCAATCCTATGGATGAGAGGTCATGTATTTTAATTGTCTCCATAATGGTGATGACGGCTTAGTTATACAGGATCCTACAAAGACAGCAGTTGTAGCATAACTTTTTTGCTTAGGGCTGCACCTGCAAGCCTACTTGATTCAATCTTCGGTCAACCAATGCCCTGCTGATTTCAACCAGAAGTGTGGAACGATGCCTCTGGTAAATGTAGTTTGTCATTACGCTTGTGTCCTATTGGATTGCTTGCTTGATTTCACACACCATTATTGGAAGGAGCACGGGATGTGATCCCATGTCCCTTAGTTGTTATTATGATATTTTTGGCATACGAGTGATGCTGAACTTCCTGCTATGAGTGTAGACATGATTCTCTCTTCCAGTATTTGTTTGAACCGAAAGGCCACATTGGGAATTCTGGGAGTTTGAGTCCCTTTTAAAAGTTGATGTAAACATATTACAAGATGTACAGTTTTCATAAATATATTTTCACTTAACCCCTTCGCTGCTAGGCCTTTTCCCCTCCTGTGCTAAGCCTTTTTTTGGCGTTTTGGAGTAGTGCGCGCTTAGGCCCTTGTAACTTTTTGACCACATAAGGTATACGCGCCAAATTTGCGTCCTTTTCTTCCAACATCATGTGGATTCTAAAGGCGCCCAGGGATTGTGGATTCCCTTGGAGGGGTCCCAGAAATTAACCAAAATATAGTGATTTTTTTGTTGTTTTCAGAAAAATGGGAAAAACGGGCTGCAAATGAAAGCCTATGGGTTTTCCCTGAAAATGGTATCACAAAAGGGTTTGTGGGGCTGAAATCTCCATCTTCTCAGCTTTCAGGGAATGACAGTCTTTTGTCAGAGAACCGAAATTTTTCACTCAGTTTTGGCATTTTTCTGGGACATAGCCTATTTTTGCTATTTTTAGAGCTTTCCACCTCCTTCCAGTTAATGGTAGAAATGAGTTTGAAAGCAATAATGGATCCTGGAAAGCTTTACATTTTCGAAAAGTAGACACAATTCTGAATTCAGAAAGGGGTCATTTGTCTAAATCCATGAAGGTTTCGTTATAAAAACTAACAGTTAGATATTGGAATATTTGAAGATTTGTTGAAAAAAACAGCCTTTTGTCTCAACGTTTTCACCTATAACTTTTTCTAATTTTGACAGCTCTTGGAAAGCAATATACCGTTACATCCGTTAGACCTTCATGGTTGTGGGGATATATAGGACTTGTAGTTTCACCAAGAACCCGACGAACCCAGATCTAGAAACTGAGCAGCAACTTGCAATGGTATTTTTTCATTTACTGGGTATAGTGCACTTTGTCTTGGAAAATGTATACATGGAATAATCTGTATGAAAGACACCTATGTATTTCTGAATTGGGTACAAATTATAGAGTTCAGAAACAGTATATAATTGCACATTTTCAAAGTTGGCAATACTCATACTAGCATGAAAATTATTGGTCATTTTTCATAAAGATTTTTTTTTTACACAATGTCTTTCATTGAAAGGGAGAAATGCATGAAAGCTCAATTGGTAATAACAGTTGATTTACAAATATGAATTAAACCAAGTGTCCCGATAAAAACGGTACCTCACTTGTGTGGGTCGGCCTTGTGCCTGCGACAGGAAACGGCGCAAAATGCAACGTGGTCACACCTAAATTTCGCAGTTACAAATTGACCCTTTTTTGGCAAAGTGCCTACCTGTAGTTTTTGCACCCTACCTCTGCCGGCACCTAGGGAAACCTAGCAGACCTATACATTTTTGAAAAGTAGACACCCAGGGGAATTCAGGATGGGGTGACTCGACTGCCTACCACCAGGTTTTGTTACCCAGAATCCCTTGCAAAGCTAAGATTTTGACAAAATAAACACCTTTTCCTCACATTTCTGTGGTGGAAAGTTCTGGAATCTGCGTGGATCTACAAATTTCCACTCACCCAGCGTTCCCCCAGGTCTCCCGATAAAAACGGTACCTCACTTGTGTGGGTCGGCCTTGTGCCTACGACAGGAAACAGCACAAAATGCAACGTGGTCGCACCTCAATTTCCCAGTGAAATTTTACGTTCTTTGGACAAAGAGACTACCTTTTGTTTTTGAGCCGTAGCTCAGCCAGAACCTAGGGAAACCTAGCAAACCTATACATTTTTGAAAACTAGACACCCAGGGGAATTCAGGATGGGTTGACCCGTCTGCCTACCCCCAAGTTTTGATACCCAGAATCCCTTCCAAATCTAAAAATTTGACCAAAAAAACACATTTTCCTCACATTTCTGTGGTGGAAAGTTCTGGAATTTGCGTGGATCAACAAATTTCCACCTACCCAGCGTGCCCCCAGGTCTCCCAAAAAAAATGGTACCTCACTTGCGTGGGTAGGCATAGTGGCTGCGACATGAAACAGTGCAAAACGCAGCATGGTCGCACCTCAATTTCCCAGTGAAATTTAGCACGTTTCGGACAAAAAGACTACCTTTTGTTTTTGCGCCGTAGCTCTGCCAGCACCTAGGGAAACCTAGCAAACCTATACATTTTTGAAAACTAGACACCCAGGGCAATTCAGGATGGGTGACTCGTCTGCCTACCCCCAGGTTTTGTTACCCAGAATCCCTTGCAAACCTAAAAATGTGACCAAAAAAACACATTTTTCTCACATTTCTGTGGTGGAAAGTTCTGGAATCTGCGTGGATCAACAAATTTCCACCCACCCAGCGTGCCCCCAGGTCTCCCAAAAAAAATGGTACCTCACTTGCGTGGGTAGGCATAGTGGCTGCGACATGAAACAGTGCAAAACCAGCATGGTCGCACCTCAATTTCCCAGTGAAATTTAGCACGTTTCGGACAAAAAGACTACCTTTTGTTTTTGCGCCGTAGCTCTGCCAGCACCTAGGGAAACCTAGCAAACCTATACATTTTTGAAAACTAGACACCCAGGGCAATTCAGGATGCGTGACTCGTCTGCCTACCCCCAGGTTTTGTTACCCAGAATCCCTTGCAAACCTAAAAATTTGACAAAAATAACACATTTTCCTCACATTTCTGTGGTGGAAAGTTCTGGAATCTGCGTGGCTCAACAAATTTCCACCCACCCAACGTGCCCCCAGGTCTCCCGAAAAAAATGGTACCTCACTTGCGTGGGTAGGAAAAGTGGCTGCGACATGAAACAGCGCAAAACGCAGCATGGTCGCACCTCAATTTCCCAATGAAATTTAGCACGTTTCGGACAAAAAGACTACCTTTTGTTTTTGCACCGTAGCTCTGCCAGCACCTAAGGAAATCTAGCAAACCTATACATTTTTGAAAACTAGACAACCAGGGCAAATCAGGATGTGGTGACTCGTCTGCCTAACCCCAAGTTTTGTTACCCAGAATCCCTTGCAAACATAAAAATTTGACCAAAAAAACACATTTTCCTCACATTTCTGTGGTTGAAAGTTCTGGAATCTGTGTGGATCAACAAATTTCCACCCACCCAGCGTGCCTCCAGGTCTCACGAAAAAAATGGTACCTCACTTGCGTGGGTAGGCATAGTGGCTGCGACATGAAACAGCGCAAAACGCAGCATGGTCGCACCTCAATTTCCCAGTGAAATTTAGAACGTTTCGGACAAAAAGACTACCTTTTGTTTTTGCACCGTAGCTCTGCCAGCACCTAGGGAAATCTAGCAAACCTATACATTTTTCAAAACTAGACACCGAGATCAATATAGGATGGGGTGACTCGTCTGCCTACCCCCAGGTTTTGTTACCCAGAATCCCTTGCAAACATAAAAATTTGACCAAATAAACATATTTTCCTCATATTTCTGTGGTGGAAAGTTCTTGAATCAGCGTGGATCAACAAATTTCCACCCACCCAGCGTGCCCCCAAGTCTTCCGAAAAAAATGGTACCTCACTTGCGTGGGTAGGCATAATGGGCGCGACATGAAACAGCGCAAAACGCAGCATGGTCGCACCTCAATTTCCCATTGAAATTTAGCACGTTTTGGACAAAAAGACTACCTTTTGTTTTTGCGCCGTAGCTCTGCCAGCACCTAGAGAAACCTAGCAAACCTATACATTTTTGAAAACTAGACACCCAGGGCAATTCAGGATGGGGTAACTCGTCTGCCTACCCCCAGGTTTTGTTACCCAGAATCCCTTGCAAATCTAAATATTTGACCAAAAAAACACATTTTCCTCATATTTCTGTGGTGGAAAGTTCTGGAATCTGCGTGGATCAACAAATTTCCACCCACCCAGCGTGCCCCCAGGTCTCTTAAAAAAAATGGTACCTCACTTGCGTGGGTAGGTATAGTGACTGCGACATGAAACAGCGCAAAACGCAGCATGGTCGCACCTCAATTTCCCAGTGAAATTTAGCACGTTTCGGTCAAAAAGACTACCTTTAGTTTTTGCGCCGTAGCTCTGCCAGCACCTAGGGAAACCTAGCAAACCTATACATTTTTGAAAACGAGACACCCAGGGCAATTCAGGATGGGGTGACTCGTCTGCCTACCCCCAGGTTTTGTTACCCAGAATCCCTTGCAAACATAAAAATTTGACCAAAAAAACACATTTTCCTCACATTTCTGTGGTTGAAAGTTCTGGAACCTGCGTGGATCAACAAATTTCCACCCACCCAGCGTGCCTCCAGGTCGCCTGAAAAAAATGGTACCTCACTTGCGTGGGTAGGCATAGTGGCTGCGATATCAAACAGCGCAAAACGCAGCATGGTCGCACCTCAATTTCCCAGTGAAATTTAGCACGTTTCGGACAAAAAGACTACCTTTTGTTTTTGCACCGTAGCTCTGCCAGCACCTAGGGAAATCTAGCAAACCTATACATTTTTGAAAACTAGACACCGAGATCAATATAGGATGGGGTGACTCGTCTGCCTACCCCCAGGTTTTGTTACCCAGAATCCCTTGCAAACATAAAAATTTGACCAAATAAACATATTTTCCTCACATTTCTGTGGTGGAAAGTTCTGGAATCTGCGTGGATCAACAAATTTCCACCCACCCAGCGTGCCCCCAGGTCTCCCAAAAAAAATGGTACCTCACTTGCGTGGGTAGGCATAGTGGCCGCGACATGAAACAGCGCAAAAGGCAGCATGGTCGCACCTCAATTTTCCATTGAAATTTAGCACGTTTTGGACAAAAAGACTACCTTTTGTTTTTGCGCTGTAGCTCTGCCAGCACCTAGGGAAACCTAGCAAACCTATACATTTTTGAAAACGAGACACCCAGGGCAATTCAGGATGGGGTGACTCGTCTGTCTACCCCCAGGTTTTGTTACCCAGAATCCCTTGCAAATCTAAATATTTGACCAAAAAAACACATTTTCCTCATATTTCTGTGGTGGAAAGTTCTGGAATCTGCGTGGATCAACACATTTCCACCCACCCAGCGTGCCCCCAGGTCTCTTAAAAAAAATGGTACCTCACTTGCGTGGGTAGGTATAGTGGCTGCGACATGAAACAGCGCAAAACGCAGCATGGTCGCACCTCAATTTCCCAGTGAAATTTAGCACGTTTCGGACAAAAAGACTACCTTTTGTTTTTGCGCCGTAGCTCTGCCAGCACCTAGGGAAACCTAGCAAACCTATACATTTTTGAAAACGAGACACCCAGGGCAATTCAGGATGGGGTGACTCGTCTGCCTACCCCCAGGTTTTGTTACCCAGAATCCCTTGCAAACATAAAAATTTGACCAAATAAACATATTTTTCTCACATTTCTGTGGTGGAAAGTTCTGGAATCTGCGTGGATCAACAAATTTCCACCCACCCAGCGTGCCCCCAAGTCTTCCGAAAAAAATGGTACCTCACTTGCGTGGGTAGGCATAGTGGCCGCGACATGAAACAGCGCAAAACGCAGCATGGTCGACCTCAATTTCCCATTGAAATTTAGCACGTTTTGGACAAAAAGATCACCTTTTATTTTTGCGCCGTAGCTCTGCCAGCACCTAGAGAAACCTAGCAAACCTATACATTTTTAAAAACTAGACACCCAGGGCAATTCAGGATGGGGTAACTCGTCTGCCTACCCCCAGGTTTTGTTACCCAGAATCCCTTGCAAATCTAAATATTTGACCAAAAAAACACATTTTCCTCATATTTCTGTGGTGGAAAGTTCTGGAATCTGCGTGGATCAACAAATTTCCACCCACCCAGCGTGCCCCCAGGTCTCTTAAAAAAAATGGTACCTCACTTGCGTGGGTAGGTATAGTGGCTGCGACATGAAACAGCGCAAAACGCAGCATGGTCGCACCTCAATTTCCCAGTGAAATTTAGCACGTTTCGGACAAAAAGACTACCTTTTGTTTTTGCGCCGTAGCTCTGCCAGCACCTAGGGAAACCTAGCAAACCTATACATTTTTGAAAATGAGACACCCAGGGCAATTCAGGATGGGGTGACTCGTCTGCCTACCCCCAGGTTTTGTTACCCAGAATCCCTTGCAAACCTAAAAATTTGACAAAAAAAACACATTTTCCTCACATTTCTGTGGTGGAAAGTTCTGGAATCTGCGTGGATCAACAAATTTCCACCCACCCAGCGTGCCCCCAGGTCTCCCGATAAAAACGGTACCTCACTTGTGTGGGTCGGCCTTGTGCCTACGACAGGAAATGGCACAAAATGCAACGTGGTCGCACCTCAATTTCCCAGTGAAATTTAGCACGTTTCGGACAAAAAGACTACCTTTTGTTTTTGCGCCGTAGCTCTGCCAGCACCTAGGTAAATCTAGCAAACCTATGCATTTTTGAAAACTAGACACCCAGGGCAATTCAGGGTGGGGTAACTCGTCTGCCTACCCCCAGGTTTTGTTACCCAGAGTCCCTTGCAAACCTAAAAATTTGACAAAATAAACACATTTTCCTCACATTTCTGTGGTGGAAAGTTCTGGAATCTGCCTGGATCAACAAATTTCCACCCACCCAGCGTTCCCCCAGGTCTCCCAATAAAAACGGTACCTCACTTGTGTGGGTCGGCCTTGTGCCTACGACAGGAAATGGCACAAAATGCAACGTGGTCGCACCTCAATTTCCCAGTGAAATTTAGCACAATTCGGACAAAAAGACTACCTTTTGTTTTTGCGCTGTAGCTCTGCCAGCACCTAGGGAAACCTAGCAAACCTATACATTTTCGAAAACTAGACACCCAGGGCAGTTCAGGATGGGGTGACTCGTCTGCCTACCCCCAGGTTTTGTTACCCAGAATCCCTTGCAAACCTAAAAATTTGACCAAAAAAAACACATTTTCCTCACATTTCTGTGGTGGAAAGTTCTGGAATCTGCGTGTATCAACAAATTTCCACCCACCCAGCGTGCCCCCAGGTCTCCCCCAAAAAATGGTACCTCACTTGCGTGGGTAGGCATAGTGGCCGCGACATGAAACAGCGCAAAACGCAGCATGGTCGCACCTCAATTTTCCATTGAAATTTAGCACGTTTTGGACAAAAAGACTACCTTTTGTTTTTGCGCTGTAGCTCTGCCAGCACCTAGGGAAACCTAGCAAACCTATACATTTTTGAAAACGAGACACCCAGGGCAATTCAGGATGGGGTGACTCGTCTGCCTACCCCCAGGTTTTGTTACCCAGAATCCCTTGCAAATCTAAATATTTGACCAAAAAAACACATTTCCCTCATATTTCTGTGGTGGAAAGTTCTGGAATCTGCGTGGATGAACACATTTCCACCCACCCAGCGTGCCCCCAGGTCTCTTAAAAAAAATGGTACCTCACTTGCGTGGGTAGGTATAGTGGCTGCGACATGAAACAGCGCAAAACGCAGCATGGTCGCACCTCAATTTCCCAGTGAAATTTAGCACGTTTCGGACAAAAAGACTACCTTTTGTTTTTGCGCCGTAGCTCTGCCAGCACCTAGGGAAACCTAGCAAACCTATACATTTTTGAAAACGAGACACCCAGGGCAATTCAGGATGGGGTGACTCGTCTGCCTACCCCCAGGTTTTGTTACCAAGAATCCCTTGCAAACCTAAAAATTTGACAAAGAAAACTCATTTTCCTCACATTTCTGTGGTGGAAAGTTCTGGAATCTGCGTGGATCAACACATTTCCACCCACCCAGCGTGCCCCCAGGTCTCCCAAAAAAAAGGTACCTCACTTGCGTGGGTAGGCATAGTGGCTGCGACATGAAACAGCGCAAAACGCAGCATGGTCGCACCTCAATTTCCCAGTGAAATTTAGCACGTTTCGGACAAAAAGACTACCTTTTGTTTTTGCGCCGTAGCTCTGCCAGCACCTAGGTAAATCTAGCAAACCTATACATTTTTGAAAACTAGACAACCAGGGCAATTCAGGATGGGGTGACTCGTCTGCCTACCCCCAGGTTTTGTTACCCAGAATCCCTTGCAAACCTAAAAATTTGACCAAAAAAAACACATTTTCCTCACATTTCTGTGAGGGAAAGTTCTGGAATCTGCGTGGATCAACAAATTTCCACCCACCCAGCGTGCCCCCAGGTCTCCCAAAAAAAATGGTACCTCACTTGCGTGGGTAGGCATAGTGGCCGCGACATGAAACAGCGCAAAACGCAGCATGGTCGCACCTCAATTTTCCATTGAAATTTAGCACGTTTTGGACAAAAAGACTACCTTTTGTTTTTGCGCTGTAGCTCTGCCAGCACCTAGAGAAACTAGCAAACCTATACATTTTTGAAAACGAGACACCCAGGGCAATTCAGGATGGGGTGACTCGTCTGCCTACCCCCAGGTTTTGTTACCCAGAATCCCTTGCAAATCTAAATATTTGACCAAAAAAACACATTTTCCTCATATTTCTGTGGTGGAAAGTTCTGGAATCTGCGTGGATCAACACATTTCCACCCACCCAGCGTGCCCCCAGGTCTCTTAAAAAAAATGGTACCTCACTTGCGTGGGTAGGTATAGTGGCTGCGACATGAAACAGCGCAAAACGCAGCATGGTCGCACCTCAATTTCCCAGTGAAATTTAGCACGTTTCGGACAAAAAGACTACCTTTTGTTTTTACGCCGTAGCTCTGCCAGCACCTAGGGAAACCTAGCAAACCTATACATTTTTGAAAACGAGACACCCAGGGCAATTCAGGATGGGGTGACTCGTCTGCCTACCCCCAGGTTTTATTACCCAGAATCCCTTGCAAACCTAAAAATTTGACAAAGAAAACACATTTTCCTCACATTTCTGTGGTGGAAAGTTCTGGAATCTGCGTGGATCAACAAATTTCCACCCACCCAGCGTGCCCCCAGGTCTCCCAAAAAAAATGGTACCTCACTTGCGTGGGTAGGCATAGTGGCCGCGACATGAAACAGCGCAAAACGCAGCATGGTCGCACCTCAATTTTCCATTGAAATTTAGCACGTTTTGGACAAAAAGACTACATTTTGTTTTTGCGCTGTAGCTCTGCCAGCACCTAGGGAAACCTAGCAAACCTATACATTTATGAAAACGAGACACCCAGGGCAATTCAGGATGGGGTGACTCGTCTGCCTACCCCCAGGTTTTGTTACCCAGAATCCCTTGCAAACCTAAAAATTTGACCAAAAAAACACATTTTCCTCACATTTCTGTGGTGGAAAGTTCTGGAATCTGCGTGGATCAACAAATTTCCACCCACCCAGCGTGCCCCCAGGTCTCCCAAAAAAAATGGTACCTCACTTGCGTGGGTAGCATTAGTGGCTGCGACATGAAACAGCGCAAAACGCAGCATGGTCGCACCTCAATTTCCCAGTGAAATTTAGCACGTTTCGGACAAAAAGACTACCTTTTGTTTTTGTGCCGTAGCTCTGCCAGCACCTAGGTAAATCTAGCAAACCTATACATTTTTGAAAACTAGACAACCAGGGCAATTCAGGATGGGGTGACTCGTCTACCTACCCCCAGGTTTTGTTACCCAGAATCCCTTGCAAACATAAAAATTTGACAAAATAAACACATTTTCCTCACATTTCTGTGGTGGAAAGTTCTGGAATCTGCGTGGATCAACAAATTTCCACCCACATAGCGTTCCCCCAGGTCTCCCGATAAAAACAGTACCTCACTTGTGTGGGTCGGCCTTGTGCGTACGACAGGAAATGGCACAAAATGCAACGTGGTCGCATCTCAATTTCCCAGTGAAATTTAGCACAATTCGGACAAAAAGACTACCTTTTGTTTTTGCGCTGTAGCTCTGCCAGCACCCAGGGAAACCTAGCAAACCTATACACTTTCGAAAACTAGACACCCAGGGCAATTCAGGATGGGGTGACTCGTCTGCATACCCCCAGGTTTTGTTACCCAGAATCCCTTGCAAACCTAAAAATTTGACCTAAAAAAACACATTTTCCTCACATTTCTGTGGTGGAAAGTTCTGGAATCTGTGTGGATCAACAAATTTCCACCCACCCAGCGTGCCCCCAGGTCTCCCAAAAAAAATGGTACCTCACTTGCGTGGGTAGGCATAGTGGCCGCGACATGAAACAGCGCAAAACGCAGCATGGTCGCACCTCAATTTTCCATTGAAATTTAGCACGTTTTGGACAAAAAGACTACATTTTGTTTTTGCGCTGTAGCTCTGCCAGCACCTAGGGAAACCTAGCAAACCTATACATTTATGAAAACGAGACACCCAGGGCAATTCAGGATGGGGTGACTCGTCTGCCTACCCCCAGGTTTTGTTACCCAGAATCCCTTGCAAACCTAAAAATTTGACCAAAAAAACACATTTTCCTCACATTTCTGTGGTGGAAAGTTCTGGAATCTGCGTGGATCAACAAATTTCCACCCACCCAGCGTGCCCCCAGGTCTCCCAAAAAAAATGGTACCTCACTTGCGTGGGTAGCATTAGTGGCTGCGACATGAAACAGCGCAAAACGCAGCATGGTCGCACCTCAATTTCCCAGTGAAATTTAGCACGTTTCGGACAAAAAGACTACCTTTTGTTTTTGTGCCGTAGCTCTGCCAGCACCTAGGTAAATCTAGCAAACCTATACATTTTTGAAAACTAGACAACCAGGGCAATTCAGGATGGGGTGACTCGTCTGCCTACCCCCAGGTTTTGTTACCCAGAATCCCTTGCAAACATAAAAATTTGACAAAATAAACACATTTTCCTCACATTTCTGTGGTGGAAAGTTCTGGAATCTGCGTGGATCAACAAATTTCCACCCACATAGCGTTCCCCCAGGTCTCCCGATAAAAACAGTACCTCACTTGTGTGGGTCGGCCTTGTGCGTACGACAGGAAATGGCACAAAATGCAACGTGGTCGCATCTCAATTTCCCAGTGAAATTTAGCACAATTCGGACAAAAAGACTACCTTTTGTTTTTGCGCTGTAGCTCTGCCAGCACCCAGGGAAACCTAGCAAACCTATACACTTTCGAAAACTAGACACCCAGGGCAATTCAGGATGGGGTGACTCGTCTGCATACCCCCAGGTTTTGTTACCCAGAATCCCTTGCAAACCTAAAAATTTGACCTAAAAAAACACATTTTCCTCACATTTCTGTGGTGGAAAGTTCTGGAATCTGTGTGGATCAACAAATTTCCACCCACCCAGCGTGCCCCCAGGTCTCCCCAAAAAAATGGTACCTCACTTGCGTGGGTAGGCATAGTGGCCGCGACATGAAACAGCGCAAAACGCAGCATGGCCGCACCTCAATTTCCCATTGAAATTTAGCACGTTTTGGACAAAAAATCTACCTTTTGTTTTTGCGCCGTAGCTCTGCCAGCACCTAGGGAAACCTAGCAAACCTATACATTTTTGAAAACTAGACACCCAGGGCAATTCAGGAAGGGTGACTCATCTGCCTACCCCCAGGTTTTGTTACCCAGAATCCCTTGCAAACCTAAAAATTTGACCAAAAAAAACACATTTTCCTCACATTTCTGTGGTGGAAAGTTCTGGAATCTGCGTGGATCAACAAATTTCTACCCACCCAGCGTGCCGTCAGATCTCCCAAAAAAAATGGTACCTCACTTGCGTGGGTAGGTATAGCGGCTGCGACATGAAACAGCGCAAAACGCAGCATGGTCGCACCTCAATTTCCCAGTGAAATTTAGCACGTTTCGGACAAAAAGACTACCTTTTGTTTTTGCGCCGTAGCTCTGCCAGCACCTAGGGAAACCTAGCAAACCTATACATTTTTGAAAACGAGACACCCAGGGCAATTCAGGATGGGGTGACTCGTCTGCCTACACCCAGGTTTTGTTACCCAGAATCCCTTGCAAACCTACAAATTTGACAAAAAAGACACATTTTCCTCACATTTCTGTGGTGGAAAGTTCTGGAATCTGCGTGGATCAACAAATTTCCACCCACCCATCGTGCCCCCAGGTCTCCCAAAAAAAATGGTACCGCACTTGCGTGGGTAGGCATAGTGGCTGCGACATGAAACAGCGCAAAACGCAGCATGTTCGCACCTCAATTTCCCAGTGAAATTTAGCACGTTTCGGACAAAAAGACTACCTTTTGTTTTTGCGCCGTAGCTCTGCCAGCACCTAGGTAAATCTAGCAAACCTATACATTTTTTAAAACTAGACACCCAGGGCAATTCAGGATGGGGTTACTCGTCTGCCTACCCCCAGGTTTTGTTACCCAGAATCCCTTGCAAACATAAAAATTTGACAAAATAAACACATTTTCCTCACATTTCTGTGGTGGTAAGGTCCTGGAATCTGCGTGGATCAACAAATTTCCACTCACCCAGCGTTCCCCCAGGTCTCCCAATAAAAACGGTACCTCACTTGTGTGGGTCGGCCTTGTGCCTACGACAGGAAATGGCACAAAATGCAACGTGGTCGCACCTCAAATTCCCAGTGAAATTTAGCACAATTCGGACAAAAAGACTACCTTTTGTTTTTGCGCCGTAGCTCTGCCAGCACCTAGGGAAACCTAGCAAACCTATACATTTACGAAAACTAGACACCCAGGGCAATTCAGGATGGGGTGACTCGTCTGCCTACCCCCAGGTTTTGTTACCCAGAATCCCTTGCAAACCTAAAAATGTGACAAAAACAAACACATTTTCCTCACATTTCTGTGGTGGAAAGTTCTGGAATCTGCGTGGATCAACAAATTTCCACCCACATAGCGTTCCCCCAGGTCTCCCGATAAAAACAGTACCTCACTTGTGTGGGTCGGCCTTGTGCGTACGACAGGAAATGGCACAAAATGCAACGTGGTCGCATCTCAATTTCCCAGTGAAATTTAGCACAATTCGGACAAAAAGACTACCTTTTGTTTTTGCGCTGTAGCTCTGCCAGCACCCAGGGAAACCTAGCAAACCTATACACTTTCGAAAACTAGACACCCAGGGCAATTCAGGATGGGGTGACTCGTCTGCATACCCCCAGGTTTTGTTACCCAGAATCCCTTGCAAACCTAAAAATTTGACCTAAAAAAACACATTTTCCTCACATTTCTGTGGTGGAAAGTTCTGGAATCTGCGTGGATCAACAAATTTCCACCCACCCAGCGTGCCCCCAGGTCTCCCCAAAAAAATGGTACCTCACTTGCGTGGGTAGGCATAGTGGCCGCGACATGAAACAGCGCAAAACGCAGCATGGCCGCACCTCAATTTCCCATTGAAATTTAGCACGTTTTGGACAAAAAAACTACCTTTTGTTTTTGCGCCGTAGCTCTGCCAGCACCTAGGGAAACCTAGCAAACCTATACATTTTTGAAAACTAGACACCCAGGGCAATTCAGGATGGGGTGACTCGTCTGCATACCCCCAGGTTTTGTTACCCAGAATCCCTTGCAAACCTAAAAATTTGACAAAGAAAACTCATTTTCCTCACATTTCTGTGGTGGAAAGTTCTGGAATCTGCGTGGATCAACACATTTTTACCCACCCAGCGTGCCCCCAGGTCTCCCAAAAAAAATGGTACCTCACTTGCGTGGGTAGGCATAGTGGCTGCGACATGAAACAGCGCAAAACGCAGCATGGTCGCACCTCAATTTCCCAGTGAAATTTAGCACGTTTCGGACAAAAAGACTACCTTTTGTTTTTGCGCCGTAGCTCTGCCAGCACCTAGGTAAATCTAGCAAACCTATACATTTTTGAAAACGAGACACCCAGGGCAATTCAGGATGGGGTGACTCGTCTGCCTACACCCAGGTTTTGTTACCCAGAATCCCTTGCAAACCTACAAATTTGACAAAAAAGACACATTTTCCTCACATTTCTGTGGTGGAAAGTTCTGGAATCTGCGTGGATCAACAAATTTCCACCCACCCATCGTGCCCCCAGGTCTCCCAAAAAAAATGGTACCGCACTTGCGTGGGTAGGCATAGTGGCTGCGACATGAAACAGCGCAAAACGCAGCATGTTCGCACCTCAATTTCCCAGTGAAATTTAGCACGTTTCGGACAAAAAGACTACCTTTTGTTTTTGCGCCGTAGCTCTGCCAGCACCTAGGTAAATCTAGCAAACCTATACATTTTTTAAAACTAGACACCCAGGGCAATTCAGGATGGGGTGACTCGTCTGCCTACCCCCAGGTTTTGTTACCCAGAATCCCTTGCAAACATAAAAATTTGACAAAATAAACACATTTTCCTCACATTTCTGTGGTGGTAAGTTCTGGAATCTGCGTGGATCAACAAATTTCCACTCACCCAGCGTTCCCCCAGGTCTCCCAATAAAAACGGTACCTCACTTGTGTGGGTCGGCCTTGTGCCTACGACAGGAAATGGCACAAAATGCAACGTGGTCGCACCTCAAATTCCCAGTGAAATTTAGCACAATTCGGACAAAAAGACTACCTTTTGTTTTTGCGCCGTAGCTCTGCCAGCACCTAGGGAAACCTAGCAAACCTATACATTTACGAAAACTAGACACCCAGGGCAATTCAGGATGGGGTGACTCGTCTGCCTACCCCCAGGTTTTGTTACCCAGAATCCCTTGCAAACCTAAAAATGTGACAAAAACAAACACATTTTCCTCACATTTCTGTGGTGGAAAGTTCTGGAATCTGCGTGGATCAACAAATTTCCACCCACCCAGCGTGCCGCCAGGTCTCCCGAAAAAAATGGTACCTCACTTGCGTGGGTAGGCATAGTGGCCGCGACATGAAACAGCGCAAAACGCAGCATGGTCGCACCTCAATTTCCCAGTGAAACTTAGCACGTTTTGGACAAAAAAACTACCTTTTGTTTTTGCGCCGTAGCTCTGCCAGCACCTAGGGAAACCTAGCAAACCTATACATTTTTGAAAACTAGACAACCAGGGCAATTCAGGATGGGGTGACTCATCCGCCTACCCCCAGGTTTTGTTACCCAGAATCCCTTGCAAATATAAAAATTTGACAAAATAAACACATTTTCCTCACATTTCTGTGGTGGAAAGTTCTGGAATCTGCGTGGATCAACAAATTTCCACCCACATAGCGTTCCCCCAGGTCTCCCGATAAAAATGGTACCTCACTTGTGTGGGTCGGCCTTGTGCCTACGACAGGAAATGGCACAAAATGCAACGTGGTCGCACCTCAATTTCCCAGTGAAATTTAGCACAATTCGGACAAAAAGACTACCTTTTGTTTTTGCGCTGTAGCTCTGCCAGCACCCAGGGCAACCTAGCAAACCTATACACTTTCGAAAACTAGACACCCAGGGCAATTCAGGATGGGGTGACTCGTCTGCCTACCCCCAGGTTTTGTTACCCAGAATCCCTTGCAAACATAAAAATTTGACAAAATAAACACATTTTCCTCACATTTCTGTGGTGGAAAGTTCTGGAATCTGCGTGGATCAACAAATTTCTAACAACATAGCGTTCCCCCTGGTCTCCCGATAAAAACGGTACCTCACTTGTGTGGGTCGGCCTTGTGCCTACGACAGGAAATGGCACAAAATACAACGTGGTCGCACCTCAATTTCCCAGTGAAATTTAGCACAATTCGGACAAAAAGACTACCTTTTGTTTTTGCGCTGTAGCTCTGCCAGCACCTAGGGAAACCTAGCAAACCTATACATTTTTGAAAACGAGACACCCAGGGCAATTCAGGATGGGGTGACTCGTCTGCCTACCCCCAGGTTTTGTTACCCAGAATCCCTTGCAAATCTAAATATTAGACCAAAATAACACATTTTCCTCATATTTCTGTGGTGGAAAGTTCTGGAATCTGCGTGGATCAACAAATTTCCACCCACCCAGCGTGCCCCCAGGTCTCCCAAAAAAAATGGTACCTCACTTGCGTGGGTAGGTATAGTGGCTGCGACATGAAACAGCGCAAAACGCAGCATGGTCGCACCTCAATTTCCCAGTGAAATTTAGCAAGTTTCGGACAAAAAGACTACCTTTTGTTTTTGCGCCGTAGCTCTGCCAGCACCTAGGTAAATCTAGCAAACCTATACATTTTTGAAAACTAGACAACCAGGGCAATTCAGGATGGGGTGACTCATCCGCCTACCCCCAGGTTTTGTTACCCAGAATCCCTTGCAAATATAAAAATTTGACAAAATAAACACATTTTCCTCACATTTCTGTGGTGGAAAGTTCTGGAATCTGCGTGGATCAACAAATTTCCACCCACATAGCGTTCCCCCAGGTCTCCCAATAAAAATGGTACCTGACTTGTGTGGGTCGGCCTTGTGCCTACGACAGGAAATGGCACAAAATGCAACGTGGTCGCACCTCAATTTCCCAGTGAAATTTAGCACAATTCGGACAAAAAGACTACCTTTTGTTTTTGCGCTGTAGCTCTGCCAGCACCCAGGGCAACCTAGCAAACCTATACACTTTCGAAAACTAGACACCCAGGGCAATTTAGGATGGGGTGACTCGTCTGCATACCCCCAGGTTTTGTTAACCAGAATCCCTTGTAAACCTAAAAATTTGACAAAGAAAACTAATTTTCCTCACATTTCTGTGGTGGAAAGTTCTGGAATCTGCGTGGATCAACACATTTCCACCCACCCAGCGTGCCCCAGGTCTCCCAAAAAAAATGGTACCTCACTTGCGTGGGTAGGCATAGTGGCTGCGACATGAAACAGCGCAAAACGCAGCATGGTCGCACCTCAATTTCCCAGTGAAATTTAGCACGTTTCGGACAAAAAGACTACCTTTTGTTTTTGCGCCGTAGCTCTGCCAGCACCTAGGTAAATCTAGCAAACCTATACATTTTTCAAAACTAGACAACCAGGGCAATTCAGGATGGGGTGACCCGTCTGCCTACCCCCAGGTTTTGTTACCCAGAATCCCTTGCAAACCTAAATATTTGACCAAAAAAAACACATTTTCCTCACATTTCTGTGGTGGAAAGTTCTGGAATCTGTGTGGATCAACAAATTTCCACCCACCCAGCGTGCCCCCAGGTCTCCCAGAAAAAATGGTACCTCACTTGCGTGGGTAGGCATAGTGGCTGCGACATGAAACAGCGCAAAACTCAGCATGGTCGCACCTCAATTTCCCAGTGAAATTTAGCAAGTTTCGGACAAAAAGACTACCTTTTGTTTTTGCGCCGTAGCTCTGCCAGCACCTAGGTAAATCTAGCAAACCTATACATTTTTGAAAACTAGACAACCAGGGCAATTCAGGATGGGGCTACTCGTCTGCCTACCCCCAGGTTTTGTTACCCAGAATCCCTTGCAAACATAAAAAGTTGACAAAATAAACACATTTTCCTCACATTTCTGTGGTGGAAAGTTCTGGAATCTGCGTGGATCAACAAATTTCCAACAACATAGCGTTCCCCCAGGTCTCCCGATAAAAACGGTACCTCACTTGTGTGGGTCGGCCTTGTGCCTACGACAGGAAATGGCACAAAATACAACGTGGTCGCACCTCAATTTCCCAGTGAAATTTAGCACAATTCGGACAAAAAGACTACCTTTTGTTTTTGCGCTGTAGCTCTGCCAGCACCTAGGGAAACCTAGCAAACCTATACATTTTTGAAAACGAGACACCCAGGGCAATTCAGGATGGGGTGACTCGTCTGCCTACCCCCAGGTTTTGTTACCCAGAATCCCTTGCAAATCTAAATATTTGACCAAAAAAACACATTTTCCTCATATTTCTGTGGTGGAAAGTTCTGGAATCTGCGTGGATCAACAAATTTCCACCCACCCAGCGTGCCCCCAGGTCTCCCAAAAAAAATGGTACCTCACTTGTGTGGGTAGGTATAATGGCTGCGACATGAAACAGCGCAAAACGCAGCATGGTCGCACCTCAATTTCCCAGTGAAATTTAGCAAGTTTCGGACAAAAAGACTACCTTTTGTTTTTGCGCCGTAGCTCTGCCAGCACCTAGGTAAATCTAGCAAACCTATACATGTTTGAAAACTAGACAACCAGGGCAATTCAGGATGGGGTGACTCGTCTGCCTACCCCCAGGTTTTGTTACCCAGAATCCCTTGCAAACATAAAAATTTGACAAAATAAACACATTTTCCTCACATTTCTGTGGTGGAAAGTTCTGGAATCTGCGTGGATCAACAAATTTCTAACAACATAGCGTTCCCCCAGGTCTCCCGATAAAAACGGTACCTCACTTGTGTGGGTCGGCCTTGTGCCTACGACAGGAAATGGCACAAAATACAACATGGTCGCACCTCAATTTCCCAGTGAAATTTAGCACAATTCGGACAAAAAGACTACCTTTTGTTTTTGCGCTGTAGCTCTGCCAGCACCTAGGGAAACCTAGCAAACCTATACATTTTTGAAAACGAGACACCCAGGGCAGTTCAGGATGGGGTGACTCGTCTGCCTACCCCCAGGTTTTGTTACCCAGAATCCCTTGCAAATCTAAATATTTGACCAAAATAACACATTTTCCTCATATTTCTGTGGTGGAAAGTTCTGGAATCTGCGTGGATCAACAAATTTCCACCCACCCAGCGTGCCCCCAGGTCTCCCAAAAAAAATGGTACCTCACTTGCGTGGGTAGGTATAGTGGCTGCGACATGAAACAGCGCAAAACGCAGCATGGTCGCACCTCAATTTCCCAGTGAAATTTAGCAAGTTTCGGACAAAAAGACTACCTTTTGTTTTTGCGCCGTAGCTCTGCCAGCACCTAGGTAAATCTAGCAAACCTATACATTTTTGAAAACTAGACAACCAGGGCAATTCAGGATGGGGTGACTCATCCGCCTACCCCCAGGTTTTGTTACCCAGAATCCCTTGCAAATATAAAAATTTGACAAAATAAACACATTTTCCTCACATTTCTGTGGTGGAAAGTTCTGGAATCTGCGTGGATCAACAAATTTCCACCCACATAGCGTTCCCCCAGGTCTCCCGATAAAAATGGTACCTCACTTGTGTGGGTCGGCCTTGTGCCTACGACAGGAAATGGCACAAAATGCAACGTGGTCGCACCTCAATTTCCCAGTGAAATTTAGCACAATTCGGACAAAAAGACTACCTTTTGTTTTTGCGCTGTAGCTCTGCCAGCACCCAGGGCAACCTAGCAAACCTATACACTTTCGAAAACTAGACACCCAGGGCAATTTAGGATGGGGTGACTCGTCGGCCTACCCCCAGGTTTTGTTACCCAGAATCCCTTGCAAACCTAAAAATTTGACCAAAAAAACACATTTTCCTCACATTTCTGTGGTGGAAAGTTCTGGAATCTGTGTGGATCAACAAATTTCCACCCACCCAGCGTGCCCCCAGGTCTCCCAGAAAAAATGGTACCTCACTTGCGTGGGTAGGCATAGTGGCTGCGACATGAAACAGCGCAAAACTCAGCATGGTTGCACCTCAATTTCCCAGTGAAATTTAGCAAGTTTCGGACAAAAAGACTACCTTTTGTTTTTGCGCCGTAGCTCTGCCAGCACCTAGGTAAATCTAGCAAACCTATACATTTTTGAAAACTAGACAACCAGGGCAATTCAGGATGGGGTGACTCGTCTGCCTACCCCCAGGTTTTGTTACCCAGAATCCCTTGCAAACATAAAAATTTGACAAAATAAACACATTTTCCTCACATTTCTGTGGTGGAAAGTTCTGGAATCTGCGTGGATCAACAAATTTCCAACAACATAGCGTTCCCCCAGGTCTCCCGATAAAAACGGTACCTCACTTGTGTGGGTCGGCCTTGTGCCTACGACAGGAAATGGCTCAAAATACAACGTGGTCGCACCTCAATTTCCCAGTGAAATTTAGCACAATTCGGACAAAAAGACTACCTTTTGTTTTTGCGCTGTAGCTCTGCCAGCACCTAGGGAAACCTAGCAAACCTATACATTTTTGAAAACGAGATACCCAGGGCAATTCAGGATGGGGTGACTCGTCTGCCTACCCCCAGGTTTTGTTACCCAGAATCCCTTGCAAATCTAAATATTTGACCAAAAAAACACATTTTCCTCATATTTCTGTGGTGGAAAGTTCTGGAATCTGCGTGGATCAACAAATTTCCACCCACCCAGCGTGCCCCCAGGTCTCCCAAAAAAAATGGTACCTCACTTGCGTGGGTAGGTATAGTGGCTGCGACATGAAACAGCGCAAAACGCAGCATGGTCGCACCTCAATTTCCCAGTGAAATTTAGCAAGTTTCGGACAAAAAGACTACCTTTTGTTTTTGCGCCGTAGCTCTGCCAGCACCTAGGTAAATCTAGCAAACCTATACATTTTTTAAAACTAGACACCCAGGGCAATTCAGGATGGGGTGACTCGTCTGCCTACCCCCAGGTTTTGTTACCCAGAATCCCTTGCAAACATAAAGATTTGACAGAATAAACACATTTTCCTCACATTTCTGTGGTGGAAAGTTCTGGAATCTGCGTGGATCAACAAATTTCCACTCACCCAGCATTCCCCTAGGTCTCCCGATAAAAACGGTACCTCACTTGTGTGGGTCGGCCTTGTGCCTACGACAGGAAATGGCACAAAATGCAACGTGGTCGCACCTCAAATTCCCAGTGAAATTTAGCACAATTCGGACAAAAAGACTACCTTTTGTTTTTGCACCGTAGCTCTGCCAGCACCTAGGGAAACCTAGCAAACCTATACATTTACGAACACTAGACACCCAGGGCAATTCAGGATGGGGTGACTCGTCTGCCTACCCCCAGGTTTTGTTACCCAGAATCCCTTGCAAACATAAACATTTGACCAAATAAACACATTTTCCTCACATTTCTGTGGTGGAAAGTTCTGGAATCTGTGTGGATCAACAAATTTCCACTGACTCAGAGTGCCCCCAGGTCTCCCGAAAAAAATGGTACCTCACTTGCGTGGGTAGGCATAGTGGCTGCGACATGAAACAGCGCAAAACGCAGCATGGTCGCACCTCAATTTCCCAGTGAAATTTAGCACGTTTCGGACAAAAAGACTACCTTTAGTTTTTGCGCCATAGCTCTGCCAGCACCTAGGGAAATCTAGCAAACTATACATTTTTGAAAACTAGACACCCAGGGCAATTCAGGATTGGGTGACTCGTCTGCCTACCCCCAGGTTTTGTTACCCAGAATCCCTTGCAAACATAAAAATTTGACCAAAAAAACAAATTTTCCTCACATTTCTGTGGTGGAAAGTTCTGGAATCTGCGTGGATCAACAAATTTCCATGCACCCAGCGTGCCCCCAGGTCTCCCGAAAAAAATGGTACCTCACTTGCGTGGGTAGGCATAGTGGCTGCGACATGAAACAGCGCAAAATGCAGCATGGTCGCACCTCAATTTCCCAGTGAAACTTAGCACGTTTCGGACAAAAAGACTACCTTTTGTTTTTGCGCCGTAGCTCTGCCAGCACCTAGGGAAATCTAGCAAACCTATACATTTTTTAAAACTAGACACCCAGGGCAATTCAGGATGGGGTGACTCGTCTGCCTACCCCCAGGTTTTGTTACCCAGAATCCCTTGCAAACATAAAAATTTGACCAGAAAAACACATTTTCCTCACATTTCTGTGGTGGAAAGTTCTGGAATCTGCGTGGATCAACAAATTTCCACCCACCCAGCGTGCCCCCAGGTCTCCCGAAAAAAATGGTACCTCACTTGCGTGGGTAGGCATAGTGGCTGCAACAGGAAACGGTTCAAATCGTACGGTGGTGAATTTACATTACCTTATTGCAAAACTACCTTGATTTTGGGGGGGGATCTGAGTTTGTGGCCCGGGGCTCGGTGGTATTCTTTGCAGAGTAGCAAACCCAAACAGTTCTGAAAACTAGACACCCGGGGGACTCCAGGGAGGTATGGCATGTGTGGGTCCCCTAATGTTTTCCTACCCAGAACTCCTTGCAAACCCTAAAATTAGGTAAAAATAGCACTTTTCCAAACTTTTTGGCGTGGGATCGCCGTGCCGGCAAAAATGTTCTACCACCCTGCGTTCCCCTTGTTCTCCCGAGTAAAAGGATACCTCACTTGTGTGGGTGCCCCAAAGCAGAACACGCCAAAAATGAATTTTGAAAAAAGTAGTTTTTAGTCATATTTAAGTTTTACAAATTAAGCCCCCCAGCCTGAGTCCCATGCCTTTGGCCCACCCACACAAGTGAGGTATCATTTTACTCGGGAGAACAAGGGAAACGCTGGGTGGTAGGACATTTGTTCCGGCAGCGAGATTCCACCCAAAAAAGTATGGAAAAGTGGGTTTTTTGACCAAAATTTCAGGTTTGCAGGGGTTTCTGGGTAGGAAAACATTGGGGGACCCACGCATGCCATACCTCCCTGGACTCCCCCGGGTGTCTAGTTCTCAGAACTGTTTGGGTTTGGTAGTTTCCAAAGATGCCTGCCAAGCCCCGGGCGGAAAGCTCAGGTGACCCCCTCAAAAAATAAGATTATTTGGCTAAAGGTAATGTTTTGGTCTCCACAGTATGAATTGGGCCTTTTCCTGAAGCAGCCGCTATGCCTACCCACGCAAGTGAGGTACCATTTTTATCGGGAGACCTTGGGGAATGCTGGGTGGGAGGTAATTTGTGTGAGCCCAGTGATGCCACGCTTTCCCACACTAAAACATGTGAAAAAAAGGATTTTTTCCAAGCAAAAAATGAGGTTTGCAAGGGAGTCTGGGTAAAGGAACGTTGGAGGATCCACGCAAGCCATACCTCCTTGGAAGCCCCCGGGTGTCTACTTTTCAGAAATGTGTGGGTTTGGTAGGTTTCCCTAGATGTCTGTCTCGCACGGGGCCAAAAACCCAGGTAACCCCTCTTGCAAAAGCTGGTGGACTTAACATTTTCACCATTGTTAAATTCACCAGCTTTTGCAAGAGGGGTTACCTGGGTTTCACACGTTTTAGTGTGGGAAAGCGTGGCATCACTGGGCTCACACAAATTACCTCCCACCCAGCGTTTCCCCAGGTCTCCCGATAAAAACGGTACCTCACTCGCGAGGGTAGCCATAGTGGCTGCAACAGGAAAAGGTCCAAATCGTACTGTGGTGAATTTAAAATAGCCCGAAGCAATATAACTTTGATTTTGGGGGGGGGGTTGCACCTGAGTTTTTGGCCCGGGGCTGGGTGGTATTCTTTGGAAAGTAGCAAACCAAACAGTTCTGAAAACTAGACACCCGGGAGAGTCCAGGGAGGTATGGCATGTATGGGTCCCCCAATGTTTTCCTACCCAGAAATCCTTGCAAACCTTAAAAATAGGTAAAAATAGCACTTTTCCAAACTTTTTGGCGTGGGATCGCCGTGCCGGCAAAAAAGTCCTACCACCCTGCGTTCCCCTTGTTCTCCCGAGTAAAAGGATACCACACCTTAACAGAGTTACTCAAAAGTCAAACATTCAAGCACGGCTATCTATTCCTCAAAGACACACACATACAGGTTGGATTTGGCACGAGGGCGAGTGATGGTTCAGTACATAAAATTTTATTAACAAGATATTTCAAAAAAATGAAATGCTCTGTCAATAAATAAATGCATGAAAACTGAACCAGTGACTCGCAACTCGTGAGCTGTAAAGCCACGACAAGGCACCAACCGTTTTACAGGCCATTCACGCACCTTTCATACCTGATACAAACCAGACCGTTGACACCATCCGAATGGAAAAGCAACACATAACAACAATCACAATAAGGGGCAAGGTACACCCTACTGCAGAAAGAGAAAAAAAACAATTATTACTGCACACCCATCTAATCTGCAAGCACACACACATACTGGTTGGATTTGACACGAGGGTGAGTGATGATTCAGTACATACTATTGTATACGCAAGTAATTTCACAAAAATGAAATACACTGTGTATAATTGAAAGTATGATAAACTGGACCACTGACTCACAGCTCGTGAGCTGTAAAGCCACGTCAAGGCACCAACCTCTTTACAGGCCATTCATACACCTTTCGTACGCGTGACACATACAAAACATTCACACCGCCAGCCGCGGACCCATCACATTCCAACACTCACACCAGCAAACAGCGCCATTCAAGGGCCCATCACTTTCACACGCCCACATTTCGGACACTGCAACTACACAATATGATGGACTGTGTGGAGTGTCACTCAACTAGCAGTGTGTGTAGTGACCAACAGAAAGTAACTACTCACACACCGCCTGCCGAGCGCCAGTCCACCCACACCACCATCCAAGCACCAGACCATGCACACCGCCAGCCAAACACCACTCAGCGCACACCGACAGCCAAGTACCACTCCACACACACCACCAGCCAAGCATCACTCCACGCACACCACCAGCCAAGCGCCCCTCCACACACACCACCAGTCAAGCGCCACTCCACAAACACAACACCAGCCAAGCACCACTCCGTGCACAGACAGCCAAGTACCACTCCACGCACACCGTCCAGCCAAGCGCCACTCCACACACACCTCCAGCCAAGCACCACTCCACACACACCGCCAGCCAAGCACCACTCCGTGCACAGACAGCCAAGTACCACTCCATGCACACCACCAGCCAAGCGCCCCTCCACACACACCACCAGTCAAGCGCCACTCCACAAACACAACACCAGCCAAGCACCACTCCGTGCACAGACAGCCAAGTACCACTCCACACACACCATCCAGCCAAGCGCCACTCCACACACACCGCCAGCCAAGCACCACTCCACACACACCGCCAGCCAAGCACCACTCCGTGCACAGACAGCCAAGTACCACTCCATTCACACCATCCAGCCAAGCGCCACTCCACACACGCCGCCAGCCAAGCACCACTCCACACACACCACCAGCCAAGCACCACTCCGTGCACAGACAGCCAAGCACCACTCCACGAACACCACCAGCCAAAGACAAATCCAAACAACACCAGGCAAGCGCAAGAGCACGCACACCGCCAACCAAACACCAGACCACGCACACCGCCAGTCAAGCACCAGTCCGCAGACACCGCCAGACAAGCACCAGTCCACAGGCACCGGCAGTCAAGCGCCAAACCATGCACACAGTCAGACAATGGACACTACACGCAAACCAACATCATACTTTAGTTTTTTTTAAAATAAAAGAGAAACAAAAACAAATTGCAAATTGATACAAATCTACTAACTCGACAACTAAATCTAAAAAGACTACACAAATACAAACTTTGAAACTGAACAATAACTATTACAGAATAAAGACCAACCAGTTCACTTTACCACTCATTGATACTCCCAAAAATTATTTTGCGTGTGGTACAATCTAAAACAAGCAGGTACACACAGCCCGGGGTTGGAAGGGCAGTCGGGGCAGTACATGCAAACCTCCTTCCGCAAACCTCTTCGCCAACAGACTCTACATCTCCGACTGGGAAAGTCTTTTGAGGTTGTAGGAGGAATTGTATCAGGAAAGTGGTGATCTTTCAATCTGGCAACATCCTCCACCACTCCAACTCTAGGAACACTTGCCTGTTCCACTAAAACAAGGCTGCCTATTACAGACTCCTGAAACTTTACAAAAGTCAACTTTGACTGGGGACAAGATTTCTGGAACACAATAAAAGCATTAAAGGTTGCCAAGTGGAAAAGATGGATAGCCAACTTCTTGTACCAAATGTAAGCCTTACGAAGAGCAGCATACGTTTCCAACCTCTGATCAACTCTGTCAACACCACCCATGTACTTCTTGTAGTCCAGTATGCACACAGGTTTGCGCACTTCTGCAACCTGACCCCAAACATTTCGCGGTTCAGTGCTTTCATCATGTATTGTAGTCAACATGTAGACATCTCTCCTGTCTGTAAACTTCACAGCTAGAAGCTCCTCACAACGCAAAGCACTGCACTGTCCCCGAGCAAGCTTTCGACAAACAAGTTCTTTTGGGAAACCTTTACGGTTTGAGCGGATTGTGCCACAAGCAACAGTGTCCACTTTGGCCAATTCCCTGAACAACCGCACACCAGTGTAGAAGTTATCGACATACAAATGATGGCCTTTGTTAAAAAATCCACGACCAAGTTCCCACACAATTTTCTCAGTCACTCCAAAAGTCGACGGACAACCAGGGGGGTTAATCCTGGATTCCTTACCAGTGTACACCCTGAAATTAGAGACATATCCAGTCTCACTGTCACACAGCATATACAGTTTGATTCCATAGCGTGCCCTCTTACTAGGAATGTATTGCCGAAATACCAAGCGGCCCTTGAACAACAGCAAAGACTCATCCACTGCAATTTCTTTCCCAGGATAAAAGATCTCAGAAAATCGATCAACCAAATGATCAATGACAGGCCGAATCTTGAAAAGACGGTCACAATCAGGGTGATCTCGTGGCAAAGCAAGACTATTGTCAACAAAATGCATCATCCGCAGCAGAAGCAAATACCTATCACGACTCATGACTGCCGGAAATATAGCTGTTGCCATCAAGGGACTAGTAGACCAATATGAAGCCATTGATGGTTTCCTAAGCAAGCCCATCAAAACAGTTAAACCCAAAAACTTTTTCATCTCCTCCAAATTGGTGGGAGTCCACCGGGTAGCTCTAGCGTGGGGCTTAAGGCTGGCACTGTTCACCCTCAAAAAAAATTCAGCATACAAATTAGTCTGCTCTACAATCTCTGCCAAAAACACATCATCCATAAACAACTTGAAAAAATCAATAGGCAAAAAGTTTTCAGTGTTCACCCTACACCCTTGAACACCAGTAAATTCCGGCAATGCCGGCTGCACCATGCCTGGTGCAACCCAGAGGTCAGAACTTTCATCGTCAAGTCTTGCAGCCGCAGGCCGCCGCACAGCTGCCTCATGTCTCACTACACCAACTGGAAGTCTAGCAGCCCCAGGCTGCAGCCCAGATGTCTCTTGCCGCACAATTGGCACATCACTGTCCTCCGCAACCACAGGCACAACAATGTCCTCCAAAACCGTAAACACAGCAATGTCCTCCCCAACCACAGGCACATCATCCACACCAAAAGTAGCTTCATCAGCACTCAAAGTGTCTTCATCATCAGATGAAGCCATGTGTAGAGAAAACTCACTACCTGAATCTTCACCTCCCACCTCTGGCTCAGAATCAGAGTCAGACTCTGGACCATTGTACAGGAATTTATATAGCGCAAATCACCAAGCGGTTTCTAAGCGCTTGCTTAGGGAACCCGTCCTGGTATTCCCCTGTGAGATTACCCCGGCAGGGTATCCGCAAGGTGAAAGCCAGGCATCCCGCCGCGAGGGGCCGTTGTGGAGATTAAGCAAGCTATTGCCCAGAGTCGCAGAGTGTGAACCCGTGAATCGAGTAGGCACCGGAGCGAGAATTGTCGAGTCCATGGGCATTTTTGGACTCAAGACCCCGCCGAGCCGGGAATTGAACCCTGGTCCCGGGCTGACCTCTGCTTCCAGGTCTGCCTCCTCTAACCAGTGAGCCACACTTCTCCATGGTCAGAGGAAGAATCAAGAAGCATTCCAACAACTTGCTGAGCAGTACTCCGGCGGCTAGCCATTATCCTTACAAATAAAGGAGTCTGCACAAACAACTCATCAACCCCAACACTGCGCAAAGTAAGATAAAAATGTAAGACTTTTTCACAAAAAAAATATTTAGAAAAAATATACAATTCACTTACAAGACACAACTACACTCACCAGCACCTACTCTGCAAAGACACAGCAAATAGGCAACGATATCCCACTAGAAAGAAGAAAAAAAAACTTACATCTACAGAAGGACACATCAAAAACAAATGCAAAACATGTTATACAATCACAACAAACAGCAACAAAACATACTCGTATTACTACACACTTTGCAAAATAAACAATTACATTACAATTGAACAAAAAAAAGGTCTCTTACCAAACACATGCAACTACAGAAACAGCAGAACAACAGAACCACCAGTAACAGAACCGCACACTGCAACAATCTGAAGAGAAAAAAAACCAATACACATTAGAAGAAACAAAAACAACACACATTACAACAGGCTATGTCACAGGGTATGTCACAAATGGGGTGTCTGTCCCCAAGGGGGGAAGATTATAAATCATTATAAACGTGGGCCCCCTGGAATCAACCCTACGGAGGGCAGAGAGGCCAAATAAAGACACAGCAGAACATACTGAAAACAAATGGGCCCAAGGAAGCAACCCTTGGCCAAGGGGTCGCTCCCTATAAAAAAAATAACCCTGGAGTCTAGTGGGCTTTTCTATTCCCCCCCCCCCCCCCGGGGCAGAAAAGTCTAAAAAAATATTAGGGTCACTAGGAAGCGACCCTACCCCAATGGGTCGCTTCCTTTTCAAATAAAAAACAAATCCCTGGTGACTAGTGGGCTTTTCTGCTCCCCCTGGGTGCAGATCGGCCGAAAAAACGGCCGATCTGCCCCAGGGGGTGCAGAAAAGTCTGAAAAATATTTTATCCCCCTAAGGAAGCGACCCTTGCCCAAGGGGTCGCTTCCTTTATAAATAAAAAACAATCCCTGGTGTCTAGTGGGCTTTTCTGCCCCCCCTGGGTGCAGATCGGCCACACAAAACGGCCGATCTGCCCCAGGGGGGGCAGAAAAGTCTGAAACAATATTTAGCCCCAAAAGGAAGCGACCCTTGCCCAAGGGGTCGCTTCCTTTATAAATAAAAAACAATCCCTGGTGTCTAGTGGGCTTTTCTGCCCCCCCTGGGTGCAGATCGGCCAAACAAAACGGCCGATCTTCCCCAGGGGGGGCAGAAAAGTCTGAAATATTATTTGGCCCCAAAAGGAAGCGACCCTTGCCCAAGGGGTCGCTTCCTTGACAAATAAATATCACCAAAAACAATCCCTGGTGTCTAGTGGGCTTTTCTGCCCCCCCCTGGGTGCAGATCGGCCAAACAAAACGGCCGATCTGCCCCAGGGGGGGCAGAAAAGTCTGAAATAATATTTGGCCCCAAAAGGAAGCGACCCTTGCCCAAGGGGTCGCTTCCTTGACAAATAAATATCACCCAAAACAATCCCTGGTGTCTAGTGGGCTTTTCTGCCCCCCCTGGGTGCAGATCGGCCAAACAAAACGGCCGATCTGCCCCAGGGGGGGCAGAAAAGTCTAAAACATTATGTGGCCCCCTAAGGAAGCGACCCTTGCCCAAGGGGTCGCTTCCTGCACAGTAAAATATACACAAACAGAATCCCTGGTGTCTAGTGGGGCATTCCTGGTGCACGATCGCGACGCTGTGCGCGATCGTGCACCAGGAATGCCGTGCATTGGGAATTCAGGGGAGAGGAAACACAGTTTCCTCCCCCCAATGCCTCAAGGCACCGAAAAACGCCCCCCCCACCCCACCGGAGCAACAAACACGCACCTCTTTGCTGGACGCACTGGAAACAAATGGCTTCCAGCGCGTCCAGCGCTTCCTGATGACGTTGGCGCGCGCTGTGCGCGCTGACGTCACCAGGAAGCGTGGGGGAGCCAGGGGGTGGCAGCGGAAAGTCTTCCGCTGCCACCCCTGCAAAAAAAAAAAAGATCGCTGCACAGGGGGGGGAGCGCCAGCGCTCCCCCCCAGGGCTGTACTGATGACGGAGCGGTTCCGTCATCAGCACAGCCCAACCGATGCTGATGACGGAACCGCTCCGTCATCAGCATCGAAGGGGTTAATATATATAGCCCACTGGTATTTACATTTCTGTGTCTTCTACAATATGAAATTCTCACATTATGTTTTACCTTGTTCACATATCTCTGATTATCATAGTCATAGGATATTAATCAACATGTTTGCACCTACAAAGTTGTACAATATCAATTATTCAAAAGATTTTACAACCCATTGTAGTGGACTTTCGCACATCACGCTGTTGTATGCATCTGACATCCATATCTGCAGTGTGTACATTATTATCACCATTCCTTGATCATAGCATTCCCACCTGTGTGCCTTAGTTGTCTTTGTGAAGATTACATGTCAACCAGTCTGATGTTACACCTATTGAAAGAGGATGAACACACCAACCAATCACATATACCACCTCCTAATACTTCTAGAGTGTGAGCTCGCCCTAACACTGTTGTCCCATTGGCTTCTGGTGTAGACAAGTATCTCATGATCTAACTAGGTTGATGGATCATGTCCTTATATGTATCCTTATGATGTTTCAAGATATCATCTTGCTATGTGAAAAAATGTCCTATTTGTTGCGGATTTTCACTGTGGTACGCATGGATAGGATCAATTTGCGCTTCAAGTGTTTACAATATCGATTTGGAATTACTGGCTCTAGACTGCCTAGAAACCATCTATTTGATATCCATTGACGAATGGGTTAACTCAATGCAATGTTTTACCAAAGGACCTTACAGCGGAAGCGTGATTAGTATTGTGCAATATGTTTACGCATCTCTTGGTTAGTTTTCCCAATATATGCTACTTTCCATTGATATATCACACACTACACAACATTTTCCATGTTGCAGTTTCTGAATTTCAGGTGTCTTATTTTCATGTCTCTGTATGTAAACTTCTCACCTTCAATCGTACTGTCACAAGAAGAGCAGTTACCACATTTATGACGACCCTTAATAGGTGGTAGATTTAAGATCATGCTTGGAGAGGCAGTCATGATTTTTCTGATGGTTTTTGATCAAACAAAACTGTCTCAAATATTCGTGTTTCTTTTTAGTGCAAACAGGGGTAACTCTTTCAAGTGGGCAATGCCTTTAACGCTTCTCCAGTTCTTTCTAATGGAGTATTTCCTCATGTTGGTTACGCCAGAGAAGGTGGTCACATACATCATTAGGTCATTGTTGGATTTGTCCCCTGGTACACTGATTAGGGTAGAGTCTCCCGTGTACCACCCTCGCCTCATGGCTAGCGAAAGCAACTTTTTGGGATAGTTGCATTGTTGCAGTTTAGTGACAAGATTCTCAGCGTTAACAAAGTAATTCAATCTTTTCGAGCAATTCATCCTTATTTTTGGGAACTTGATACAGGAAAGATTATCTCTAAAGTTCCTCTGCTGGAAACTGGAGTAATGAAGAAACTTATTCTATCCATTTCTTTGGTGTAAAGAGTGGTATAAATTTGATTGTTCTCATGTTGCAAGGTTAGTGTACAAGAAATTAATTTATTTTTTGTTCATTGTCATCATGAATTGGATGTCAGGACTTCATGTGTTTGACCAATTAGGGAAATCACCTTTATGAGAGGGATAGGAAGCCAACTACTGCCTTGACGGAATCTTGTATTCTGTCAGAGGCAGTGGTCTTTCCCCCTGTGGCAGGTGGACCGATTGCCTGTATGTCGGTGGGACTGCCACTGATGACCTGCCGGTGGCAGTCCCATTTTATTTATTTATTTATTTTGAAAGTTTTATAGAGCGCGAACAAGACCCTTGCAGATATCAGAGCGCTTTACAGTAAGTACAGTTCTTTATATATCAATTAAAAGCATGTCAAAGCAGATATACATAACATCTTGTAAAAGCAGAGTAGTAAGGTACAACATAAAACTATCCCGTTGCGTGAAGTAAAGGGAAGATATAAAGTCTAGGTTGCCTAGATGGTCCCTTGTCATAATAAGGGTTAGTAGCGATGGTACATTTGGTCTTGAAATTTCTTTAGACCATACTCAGGCGAATTTGGCCATGAGAATCGATTTTGCTTCCTTTTTGAAAGAAGCAGTAGAGGAGTTAAGTCTGGTTTCTGGGGGTAAGGCATTCCAGATTCTGGGCACCATCCCTGAGAAGGTTTGGTTATATGTTTTCTTCTTGTTGAATCTTTGCAGTTTCAGTAGTAGGTTTTCCGTACTTCTTGAAGATCTGATCCCACCAGAGATCGTCAGTTTCTGTGTCAGATAGCTGGGTGCTTTGTGATGCATGGCTTTATGCGTCATACACGCTATTTTCAAATGAATTCTGGCTTCCAGAGGTAACCAATTCAAGGATTCTAGGTCCGGGGAGATGTGTGAACTTCTTTTAGAACCAGTTATGAGTCTCGCTGCAGCATCGATTGCGGTGCCGTTGTGGCATTGGGTAGATCACAAAGAGAGACACTTCCGTACTCCACCCTAAGGATAACTAGAACTTGTACTGCCTGCTTGTAGTCATTGATTGGCAGGAAGGGTTTCAGCTTCCTCAGTGTGTTTATCTGGAATTTTGCTTCCTTTGTAGCGTTGCTGATGTGTTTTTGCATTTTGAGGTTACTGTCAAGAGTTATTCCCAGCGATTTCGCTTAGTCAACGATGGTCAGTTGAACGTTGAGTGCCGTAAGAAGTTTGATCCAGCCTTGCATTATGGGGACTTGGGCGGGTGGAGCTATTAGAAGGAATTCGGTTTTTAGGGCATTCAATTTGAGATGGTTTTCTGCCAGCCAATTCATTCTGGGTATTCCTAAGCATTGTATTAAGCAATTGATGTCTTCTAAGGTGTGGATTTTAAGGTATAATTGTGTGTCGTCAGCGTACATGGGATATTGCATGTTAGACGCATGTAGAATTTCGGTGAGTGGTTCCATGAAAAGATTAAGCAATGTCCGGGATAGTGAGGACCCTTGCGGAACTCCCAAAGTTACTGGAACGGGTTTGGACAGGGAGTTGTTGACCTTGAATTGTTGTGTCCGATTTTGGAGAAATGAGGTATACCAGTTTAGCACTGACCCTGATAATTCCATTCTATGTTTCAGAAGAGCTATCAGGTTCTCATGTTTGACCGTATCAAAGGCTGAGGAGAGGTCTAGCAGGATGAGTAGGCAGGTTCCATTCTGATCAAGGATTTGTAGCACATCGTCAATTATATGTGTCATGGCTGATCTAATGCTGTGACCTGCTTGGAAGCCTGATTGGTGTTTGTTAAGAAGGTCAAAGTGCTCAAACCAATGTGCCTGCCCTTACAACAAGGTGAACTTTCCCTTTACTTCAGTTTTTTGAAACAATCAAAGTAGTGGGTGTATTTTACTCCTACTACTGCTTACAGTGTCTCATGTCACTCTGTCTTTACCTTTGCATGTCTAAAAACACGTGTGTGTGTACCAATTAGTCCCTTGTGCTGTACTTCCCTGTTGCTCAACCCTTCTCTAGTGAAAAAAGGGGAGGGGGGGTTGGCAACGCCTCACGGGAGCAACCACCAAGGAGGATGTGTCAAACTGGTTCTCGCTTGACTCCCCACTATATCATCATCAGCAGTTGCCAACCTTGAAAATAAAGAGGATAAAAAACTGTGCTCAGAAAAGAAACTCTGTGTAGTGATGTGAATGACCCACCTAAGTGATAGGGCCTAACCTCCAACTTGTGAGTTATAGGACCTATTCAGTTAAGAAGAACTGGGCTCCACTAGCACTTTCCATTTTATTCTTTGCCGTGTGCCTGTTCTAATAAAAAACCAACATGTTTCATCGCCGCATTATACATTACCGGCGATTTCATCAGGGTTGTGTTAGGGTCAGCGTACTTCTTGCACGTATCATCGATTTTCTCCCTTTATTGTACCTGAATGCACATATGGAAAATAAAAAAGTAACACACACATCTACTGCAGTTCGGTCATCGTGACTTAAAATGGTATGCTCTGGCACCATTCCCAAAGAACCTTCTTATACATTACCTGGTAGAGGTGCATACCAGGCTCCCGTAGAAGAAATTGCTGTTAGAAGAACCCCCTTTATCCATAAGTGGGTTTGCGTGTTCGCCCTTGGGTCGATATCTAAAAACCGAGTAAGTTATAATTAGTTGCTCATTATTCCCCTCAGAAAGTGTTTTCGCCGATTATACTGTGCTCCTCCTGTTTCTCGGTCTAGCTACCCTTGCCACTGCAATTACCGGCTACGCTATCCCGTGCACACAGGTTTGTCAACTGCCCCTGCTGCTCGTTAGTTAACCCGAGCCCTATGTTACAGCCGCAATCGGCGGTCGGTCCTCTCAAGTATACCAAGGTTATTACCCAGTTGAGCTAGTTTTTATTCTATTCCCTCTCGTTTCTACAGCGTATATTTCCTCCTTACCGCGTGTGCAAGCTGATGTGGCCTCCGCTCACCCTTCTCGCTCGCGCTCACCGTGCTGGCGTTTGTATTTTAAGCACGCCTCAAGTGGCGCTTCCTGATCACGTGGTTGTTACTTTGCGTGAAGGTGACGTGATGAGATGTGTTAGCGGATCGGCCATATTGGAAAGGGTCCCTAACTGTGGTTTGTATCACCTCTGTGCATATCATTCTATCCTTTGTAACTTAGGTCTGGCCCATTTTTATTTGGGGACGTATGTTTTATTGGTCCCTGTGGTAGACTGGATTATTTCTTTCATAACAGCGAATCTGAGTTTATTGCGCATTCCACATTTCAATTAGATATTCTCTATAGGGATAGCTCATTGCTCTATGTTTTATTACTATGGACCACGTAGTCTGCGGTCATGTAGGGTCTTATCTCTCACTTTGATGTGATAAAGATAGTGTGTACTTATTTCTCTTGAGATCTGCTATCTTTATATCATCGCTATGTGTCATGGCATCAGTAGTGTGATCTAGTTCACTGGAATTTGTGCCATTCGATAGTATCGTTCAATCCCCGATCATCTGTGCATTCTTCAAATATCCAGCGGGCTTCCTTTTTATGTAGGATGTTGTCCATGTTGTATTGGTCCCCTCGTACTGTTTCAATTACTATCCACCGCAGATCCCTGGGTTGATGTTGATGGTTCACAAAATGTTGTACCAGCTTCGTTGTCAGTTTCGCCGTTTTCCGGGTATTAAGGTGCTCCTGGATCCTGATCTTTATTTTTCTAGATGTTAATCCAATGTAGTGTAGATTACATGGCCAAGTAAATCTATAAATTACATTGGAGGTGTTACAATTACTGTAGGTGTTCAAGTGCCATTCTTTCCCGCTGGCTCTGGTGAATGATTTCACTTTGCTAGTACACCCGCAAACTGTGCAGCTACCGCACGGATAATGCCCTGGTGGAATATTAGTTTCTTTCACCACCGGAGCTGCACGCGAGTGGACCAGGCGGTCTCTCAGGCTTGAGGATCTTTTAAAGGCGAACCTGGGTTGTGGCATCAGCTTCAGGTTGGTGTCTAGTATGTGCCAATGTTTCTTGATTATTTGACGAATCTTAGTAGATTGGGGGCCAAAGGTGGTAACAACTGGTATACATTCTTTCTTTTCTCTGATGTGCTTCGTAAGTAAGGATTCTCTGGGGGTGTTCAATGCCCGTTTGCGTGCTTGTTTCACTATTTTGGTGGGATAAGCACGGTTAGTTAGTTTTGCTGCTAGATCTTCTGACTGTTCTAGATAGCTGGCTGTCGTGGTACAGTTTCTTCGGTACCTCATGAACTGTCCTACCGGGAGGTTGTCCCGGAGGGCTCTTGGATGGAATGATCTGTAATGCAACAGTGAATTCTTGTCCGTGGGCTTCTGATGGACCGTTGTTGTCAGTATGTTCCCTGTTGCATGTATGTCCAAATCCAAGTAAGTGGCCTTGTGTCGGTCTATGTTCCAGGTGAAACGGAGGCACTGGTCCAGATTGTTGAGCCATGTGAGAAATTGGTTCAACTCGTCCGCAGTTCCCCTCCAAATGCACAAGATGTCATCAATATATCTCTTCCAGAGGACAATGTTCCTCTGGAAGAGATTGGAATCATGATGGATATAATTATTCTCGAATTGCCCGACGTAAATACACGCCAGGCTTGGGGAAAATGTAGCCCCATCGAGGTCCCCGATGTCTGAAGGTACAGTTGATTTTTGTACATGAAGAAATTGCGGGTGAGTGCCAGTTCTTTGCACTGGAGCACAAACGATGGTGCCATGTCGTAAAACCATTCACATTGCCCCAGGGCACGAGCTGCTGCCACCAGCGTCGCCTCCAGGGGTATGTTGGTGTACAGTGACTCTATGTCTATTGTCACTAAGAACTGTTCCTCGGGATTGTAAGTAATGGTTTCCAGGTACCGTAGGATGTCTGTAGTGTCCTGCACATAGGACGGTTGTGTAACTACGCATTCACGTAAAAAGAAATCCGCGAACTGCGATAGTGGCTCAAGTATCGAATTTATACCCGATACTATCGGGCGCCCTGGGGGGGGGTCTTAGGGCCTTGTGGATTTTTGGCACTATATAAAAGCCCGGGACCCTGGGGGACGGATTTATCAGGAATTCTGCCTCTTTTGCCGTTATCCATTTTTTCTCTTTTGCCATGGTGACAAGTTTTTGAATAGTTGTTTTCAGCTCTTCAGTTGGATCTCGGGAAAGAGGGTGGTAATGTTCTCTGACACTCAACAATCTGGTGATTTCTGCCTCGTAGTCTATGGTATTCATCACCACCACCGCTCCACCCTTATCCGCCGGTTTAATGGTAATCGAGCTGTTGGTCTGTAGTGATTTAATAGCTTTCCAATCCGTTTGTGACATGTTGCTGTGTGTCCTCTTGAGTTGTTTTTGTTCAAGTTCTGTGATCTCTTTAAGAACTTTTTGTTCAAAGACTGTGACCTCTGGTCCCACTTGATGGTTCGCAGGGGTGAAGGTTGAAGGACGATGTAAGTCTGTACTAAAGGATTCAGACATCAGTGGTTGTTCCTTTCCTTCAAAAAACTTATGGAGTTCTTAAAGAGATCACAGAACTTGAACAAAAACAACTCAAGAGGACACACAGCAACATGTCCAAACGGATTGGAAAGCTATTAAATCACTACAGACCAGCAGCTCGATTATCATTAAACCGGCGGATAAGGGTGGAGCGGTGGTGGTGATGAATACCATAGACTACGAGGCACAAATCACCAGATTGTTGAGTGTAAGAGAACATTACCACCCTCTTTCCCGAGATCCAACTGAAGAGCTAAAAACAACTATTCAAAAACTTGTCACCATGGCAAAAGAGAAAAAATGGATAACGGCAAAAGAGGCAGAATTCCTGATAAATCCGTCCCCCAGGGTCCCGGCCTTTTATATAGTGCCAAAAATCCACAAGGCCCAAAGACCCCCCCCGGGGCGTCCGATAGTATCGGGTATAAATTCGATACTTGAGCCACTATCGCAGTTCGCAGATTTCTTTTTACGTGAATGCGTAGTTACACAACCGTCCTATGTGCAGGACACTACAGACATCCTACGGTACCTGGAAACCATTACTTACAATCCCGAGGAACAGTTCTTAGTGACAATAGACATAGAGTCACTGTACACCAACATACCCCAGGAGGCGACGCTGGTGGCAGCAGCTCGTGCCCTGGGGCAATGTGAATGGTTTTACGACACGGCACCATCGTTTGTGCTCCAGTGCATAGAACTGGCACTCACCCGCAATTTCTTCATGTACAAAAATCAACTGTACCTCCAGACATCGGGGACCTCAATGGGGGCTACATTTGCCCCAAGCCTGGCGTGTATTTACGTCGGGCAATTCGAGAATAATTATATCCATCATGATTCCAATCTCTTCCAGAGGAACATTGTCCTCTGGAAGAGATATATTGATGACAACTTGTGCATTTGGAGGGGAACTGCGGACGAGTTGAACCAATTTCTCACATGGCTCAACAATCTGGACCAGTGCCTCCGTTTCACCTGGAACATAGACCGACACAAGGCCACTTACTTGGATTTGGACATACATGCAACAGGGAACATACTGACAACAACGGTCCATCAGAAGCCCACGGACAAGAATTCACTGTTGCATTACAGATCATTCAATCCAAGAGCCCTCCGGGACAACCTCGCGGTAGGACAGTTCATGAGGTACCGAAGAAACTGTACCACGACAGCCAGCTATCTAGAACAGTCAGAAGATCTAGCAGCAAAACTAACTAACCGTGCTTATCCCACCAAAATAGTGAAACAAGCACGCAAACGGGCATTGAACACCCCCAGAGAATCCTTACTTACGAAGCACATCAGAGAAAAGAAAGAATGTATACCAGTTGTTACCACCTTTGGCCCCCAATCTACTAAGATTCGTCAAATAATCAAGAAACATTGGCACATACTAGACACCAACCTGAAGCCGATGCCACAACCCAGGTTCGCCTTTAAAAGATCCTCAAGCCTGAGTGACCGCCTGGTCCACTCGCGTGCAGCTCCGGTGGTAAAAGAAACTAATATTCCACCAGGGCATTATCCGTGCGGTAGCTGCACAGTTTGCGGGTGTACTAGCAAAGTGAAATCATTCACCAGAGCCAGCGGGAAAGAATGGCACTTGAACACCTACAGTAATTGTAACACCTCCAATGTAATTTATAGACTTACTTGCCCATGTAATCTACACTACATTGGATTAACATCTAGAAAAATAAAGATCAGGATCCAGGAGCACCTTAGTACCCTGAAAACGGCGAAACTGACAACGAAGCTGGTACAACATTTTGTGAACCATCAACATCAACCCAGGGATCTGCGGTGGATAGTAATTGAAACAGTACGAGGGGACCAATACAACATGGACAACATCCTACATAAAAAGGAAGCCCGCTAGATATTTGAAGAATGCACAGATGATCGGGGATTGAACGATACTATTGAATGGCACAAATTCCAGTGAACTAGACCACACTACTGATGCCATGACACATAGCGATGATATAAAGATAGCAGATCTCAAGAGAAATAAGTACACACTATCTTTATCACATCAAAGTGAGAGATAAGACCCTACATGACCGCAGACTACGTGGTCCATAGTAATAAAACATAGAGCAATGAGCTATCCCTATAGAGAATATCTAATTGAAATGTGGAATGCGCAATAAACTCAGATTCGCTGTTATGAAAGAAATAATCCAGTCTACCACAGGGACCAATAAAACATACGTCCCCAAATAAAAATGGGCCAGACCTAAGTTACAAAGGATAGAATGATATGCACAGAGGTGATACACACCACAGTTAGGGACCCTTTCCAATATGGCCGATCCGCTAACACATCTCATCACGTCACCTTCACGCAAAGTAACAACCACGTGATCAGGAAGCGCCACTTGAGGCGTGCTTAAAATACAAACGCCAGCACGGTGAGCGCGAGCGAGAAGGGTGAGCGGAGGCCACATCAGCTTGCACACGCGGTAAGGAGGAAATATGCGCTGTAGGCACGAGAGGTAATAGAATAAAAACTAGCTCAACTGGGTAATAACCTTGGTATACTTGAGAGGACCGACCGCCGATTGCGGCTGTAACATAGGGCTCGGGTTAACTAACAAGCAGCAGGGGCAGTTGACAAACCTGTGTGCACGGGATAGCGTAGCCGGTAATTGCAGTGGCAAGGGTAGCTAGACCGAGAAACAGGAGGAGCACAGTATAATCGGCGAAAACACTTTCTGAGGGGAATAATGAGCAACTAATTATAACTTACTCGGTTTTTAGATATCGACCCAAGGGCGAACACGCAAACCCACTTATGGATAAAGGGGGTTCTTCTAACAGCAATTTCTTCTACGGGAGCCTGGTATGCACCTCAACATAAGGCTACCTGGTAATGTATAAGAAGGTTCTTTGGGAATGGTGCCAGAGCATACCATTTTAAGTCACGATGACCGAACTGCAGTAGATGTGTGTGTTACTTTTTTATTTTCCATATGTGCATTCAGGTACAATAAAGGGAGAAAATCGATGATACGCGCAAGAAGTACGCTGACCCTAACACAACCCTGATGAAATCGCCGGTAATGTATAATGCGGCGATGAAACATGTTTGTTTTTTATTAGAACAGGAACACGGCAAAGAATAAAATTGAGAGTGCTAGTGGAGCCCAGTTCTTCTTAACTGAATAGGTCCTATAACTCACAAGTTGGAGGTTAGGCCCTATCACTTAGGTGGGTCATTCACATCACTACACAGAGTTTCTTTTCTGAGCACAGTTTTTTATCCCCTTTATTTTCAAGGTTGGCAACTGCTGATGATGATATAGTGGGGAGTCAAGCGAGAACCAGTTTGACACATCCTCCTTGGTGGTTGCTCCCGTGAGGCGTTGCCAACCCCCCCTCCCCTTTTTTCACTAGAGAAGGGTTGAGCAACAGGGAAGTACAGCACAAGGGACTAATTGGTACACACACACGTGTTTTTAGACATGCATAGGTAAAGACAGAGTGACATGAGACACTGTAAGCAGTAGTAGGAGTAAAATACACCCACTACTTTGATTGTTTCAAAAAACTGAAGTAAAGGGAAAGTTCACCTTGTTGTAAGGGCAGGCACATTGGTTTGAGAAGTTGAGTGAGTAGGGGGCAGCCTGTACCCAGTCCGAATCCCCTTTGGGCCCCTTGTTGTTTGAAGAAGGTCAAAGTGATCAATATGCCTTGTCAGCTGGAGGTATAGACATTTTTCCAATAGTTTTGCCAAGGTAGGAATATTGGAAATAGGGCGATAGTTGTTTAGATCCGTAGGGTCGGCCATGGGTTTCTTTAGAATGGGTGATACCTGTCCAACTTTGAGGGTGTCTGGGAAGCAACCTTGTTGAAGTGAGCTGTTTATGATCTTGTTCCAGAGAGGCAGAAGCAGCTAAGTTAAGTCTTTAACAGCGTTTGCGGGTAGAGGATCGGTGAAGTGATTGGCAGGGTTCAGGGCACTAAGTATTTTGCCTATAGTTTCTTCAGAGTAAGTGGGAAAGGATGACCAAGCTCCCTCATTTTTTAGGTCAAGCTTTGATTGGGTTTGGTATGGCGCAATTGGAATTGCTGGGGAGGTTTTCGTATGCGGTCCCAAATGTAAGATTAGATCATTGAGGAGGTCCTTCTTGATGTTGTCAATCTTCTGTGTAAAAAAGGCAGAACATTCTTCACAGCTGGGTTGCGGACACGCTATGTCTTGTGGACATTGAGGTGCCTCCTTAGATTGGGTTTTGATTAATTCAAAACGTTTTTTGGGATGATTTATTGCTTGGTTTAGTTGGTAGCTGAATAAGTCTGCTTTTGTGCGCTTGATCTTTCTGTAGTATGCATTTCTCTTTTTCCTTAGAATATTGAGGTAGTTGGCGGATGGAACTGATCTCCAAGTGCGTTCAAAAGTTCTGAGAGATCGGCTGTCCTCATTGAGTATTCCATTTTACCAGGGCTTGAAATCTTTTATGGAGGCTCTCTTTAGTTGAAGGGGGGCTACCTCATTTATTATCGAGGTCATGGAATTGAGGTAGTGATTGGTGAGATCATGGATTCAGAAGACCCTGCAGGGGGCAGGAGTAGGTTGTAGCTGGGAGATGGTAAAAAGTTAGGGTTCATTTTTTCAGATCTCTTTTCCATACTTTTGGTCTTGTGGAATGAACCGAATTAAGTTTCACTATTTCCTTAAGGTAATAATGTGATGGTCTGACCAGTCACAGGGTTGGCTCAACTCTAGCTAAATGGAGTCTCTTTTAGAGATAATTATATCCAGGATTGAACATTTATCATGTGTAGGACTGTTACAAATTTGGGTGAGGTCTAGGTCATCTAGGAAAATTTTGAGACTGTTCAATTCAATTCAATAATCTTTATTCGGACATACAAGATCCATAAAAGCACAAACAATTCTCACAAAATTAATCGTTTCAACATTTACATAAAAACATCGTCCAGGTTTAAAACATGTATCAAAGCTTTGGCTATATAAAAGCAATTCAATAAATCAACACAAAATTGTCACAAATATAACAAATTATATATATAGCAGCATTGAATGATGCCAAAGTGCAGAATACAGGTAGTTTTAGGGAAAATAGCAGCAGGGATGTATAAGGTTATATGTATAGCAGCATCATATAATAAAGTGATGAAGTGCAAAGTGCAGATGGTTTTAGGGGGAATAGCAGCAGAGGGGAATAAGCTAATAAATAAAGACATCTAATCCGATACATTTGTCAGGGGTTCATTGAAGCACGTGAACGAATGGCCATTTTAAAAGAAGCACAGACTCGAAGTGTTAATTCTTACCCATTGAGATGGAGGATAGTCCCATAGGCAACCTTAAAATCCGTTATACCATTGTCCCTAAAAATCGGAATCAAGAGATGCTTACTGTACCTTTGATAAAAATTACAAAAGAACAGGACATGCAACATGGATTGCGTGCCTGAGTTGCCACAAGGGAAAAGCAGTTCCTCAATATTAGGATGGTAGCCTAAGGGATAACACAACAAATATTTTAATATTAATGGGTCTATAAAAGAAACCAAGGGGCAGTGCCCAAATGTTTGTAGGTATGGAGCAATTAATCCCCTTTGCCATCAGTATTGTTCTAATGTTGGTTGCCGGAAATTAATAACAATGCAGTCTACCTCAATGGTCTTTTCTGACGGTCCAACCCAACCAACCCTATGTACCATTATGATGTCATTTATGTTAAACCTCCTATACCCTTTATGTTTGGCTAGCCAGTCAATACTTTTGTTCCGTAGTTGGTCCCAAGTCTCAGGCTTATTCTTCTCTATTGGTGGCACTCCTGCGAGAATCAGCACATATGGACAGGCTGCTGGTGGTAGACTTAAAACATCTTTATTTGACACAACATGCCCGCCACCATTGTTACCAACAATGTTGAAAGAAGCTGTAGGAACAGCTTGTTCTACAATACAGCTAGATGGATGAAGTGTAGTGGTAAAATTAGAATTGTGGGTATTAACGGAGCCAGGGCGGGGTTTAGGAGGGATACGATCTTTAGCTTTACAACAGGTGGCACAAGGGACCGGAGTTTGAGTGGAAATTATAATCCACTGTTGCTCTTTCAGATCTTTAGGGATTCCATCACACAATGTCTGTTTTTTATTAGTGCTATCCTGTAGAGATACCTGCTTAGTTACCATGCTGGGCGAGTTTAATTTGTTAGTTAAGGATTCTAAACGCTCTAGACGCTTCCATAGACTAGCAAAATTCTTGTCTATGAGTACCTTAACTCGCTCAAACATTGTATCTATAATAATATCAATAGCGGTATCCCCGAATGTAAAATTAGAGAAAGGTGTCAATGTAGATTCAGGCTGTGTATATACAGAGTGGTTTAGTGTCTCTGAAGACGTTAGGTCAACCGAGACACTAACAGGCACCGGATCGGCAAGAGCTGTCGGACCCTGAATCCACATAGAATATTAATAATAACTTTATTGCATGATTTACAAAAAAAACCTTTGCAAGTTACAAAAGATAAAGAATTATTGCACATTAAAAAGAAGATAAAACCCCAGTTCGTTATAAAAAAACCTCGGTGTCGCTCATATTTGCGGGGTGCATGATCATAGTTGCCCTTTCGCCGACACATTAGGTGTAACCCTTTGAGGCAATGTGGTAATGTTCCAAATTTGGAAGTAAACCCCCGTTCTTGGTAAAAGACCCCCAGGACCCCCATTTTGCAGAATGCACAATCGTAATTGCACTTTTGCCGACACGTTAGTTTTAAGCCTTTGGCTCGTTGATGACGGTGACCCGGATTTGAAGATCAAGTCCCGGAGTGTGCTGACCTGTGCACTGAGCCCCTCTTGTCCTACAAGGAGGTTCTGCCGGTTGTTTTTCTGATGGGGGTTGCTGCTAATGAATCGCCTCCACTAGTTTTTTTGCAGCATGATCCATAAACCTTACTAGAGCACAGTTCAGGCTAGTGGTCCGTGGATCAAAGCAGGCTAGTACTGCGGCTCTGCATAATCTGACCTCGTTGGTGATCCAGCCTCTCCGTAAAAGGGACCTTCTTTCCTTTAACAGACTTGGACACAGGCAAAGGATATGTGTTATGTCTTCCCTTTGGTTTCCACAGAGCCGACAGAATTGCTGGACTTGCTCTCTTTTCCATTTGTGAAGATTTTCTGGACAAGTTAATCACGCCCATTCTTAGTATTAAAAAGCAAAGTTTGGTGCTTGTGGTGAATTGCAGAATTAGATACCCCTGAGGCTTCAGCTGGTCGTACGATCTAAGAGTCATCCAGCCATGACTTATTCTTGCGAGACTTGCCTTATCTTTTAGTAAAGAGAGTTTTTTTACACTTATTTTTCCTAGCCTTTTGAATTCGTTTTGGCTAACTTGTAAATCCCAAACTTCATTCAGGCTTAATATTTTAAGTCCTCTTGAACAGTAATCGAACCCTGCCCGCCATCGTTTCATGTGCAGATTTGACCATAGGTGTTGCGCTAAGCTGCCTTCTTTTGACGACCTCAGTTTGTGGCAGCACATTAAGAACCTCATCAATCTGGCCAGTGATTGGTTACAGATGCCCAGTTCCAGCCTTATTTGGGCAGGTGTCGTGTGTGATGGTAACTGGAACACTGTTCTGAAGATTTTCGTAATGATTTTGTCCAATTGGCCGCTATCAAGCCCTTTTAGCACCACGCCTCCGTATGTTAGTGTAGCAATAACTCTTGCCTGTGCTACCTGCAGTGTTGGGATAAGCCCTTTTAGCACCTCGCTTCCGTATGTTAGTGTAGGAATAACTCTTGCCTGTGCTACCTGCAGTGTTAAAGTGGTGCATTGAGAGCTCGAACGTGGAGGTTGTTTCCGTTTGGAGCAAACCAGTTTAGCTGTTTTCCTTTTCCTTTTTTCTCCAGAGACTTCTGGGATCGGGGATACATTCACAGTAACTACTATCTATGGACGTGGTGTTACGCAGTACTGGGGTAATATTGCGTTTGCCCATGACGTTTGCTGCCCCAGGCATCAAGCTAATATAATATAATACCCCACTCACCACTGCAGGGCACAGCTGATTAGAAGTGCCAGAGGGGTGGCCGGCCTCTGCTGGTCCCTGATGGGCACAGACGGGCCCGTCCTTGGGTCGGGCTTTGCCCAGGCACTCTGGCACGCGTCCTGTGCTGCGGGAGCTCCAACGCTGTTTTAAGTGCCTCCTGGCACGTCCAGTGACTGGTGGGCTGTGCGTTGTTCTGGGGCTGCTGGGCAATAGAGTCCACTTCGCGGTGCTGTGACCTGTAATGGAGGCTGGCACGGAAATTAATGTTTAAAATGAGCTCCCTTGAGACTATTGACCACTGCATCATTGTGGTCGTTCCAATGGAGATTGAAGTCGCCAAGGAATATTTGGGTATTTTGGCACCCAGTGTTCATTGATACCATATCCATGAAGTGTTCTGTGAGGCGAGGTTGTCACCTGGTGGGTGATAGATGGTGTGTAAAGAGTATAAAGGTTTGCCATTACTGGTGATGTCGAGGCACATGTATTCGCAAGAAGGGAATACAGGAGATATGGATCTGTTTACTGAGATATTGGTACGATGTATACAGGCGATACCTCCCCCTGTCAATGATTGGTGTGGAGGATTTCTTTAGCCAGGTTTTGGTTAACATTATCAGGTCTGGTTCTTGTGTGAGAATTAAGTATGGGCGTAAAATCTGTTTCGCGGTCGAATTTACGGATTTTTGACAATTTCGCGATCCGCGAATTGCGCAAATTTGCCCAAAAATCCGCAAAGTCGCAAGCTACGAATTATTTTGCTTGGTCGCGCTTGAAAAATACAATATCGCGTGCGCGGCATCGACTTACCGTGATTCTGAGTCCGCCGATTTGTTTTTCTCCCAGTTTGCGTGTGCTGCGCCATTTTCGATCTTGCTGCGTGATCGCGCGAGAGTTTTTCGAACGCAATTACGTCATCGCGGCTTGCCATCTTGCACAGCGAGAGTTTGACAACGCGAGTACGTCATAAAGGCCCTCGATCAAGCATTGCGGGAGTAAACAATGCCGAACAGGTAGATGCGGCGCGCAGCTGACTTCCGGCGGGAGATTTGAAAAGCTCGCGTTCCCGAAATTGCAAAAATTGCAATTCTGCACAAGAAATCCACCGCAGGCAGCATAAACCTTCTGAAAATGTTGATTTTGATCAGAATAACTCCTCAGATTGACATTTGGCAGCACTTTTTGGTGCAATGAGTCAATTTTTTTGGGGGAGGTGGGAGGAAGGAAGCGCCCCAGAGTCTCCAACTTCCTGTTCCTGTCCAGCAGGCTCCTCCCAGTGCTTTGTCCATGTCCTGGTCACTTTTGATTTGGATCTGGAGCTGGAAGGATTATTTTTTGTGGCTGCTGCTGGATATTTGTATTTGAGGACTTTTGGGACTTTGGAGTTTGGATCACTTTTGGATTTGAGATTTTACAAGTAAGTTGGTGTTGTTTGTTTGGGGCATTGCAGTTGCTGCAACTACAATTTTAAAACTTTTTCACAGCTGTAAAAAAACTATATTGTGGCCTGTGGGTAGCCACAGTATCCAGTAGGCCCAGGGTTAGTCATGGGTGCATGATACAACTGTTTCTGTGATTTTTTTTAACTTAATTCTCATTTATGTCATGGAATTTTAGCTGTTATATGTTGATTTTTTTAAAATTTTGGGGTGCCTGTAAAAGCTCACTAGCCAGTAGGCCCAGGTGCAGTGAGTGGTGCATGGACCTAGTCTTTCTGTGGGGTGTCTTGAATTGAAACATCCTTGAGGGCATGGATGGCATTGGATTGTGGTGATTTTTGTGTGTTTTTCGACTTTTTGGGGTGTTGTTGGGGCCTGGCCATGTGGGTGGGGGCCATTTTGAGGCCTGGTCCAGGCAGGGCCTGGCCATGTGGTGGGGGTCAAGGGGCCATTTTGAAGCCAGGCAGTGTGCTCAGGCCTGCACCCAGTTTGCTTTGCTTTCATCCATTATGCCCAGGGGTACTCAGTGGTGCATGGACCTAGTCTTTCTGTGGGGTGTCTTGAATTGAAACATCCTTGAGGGCATGGATGGCATTGGATTGTGGTGATTTTTGTGTGTTTTCTGACTTTTTGGGGTGTTGTTGGGGCCTGGCCATGTGGGTGGGGGCCATTTTGAGGCCTGGTCAAGGCAGGGCCTGGCCATGTGGTGGGGGTCAAGGGGCCATTTTAAAGCCAGGCAGTGTGCTCAGGCCTGCACCCAGTTTGCTTTGCTTTCATCCATTTTATGCCCTGGGGTACTGAGTGGTGCATGGACCAAGTCTTTCTGTGGGGTGTCTTGAATTTAAACATCCTTGAGGGCATGGATGGCATTGAATTGGGGTGATTTTTGTGCGCTTTTTGACTTTTTGGGGTGTTGTTGGGGCCTGGCCATGTGGGTGGGGGCCATTTTGAGGCCTGGTCCAGGCAGGGCCTGGCCATGTGGTGGAGGTCAAGGGGCCAATTGAAGCCAGGCAGTGTGCTCAGGCCTGCACCAAGTTTGCTTTGCCTTCATCCATTATGCCCAGGGGTATTCAGTGGTGCATGGACCAAGTCTTTCTGTGGGGTGTCTTGAATTTAAACATCCTTGAGGGCATGGATGGCATTGGATTGTGTTGATTTGTGTGTGTTTTTTTACTTTTTGGGGTGTTGTTGGGGCCTGGCCATGTGGGTGGGGGCCATTTTGAGGCCTGGTCCAGGCAGGGCCTGGCCATGTGGTGGTGGTCAAGGGGCCATTTTGAAGCCAGGAAGTGTGCTCAGGCCTGCACCCAGTTTGCTTTGCTTTCATCCATTTTATGCCCAGGGGTACTGATTGGTGCATGGACCAAGTCTTTCTGTGGGGTGTCTTGAATTTAAACATCCTTGAGGGCATGGATGGCATTGGATTGGGGTGATTGTTGTGTGCTTTTCGACTTTTTGGGGTGTTGTTGGGGCCTGGCCATGTGGGTGGGCGCCATTTTGAGGCCTAGTCCAGGCAGGGCCTGGCCATGTGGTGGGGGTCAAGGGGCCATTTTGAAGCCAGGCAGTATGCTCAGGCCTGCACCCAGTTTGCTTTGCTTTCATCCATTATGCCCAGGGGTACTCAGTGGTGCATGGACTTAGTCTTTCTGTGGAGTGTCTTGAATTGAAACATCCTTGAGGGCATGGGTGGCATTGGATTGTGGTGATTTTTGTGTGTTTTTCGACCTTTTGGGGTGTTGTTGGGGCCTGGCCACGTTGGTGGGGCCATTTTGAGGCCTGGTCCAGGCAGGGCCTGGCCATGTGGTGGGGGTCAAGGGGCCATTTTGAAGCCAGGCAGTGTGCTCAGGCCTGCACCCAGTTTGCCTTGCTTTCAACCATTATGCCCATGTGCACTCAGTGGTGCATGGACCTAGTCTTTCTGTGGGGTGTCTTGATTTTAAACATCATTGAGGGCATGGATGGCATTGGATTGGGGTGATTTTTGTGTGTTTTTTTACTTTTTGGGGTGTTGAACTGATGTTCCTCTGGCTTCCATTGCTTTTAGGTGCACAAGAGAACCACCAGTGCCAGGAAGAAGTCCTGCAGCGGTGTGTGCAGTACAAAGTCACGTGACGTCACGTGTGGCCACAGACAACTCGTGCAACTGCGGCCTGCTGTTCTGACATCTGAAAAAGATGGCCCCAAAGAAAGGTGGCCGTAGCGCCTCAGCGAAAAAAGTTGCCAGTGCCAGTGCCACTGCCAGTAAGAAGGAGCAGAAGAAGCAAGTGGCACCACTTACCAAGGAGATTGGTGTGCCCACCGACACCTTTTTTGGGAGAAAAAGAACTACGCCTGCAGCAGCAGCAGTGTCCGCCGGGGACCAAGCTGGAAGCAGCACCTCCGCTTCATTGGGCTCAGAGCCACCATGCCAAGGTAGGTCCAAGACCATGAGTGCTGCTGCGGCAGCCACTTTGGTTGTTTAATCACCATCGACCAGTGATGTTGGCTCATCACAAGAAAGTACAATCCAATCAACGCCGGGTGTAACTCAGCTGACGAGTGTTCAACAACCACAGCCGCAACGACAACCACAGGTGCAACTAGTACAAGCGCAAGTTCATGGGCAAGGAGAGGCGCAAGTAGAGCCGCAAGTAGAGCCGCAAGGAGAGGCGCAAGTAGAGGCGCTAGGAGAGGCGCATGGAGCGGCACAACTGCCTACAACACTTGTTCCTCCAGAAGTAGGGGCACATCAGGAAATTGATATTGAAGCGGAAGTATCATCCAAGGAAGCCACTCCTCCTGATGTTGATCCATTGTCTTCCAGATCCCCAGCAAGAAAAAGGTCAAGGAGGGCTACTACTACTACAAGTTCGTCTTCAAGCCCCCTTCATTCTGATGACCTTGATCCTGATTGGAACCCACAAATGCAGTCTGAGAGTGAGGCACGCCATGAGCCGACAAAGGTAGCTAAGCCTAAAAGGAAGGTTCCCACAAGGCTTCAAATTATGGGTGATGACGAGGAACAAGAAGTAGTGTCTTCTGCTGCTGATGAACAGTCTGACGATGACCCAGTCATCACCGTCGTCACTCCAGGCCCAGTGGACATGCAGCAGACAGACATTGTAACCCTATCCCAAATGGCTGCTGAGCGGGATGTGGATGTGGGCGGCGTGGCACTGGTACCACCACCAACGCAGTTAACTACAACACCAACACGACCTACAGCTTCCATATTTTTTAGTCAGAAGGGCCGGCAGGGACCTTCATCTAGCGCGACCTCAAGTAGTGGTGCTGTAAGTGAACAACAGAAACAAATTCAGCCACGCCCATCCTCCGCTTCATCTGGCATTGAAAGTCAAAGTAGCATCTCCACCACCAGCAGACATTTCCAGTCCCCAGTTTGGGACTTCTTTACTGTTAGCAAAAAGGCGGAAAACATGGTTGTTTGTTCGATTTGTAAAGTATCAGTTAGTCGGGGTAAGCTTGGTACCAACTATTTATTGATTTTATTTATTTTCCACATTTGTTAAGCGCACTGTTACCGGAGCGGTGTCCTGGCGCTAAGAGACCACTAAATTGCATGCTGGGTGGGGTTAGTGAGTAAATAGCCAGGTTTTCAGGGCCCTTCTAAAGGGCAGTAAGTCAGCCATTTGCCTTAGGGCCAATGGCAGGGCATTCCACGCCCTAGCTGCTCCCAGGGAGAAACTCCTCCCCCCCAGCGAGCTTTCCGGACTCTGGGGACTATGATCAATCCTTGGTCCGAAGACCTGAGTGACCTGGTTGGTTTGTACCACTGGAAAAGCGGGGTCAGGCAATGGGGGCCCAAACCATTCAGTGCTTTAAAAACTACATAAAGAGTCTTAAAGACTATTATTTTCCGCACTGGCAGCCAGTGGAGCTTAACCAGATCATGTGCTACCGAAGAGAATTTGGACGTACCCGTAACAGGGTAGGCCGCCGCATTCTGTAGTATTTGAAGTTTATTTAACAACCCTTGTTGGGCGTTTAAAAGCAGACTGTTACAGTAATCTAAACGCGATGTTGCCAGTCCCATTACTACGGTCTTTCTGTGTTCGACAGGTATAAAAGGGAGCACTTTCCGTATGGTTTTCAAGGCATAGTGGATGGATGAAGACAGAGCGTTGACTTGAGGCTTGAAGGAGAGAGTGTCATCCACCAGCACCCCCAGGTTTTTGACCTTAGTAACTGGAGAGGGGGGTGACCCCATTTCCTCGGGCCACCATCTTGGGGACCAAAAATTGTCTTTAGCACCGAATAGCAAAACTTCAGTCTTAGCTGAATTCAATTTAAGACAATTTTCTGCCATCCAATTACTAACCTCACGCATGCAATCCCTGAACCTATCATCTGTGTTGTCCACTCCACCCTGTAGCAGCGACACCACAATCTGTGTGTCGTCTGCATATGAAGTTACATTAAAGCCAAAAGATCTTATAACTGGCGCCAGGCTGGAGACATGCACATTGAAAAGGGTTGGGCTCAGGGATGAACCTTGAGGGACTTCACAAGGGAGAACAAAAGGGGCTGATTCATAATCTCCCAGGGCCACCACCTGAGTCCTGCTGGAAAGGAAGGCCTGCAAGATCTTAAGAGCACTTCCCTGAATTCCACAAGCCCCCAACCGGTCCACCAACAACCTGTGGTGGACCGTGTCAAAGGCTGCAGATAGGTCCAACATGATCAGGGCGGCTCTGACTCCTGCATCCATCACTTGTCTTATATCTTTGGCAGATTTTATCAGAGCTGATTCAGTGCTATGCCCTGGCCGGAATCCGTGCTGAGATGGATCCAGACATTGTGCTTTCCCTAAAAATGCGCTCAACTGAGCGTTTATTAAGCCCTCTATGATATTAGCAGGTAAAGGTAATCTGGCGATGGGCCGATAGTTATTCAAATCGACCACATCCAGGTTTGGTTTTTTAAGAAGGGGTAAAATCGAAGCTTGTTTCCAGCGTGTGGGAAACTCTCCACTTTCCAGCATGACATTGAAAAGTGGGGTGAGTCTCGCAGCTACGACAGATGGAACCGTTTTAATAATGGTCGCAGGACAAGGATCACTAGGAGAGCCTGATTTAATCCTCTGTATCAGAGTCACAACCTCCTCCTCAGATATATGGGAGAAGTTAAATATTTTATCCATGTGATTATCAGTTTCAAGCCTATCAAGATGAGACAGTGGAGGATTAACCTTAACTAGGTAACCATGGTACCGGAGGCCAGAGAGGTCATCTCAAACAACAACACCCTATCCAGTGGTATAAGCACCTAAGTAAGATCGAGGAAGCCAAAACAAAAACAAATCCAAATGTATCCCTTGATATTTCATCTGATGATGATGAGTGGCTGATTGTGCAGGGGGGAAGTACACCCAGTACCCCTGGCAGCAGCACTGCAGTGGTATCGCCCACACCCTCTACCCCTGCAACATTTATGAGGCACACTAAGAATCTGGTAGAGACACCAATGCGAAAAACTACATCACTGGGCCTAACTGGTTTGGAGAAGCCATCATCATCATCATCACGTAAAATGGTCCAGCCCACCATTAGCGGATTGTGCTGGTTGGAGGCGCCATTTGAACGCAACCACCCAACGGTACAAAACTGGCTAAAATGGTAGCGCTGGACCTTCTCCCTTTTTCTTTTGTGGAAGGGGTGGGGTTTCTAGAATTTGTGGCAACAGTGTGCCCTAAATGGAAGGTTCCTAGCCGGTCCTATTTTGCCAGGGTTGCTGTTCCAGCACTACATCAAGATGTGCTGGAGGTGATCGGCGTAGCTATTCTGAAGAGTGCTGTTCACACTATCCACATGACAACAGACATGTGGACCAGTTGCCAAGCCCTTGATTACATGTGCATCACTGCACACTGGGTGTCTTTTGCAGGGGTCACACAATAGTTAAAACAAGCAGGTGTTGACACGGAGAAAGTTTTTCAAGCTACTCGCAAACATGCAACAGTAGGCATGTTTGCCATGGAGAAATCTCACACTGCAGCTAACCTTTTGGAGGAGTTTAACAGGAAGGTCTATGAATGGCTGCATCCAAGAAATCGCATAGTTGGTTATGTTTCCACGGATAATGGCAGTAATATAGTTAGGGCCGTGACTGATGGTGGATATTTCAGAGTTCCGTGTTTGGCTCACTGTATTAACATCGTGGTGCAAGAATTCTTGAAAAAAGAAGACACAGTCATCAAATTACTGACCATCTGCCGAAGAATCTGCACACATTTCAGCCATTCTTTTAAGGCCCGGAAGCAGCTGAGGAGCATTCAACATAAATATAAACTGCCAGTCAAAGAACTAATCCAGGAGGTGGCAACACGTTGGAACTCAACCTTTTACATGCTTGAGCGTCTGTCTGAGCAGTGGGGGGTAATAAATGAGTATGTCTATAAACTGGGTTCTACTCAGAAAGAAATGAGGCTAGAGTTGGATGAATGGAAGCTAATTGCAAGCCTGACAGACATGCTTCGTCCTTTTGAGGTCTTCACGCGTGAAGTCAGCAGGGAGGACTGTTCTTTGGGCAAAGCTATCGCATTGTTGCTCATGCAATAGCACCAACTGAAGGAGGTGTCTTCAACGTTCAGAGATCATGGTGAAAAGCGAGAAGCATATGATTTGGCGGAGAAGTTATTAAGGCGCCTACTTCACAATGAAAGGCTTTAAAACATACATACAGAACAACATTACATGTGTGCCACTATTCTGGATCCACGGTACAAAAAGGCAGTGGCCAGCAAAGCATTCATTCCTTTTGATGAAGCAGATGTTTCAAAGTACAAACATTGGCTCTCTGAGTCAGTGATTTGAAGCAAATCCATGGTGGCAATGGGGAGTTAGGGCCTAGCTGCAGAGCGCGCATGGAGTTATCTGGAAACTAGGCCTAAATATTTCTAAGTCCCCATTTTTGTATTTTTGCTTTTTGCCCATTTGGGGGTCTTCTACTTTTTTGCGGGTGGGTTGGCGGGTCTTGGGGCATTGCTGGGAAGGTCTAATATCGGAATCAAGTGGTTTGGACAAAATCCATGGTGAAAAAGTTTTTCCGTTTTTGCTCACTTGCCTCTTTTTGGGGGGCTGTTTTGGGGGGTTCCTGGTGTTTTGGGGTGGGTTTTGGGGTCTGGGAGCACTGCTGGCACAGTCTAATTTTGATTGCATTTGTTTTTCAGAAAATCCATGTTGAAAAAGCGGAGTTAGGGCCTAGCTGCAGAGTGCGCTTGGAGTGATTTTGGAATGAGGCCTACATTTTTCTGTGTGTGTTTTTCCAGTTTTGCTTTTTGCCTGTTTGGGGGTGTTAAACTTGTTTTCGCCTGGGTTGACGGGTCTGGGGGCATTGCTGGGAAGGTCTAATACCGGATAAAAGTGTTTTGGGGACAATCCATAGTGAAAAAGATTTTCACTTTTCAGAGTTTTCGCTCACTTTTGTGTTTTCGGGGGCCTGCTTGCGGGGTTCCTGGTGTTTGGGGGAGATGGACGGTCTTGGAGCAACGCTAGGTATGGATAGTTTTGATAGCAAGTGGTTTGAAGAAAATCCATGGTGGCAAAGGGGAGTTAGGGCCTAGCTGCAGAGCGCTCATTGAGTGATTTGGGAATGAGGCCTACATTTTTCTAAGTGTGAGTTTTTCCGGTTTTGCTTTTTGGCTGTTTGGGGGTGTGAAACTTGTTTTCGCCAGTGTTGGCGGGTCTTGAGGCATTGCTGGGAAGGTCTAATACCGGATAAAAGTGGTTTGGAGAAAATCCATGGTGAAAAGCGTTTTGACACTATTTTTAACTTAGGGCTCGTTAAGGTTAGCAGCAGTATTGCATGTGTTTGGGGGTGTTCTAGATTTTTGAAACTGGGTCCGGGGGCTTAGAGCACTCGTGGGAATGTGTAATTTTGGTTGCAAGTGGTTTGAAGAAAATCCATGGTGGGGAAGGGGGGATTTGTCCTAGTTGAAGAAAGCGTTTGGCACTATTCTTAACTTAGGGCTTGTTAGGGTTAGCAGTATTGTATTGCATGTGTGTGTTTGGGGGTGTTCTAGATTTTTACGACTGGGTGGGGTCTTGGAACACTTGTGGGAATGTCTAATTTTTATTGCAAGTGGTTTGAAGAAAATCCATGGTGTGAAAGGGGTGTTTGGGGCATACTTTCTGAGTGTGTTTTGGCACGATTTGAAATTAGGCCTCTGCGAGGTAGCAGCAGTATTCTGCACGTTTTTGGGAGGGTAATGTGGGGTGTTCTAGAATTTGGGGATTGTCATCTCTGAAACTGAAAGTGTAATTTTTGCACTACACAGCGTACCTTATATATTTTTTTCTCCGAGGTGTATTTATCACTTACTGTTGTGTTTTTCCATCAACAATTACAGGCAGGCTTTTACCCTGTGCCATCGATGTACTACTCAGGCTTACAATTAGCGATCCGCAATTCCGCATCAGGAAGGCAGTGGACAGTGTGTCTGGTCACCAAGATTGATCGACGGAGCATCCGATGGAATGAAGGAGTACCGCGAATAAGAGGAATGGCTGGATGCATCAACTTCACAAATTCAATGGGACAACTACAAAAAACAGTAACAGTATCCAAAATTCTCCTTATCTTTTAAATGATATTCTTGTGAACTTGAACTTACTTCTACGAGTGTGACTCTGTGCGTTTGTTTGATCTCTGCTTCAAATCCATCCCTTCAGCTATTTGATACGTCTTTGCTATGTTTAACACTAATTTAATGTTCTAAGTGTTTATTCTCTCTGAGGGCAAAGAGGCAAGTGAAATTGCATAATGACTGCAGCCCTGTACTGTCAACTTGTTTCTTCGTAGTTACTAGTAAGTTGCAGTAAGTAGTAGTACTACTTTTCAGTAACCTAACCATCCATTTAGTAAACAACTTCTGGCATGCAGTAGTGCACTTCCTTTATGTCACTTAAAAGATTTATCAATATCTTCAAATCCAAAGATTTGTTTCTCTTCATTTGTTGTTTGACTGTCCATGCTGTGTTTTTTTCCTCTCTACCAAACTTTCCCAAAAACCCCCATTCCCATACAATTTTCGAACCCTAACCCTCTTCCCCAGGGCTGTGTGGTATTTCATTGAGGTGTGACTGACAACAACAATAAATTCCACACACTTGCTGGGGAGGATTAAGTCAAAGCAACCAAAATCATTAGTACAATCAGAAGTTCATGTGCGCCATCGTGGATTGATAAGAACATCCTCCTCCTACACGACGTGAACAATCAAATGCTTAATGCTTACCTTACGTTGGCACTGCTTAGGCTACAATTTAGGGCACTGTTCTGTATCGTACTATCTATTGTACTGTTTCTAATGCTACGCTCAGGCCACTCAATGTTTCATTTCCTTTTTTGTTCATATGGTGATACTGCCAGTGTGTACCACTACTGCTTCCAGCACAACAATGATATTGCATCCGTCGAGGATTCAAGTCAACAACCAACCTTAATCACCATTTGCAATGCAGCCAGCCCTGGGGCTACCCCAATTCTCATACACAAATCACAGGTAAGATAAGCATATTGGAGAGGTAGTAGAATGATGGGCTAAGAGGACTAAGTTGGGAGGAGAGAAGAGACTGACAGTACTTCTAGTAAAGTACAGTAGTAGGGCTACTAAATTTACTAACTCATTTACATGCATTTTGGTACATTTCAGGACTAGATGTTTCATTCATGCTGGTAAGTTTGAAGAAAACAAACGTCCAGTAACCACCGCCAACCCCCACACAAAATAATATGTGAACGCGTATACTGTGTTTTAGTAAGAAAAATAATTATTAACAAATATATATTCATGTTGTTGTCAGCACAACAATAAAATAAATTACCCGAACTCAACCCCCTCCCTAACCCAACCAATCTCCAAAAGTCCAAAAGTCCCCTTTCCCAAACACCCAATTCCCACCCCCCAACAGTCTTTAAAAAAGGGGCTAGGGACAGTCACTTCCTCCTGTGGCGTAGTTTGGAAAGCTATTGCTGCATGTCCCGCAGCTCTTTGCGGATGTCCCGGAGCTGGCGCTGATGTTTTTCGCCCAACCGCTCCAGGTAGTCTACCCTTGTACGTAGCCGGCGCACATGAACCATCCAGGATCTGGGGGGGGGCGCTGATTTTGTTGCTGCCGTGCGGCGGCGGCGGGAGGCTGTCGGGCCACGGCTCCGTTTGGCAGGAGGCTTATGGCTGGTGGACCCGGGGGCAGTGGAGGAGGATATAGAGGTTGATGTCTCCTCATGCTCCCGAGCCCACAACCGCCGATACTCGGCACAAATAGCCTCCAGCTAACGGGCCCTCGCCCGGACAGCCATCTCCTTGCGGGTGAGCTTTTTTGGAGTAGCATCTATGAAGAAAGAAAGAAAAATACTGTAGCCAATAGTCTTTAACATAAAGTCAAAATAATTCAACGGAAAGTTGACACTCAGTAACACGAGCAAGTAGCAAACACAGTATAACATTTTGGCATGCATCTTTCCGCCGTCTTTGTAAGCCTTTGACATTACTGGGAGTTTCAGGAATTCCACTAGCAGCACTATGTGTGGACTCACTACTACCTACATAGTCAGAGAGTACTAAAAAAAGGCCTTTTTTACTTTTTTTCTCTTGTTTTGCAAAAGAAATTACTGGTACGTGAACTTGTGGTAGCCGCCATAATGGCAGCTCACTAAGCTTTCACCCAAGAAATACAGACACAGGCAATGATAATGCAGACTCGCAGTACTTTAAGCAGTACATGCAGGTGGGGATACGAATGTCTTACTTTTCTATAGGGGTGGCACTGCCATTGGCCATACTTCATCCACTCAGCGTCTGCTCTACTACAGCATACACCTCTGCTATCGATGAGGAGGATAAAGAAGATAACATCCAGGCTTCCAAAGTACGTCTATGATTCTTCTTAATGTCTCAAATGTACCAACATTTCTTTTTTTCAACAACCAACTAATACCCTTTTCATTATATTTTGGAAACCGCCGTCTTATGTTGAATTGCATTCAACAAAACCATTCTTTATAGTCATAAATATTAAGACTCGCTTGTCCTTCGTTTCACCCTTCTTTAACTTTTCGTTCTTCACATCCCTAAACTACATCTGATATGACTTCGCTTCACAACAAAAATTTGCCAGCTGAGTTGAAGTGAAATAGAGGGGGCCATTGGTTACCCGAGAAGTACCGCCGCTAATGCTATTACAAGTTGACTGTCTTCTCCGTGATAGTCCAAAAAGTAGTTCTAAATTAGTAACTGTTCTTGACAGTAAAGTGTACTTAGACTAGTGTACTGTGTACTACTGTACAGTACATCATACACTCCTTTACGAGCCTACTCAAAAAAAATTCAATAAGTAAGGAGTATACTAACTAACCACCGTCCGCCGCCGCTGAGTCTTCCCCCAGCTCCTCCTGTTGGCGCCGCCGCATCCAGAGTCGACCCCTCCGCACTGCTGGCCCCGGCACTGGTGGTCATCTGTGCCGCATCAGATGTTGTGACGTCTTGGAAAAACATGTCATATTTTCAGATGCCATACACAACCCCCTATTTTGTCTCGTAATGGAAGAAAATGTTACATAACACATTTTTTATTACTGGGATTGAAAAAAAGTAACAGTTTTGGGGAGGGTGTTAACCTTTTATATGCTTATTCCATTAAATGCTACACTTCTTCTTATGACAACTGATGAATGCTTGCTTAACGTGCACCATTTTTCTCATTACAGAAAGAAGATTCCATTGCCCTTATGCCAGACGATTCACTAACTACTAGTAAGTCATCACCAGCAGTACTTTAAGTACTTTAGAGAAGGTGGGGGCTCCCGCACAGTTACTCTAATAATTTCATGTGTCTGTTAACTATTATTAAATTTGAGTCATACTAATTTCATTCATGGGAATGTTGTTTAACTTTAACGTCATCTTCATCCATCGCCATTGCTCGCTCAGAATACTACGCTATTAAAAATAAAGAAATAATGTTTTCATTTCTTAATTGAAAATAAAACTTTAAAACTAACAAACACTGTGTGGTTTTTGTTCATGAGTGAGTGAGCGGAAAGGTTGAACTATTGCACTTGTTTCAGTGACTCAGATAGGCCGGGACTCGGCGGTAGTCTTCTTCTGTTCTTCTGGGTCGTAAAATCATTGGTCACACACACTAGAAACCGGTCAGGGGATTGGGGGTTCAACTTCCGTTCGGACTGAGGTATGTCGAAAGTCGAACTGCACCTATCAACAACAATGTCCTATTTATCTTGTCCATACTACTTTGTGTGCAGAATAGTCCCTGAAACACTAGCTGTTTTGGGATGTGCTCCTCTCAAATCAAAAAGGCAACTGCTACCTTTTACTTGGTGTAAACAATGACATTTTGTTGTTGGAAATTGTCAAAGCACTTACATTAAGAAGACTGGAATAGACAGCAAGGGCAACCCAGAGGACTGCACTCAGTGCCTAGAACTATTGCTGTATCAGAGTTTTGTTTCACAACGTTTACCGAATGGGCAAGCTTAGCTACCTACACAGACCGACTCATAATCGTAAATAGTAGTAGCACAGAGAGTGATGGTAGAGGCAGGATAAGAATGTAGAAAGTAGTCTACATTAGAAGAAGATCCCCGACTATTTTGTAAAACATAGAATTATAAACAGTTTGTAAAGAATAGGAGCTGTAAAAGTTAGGGAAGTATAAGTATTAATATAACAATAGAACAACTTACTGGGGCCAGCAGAAGAGCCTGTAAGGGACTGATCCTGTCCACCTACTGCCACCGGAGTCTTAGTCGCAGCCGGTGCCTTGCCCCTGGGAGGTGCTGGTGATCATGAAATAAAGAAACACAACATTGATGATTGTTTTTTCGAAATATTTGATTTCTTTGAACATAATCTAAAATTATGTCGGGGAAACAAATTAAGGCCAATTGCATCTGATCCGGTCAACTAGGAGGATAGTAGTACAGTATTGCAGGATTCGCAGACCGTCTAATAGGAAAGTTATGTAATTCACTAACTACATCAACAACAAAAAGGTTCTACTACGACTGCCATCACTCAGCAGCACGAGACGTCGCGTGACAGACACAGTCCGTCATCATGATTGCAGACCACTAACAAATGTGCTATAACAAGTAATAAATAATATACTCAACGTATCAATCCACCACTATCTCTTCAAAGTGGCAGCAGCAGGAGTACAAAGAAGGACTAGACTTGAGTCCACTGTCTCTAGCATTACGCAGTAATGCTCTCAAATGACTAGAAAGTTGCAAACAAGTAAGCATAGTAGCAACGCCAATAACCAGGCAAGCACCTGCAATGACAGAAGCTATTTAAACATTAATTTACCTGCAATGTAATCGAATCAGCACTTTCGTTAATCAGGCATGCTCTCCCCCAGTGCCCTTTGCCCCAACATATAATGGAAGAGGTTGTGAATCCACAATCGACTTTGCACTGATATCCCCCACCGCGCCCAACTTTATAACCTCTTGGGAGATAGGGAAAGATCCAATGAGTGATCATTACCCTATTACCTTTGGGGTTAGGCTCTTAGTGGAGAAATTAAAGGAACCTAGTGGCCCACAATATCCATTCGAGGTTTCCTTAGCAAAGATAAATGGATATGTGGTAAAGTGGGAGAATTTAAACCCCAGCATTTTCTTCCACAAATTAATCTCATCCTGCCTTGAAGACATATTTGTATGCTTAGAAGTAGACGCGGAACCTAAGGCGATTATGGCAGCTTTCGCCAATATACAGGAATACATAAAAGGGGTTTTAACCAAGAGCCATAACAGGAAGGGGAGACGTGCATCCAGGTGGTTTGATTCTAGGTGCACAGCCGCCCTAAAGAACTTGAAGAAAGTTTTGAACACCGTCCCGAAAAATAGGCCCCAAATCTCTGAGGCTAGACGAGAATACAAGAGAGAAATTAACCTCAGGAAAGCAACCATAAAAAAGGAGGCCTGGGAAGCACTGGGAGAAGCTGCCAGGAATAAAGACACCAACCTTTTCTGGAAAGTGATTAGATCAGTATACAACCCAAAGCATACTGATAACTGCATAGATGTAGCAATTACAGCAGAGCTTTGGGTTGAACATTACGGGAAACTCTACACTGATAGACAGGGGAACAGCACGAATCAAGAAAAGGCACTTTTAACACCGAAGAAACCCATGCGGGACTTCCAGCAAAGTGATCCCCTACCCTCGTCATACCCAATTGACTTGGTCTTCACCATCCTAGAGGTTGATAGTGCAATCAGGGAATGTCCTTCAGGGAAAGCTCCTGGTCCGGATCACACACCAGTGGATGCCTACAAAACAAACTTGGAATTTTGGGCCCCGCTTTTAACGAACGTTTTGAATATGGGAAATAAATGCGGCTTAATTAAGACCTGGTCAGATGCCATTGTAGTTCCCATCTTCAAAAAGGGAAACAGGGACGACCCGGCCTGCTACCGTCCCATATCCTTATTAGACGGCCTCATGAAAATTGCAGGAAGGATCGTTCTAAAGAGGATCCAGCATTGGGAGGTAGAACATAAGGTTATTTCGGAACTCCAATATGGATTCCGAAAGGGACTGGGAACCCAAGAGCAATGCCTAAATCTGTCCTTACTAATGTCCAAATACTCTGAGGCTAAAAAAGGGGATCTTTTTGTTACATTTGTTGACCTTAGCTCAGCTTTTGATTGTGTTGATCATCGGCAGCTTTGGTCAACTTTGGAGAACATTGGGGTGGATCCCACAATAGTGGTTTTTATCAAAGAACTTTACAGAGAGGCTGGTGCAAGGGTTAGGTTTGGGACCCAGGGGCAGTGCACACAGAAATTCCCTATAAATAGAGGGGTTAGGCAAGGGTGCATACTCGCGCCCCTTCTATTTAGTTTTTATATTAATTCAGTTGTAGAAGACCTAACAAATCTCCAGAATGACTACCCAGCTATCAATGGTAGGCCTGTTCCCATCCTATTATATGCCGATGACGCGGCTATTATGTCTAGGACTAGGGTAGGGTTGCAGAGAGCGGTAACAGAATTTTCGTCCTACATGGGGAAAAGAAATTTGAAAGTGAACATCTCAAAAACTTTCTCCATGCCGTGCACCCTAAAGAGTATAAGGCCACAATGCTCGATATACCTTGACGAGCAAAAAATCGAGACTACAGACACTTTTTGCTATCTGGGTGTCGTTTTTGAGAGAAAAGGAGCCTGGAAACATGCAGTAACGGCTAGGAGGCTTGCCTTTACCCGTGCTATTGGTGCCCTGAGAACTTTTGCAGCAAAAATTGGGGGCAAACCGACTGCCGAGATGATACAGATTTACCAAGCAAAGTGTATAGCGACAGTCACCTATGGAGCAGGCTTATGGGGCTTTGAAGATGTGTCCTCCCTCCAAATTTGCGAAAATCACTTTATCCGCTACTTATTGGGGGTGAGCAAATCTACTTCAATCTTCATTACTCACATTGAGATTGGCCTCAAATACCTTAGCGACCTTATAAAGCTATCACCATGCTTGCTCTGGCACAAAATTTGGTCCACTAGGGAATGCCAACTTAACAGAGAACTAATCAGGGATTGCATGAGCTTGGATGCCGCAGCCAAAATTAAATGGTTGCGACACGTCCGGTTGATGTTTGCCCAGGTTGGCTGTCCGGAATATTATGATGACCCAGAGTCCCTTGAAAATCTGTCCAGGTCGTCTCTTAAAAAACTTTTACTTGCCCACTTGGAGGGACTCAGATGGGATGCAGTGCGACTCAAAAACACTATCCTGAGTTACCAAAGAATTACTCCCACCGAAGGTTTGCAATTGTATCTCAGGACGGAAACGGCACCTTACCCTCGTATGCTTCTCACCAGGCTGCGCCTAGGTACCTTCTTTCGTATGGTCACCCTCCCTAAACAAAATGATTGGACTGCCCCAAACCTCATTTGCCCATGCGACGATCACTCATCACAAAGTAATATTCATATTATGTTCTTTTGCAACCTGTATTCTGCCCCAAGGAAATTGTATTTATTACCTCTTTTAAAACAATGGGGCTTAAGAACATGCAAAGACGCTTACCTTAAATTACTTTTGTTAGATGAGGCGTATGTCATCTTTGTTGTTTCACGTTTTTTAATTTCAGTAATGAAATATAGAAATTCCATGATGTAACTTGTACATGTTTTAACCTTTTCTTATGTTTTTACATGAGGTTAATTGCTGCAATTTCATTATTGAATCTTTTTTAACTGGAAAACTGTTTCATAGAATCTCACAAAAACTTCGTTGGGGTAATCTTTTTAAATTTGTTGTATGAAATGTACTTGTATGCTTTTATGATTTTATCAAACAAATCGAATAAAGTTAAATTTGAATTTGAATCGAATCAGCAGCATTCGTACTCTTCTGGAAAAAAAATAGATTAGCAATATAACAGAGCAGAAGAAAAAAAAGTAGTTATTAAATAGCTACTTACCAAGGCCAGGGATCTCCAATCCTAGCAGGTCGAGCATGTCATGCTCCCGGTCCAGGATGTCAGTCCACCGGTGCGTCGCTTGCTGGTAGGTGCGCCGGACCCCAGACTCCTTACACATGCCCCGGCACACCTTCCCCCACAGCTGGCGACGCTCCCCGAGGCAGTAACTGGAAGCAATCTGCCCACCTGCTGCCACGGTCTTAGGGAGGAGGACTTGAACAAAAACCATCAAGTTAGCCACCTCCACCGCAGAGAAGATCTCCCTGGCCTGAACTTCCTCCCCCCTCAAATGCCCGCAAGGGAGCCGGGTACGGGGTGCTGGGCCCTTCCCCTTGCCCTTGTCGGCTTCCTTAGCCATGGTCCTGGGCACAAGAAGAAGGAAAGAAGAATAGGTGTGAAAAAAAATAAGAGAGAGAGCGAAAGAAATAAAGTAGGTAATAAAGTAACAAAAAGTTTAAAAAAACACAAAATATAGATGTAGGAAATTGTAGAGATAGATAATAAGCAAAAAAAAGTTCAGAAACACATAGGATTACAAAGATGTAAGATGGATAGAAAGGTAGCATGCTCAAAAACCATAGCAATGAATGAAAAACAAGATGGCCGTGCCCGTAGAGGACCGCCTGGGTAAGTTTGCACGCGAAAACGCCCGTGAACCCGTAAACGCGACACGCGCAGAACGCAAGCATGCAGATATCATAGCACCCGGAACCGGAAATACGCAACGCGCACAAGATGGCCACGCCCATGTACGACCGCATGGGCAACTTCGTGGTCGTTGCGGTGCAAGCGGCCCACGAAGACGCAAAAAACCCCGCGAACACGCAAAAAAAAACAAATGCGAGTTCGATTTCGCGCCCCGCGAATCTTGCGAAATTGCAGATAAACAAATTTTGTAAAACTGAAAGCACTTAGCAGGTGCAAAAGTTCAAGCTAATTTGTAACCATTCCCTGTAGTGCTTCCTGAGGGGCTCCTCCAGAGTTTGGTTGCCTACTTGCAACTATTCTCTGACCCTGCTCTGACCCTCAAAGCAGGGTCAGAGAATAGTTACAAGTATAGCAAAATGCTCCTATAAAAAAAATTAAACTGCAACAGGAAGCACTTACAGCTAAGGAAGCAGGTGCCAGACTTGAAGCGCAAATTCAGTGACACATTAACCAGCCCCACATTAATTAATCTCAGTTGAGGCTGGGCAGGTGTGCTTTCCCCCCATAATCTACAGTGGTGAACCAGAGGGTGCTGTGATGAACCAGAGGGTGGCAGTGCTGAACCAGAGGGTGGCAGTGATGAACCAGAGGGTGGCAGGGGTGAACCAGAGGGTGGCATTGGTGAACCAGAGGGTGCTGTGATGGACCAAAGAGAGTGACAGGGGTGAACCAGAGGGTGACAGTGGTGAGCCAAAGGGTGCTGTGATGAACCAGAGGGTGGCAGTGGAGAACCAGAGGGTCGTGGTGGTGAACCAGAGGGGGACAGTGGTGAACCAGAGAGTGACAGTGGTGAACCAGAGAGTGGCAGTGGTGAACGACAGGGTGGCAGTGGTGAACCAGAGAGTGACAGTGCTGAACCAGAGGGTGGCAGTGGTGAACCAGAGGGTGACATTAGTGAACCAGAGAGTGCTGTGATGAACTAGAGGGTGACAGGGGTGGACCAGAGGATGACAGTTGTGAACCAGAGGGTGCTGTGATGAACCAGAGTGTGGCAGTGGTGAACCAGAGGGTGACAGGGGTGAAGCAGAGGGTGGCAGTGGTGAAACAGAGGGTGCTGTGATGAACCAGAGGGTGACAGTGGTGAACCAGAGAGTGGCAGTGGTGAACCAGAGAGTGGCAGTAGTGAACCAGAGGGTGACAGTGCTAAACCAGAGGGTGGCAGGGGTGAACCAGAGGTTGGCAGTGGTGAACCAGAGAGTGGCAGTGGTGAACCACCGAGTGGCTGTGGTGAACCAGAGGGTGGTAGGGGTGAACCAGAGGGTGGCAGTGGTGAACCAGAGGGTGCTGTGATGAACCATAGAGTGACAGAGGTGAACCAGAGGGTGACAGTGGTGAACCAGAGAGTGCTGTGATGAACCAGAGGGTGGCAGTGGTGAACCAGAGGGTGGCAGTGGTGAACCAGAGGGTGGTAGTGGTGAACCAGAGGGTGACAGTGGTGAACCAGAGAGTGACAGTGGTGTACCAGAGAGTGGCAGTGGTGAACCACAGGGTGGCAGTGGTGAACCAGAGGGTGATAGCGCTGAACCAGAGGGTGGCAGGGGTGAACCAGAGGGTGGCAGTAGTGAACAAGAGAGTGCTGTGATGAACCAGAGGGTGACAGGGGTGAACCAGAGGGTGACAGTGGTGAACCAGAGGGTGCTGTGATGAACCATAGGGTGGCAGTGGTGAACCAGAGGGTGGCAGGGGTGAACCGGAGGGTGGCAGTATTGAACCAGAGAGTGACAGTGCTGAACCAGAGGGTGGCAGGGGTGAAGCAGAGGGTGGCAGTGGTGAACCAGAGGGTGATGTGATGAAGCAGAGGGTGACAGTGGTGAACCAGAGAGTGGCAGGGGTGAACCAGAGGGTGGCAGTGGTGAACCAGAGAGTGGCAGTGGTGAACCACAGGGTGGCCGTGGTGAACCAGAGGGTGACAGTGCTGAACCAGAGGGTGGCAGGGGTGAACCAGAGGGTGGCAGTGGTGAACCAGAGAGTGGTGTGATGAACCAGAGGGTGACAGGGGTGAACCAGAGGGTGACAGTGGTGAACCAGAGGGTGCTGTGATGAACCAGAGGGTGGCTGTGGTGAACCAGAGGGTGACAGTGCTGAACCAGAGGGTGGCAGGGGTGAACCAGAGGGTGACAGTGCTGAACCAGAGGGTGGCAGGGGTTAAACAGAGGGTGGCAGTGGTGAACCAGAGAGTGGCAGTGGTGAACCACAGGGTGGCAGTGGTGAACCAGAGGGTGACAGTGCTAACCCAGAGGGTGGCAGCGCTGAACCAGAGGGTGGCAGTAGTGAACCAGAGAGTGCTGTGATGTACCAGAGGGTAACAGGGGTGAACCAGAGGGTGACAGTGGTGAACCAGAGGGTGCTGTGATGAACCAGAGGGTGGCAGTGGTGAACCAGAGGGTGACAGTGCTGAACCAGAGGGTGGCAGGGGTGAACCAGAGTGTGGCAGTGGTGAACCAGAGAGTAGCAGTGGTGAATTCACAGGGTGGCAGTGGTGAACCAGAGGGTGACAGTGCTGAACCAGAGGGTGACAGGGGTGAACCAGAGGGTGTCAGTAGTGAACCAGAGAGTGCTGTGATGAACCAGAGGGTGACAGGGGTGAACCAGAGGGTGACAGTGGTGAACCAGAGGGTGGCATTGGTGAACCAGAGGGTGCTGTGATGGACCAGAGAGTGACAGGGGTGAACCAGAGGGTGACAGTGTTGAGTCAAAGGGTGCTGTGATGAACCAGAGGGTGGCAGTGGAGAACCAGAGGGTCAAGGAGGTGAACCAGAGGGTGACAGTGGTGAACCAGAGAGTGACAGTGGTGAACCATAGAGTGGCAGTGGTGAACCACAGGGTGGCAGTGGTGAACCAGAGAGTGACAGTGCTGAACCAGAGGGTGGCAGTGGTGAACCAGAGGGTAGCATTAGTGAACCAGAGAGTGCTGTGATGAACTGGAGGGTGACAGGGGTGGACCAGAGGATGACAGTTGTGAACCAGAGGGTGCTGTGATGAACCAGAGTGTGGCAGTGGTGAACCTGAGAGTGGCAGTGGTGAACCAGAGGGTGACAGTGCTGAACCAGAGGGTGGCAGGGGTGAAGCAGAGGGTGGCAGTGGTGAACCAGAGGGTGCTGTGATGAACCAGAGGGTGACAGTGGTGAACCAGAGAGTGGCAGTGGTGAACCAGAGGGTGGGAGTAGTGAACCAGAGGGTGACAGTGCTGAACCAGAGGGTGGCAGGGGTGAACCAGATGGTGGCAGTAGTGAACCAGAGAGTGGTGTGATGAACCAGAGGGTGACAGGGGTGAACCAGAGGGTGACAGTGGTGAACCAGAGGGTGCTGTGATGAACCAGAGGGTGGCTGTGGTGAACCAGAGGGTGACAGTGCTGAACCAGAGGGTGGCAGGGGTGAACCAGAGGGTGACAGTGCTGAACCTGAGGGTGGCAGGGGTTAAACAGAGGGTGGCAGTGGTGAACCAGAGAGTGGCAGTGGTGAACCACAGGGTGGCAGTGGTGAACCAGAGGGTGACAGTGCTAAACCAGAGGGTGGCAGGGCTGAACCAGAGGGTGGCAGTAGTGAACCAGAGAGTGCTGTGATGAACCAGAGGGTGACAGGGGTGAACCAGAGGGTGACAGTGGTGAACCAGAGGGTGCTGTGATGAACCAGAGGGTGGCAGTGGTGAACCAGAGGGTGGCAGGGGTGAACCGGAGGGTGGCAGTAGTGAACCAGAGAGTGACAGTGCTGAACCAGAGGGTGGCAGGGGTGAAGCAGAGGGTGGCAGTGGTGAACCAGAGGGTGATGTGATGAAGCAGAGGGTGACAGTGGTGAACCAGAGAGTGGCAGGGGTGAACCAGAGGGTGGCAGTGGTGAACCAGAGAGTGGCAGTGGTGAACCACAGGGTGGCCGTGGTGAACCAGAGGGTGACAGTGCTGAACCAGAGGGTGGCAGGGGTGTACCAGAGGGTGGCAGTAGTGAACCAGAGAGTGGTGTGATGAACCAGAGGGTGACAGGGGTGAACCAGAGGGTGACAGTGGTGAACCAGAGAGTGCTGTGATGAACAAGAGGGTGGCAGTGGTGAACCAGAGGGTGGCAGGGGTGAACCGGAGGGTGGCAGTAGTGAACCAGAGAGTGACAGTGCTGAGCCAGAGGGTGGCAGGGGTGAAGCAGAGGGTGGCAGTGGTGAACCAGAGGGTGGCAGTAGTGAACCAGAGGGTGCTGTGATGAACCAGAGGGTGGCTGTGGTGAACCAGAGGGTGACAGTGCTGAACCAGAGGGTGGCAGGGGTGAACCAGAGGGTGACAGTGCTGAACCAGAGGGTGGCAGGGGTTAAACAGAGGGTGGCAGTTGTGAACCAGAGAGTGGCAGTGGTGAACCACAGGGTGGCAGTGGTGAACCAGAGGGTGACAGTGCTAAACTAGAGGGTGGCAGGGCTGAACCAGAGGGTGGCAGTAGTGAACCAGAGAGTGCTGTGATGTACCAGAGGGTAACAGGGGTGAACCAGAGGGTGACAGTGGTGAACCAGAGGGTGCTGTGATGAACCAGAGGGTGGCAGTGGTGAACCAGAGGGTGACAGTGCTGAACCAGAGGGTGGCAGGGGTGAACCAGAGGGTGGCAGTGGTGAACCAGAGAGTAGCAGTGGTGAATCCTCAGGGTGGCAGTGGTGAACCAGAGGGTGACAGTGCTGAACCAGAGGGTGACAGGGGTGAACCAGAGGGTGTCAGTAGTGAACCAGAGAGTGCTGTGATGAACCAGAGGGTAACAGGGGTGAACCAGAGGGTGACAGTGGTGAACCAGAGGGTGGCATTGGTGAACCAGAGGGTGCTGTGATGGACCAGAGAGTGACAGGGGTGAACCAGAGGGTGACAGTGGTGAGCCAAAGGGTGCTGTGATGAACCAGAGGGTGGCAGTGGAGAACCAGAGGGTCGTGGTGGTGAACCAGAGGGTGACAATGGTGAACCAGAGAGTGACAGTGGTGAACCATAGAGTGGCAGTGGTGAACCACAGGGTGGCAGTGGTGAACCAGAGAGTGACAGTGCTGAACCAGAGGGTGGCAGTGCTGAACCAGAGGGTGGCATTAGTGAACCAGAGAGTGCTGTGATGAACTGGAGGGTGACAGGGGTGGACCAGAGGATGACAGTTGTGAACCAGAGGGTGCTGTGATGAACCAGAGTGTGGCAGTGGTGAACCTGAGAGTGGCAGTGGTGAAACAGAGGGTGACAGTGCTGAACCAGAGGGTGGCAGGGGTGAAGCTGAGGGTGGCAGTGGTGAACCAGAGGGTGCTGTGATGAACCAGAGGGTGACAGTGGTGAACCAGAGAGTGGCAGTGGTGAACCAGAGGGTGGGAGTAGTAAACCAGAGGGTGACAGTGCTGAACCAGAGGGTGGCAGGGGTGAACCAGAGGGTGGCAGTGGTGAACTAGAGAGTGGCAGTGGTGAACCACAGGGTGGCTGTGGTGAACCAGATGGTGGCAGGGGTGAACCAGAGGGTGGCAGTGGTGAACCAGAGGGTGCTGTGATGAACCATAGAGTGACAGGGGTGAACAAGAGGGTGACAGTGGTAAACCAGAGAGTGCTGTGATGAACCAGAGGGTGACAGTGGTGAACCAGAGGGTGGCATTGGTGAACCAGAGGGTGCTGTGATGGACCAGAGAGTGACATGGGTGAACCAGAGGGTGACAGTGGTGAGCCAAAGGGTGCTGTGATGAACCAGAGGGTGGCAGTGGAGAACCAGAGGGTCGTGGTGGTGAACCAGAGGGTGACAATGCTGAACCAGAGGGTGGCAGTGCTGAACCAGAGGGTGGCAGTGCTGAACCAGAGGGTGGCATTAGTGAACCAGAGAGTGCTGTGATGAACTGGAGGGTGACAGGGGTGGACCAGAGGATGACAGTTGTGAACCAGAGGGTGCTGTGATGAACCAGAGTGTGGCAGTGGTGAACCTGAGAGTGGCAGTGGTGAACCAGAGGGTGACAGTGCTGAACCAGAGGGTGGCAGGGGTGAAGCTGAGGGTGGCAATGGTGAACCAGAGGGTGCTGTGATGAACCAGAGGGTGACAGTGGTGAACCAGAGAGTGGCAGTGGTGAACCAGAGGGTGGGAGTAGTAAACCAGAGGGTGACAGTGCTGAACCAGAGGGTGGCAGGGGTGAACCAGAGGGTGGCAGTGGTGAACTAGAGAGTGGCAGTGGTGAACCACAGGGTGGCTGTGGTGAACCAGATGGTGGCAGGGGTGAACCAGAGGGTGGCAGTGGTGAACCAGAGGGTGCTGTGATGAACCATAGAGTGACAGGGGTGAACCAGAGGGTGACAGTGGTAAACCAGAGAGTGCTGTGATGAACCAGAGGGTGGCAGTGGTGAACCAGAGGGTGGTAGTGGTGAACCAGAGGGTGACAGTGGTGAACCAGAGAGTGACAGTGGTGAACCAGAGAGTGGCAGTGGTGAACCACAGGGTGGCAGTGGTGAACCAGAGGGTCATAGCGCTGAACCAGAGGGTGGCAGGGGTGAACCAGAAGGTGGCAGTAGTGAACAAGAGAGTGCTGTGATGAACCAGAGGGTGACAGGGGTGAACCAGAGGGTGAGTGGGGTGAACCAGAGGGTGCTGTGATGAACCAGAGGGTGGCAGTGGTGAACCAGAGGGTGGCAGTAGTGAACCAGAGAGTGGTGTGATGAACCAGAGGGTGACAGGGGTGAACCAGAGGGTGACAGTGGTGAACCAGAGGGTGCTGTGATGAACCAGAGGGTGGCTGTGGTGAACCAGAGGGTGACAGTGCTGAACCAGAGGGTGGCAGGGGTGAACCAGAGGGTGACAGTGCTGAACCAGAGGATGGCAGGGGTTAAACAGAGGGTGGCAGTGGTGAACCAGAGAGTGGCAGTGGTGAACCACAGGGTGGCAGTGGTGAACCAGAGGGTGACAGTGCTAAACCAGAGGGTGGCAGGGCTGAACCAGAGGGTGGCAGTAGTGAACCAGAGAGTGCTGTGATGAACCAGAGGGTGACAGGGGTGAACCAAAGGGTGACAGTGGTGAACCAGAGGGTGCTGTGATGAACCTGAGGGTGGCAGTGGTGAACCAGAGGGTGGCAGGGGTGAACCGGAGGGTGGCAGTAGTGAACCAGAGAGTGACAGTGCTGAACCAGAGGGTGGCAGGGGTGAAGCAGAGGGTGGCAGTGGTGAACCAGAGGGTGATGTGATGAAGCAGAGGGTGACAGTGGTGAACCAGAGAGTGGCAGGGGCGAACCAGAGGGTGGCAGTGGTGAACCACAGGGTGGCCGTGGTGAACCAGAGGGTGACAGTGCTGAACCAGAGGGTGGCAGGGGTGAACCAGAGGGTGGCAGTAGTCAACCAGAGAGTGGTGTGATGAACCAGAGGGTGACAGGGGTGAACCAGAGGGTGACAGTGGTGAACCCGAGAGTGCTGTGATGAACCAGAGGGTGACAGTGGTGAACCAGAGAGTGACAGTGGTGTACCAGAGAGTGGCAGTGGTGAACCACAGGGTGGCAGTGGTGAACCAGAGGGTGATAGCGCTGAACCAGAGGGTGGCAGGGGTGAACCAGAGGGTGGCAGTAGTGAACAAGAGAGTGCTGTGATGAACCAGAGGGTGACAGGGGTGAACCAGAGGGTGACAGTGGTGAACCAGAGGGTGCTGTGATGAACCAGAGGGTGGCAGTGGTGAACCAGAGGGTGGCAGGGGTGAACCGGAGGGTGGCAGTAGTGAACCAGAGAGTGACAGTGCTGAACCAGAGGGTGGCAGGGGTGAAGCAGAGGGTGGCAGTGGTGAACCAGAGGGTGATGTGATGAAGCAGAGGGTGACAGTGGTGAACCAGAGAGTGGCAGGGGTGAACCAGAGGGTGGCAGTGGTGAACCAGAGAGTGGCAGTGGTGAACCACAGGGTGGCCGTGGTGAACCAGAGGGTGACAGTGCTGAACCTGAGGGTGGCAGGGGTGAACCAGAGGGTGGCAGTAGTGAACCAGAGAGTGGTGTGATGAACCAGAGGGTGACAGGGGTGAACCAGAGGGTGACAGTGGTGAACCAGAGGGTGCTGTGATGAACCAGAGGGCGGCTGTGGTGAACCAGAGGGTGACAGTGCTGAACCAGAGGGTGGCAGGGGTGAACCAGAGGGTGACAGTGCTGAACCAGAGGGTGGCAGGGGTTAAACAGAGGGTGGCAGTGGTGAACCAGAGAGTGGCAGTGGTGAACCACAGGGTGGCAGTGGTGAACCAGAGGGTGACAGTGCTAAACCAGAGGGTGGCAGGGCTGAACCAGAGGGTGGCAGTAGTGAACCAGAGAGTGCTGTGATGTACCAGAGGGTAACAGGGGTGAACCAGAGGGTGACAGTGGTGAACCAGAGGGTGCTGTGATGAACCAGAGGGTGGCAGTGGTGAACCAGAGGGTGACAGTGCTGAACCAGAGGGTGGCAGGGGTGAACCAGAGGGTGGCAGTGGTGAACCAGAGAGTAGCAGTGGTGAATCCACAGGGTGGCAATGGTGAACCAGAGGGTGACAGTGCTGAACCAGAGGGTGACAGGGGTGAACCAGAGGGTGTCAGTAGTGAACCAGAGAGTGCTGTGATGAACCAGAGGGTGACAGGGGTGAACCAGAGGGTGACAGTGGTGAACCAGAGGGTGGCATTGGTGAACCAGAGGGTGCTGTGATGGACCAGAGAGTGACAGGGGTGAACCAGAGGGTGACAGTGGTGAGCCAAAGGGTGCTGTGATGAACCAGAGGGTGGCAGTGGAGAACCAGAGGGTCGTGGTGGTGAACCAGAGGGTGACAGTGGTGAACCAGAGAGTGACAGTGGTGAACCATAGAGTGGCAGTGGTGAACCACAGGGTGGCAGTGGTGAACCAGAGAGTGACAGTGCTGAACCAGAGGGTGGCAGTGCTGAACCAGAGGGTGGCATTAGTGAACCAGAGAGTGCTGTGATGAACTGGAGGGTGACAGGGGTGGACCAGAGGATGACAGTTGTGAACCAGAGGGTGCTGTGATGAACCAGAGTGTGGCAGTGGTGAACCTAAGAGTGGCAGTGGTGAACCAGAGGGTGACAGTGCTGAACCAGAGGGTGGCAGGGGTGAAGCAGAGGGTGGCAGTGGTGAACCAGAGGGTGCTGTGATGAACCAGAGGGTGACAGTGGTGAACCAGAGAGTGGCAGTGGTGAACCAGAGGGTGGGAGTAGTGAACCAGAGCATGACAGTGCTGAACCAGAGGGTGGCAGGGGTGAACCAGAGGGTGGCAGTGGTGAACTAGAGAGTGGCAGTGGTGAACCACAGGGTGGCTGTGGTGAACCAGATGGTGGCAGGGGTGAACCAGAGGGTGGCAGTGGTGAACCAGAGGGTGCTGTGATGAACCATAGAGTGACAGGGGTGAACCAGAGGGTGGTAGTGGTGAACCAGAGGGTGACAGTGGTGAACCAGAGAGTGACAGTGGTGAACCAGAGAGTGGCAGTGGTGAACCACAGGGTGGCAGTGGTGAACCAAAGGGTGATAGCGCTGAACCAGAGGGTGGCAGGGGTGAACCAGAAGGTGGCAGTAGTGAACAAGAGAGTGCTGTGATGAACCAGAGGGTGACAGGGGTGAACCAGAGGGTGACAGTGGTAAACCAGAGGGTGCTGTGATGAACCAGAGGGTGGCAGTGGTGAACCAGAGGGTGGCAGGGGTGAACCGGAGGGTGGCAGTAGTGAACCAGAGAGTGACAGTGCTGAACCAGAGGGTGGCAGGGGTGAAGCAGAGGGTGGCAGTGGTGAACCAGAGGGTGCTGTGATGAACCAGAGGGTGACAGTGGTGAACCAGAGAGTGGCAGGGGTGAACCATAGAGTGGCAGTGGTGAACCACAGGGTGGCAGTGGTGAACCAGAGAGTGACAGTGCTGAACCAGAGGGTGGCAGTGGTGAACCAGAGGGTGGCATTAGTGAACCAGAGAGTGCTGTGATGAACTGGAGGGTGACAGGGGTGGACCAGAGGATGACAGTTGTGAACCAGAGGGTGCTGTGATGAACCAGAGTGTGGCAGTGGTGAACCTGAGAGTGGCAGTGGTGAACCAGAGGGTGACAGTGCTGAACCAGAGGGTGGCAGGGGTGAAGCAGAGGGTGGCAGTGGTGAACCATAGGGTGCTGTGATGAACCAGAGGGTGACAGTGGTGAACCAGAGAGTGGCAGTGGTGAACCAGAGGGTGGCAGTAGTGAACCAGGGGGTGACAGTGCTGAACCAGAGGGTGGCAGGGGTGAACCAGAGGGTGGCAGTGGTGAACCAGAGAGTGGCAGTGGTGAACCACAGGGTGGCTTTGGTGAACCAGAGGGTGGTAGGGGTGAACCAGAGGGTGGCAGTGGTGAACCAGAGGGTGCTGTGATGAACCATAGAGTGACAGGGGTGAACCAGAGGGTGACAGTGGTAAACCAGAGAGTGCTGTGATGAACCAGAGGGTGGCAGTGGTGAACCAGAGGGTGGTAGTGGTGAACCAGAGGGTGACAGTGGTGAACCAGAGAGTGACAGTGGTGAACCAGAGAGTGGCAGTGGTGAACCACAGGGTGGCAGTGGTGAACCAGAGGGTGATAGCGCTGAACCAGAGGGTGGCAGGGGTGAACCAGAGGGTGGCAGTAGTGAACAAGAGAGTGCTGTGATGAACCAGAGGGTGACAGGGGTGAACCAGAGGGTGACAGTGGTGAACCAGAGGGTGCTGTGATGAACCAGAGGGTGGCAGTGGTGAACCAGAGGGTGGCAGGGGTGAACCAGAGGGTGGCAGTAGTGAACCAGAGAGTGACAGTGCTGAACCAGAGGGTGGCAGGGGTGAAGCAGAGGGTGGCAGTGGTGAACCAGAGGGTGCTGTGATGAACCAGAGGGTGACAGTGGTGAACCAGAGAGTGGCAGGGGTGAACCAGAGGGTGGCAGTGGTGAACCAGAGAGTGGCAGTGGTGAACCACAGGGTGGCAGTGGTGAACCAGAGGGTGACAGTGCTGAACCAGAGGGTGGCAGGGGTGAACCAGAGGGTGGCAGTAGTGAACCAGAGAGTGGTGTGATGAACCAGAGGGTGACAGGGGTGAACCAGAGGGTGACAGTGGTGAACCAGAGGGTGCTGTGATGAACCAGAGGGTGGCTGTGGTGAACCAGAGGGTGACAGTGCTGAACCAGAGGGTGGCAGGGGTGAACCAGAGGGTGACAGTGCTGAACCAGAGGGTGGCAGGGGTTAAACAGAGGGTGGCAGTGGTGAACCAGAGAGTGGCAGTGGTGAACCACAGGGTGGCAGTGGTGAACCAGAGGGTGACAGTGCTGAACCAGAGGGTGGCAGGGCTGAACCAGAGGGTGGCAGTAGTGAACCAGAGAGTGCTGTGATGTACCAGAGGGTGACACGGGTGAACCAGAGGGTGACACTGGTGAACCAGAGGGTGCTGTGATGAACCAGAGGGTGGTAGTGGTGAACCAGAGGGTTACAGTGCTGAACCAGAGGGTGGCAGGGGTGAACCAGAGGGTGGCAGTGTTGGACCAGAGGGTGCTGTGATGAACCAGATGGTGTCAGTGGTGAACCAGAGAGTGGCAGTGGTGAACCAGAGAGTGGCAGTGGTGAACCAGAGGGTGACAGTGCTGAACCAGAGGGTGGCAGGGGTGAACCAGAGGGTGGCAGTGGTGAACCAGAGAGTGGCAGTGGTGAACCACAGGGTGGCAGTGGTGAACCAGAGGGTGGCAGGTGTGAACCAGAGGGTGGCAATGGTGAACCAGAGAGTGCTGTGATGAACCAGAGGGTGACATGGGTGAACCAGATGGTGGCAGTGGTGAACCAGAAGGTGCTGTGATGCACCATAGGGTGGCAGTGGTGAGTGCTGAACCAGAGGGTGGCAGGGGTGAAGCAGAGGGTGGCAGTGGTGAACCAGAGAGTGCTGTGATGAACCAGAGTGTGGCAGGGTTGAACCAGAGGGTGACAGGGGTGAACCAGAGGGTGACAGTGGTGAACCAGAGGGTGCTGTGATGAACCAGAGGGTGGCAGTGGTGAACCAGAGGGTGGCAGTGATGAACCGGAGGGTGGCCGCGATGGACCACAGGGTCGCAAACAGGCTGGACACGTAGAAACAACATGGTCGCCACCGTTGCGACCACACAAGTAAGTTCGCGTTCCCGAACTTGTAAAAAACCCTCACGAACAGGCAAAAATCCTCGGGAACACGCAAAAAAAACAATCCGCAAATTCGCACGAATTTGCGGATTTCGCGGATTGCAAATTCGCTTTCGCACGCTTTCGCGGACCGCGAATTCGCAAATTTCGCCAATAATTAGTGGGAATGAGGTCAGCTATGTCCGCTGCGTGTCTAGAGGCAGACCTATAATTTAAGAGTATGAATTTAAGACGGGGCGTGATGAGGGATGAAGTAGGTTCCTGAGTGAGGGGGACCCTTCTTAGGTTGTTGTCAATGACGCCTCTAGTGTTGTGTTTAGTGGTCCTGTGAGGGTTGGGGGGATAGTTGGGTTAGTCATTGAAGTGGGAGTGAGGGGGTTCATATGAGTGTAGTAGAGAATGTAGATCGCTCCCCAAAAGCGGATTGGTGCTTCGTATTGGACGGGTTGATTTATTACGGGAGGGAACTAATTTCCAGCTGGGTAGAGTAAGTTTTAAAATGATTTTTAGGTGGTTCAAGAGCCCCCTAGATTTGGACTGTCTTGTAGCTCTAGTAAACCACGGTTGTCTCGATTTCAGCTCATTAAATGCTTGGAGTTCTTCTTTGATTTGATGTATTGACATCATGATCTTATCAAGTCTGGGGTCTGGGGCGGTTATGAGTAGGGTTCGAGGCTGTTTTATGGATGTGGATGGCTGCGTTGTGGTCAGTTCGGGTTTGTGGTCTGGTGCAGGTATGAGTAGAGTTGGAGGGGTGTTACTGGTGTGGTTGGATGAGTTGTGGATGTGGATGACTGAGCTGTGGAAGTGGATGAGGATGGCTGAGCTGAGGAAGTGGATGTGGATGGCTGCATTGTGGTCAGGTCAGGTTTGTGGTCTGGTGCAGGCAAGAGTAGAGTTGTAGGGGGTATTACAGGTGTGGATGGATGAGTTGTGGATGTGGATGGCTGACCTGTGGAAGTGGATGGCTGGGATGTGGGTATGGGAAGTGTGCTTGGGACCAATGTGTGATCAGAGGGTGGCATGTCTTCTATGTGGTAATGGAGTGTCCTATTATGTTCTAACACCTGAACTGGGGGTGGTGGGCTGGAATGGGGGATGTACGTGCTAGGAGTATCAGTGTACAGCAAGAATGAAGTAGCGGAAGTGTTGGTTATGGAAGGGATGATATTAACAGGGGGTGCGGCTGTGATCCTAAAGGGGGGATTCATTATCTATTAGGGGTGCGCATGCGGCCGCAGTCATGCTGGGTAAGTGAATTATGTGTGGGTCAGGCGGCGTGGTAGTGGCATGTGTCTCCAATGTGAATAATGGTTGGTGTAATAGAGGAACATGGTTGGTTGGAGGGTTTGGTGAAGTGATGTGATGTGTGTTGGTGTAGGGGGTAGTATGGGTGGAAGAAGTGTATGATTCGGATGCAATTAATGGTCGGAATAGTAATGGAGCGTGGCTGTCAGCAAGGATAGGCAATGAGATATATTGTGTACTGGTGGTGGGAATAGCCTGGGTGGCAGTTTGGAGTTTAGACACTTGTTCTTTAATAATGGGTAAGATGTTATCCAGGAGGTTTAAACTACGGTCAGTGGATTGCATAAGGATGGTTTGGTTATTGTAGATATAAATAACTAGGCCATGCGCGGTTTTGCTGGTGGAGGAGATCACAAATAAGGTTAGGAATGCTTTCCTACATTGCGCTCTTCGTTTCGTGTAGAAAATGATATCAGTGGTTGTTTGCCCGTTGTGTATTGAGAAGTAAGGATCAGCAATGGGTGTTTCAGGGTGAAGTTTTATAAAATTGTGCTTAAATCGTTCGGCTGATTTTCTTGAGAGGTTGGGGTGTAAATGATGGTGTAGGTATGTGTGCCTGTGAGCTCCATGATATGATCAGCACAGTTGGTGAAACATTATGGGGCGCAAAGTGAGTATGGGGCTCATATAGGGGTCCGTGCTGTGTGGTGTGATGGGCTTGGGGAGGCGGGTGGGTATGGGAGGGGGAAGTAGCAACTGTGGTGGCGGCTAGATTTTGGTATCTGGGGAGAGGAGGTTGGTTCTAAAATCCTAATGATTGCACCATGGCCATCAGTGGGGGTAGGATGTGGGCAGGCTAGGTAAAGGACATAGAGACATAGAGATAGATTAAATTGAAAGAAGTTTACAGAGAAATTCTGACCTGAAATAAGTAGGTGAAGAGTTCGGTGGACGTAGATTATGTGTTGTACCCTTATGGATGTTTTAATATGGGCGCCTCCTTTGGAAAGACCCTCCTAGACATCTATGCAGTACTATGTCTTTTTCTATTGAGGTAGTCTTGTTTCACTTTCCATCCATCTTTTGACCAGTGGTAGGAGGTGGACCCCTCGCCCTTGATGTTTATGTGGTCAGCCATTTTGCTAATATGTGACCCAAAGATACTGCCAGCCAAGCTAGCGCGAGGTCATAAATAAATACAAGAGTAAGAATAAAAATAAAATGAGCAAAGGTACCATTAAGGCACCCACGATGTCGCCGCTGCAGTCGTTGTTTACCAGTCTGGTCGAGCTGCAGGCTATATCAGGGCCACCTTATGATGACTAAGGGTTCTGTTGTCATGGTGCCGTGGCAGTTGAGTGCTTATTCTATTGTTTCCAGAAAAGCTTCCGTAAAAAGAAATCAAATAGACATGCTCTCAGCGTTGTCGTGCGCTGATCCTGAGGGGGCGGGCTGAGTAATGACTTCTTCCGCAGGGCCACAAAGTGTTCCGCGCGGCCTGGCTCCTGATCCCTCGGTCCGTGAGGAGACCAGAGCGTGAAGTCCACGATTTTGTGGGGCGATACTGCCTCGTTGAGGGCAGCCTGCGGCATCTTCCGGGGGGCCCCTGACTCCTCGGTCCGCAAGGCGATCAAGAGAGCTATGCTTGCGATGCCGTGGTGCAAACCTGCTGCACCGGGGAAAGCCTTCAGCCTCATCTGTGAATCGCAGGGTCCTGCTCCCGCTGCATCCAGGATAGCCCGCAGCCTCGTCCGTGGGTCACAGGGGCCCACTTCTGCCACCACGGAGGTAGCCCGCAGCCTCGTCCGGGGGCCGCAGGGGCCTGCTCCTGCCACCATGGAGGAAGCCTAAAGCTTCGTCCGGGGGTAGCAGGGGTCCGCTCCTGCCTCAGACAGCCTGCAGCCTCGTTCGGGGGTCCCCAGGGCTTGCCCCATGCATCTCAGGTCCAACTGGCCCCTTCAATCTGGGTAAAAGCTCTTCAGGATGCCATCGGATTCATCTCCATCACACAGTCGGTAATCCTCGGCATCAGCTCAAAGCCTGAAGCTGTGCAGATGGAGATGGGCGGCGATGAGCTCCACCGCCTCAATGAGAAACACTCGGCTTCACTGATGGCGGCCAGTCACTCGTCCATTCCAAAGTCTGTATCAAGGTGAGAGACGTTATTTGGCCGTGATCCTAGTAAGATTAGTCCATAAGATGTGTGAGTTATTCCTGTTATGCTTGTATGTTCTGTTCCGTTCGGTGACTGCCACTACAGGGATATTCCAATTAAGGGATCCCAAGCGCTTGGAGCTCCTTCAGAGAGCTCCTACCAGTCGGCATTGCCATCATAATCAGAGCCCTAGTTGCTACAGTGTCTGTTGTGGTGTGTGAGTAGGGCAGGGGGAAACACCTGGGGAACACTGTAGAACTGGGAGCAAAAGCTCTCCAACTCAGTAGGAAACTCTCTTGTGGATAAGCATCCACCCTGAGTGTATCTGCCATGATCTTAATGAGCTGGTTCAGGTAGGAAGGGGAGCAATCAGTATACTAATGTTGCAAAAAGAGTACCCCATCCACCATAGATCTGCCTCTTTTTTAGCTCTGAGACCACACAAGCATTCTGTGTCTTCTTGGCCAATGAAAACTCCTTGTTTGCTCTATCAAGATTCTCCCTGCTACTCCTCACTTAACACTACCTTTGGTACTGATACAACCAGTGTATATATGTCTTCCATAGTTAATACTGGCATGCAAACACAAGCAGAAAATTATAAACAATAAAACCTCTGCAAGAGTAAGACATTTTGGCTATCGCTCTTTACCTCAGACCGCACAATGTATTCATTATGGGATGTAAGACAAATAACACTAATGATGTTTAGAAAAAACAGCAAATTGAAAATTGTTCACCATACAGTAAACTTGACATTACATTACATAGATTAACTTGTCTCAAACACTATTTGTTATCCACATATATGTGCAAAAACAACAGTTGATCGACTGAATGCAGAACAGTGTTATACATTCACCCCAGTACAGAGATCTGGGCATACATCCATCGTTTTTTTGCTCACCATGCCATTCCAGTTTGAACCCAGCCATATGCAAATCAGTCTTGACCCTGTGTCCCATGGAAACAATCAAGCCCAAACTGCCAAACCAGGTCCTCCCTGGACTGGAAACAAGCATCATAGGACCGGTTTCGGGCTTTCAGCATCATCAGCCACGATAGCTTGATTCCAGTGGCATGGAGAGCACGGGAGTCACGTCTGAGCGTACCCGTCTCACTCGGGGTGACAAATGCAAAAACAACAGTTGATGGACTGAATGCAGACCAATGTCATACATTCACCCCAGTATAGAGATCTGGGTCTAAATCCATTGTTTTTTTGCTCACCATGCCATTCCAGTTTGAACCCAGCCATATGCAAATCAGTCTTGACCCTGTGCCCCATGGGAACAGTCCAGCCCGAACTGTCAAGCCAGGTCCTCCCTAGACTGGAAACACGCATCGTAGGACCGGTTTCGGGCTTTCAGCCCTCATCAGCTACGATAGCTTGATTTCAGTGGCATGGAGAGCACGGGACTCACGTCTGAGCAACCCGTCGCACTCGGGGTGACAAATGCAAAAACAACAGTTGATGGACTGAATGCAGAACAATGTCATACATTCACCCCAGTACAGAGATCTGGGCCTAAATCCATTGTTGTGTTCACCCTATGTGGGAACGGAATGCCCAGACGTGGGTCCCGTGCTCTCTACGCCACTAGAGTGAAGCTATCCTGACTGATGAAGGCTGATAGCCAGAAACCAGTTCTAGAATGCTTGATTCCGGTCCAGGGAAGACATGGCTTGGCAGTTCGGTCTGGAATGTTCCCACGAGGCACAGGGTCAAGACTGATTTGCATATGGCCATGTCTCAGCTGGGGTGGCTTGGTGAGCAAAATAACAATGGATTCAACCAAGATCTGTGACTGGGGGTGAATGTTTTGCCATTGTGCAACATTCTGTCCATCATCTTGTGTGTTTTGCTGTTCACCCTATGTGGGAAGGGAATACCCAGAAGTGGGTCCCATGCTCACTAAGCCATTAGAGACAAGCTATCCTGGCTGATGAAGGCTGATAGCCAGAAACCGGTCCTAGGATGCTTGATACTGGTCCAGGGAAGACATGGCTTGGCAGTTCGGTCTTGACTGTTCCCATGAGGCACAGGGTCAAGACTTATTTGCATATGTCCATGTCTGAACTGGGGTGGCTTGGTGAGCAAAATAACGATGGATTAAACCCAGATCTGTGACTGGTGGTGAATGTTTTGCCAATGTGCAACATTCCATCCATCATCTTGTGTGTTATGCTGATCACCCTATGTGGGAAGGGAATGCCCAGACGAGGGTCCCGTGCTCACTAAGCCACTAGAGTCAAGCTATCCTGGCTGATGAAGACTGATAGCCAGAAACCGGTCCTAGGATGCTTGATTCCGGTCCAGGGAAGACATGGCTTGGTAGTACAGTCTGGACTATTCCCATGAGGCACAGGGTCAAGACTTATTTGCATATGGCCATGTCTGAACTGGGGTGGCTTGGTGAGCAAAATAACGATGGATTAAACCCAGATCTGTGACTGGTGGTGAATGTTTTGCCAATGTGCAACATTCCATCCATCATCTTGTGTGTTTTGCTGTTCACCCTATGTGGGAAGGGAATGCCCAGACGAGGGTCCCGTGCTCACTAAGCCACTAGAGTCAAGCTATCCTGGCTGATGAATTCTGATAGCCAGAAACCGTTCCTAGGATGCTTGATTCCGGTCCAGGGAAGACATGGCTTGGCAGTACAGTCTGAACTATTCCCATGAGGCACAAAGTCAAGACTGATTTGCATATGGCCATGTCTGAACTGGGGTTGCTTAATGAGCAAAATAAAAATGGATTAAACCCAGATCTGTGAGTGGGGGTGAATGTTTTGCCATTGTGCAACATTCCGTCCATCATCTTGTGTGATTTGCTATCCACATATATATATGTCCAACATTTAGAAACAGATATTATAACATAAATGAGAAAGTGTCCACCATAAACCAACAACTGTTTTCCAGTAACATAAATGAGAAAGTGTCCAACATAACCAACAAAGGTTTTACAGTCTATTTTACTGGGGATATATTACTCTCCCTCCGGATATATTGGCCCTACAGTTACTAAGTGGCCCTATGTGGATGGAGTTAACCATTAAAGAATGTTTATCATTACAATTTCATAGGTAAAATCATGACATATCTACCTGCTCCCAGTAAGGAATTACAACTTATTAAATGTATTAAGGAATCCCCATTGTCAACGTATGGGAGGGGTAGGCCTGACAGTAGTGAACAATGCATTTTTGAGTTTTTCACAACCAGGACTTGTTAACTTAAAAGTACATGTCCAACCTTTTAATTACAGCACCCTACCTCAGGGGTGACCTACATGTACTAAAAGGGGAGTTTAAGGCTTTGCGTGTGGGTTTAAATGCCAAGTTGACTTGGCAGTTTAAAACGTCATTCAGGCTACAGGGGCAGGCCTGGGACATGTTTTAAGGTGCTACTTAAGCAGGTGGCAAAATAGGTGCTGCAGTTCCACTAGTAGCACTCAAATAACAGACCCTGGGTATATGGTACACAACTCTACAAGGGACTTACAAGTAAATTGCATATGTAAATTAGGCATATGCCAATTAATTTATGTTTAGGGGAGTGAGCACAGGCACTTAAGTGCTGGTTAGGAGTGGTAAACTGCACAGATATCTATGGTCAACAAAGATAAATGTCAGCACAACGTGGAGGTAAGTGGGCAAAGAGTTTGGGAAAGGCTACCCGCAGGAGGACAGATCTATCTATCTATCTATCTATCTATCTATCTATCTATCTATCTATCTATCTATCTATCTATCTATCTATCTATCTATCTATCTATCTATCTATCTATCTATCTATCTATCTATCTATCTATCTATCTATCTATCTATCTATCTATCTATCTATCTATCTATCTATCTATCTATCTATCTATCTATCTATCTATCCAATCCAAAGTTAACATGCTATTATAGGTAGATCTTGAATTAATATACAAAACTGATGTTTAAAAAAGAATACAATTAAATTTACCAGTTGTTTTACACTGAGCTAACTATAACTTGAGCCCGCTCCAAACACTGCTCATGACTTCACATATTACATCACTCATGACATGCTATTTGGCATTGTTAATAACTTCACTCATGACATCTCAAGTAACATAATTCATGAAATCCCTCATCACATTATTGATGACATCATCCAAGCTACTACTCTGCAGATAGAAGCAGTGTAGCACTAGAGACATTCATTCTGTATGGTAAAAGGTATATGTGATGAACCAGAGGGTGACAGGAGTGAACCAGAGGGTGACAGTGGTGAACCAGAGGGTGCTGTGATGAACCAGAGGGTGGTAGTGGTGAACCAGAGGGTTACAGTGCTGAACCAGAGGGTGGCAGGGGTGAACCAGAGGGTGACAGTGTTGAACCAGAGGGTGCTGTGATGAACCAGATGGTGTCAGTGGTGAACCAGAGAGTGGCAGTGGTGAACCAGAGAGTGGCAGTGCTGAACCAGAGGGTGGCAGGGGTGAACCAGAGGGTGGCAGTGGTGAACCAGAGAGTGGCAGTGGTGAACCACAGGGTGGCAGTGGTGAACCAGAGGGTGGCAGGGGTGAACCAGAGGGTGGCAATGGTGAACCAGAGAGTGCTGTGATGAACCAGAGGGTCACAGGGGTGAACCAGAGGGTGGCAGTGGTGAACCATAAGGTGCTGTGATGCACCATAGGGTGGCAGTGGTGAGTGCTGAACCAGAGGGTGGCAGGGGTGAAGCAGAGGGTGGCAGTGGTGAACCAGAGGGTGCTGCGATGAACCAGAGGGTGGCAGGGGTGAACCAGAGGGTGACAGGGGTGAACCAGAGGGTGACAGTGGTGAACCAGAGGGTGCTGTGATGAACCAGAGGGTGGCAGTGGTGAACCAGAGGGTGGCAGTGATGAACCGGAGGGTGGCCGCGATGGACCACAGGGTCGCAAACAGGCTGGACATGTAGAAACAACATGGTCGTGACCGTTGCGACAACACAAGTAAGTTTGCATTTCCGAACTTGTAAAAAACCCTCGCGAACAGGCAAAAATCCTCGCGAACACGGAAAAAAAAATCTGCAAATTCGCACGAATTTCCGGATTTTGCGGATTGCAAATTCGCTTTCGCACGATTTCGCGGACCGCGAATTCGCAAATTTCGCCCATAATTAGTGGGAATGAGGTCAGCTATGTCCGCTGCGTGTCTAGAGGCCGACCTATAATTTAAGAGTATGTATTTAAGACGGGGCGTGATGAGGGATGAAGTAGGTTCCTGAGTGAGGGGGACCCTTCTTAGGTTGTTGTCAATGACGCCTCTAGTGTTGTGTTTAGTGGTCCTGTGAGGGTTGGGGGGATAGTTGGGTTAGTCATTGAAGTGGGAGTGAGGGGGTTCATATGAGTGTAGTAGAGAATGTAGATCGCTCCCCAAAAGCGGATTGGTGCTTCGTATTGGACGGGTTGATTTATTACGGGAGGGAACTAATTTCCAGCTGGGTAGAGTAAGTTTTGAAGTGATTTTTATGTGGTTCAAGAGCCCCCTAGATTTGGACTGTCTTGTAGCTCTAGTAAACCACAGTTGTCTCGATTTCAGCTCATTAAATGCTTGGAGTTCTTCTTTGATTTGATGTATTGACATCATGATCTTATCAAGTCTGGGGTCTGTGGCGGTTATGAGTAGGGTTCGAGGCTGTTTTATGGATGTGGATGGCTGCGTTGTGGTCAGTTCGGGTTTGTGGTCTGGTGCAGGTATGAGTAGAGTTGGAGGGGTGTTACTGGTGTGGTTGGATGAGTTGTGGATGTGGATGACTGAGCTGTGGAAGTGGATGAGGATGGCTGAGCTGTGGAAGTGGATGTGGATGGCTGCATTGTGGTCAGGTCAGGTTTGTGGTCTGGTGCATGTAAGAGTAGAGTTGGAGGGGGTGTTACAGGTGTGGATGGATGAGTTGTGGATGTGGATGGCTGAGCTGTGGAAGTGGATGGCTTAGATGTGGGTATGGGAAGTGTGCTTGGGACCAATGTGTGATCAGAGGGTGGCATGTCTTCTATGTGGTAATGGAGTGTCCTATTATGTTCTCACACCTGAACTGGGGGTGGTGGGCTGGAATGGGGGATGTACGTGCTAGGAGTATCAGTGTACAGCAAGAATGAAGTAGCTGAAGTGTTGGTTATGGAAGGGATGATATTAACAGGGGGTGCGGCTGTGATCCTAAAGGGGGGATTCATTATCTATTAGGGGTACGCATGCGGCCGCAGTCATGCTGGGTAAGTGAATTATGTGTGGGTCAGGCGGCGTGGTAGTGGCATGTGTCTCCAATGTGAATAATGGTTGGTGTAATAGAGGAACATGGTTGGTTGGAGGGTTTGGTGAAGTGATGTGATGTGTGTTGGTGTAGGGGGTAGTCTGGGTAGAAGAAGTGTATGATTCGGATGCAATTAATGGTCGGAATAGTAATGGGGCGTGGCTGTCAGCAAGGATAGGCAATGAGATATATTGTGTACTGGTGGTGGGAATAGCCTGGGTGGCAGTTTGGAGTTTAGACACTTGTTCTTTAATAATGGGTAAGATGTTATCCAGGAGGTTTAAACTACGGTCAGTGGATTGCATAAGGATGGTTTGGTTATTGTAGATATAAATAACTAGGCCATGCGCGGTTTTGCTGGTCGAGGAGATCACAAATAAGGTTAGGAATGCTTTCCTACATTGCACTCTTCGTTTCGTGTAGAAAATGATATCAGTGGTTGTGTGCCCGTTGTGTATTGAGAAGTAAGGATCAGCAATGGGTGTTTCAGGGTGAAGTTTTATAAAATTGTGCTTAAATCGTTCGGCTGATTTTCTTGAGAGGTTGGGGTGTAAATGATGGTGTAGGTATGTGTGCCTGTGAGCTCCATGATATGATCAGCACAGTTGGTGAAACATTATGGGGCGCAAAGTGAGTATGGGGCTCATATAGGGGTCTGTGCTGTGTGGTGTGATGGGCTTTGGGAGGCGGGTGGGTATGGGAGGGGGAAGTAGCAACTGTGGTGGTGGCTAGATTTTGGTCTCTGGGGAGAGGAGGTTGGTTCTAAAATCCTAATGATTGCACCATGGCCATCAGTGGGGGTAGGATGTGGGCAGGCTAGGTAAAGGACAAAGAGGCATAGAGATAGATTAAATTGAAAGAAGTTTACAGAGAAATTCTGACCTGAAATAAGTAGGTGAAGAGTTCGGTGGACGTAGATTATGTGTTGTACCCTTATGGATGTTTTAATATGGGCGCCTCCTTTGGAAAGACCCTCCTAGACATCTATGCAGTACTATGTCTTTTTCTATTGAGGTAGTCTTGTTTCACTTTCCATCCATCTTTTGACCAGTGGTAGGAGGTGGACCCCTCGCCCTTGATGTTTATGTGGTCAGCCATTTTGCTAATATGTGACCCAAAGATACTGCCAGCCAAGCTAGCGCGAGGTCATAAATAAATACAAGAGTAAAAATAAAAATAAAATGAGCAAAGGTACCATTAAGGCACCCACGATGTCGCCGCCTTAGTCGTTGTTTACCAGTCTGGTCGAGCTGCAGGCTACATCAGGGCCACCCTATGATGACTAAGGGTTCTGTTGTCATGGTGCCGTGGCAGTTGAGTGCTTATTCTATGGTTTCCAGAAAAGCTTCCGTAAAAAGAAATCAAGTAGACATGCTCTCAGCGTTGTCGTGCGCTGATCCTGAGGGGGCGGGCTGAGTAATGACTTCTTCCGCAGGGCCACAAAGTGTTCCGCGCGGCCTGGCTCCTGATCCCTCGGTCCGTGAGGAGAACAGAGCGTGAAGTCCACGATTTTGTGGGGCGATACTGCCTCGTTGAGGGCAGCCTGCGGCATCTTCCGGGGGGCCCCTGACTCCTCGGTCCGCGAGGCGATCAAGAGAGCGATGCTTGCGAAGCCGTGGTGCAAACCTGCTGCACCAGGGAAAGCCTTCAGCCTCATCTGTGAATCGCAGGGTCCTGCTCCCGCTGCATCCAGGATAGCCCGCAGCCTCGTCCGTGGGTCACAGGGGCCCACTCCTGCCACCACGGAGGTAGCCCGCAGCCTCGTCCGGGGGCCGCAGGGGCCTGCTCCTGCCACCATGGAGGAAGCCTAAAGCTTCGTCCGGTGGTAGCAGTGGTCCGCTCCTGCCTCAGACAGCCTGCAGCCTCGTTTGGGGGTCCCCAGGGCTTGCCCCATGCATCTCAGGTCCAACTGGCCCCTTCAATCTGGGTAAAAGCTCTTCAGGATGCCATCGGATTCATCTCCATCACACATTCGGTAATCCTCGGCATCAGCTCAAAGCCTGAAGCTGTGCAGATGGAGATGGGCGGCGATGAGCTCCACCGCCTCAATGAGAAACACTTGGCTTCACTGATGGCGGCCAGTCACTCGTCCATTCCAAAGTCTGTATCAAGGTGAGAGACGTTATTTGGCCGTGATCCTAGTAAGATTAGTCCATAAGATGTGTGAGTTATTCCTGTTATGCTTGTATGTTCTGTTCCGTTCGGTGACTGCCACTACAGGGATATTCCAATTAAGGGATCCCAAGCGCTTGGAGCTCCTTCAGAGAGCTCCTACCAGTCGGCATTGCCATCATAATCAGGGCCCTAGTTGCTAAAGTGTCTGTTGTGGTGTGTGAGTAGGGCAGGGGGAAACACCTGGGGAACACTGGAGAACTGGGAGCAAAAGCTCTCCAACTCAGTAGGAAACTCTCTTGTGGATAAGCATCCACCCTGAGTGTATCTGCCATGATCTTAATGAGCTGGTTCAGGTAGGAAGGGGAGCAATCAGTATTCTAATGTTGCAAAAAGAGTACCCCATCCACCATAGATCTGCCTCTTTTTTAGCTCTGAGACCACACAAGCATTCTGTGTCTTCTTGGCCAATGAAAACTCCTTGTTTGCTCTATCAAGATTCTCCCTGCTACTCCTCACTTAACACTACCTTTGGTACTGATACAACCAGTGTATATATGTCTTCCATAGTTAATACTGGCATGCAAACACAAGCAGAAAATTATAAACAATAAAACCTCTGCAAGAGTAAGACATTTTGGCTATCGCTCTTTACCTCAGACCGCACAATGTATTCATTATGGGATGTAAGACAAATAACACTAATGATGTTTAGAAAAAACAGCAAATTGAAAATTGTTCACCATACAGTAAACTTGACATTACATTACATATATTAACTTGTCTCAAACACTATTTGTTATCCACATATATGTGCAAAAACAACAGTTGATGGACTGAATGCAGACCAATGTCATACATTCACCCCAGTATAGAGATCTGGGTCTAAATCCATTGTTTTTTTGCTCACCATGCCATTCCAGTTTGAACCCAGCCATATGCAAATCAGTCTTGACCCTGTGCCCCATGGGAACAGTCCAGCCCGAACTGTCAAGCCAGGTCCTCCCTAGACTGGAAACATGCATCGTAGGACCGGTTTCGGGCTTTCAGCCCTCATCAGTGTGGAGAAGTGTGGCTCACTGGTTAGAGGCGGCAGACCCGTAAGCAGAGAACGGCCCGGGACCAGGGTTCGATTCCCGACGCGGCAGGGTCGTGGACCAGGGTCAGCGGACTCGATAATTCTCGCCTCAGTGCCTACTCTAGTCAGAGACCACACGCGGCAACTCTGGGCATCAGCTTGCCTCATCTTCACAACGGCCCCCCCAGATCGCCGGGGATGCTTGGTCGCACCTTAGAGATACCCATCTGGGACCATCTCTCAGGGTGAGCCAGGACGGGTTCCCCAGCGGTCGAAGCGTGGAGATACTCCTCCGGGAGTCGATTCCTAGCGCTATATAAACCCACAATTAAATTAAATTAAATTAAATCAGCTACGATAGCTTGATTCCAGTGGCATGGAGACCACGGGACTCACGTCTGAGCAACCCGTCGCACTCGGGGTGACAAATGCAAAAACAACAGTTGATGGACTGAATGCAGAACAATGTCATACATTCACCCCAGTACAGAGATCTGGGCCTAAATCCATTGTTGTGTTCACCCTATGTGGGAACGGAATGCCCAGACGTGGGTCCCGTGCTCTCTAAGTCACTAGAGTGATGCTATCCTGACTGATGAAGGCTGATAGCCAGAAACCAGTTCTAGAATGCTTGATTCCGGTCCAGGGAAGACATGGCTTGGCAGTTCGGTCTGGAATGTTCCCACGAGGCACAGGGTCAAGACTGATTTGCATATGGCCATGTCTGAACTGGGGTGGCTTGGTGAGCAAAATAACAATGGATTCAACCAAGATCTGTGACTGGGGGTGAATGTTTTGCCATTGTGCAACATTCTGTCCATCATCTTGTGTGTTTTGCTGTTCACCCTATGTGGGAAGGGAATACCCAGAAGTGGGTCCCATGCTCACTAAGCCATTAGAGACAAGCTATCCTGGCTGATGAAGGCTGATAGCCAGAAACCGGTCCTAGGATGCTTGATTCTGGTCCAGGGAAGACATGGCTTGGCAGTTCGGTCTTGACTGTTCCCATGAGGCACAGGGTCAAGACTTATTTGCATATGTCCATGTCTGAACTGGGGTGGCTTGGTGAGCAAAATAACGATGGATTAAACCCAGATCTGTGACTGGTGGTGAATGTTTTGCCAATGTGCAACATTCCATCCATCATCTTGTGTGTTATGCTGTTCACCCTATGTGGGAAGGGAATGCCCAGACGAGGGTCCCGTGCTCACTAAGCCACTAGAGTCAAGCTATCCTGGCTGATGAAGACTGATAGTTAGAAACCGGTCCTAGGATGCTTGATTCCGGTCCAGGGAAGACATAGCTTGGCAGTACAGTCTGGAATATTCCCATGAGGCACAGGGTCAAGACTTATTTGCATATGGCCATGTCTGAACTGGGGTGGCTTGGTGAGCAAAATAACTATGGATTAAACCCAGATCTGTGACTGGTGGTGAATGTTTTGCCAATGTGCAACATTCCATCCATCATCTTGTGTGTTTTGCTGTTCACCCTATGTGGGAAGGGAATGCCCAGACGAGGGTCCCGTGCTCACTAAGCCACTAGAGTCAAGCTATCCTGGCTGATGAATTCTGATAGCCAGAAACCGTTCCTAGGATGCTTGATTACGGTCCAGGGAAGACATGGCTTGGCAGTACAGTCTGGACTATTCCCATGAGGCACAGGGTCAAGACTGATTTGCATATGGCCATGTCTGAACTGGGGTTGCTTAATGAGCAAAATAAAAATGGATTAAACCCAGATCTGTGAGTGGGGGTGAATGTTTTGCCATTGTGCAACATTCCATCCATCATCTTGTGTGATTTGCTATCCACATATATATATGTCCAACATTTAGAAACAGATATTATAACATAAATGAGAAAGTGTCCACCATAAACCAACAACTGTTTTCCAGTAACATAAATGAGAAAGTGTCCAACATAACCAACAAAGGTTTTACAGTCTATTTTACTGGGGATATATTACTCTCCCTCCGGATATATTGGCCCTACAGTTACTAAGTGGCCCTATGTGGATGGAGTTAACCATTAAATAATGTTTATCATTACAATTTCATAGGTACAAATCATGACATATCTACCTGCTCCCAGTAAGGAATTACAACGTATTAAATGTATTAAGGAATCCCCATTGTCATCGTATGGGAGGGGTAGGCCTGACAGTAGTGAACAAATGCATTTTTGAGTTTTTCACAACCAGGACTTGTTAACTTAAAAGTACATGTCCAACCTTTTAATTACAGCACCCTACCTCAGGGGTGACCTACATGTACTAAAAGTGGAGTTTAAGGATTGGCATGTGGGTTTAAATGCCAAGTTGACTTGGCAGTTTAAAACGTCATTCAGGCTACAGGGGCAGGCCTGGGACATGTTTTAAGGTGCTACTTAAGCAGGTGGCAAAATAGGTGCTGCAGTCCCACTAGTAGCACTCAAATAACAGACCCTGGGTATATGGTACACAACTCTACAAGGGACTTACAAGTAAATTGCATATGTAAATTAGGCATATGCCAATTAATTGATGTTTAGGGGAGTGAGCACAGGCACTTAAGTGCTGGTTAGGAGTGGTAAAGTGCACAGATATCTATGGTCAACAAAGATAAATGTCAGCACAACGTGGAGGTAAGTGGGCAAAGAGTTTGGGAAAGGCTACCCGCAGGAGGACAGATTTATCTATCTATCTATCTATCTATCTATCTATCTATCTATCTATCTATCTATCTATCTATCTATCTATCTATCTATCTATCTATCTATCTATCTATCTATCTATCTATCTATCTATCTATCTATCCAATCCAAAGTTAACATGCTATTATAGGTAGATCTTTAATTAATATAAAAAACTGATGTTTAAAAAAGAATACAATGAAATTTACCAGTTATTTTACACTGAGCTAACTATAACTTGAGCCCGCACCACACACTGCTCATGACTTCACATATTACATCACTCATGACATGCTATTTGGTATTGTTAATAACTTCACTCATGACATCTCAAGTAACATCATTCATGAAATCCCTCATCACATTATTGATGACATCATCCAAGCTACTACTCTGTAGATAGAAGCAGTGTAGCACTAGAGACATTCATTCAGTATGGTAAAAGGTATATGTCGCACACATTAGCTACCCTTGAAGTATTATGTGCATGTACAACGAGTGTGAGTTGCAGTGGCACAGTTTAAATGGATTGTACCTTAATGTAAAGGTTTGTTATTAAAATGATGTGAGAAAAATGAAAGCTTCTCTTTACAATACATTATTCACTCGTGAATGTCTGTTTACATGCTGATGTTTTAAGTTTGTTATGTAGTGGTACTGGCAATTTCTATAAAAGCTACAGGTTTATAAAGGACAGCTATTCATTTCCAAATGATCAGGGAAAGTGTTGTGACACACATTGTTTAAGATTTATAATATATGAGTGAATCACTTTCAAATGGTTTAAATCACAGCATGAGTGTAAGCAATGTTAAAATGATGTACACTGTTCTCTGCTCATTTCAGGAATACGTGTATTATATTTATTCAAACTACGCATGGTTGCCCATAACGCTGGGTAGTGCTTGCCTTATAATGTTATGTTATGTTATTAAGATTTATTCAGCGCAAACAATTACCCGTAGGTGTCAAGGCAGTATAATCCATAGGAGAGAGCGGATTGTGCGTGTTTAAGGAAACAGCCATGTTTTAAGGTTCTTCCTGAACTGAAACAGATGTGGGATAGTTCTAATGTAAGTAGGCAGTGCATTCCATTCATTGGCTGTAGAAATTAGAAAACTGTGTCCACCCCACTTAGATTTCCTGAACTTGTTTATCACACGTTTTTGGGAGCCGGAAGAGCGTAGGCATCTTTACGGAGCATGCCACTTAAAAGAGTGCATGAGGAAATCCGGGTCAGCTCCATGCAAGGCTTTGTGAGCAATGCATAAAGGCTCACATGCATCAAGCATTTTTGGAGTCGCAAACGGTGCGATTCCTTAAAATCGTCCGTTTGCGATTCCAAAAGTGCTTTTTGGAATGCATGAAGCAATTTTAGAATTCGTAACTTGTTTGCGAGTTCTAACATTGCGATTGCTTTTAAGAAGTCGCAAATGTGCGATTTCTTTAAAGCAATGCATCATTACTTTTAAAAGTGCGAAATCAAAATTAGGGTGTCAAATTTACCGAGTAGTTGAACCACTCGGTAAATGTGGAAAAAGTGTTTAAAATGCTGAAAATCCTTTTTTTTCAACATTCATGTTACGGACACACATGTCCTTAGGACATGTGTGTGTGAAACATGATGCGAAAAATAAATTTCAGGGGTGCATGGGGGGGTCCTTTGGACCCCCCCCCTGCACCCATGAAATTTTCAAAGTGCCACTCGCAATTTGCTAATGCCTTCCCATTGACTCCGATGGGCCTTTTGGCCCATAGGAATCAATGGGAATTGCGAAAATTAACTTAAGAATTCGGTATTTATTTGGGATTCGGTAAAAATTGCGATTTTTACCGAATCACAAATGAATACCGAAAAAAATGATGCATAGCATTTTGCAATTCTTAATTTGCGATTCGTTATTTTTCGCAAATTAAGAAGTGCAAAATGTCTCAATGATGCATGTGCCCCAAAGCCTTGAATTTGACTCACTGCCCGACCACTAGCTTGTACAAATATCTAATTGCCGGAGTTGCAAATTGCTGTTTGGGAGTCCGAGTGATCATTCTGGCTGCAGAATTTTGCACCACCTGCAGCTTGTTAAGATCTTGCTGCGGTATGTTGAATTATAAGGCACTGCATTAATCTACCTTGAAGAGAGTGAGCACTGTGGTCACCATATTTTTTGCAAATAGTGGGATGTAGGGGAGAATCTTTTTTCTCATCCTAGGGCATAAAGAGTGGAAGAGGTGATGTTATTTACCTGAGGACCAAACGTAAGTTTATTGTCCATAATAACACCAAGATTTCTTGCTTTGCACACAGGTGTATGTAGATGGCAGCGATCTGCTGGCCAGCATTGAGATGACCATAGGAAGGGAGTGTAATGACCTCCATTTAGGCTCAGATCAATCTAAGACAATTTGGCTTCATCCAATTGCCTATAGCTGACATACAATCACAGAACTTTGAGCTACGCTACTGTTTGGTGAGGATAATGCCACCACAATTTGAGTGTCATCAGCATGGGATGTGAGGTCAAAACCAAAGGATCTCATCAGGGTTGCCAGCAGTTTAAAATAAATATTAACGAGGTTTGGGCTGAGGGCCAAGCTCTGTGGAACACTAGAAGGCAATACGAATAGTTTATAAATAAAGGGATTCAGTGCGACCCTCTGTGTTCTATCTGATAGAAAGGAATCCAGCAGTTTCAGGGCTGGCCCCTCATCAACTAAGGATCTGATTTCTTCTGAGGTTTTGATTAGAGTGGTCTCAGTACTATGGACACTCCTAAACCTGAATTGAATGGTGTATGAAAGAAAATGGTTGTTTAGAAATTGGGTGATTTGAGAATTTAGAGCACTTTCTATGAACTTCACAGGGAGCAGTAGCCTAGAAATGGGCCTGTAATTGTTTGGGTCATTCTGATCCAGATTGTTCTTTTTCAGTAATGTCAGTATTGATGCATTTTTCAAGGTTTGAGAAAAATGCCTGATTAGAGCATACAGTTGAAAATGTCAGTGAGGCATGATGCTATGGTGTAAGCTGCTTGTTTAACCACAAAAAGAGGGTAAGCGCCATTTGGAGACCCTGACTTGATGGAACAGAGTAAGGTCATCACTTGAGATGTGTCTAGAGGGGCAAAAAAAGGAATATGTGAGTTTGTTTAAGTCCATATCCTAATATGAAGAGGGATTGTGTTCAATGGAAGTAAAATTATTAAATTAGCAGATGTATGGAAGTGAAGCCACTGACTTCACATTCTTTGTCAGATGAGGTATTTAGCAGACACATCTATTTAGGATAAATAAAATCCAAACCCTGTTTTGAATAGTATTCAAGGTTTAATAAGTTTGTAATGTCAGTAATGTCTACACAGCAATTAAATTTTTTACGCACCGCAATACTAGGAACATAAGATCACAATATCCTCTTAATGTGGGTGATTTCAGAGACATGCTGCATTTTCTGCTTTGCTTGTATATTACAAAAAGATATACCTACTCAACTAAAGATCTTATAGAAAGGATGGTTTAAGTAGACCTCCAGGTCTTCAAGCAAACCTGTCGAATGTTAGAGAAGAACTGGCACCGTGAACGAACACCGGACAGCTACGCAGCCCACATGAATGCCACCTGCAGACACCATCACCTCATCAGATCCGCCAAAAGGGCCTCCTTCAATGACCGCCTAGACAACAACGCACACAATAGCAAAGAGCACTTCAACATCGTGAAGGAACTCTCCAACCCCAGCTGCAACACCAAAGACATCCCACCTTCGCAAGACCTGTGCGACTTTCTTGCCACCTTCTTCCATTGCAAGTTTGCTGACATTCACGACAGCTTCAACACCACGACTGCCCCAACAACCATGGAGACCCCTGTCCCCACGACCACCATCCGCACCAACTGCCTGCTCTCCTGGACCAACATAAACGACAACGACACCTTCAAAATCATGAACATCATCCACTCCAGATCCCCGTCAGAACCATGCCCACACCACATCTTCAACAAAGCCAGGGCTCCCATCGCACCCCACCTCCGGAAAGCCATCAACATTTCCTTCGAGACAGCAACCTTCCCGGAGAGCTGGAAGCACGCCAAGATCAACGCCTTACTCAAGAAACTCAAGGCAGAGAAGTGTGGCTCACTGGTTAGAGCAGGCAGACCCTGAAGCAGAGGTCAGACCCGGGACCAGGGTTCAATTCCCGACGCGGCAGGGTCTCGAGCTCAAATGCCCACGGACTCGATAATTCTCGCTTCGGTGCCTGACCTAATCATGGGTTCACACTCTGCAACTCTGGGCATTAAGCTTGCTTAATCTCCACAACGGCCCCCCGCGGCGGGATGCCTGGCTTTCACCTTGGGGTGCCCTGTAGGGGCTATCTCACAGGGAAAAGCCAGGACGGGTTCCCAAGGCAAAGCGCTTAGAGACCCCTGGGTTATAAGCACTATATAAATCCAAACATACATACATACATACATACCTCAAAGACCTCAAGAACGTAGCCCATCTCCCTGCTCCCATTCCCGGCAAAGGTAATCGAGAAGACCGTCAACAAACAACTGACCCGCTACCTCGAGTAGAACGGCATTCTGGACCCATCCCAGTCCGGGTTCCGCAGAAACCACAGCACCGAAACTGTCCTAATCGCCACTAACGATGACATCAGGGCCCTGCTAGACAACGGAGAAACCGTGGCCCTCATCCTCCTGAACCTGTCAGCCGCCTTCGACACGGTCTGCCACGGCACACTACGCACACACCTCTACGACGCCGGGATACAAGAGAAGGCCCTGGACTGGACCACCTCCTTCCTCTCCGGCAGAACACAGAGTCGTCTACATGGCACCACTCGCCCACGTAGCCCGCCTTCACGACCTCAACATCATCTCCTATGCCGATGACACCCAGCTGACTTTCTCCCTCACCAAAGACCCCAACCGCCAAAACCAACCTCCACAAAGGAATGAAAGCATTCGCCGATTGGATGAAGAACAGCCGACTGAAGTGAACTCGGACAAGATGGCAGTCCTCATCCTCAGATCCACCCCCTCGACTTGGGACGACTCCAGGTGGCCTACCGCACTGGGAACAGCTCCAACACCCACCGACTCCGCACGTAACCTAGGGGTCATCCTTGACTCCACCCTCTCCATGACAAAACAGGTCAAAGCCGTCTCCTCCTCCTGCTTTAACACCCTCTGCATGCTCCGCAAGATCTACAAGTGGATCCCCACTGACACGAGAAGAATGGTCACCCAGGCCCTTGTTAGCAGCAGATTGGACTACGGAAATGCCCTCTACGCAGGAGCCTCGGCCAAACTCCTCAAACGACTTCAACACATTCAGAATGCCTCTGCATGCCTTATAATTGACATTCCTCGCGCAGCCACATCACACCCCACCTGAGAGACCTGCACTGGCTCCCCGTCAACAAGCGGATAACCTTCAAGCTCCTCACCCACTCACACAAGGCACTCCACAACACCGGACCAGCGTACCTCTACAGACGACTCGGCTTCTACACCCCCACCCGCCAGCTTCGCTCTGCCGACCTCACCCTCGCCACAGTCCCCCGCATCTGAAGAGCGACCTGTGGCAGTAGATCGTTCTCCCACCTCGCCGCCAAGACCTGGAACATCCTCCCCATCCACCTACGGCAGACCCATGACCTGCTGAAGTTCAGAAGACTCCTCAAGACCTGGCTTTTTGAGCAGCAGCAGTATTCCCCCCCCCACCAAAGTGCCTTGAGACCCTCACGGGTAAGTAGTCCCTTTATAAATGCTATGATTGATTGATTGATATACCATGCTGAATACTATCCAGTATGAAAAGATTACAGCAAATTTTCATATTCATTGGATACTATCATCAGTTCTTTGATCAGTGATGTCTTCAATGATGTTATTTAACATGTCATGAATGATGTAATCTGTCAAGTCATAAGCAGTGAATGGAGGGGCATGAGCTATAGTTATCTAGGTAAAGTATACTGGTGAATTTGAGTTTTCTAGGTTTTACACACTATTTTCTATATTATTTCAAGATCTAAATTTAACATCAATTACATTTTTTTTGTGAATTTCTGAGAGGTTTATGTAACCTAAAGTATGATCCTATTATATCTAACAATAATGTCACTTTAATCTTTAGTTTCCTCTGTGAATTTCAGTTTTTATATCATATTCACCCAGCTCACACACAATGGATAGTTTTATGGTGTGCATGGCGTGGGGCAGGTCAGGCCCTGTGCCCAATGCCTGCATGCAGCCAAACTCTCGATTGGCCCCAGGAAGCCTGGCCCTGCACCCTTCCTCTATGGGCAGCCAACCGATTTAATCTTACTAGTAAGAGGGCGAGCAGTTACAAGCTTCCCAGGGATCCAGACATGAGCTCATAACTCAACAACCAACCAGCAAACTATTCTCTCCTAAAGGGTGAGACTACTTAGAACGGTCCCCCATATTCATAAATTTGTCATGTGCAGAGTATGTATACCACAAGTAATATTTACAATCAACCAGTCTTTACTCTTTATTACCCCTGGCATCAAAGTGGGTGGGCAATCAGTAGTTAGTCCTTTAGGCTACTTTTTGCTTGAGCTCAGCAGTTCAGTTCAATGCAGTGAACATGTGTGGCTTCAGTGGCAATCAACAGGTGAGTCAGGCAAGCTTGTATATTCTCTGAGCAGAGTCACCCAGGATGGTCTATCATAGCACAGCAGCAAATGGCACTACTGTGCAGGTGCTTCCTATAGCCCCGCGTTGGGCTGACACAGATGTGCAGACATGCATCATGGCAATTGTGGCCCGAGGCTGATGAGCATGTTTAAGTAGTTTAAGCCCGCCCTTGGGCCTGTGTGTATACTCTAGCGCAATTGCATCTTGATCTACACCCTCTAGCCTTAGGAAGGCTAGCAAACACTTCTGCTATTGGGGAAAACTAGGTTCAACCTCTAACTTGTATTATAGTGAACCAGGTCATCCAATATGGATCCCACTGGTTTTAGTAGTTAGAATCTTACACATGCTACTGCACATGTAATAAACACACACTACATCCTAACAAGCATTTAACATACACACAGAATGTCCAGCGCAACATTCTAAACATTCAAATAAATGTGAACTATATACAAAAGGCAGCAGTGGACCTCACTCTCATTGACAGAGATAAAATTGGATATATGAGGCCGGCTTATGTGCTGCACCTATTGGACAGAAGCCCTCTATCCTTTCAGGGGGTATACTTGGTACACATCTCCAGGTGATAGGACAGGTCCTGTAACTCCCATTGCCAGGGACAGAACTAGTCCTGTGACACCAGGGCCAAAAATAAAAGGATGGATGCCAGAGACATAAACAGTCAGGCACTCTGGCAGATACCACAATGATATGTCAGGTTAATTCTTAGGCTACCACTTCTCTTGTAATGGCAGCTATAAAGTTAAAGGGTAGCTTACCATAGATGTTTCCGATAAGAGAAAACTGGGAAAAACAGAAGGTAGGAATGCGAGACAGAGGCCTTCAGAGTTCTGGAGTCACAAAGAGTGTCACTTTTTCTGAATAGGAGGTGACTCTAGGAAGAAAGATAAGTTCTAAAGGAGACAATGGATTTTTGTATGAGGATATTAAGCTCTCAGTACATGTTTTTTCCTTAACTACTTCTTTTTATCAAGGTAATAGCAGAGTTGGATGTTGGAGGTATATTGTTTTTCTTTCAAGTGGTTTTTTGAGACTTTATGCTTTTTGTTCATCTGACTTTTATTTGACTTTCACAAATTTAACTTCTTATTTACTCTTTGTGGGTGCATATATGTATCCTTGTGTTCTTTTCACAAATTCACTGGCACTTGTGTATCTTCTTACGTGGTATTATATGCCGCCAATTTTAAAACACTTACCTTATGATGTATCAAATAATTTTCAGCTTGGAGAAAAGGTCATCATAATCTGGATCTTTTAGTTTGGTAAACCAATGCATCTTGGAAAGATTTCATTGATGGTAACAATTTCTGGTGTTGTATGTATGAACAGTAGTGCTTTTTGGGTCTTGAATTTAAATGTTAGTCTTTTTAGAAACTGTTTCATTAGCGACATTTTTTTCTTTTGTGATGTGGTTTATCACCACATTGTCTTAAAATGTGGTTATCACCTGCTGGGAAGTGGGTTATTTGTAGGGGTAAGTATGCGCCTACCACTAGTAAGTAATAAGGCCACCAACATAGGATAGGATCCATTTAAGGTCTCAGTAAATCAGCTTAAACGTTGTTAGATGATGGTGACTCTTGGTGGAGATGATGCGGTTTGGCTCTGTTAACTTGTAACTTGCAGGGAGATCACTCCTTAATCCTTCTTGAAGCAAAGCTATATTACCAGATTGTGCAGCAGGTATAGTCATTCAGAGTGCAGGTCTTTGGATTAAAGCAGGGCAGGCCTTCTTTCCTTGTAGTTTCAGGCAGCAGATCTTAGAGACATATTTATTCAGTGTTGTGATGCAACAAGCAGGGGGCACCTCTGTCCAATGGGATGTTGGATGCCACCCAAAAGCATGAGAACTTCCTCCAAAGTGTGCCACAAAGCACATTTCTTCCAAACTCCAACATGGATGATTTCAATCCAGAGGAGTAAGAGCTAGCTAAGCCAACCAGCAGTGTGACTCATCACCATTAGCTCTCCTTGCCTTGACACCTACAAATTCCTGTTCTAAGCCTGCCATCTGGCTGGGGCACATGATGTGGGCATTCCTTAATGATTTGCTCTCTCTTTAAGCTCAGTTTGATTCACTCAGCCCCCTCTACAGAACCCCTCCTCCTCAGCTTCAGAGCTCCCTCCATCATATAACCTCTTCTCCACCCAGGCCACTTAACACCTAATCAAAGCAGCCTGGCCAAGCCTGTTAAGGCTGACCAATCAGCAGAGACCACTAAAAGGCTGGATTTGGCTTACAGAAGAGAATTTGCTATAACTTCTCTGTACTAGTTATGATAAATTCAACAGTGGCAAGTTGTTGCATTCATCAACACCATTCTTTTAAGTCATTGAATGATATTGTTCACTCCTTTCCTAGCAATAGTGATATCTACACAAAATATCACAATGTTACCAATGGCGCTCAGTATCTACAATGGAGAAAAATGACATGGGCAGTCTTTCCCTCACCAGGGCATATAAAATATCTTTTATTCGGCCCCCGCTAGAGTTACATGCCCCCCTCCTCTGGGACGCTTAAGGGAAACCTGGGTGGTGCCTAATATAAACATAAGGCAGATTATCAATTTTAAAGTGCTCATACTACCAAAGTTGAGTTTGCACACAATTTACTTTTAAAAACAGCCTGCAAAGCCAAGCTGCCTGTAAAATGACAGCAAGCCCTTAGCAGTGCACACATGCTAGGTTGCAACTCAGGATTGCCTTTAAAACAATCAGGCACCCAAAATCACACATTTGCAAGTGCAGGAAATCTGCTGAGCCTATATACTAGGGACTTATAGCTAGAGGAGCATATATGGTCTGTCATTTCCAATTGTATACGTTCCCTAATACATGTACCATTTTTTAAACATATCATTGGCCCTGGGCCTGGTTAGCAGAGCTGGGGGTACAGTCGGAGACAATTACCACCAGTATCATTCAGCAAAAGGATGACCACAGTGTCTTGACTGTGTAAGTTTTAGGGGCATTCACAATATTTGAGAAATGCTTCTATTTTTGAAACTGCAATGCTTTTTGTATGAACTTAGTTGTGTTTTAATGTACTGATCAATACAGTCACTTTAACTTGCATGAATAGCTGTCACTGTGGCTTACTCATGCACTGTAACATAAACTATATCATACATGCTTTACATTGACATAAGTTACCACCTTGTAGTGTGTTCATATTAATAGCACTGTATTTTGAACTATATTTCCCCTTTAAGTGGTTGGTAATACCCATACAAAGCCAAATGGCTTGTCATTTGATGAATGTAACTTCACATTGATGGAGCAAGGTCTCGTCGTGCAATCTTCTCATGTAACTACTAACCTAGTGTTAAAACTTGTTTGTGGAAATAACAGGCATTTACACAACACTTGAGTATAAAAACAAAGCTTGCCTATGTGTTTTACTAACCAGTAACTCGAGAGTGATGCTAAGATGGCCGCTAACTGAAATTCTTTAGTGCGCATGTGCCCACTGCACCTACGTAGTGTGACATATCTATGCTTGGAGGGAAACTTTCTGCATGTGCGCAGTAGCTAACCAGATGGCCGCTTGAAAATCACATGCTTGCCACCTGCTTGCTGAAAAACGAATTCCAGCTATTCTACTAATGCTAATGCGAGAAGAGTGATATTAAGTAAATGGGATTAGAATAGAGATAAGTGGTATACAGTGAAGCCATTTATTTTTGATTTTTACTTTTTTCTTTTTGACTCTTTCAATAGTGCTTATTATGGACCTGCAGTCATAAGCCACAGTCCATTACCTCTCATTCTGCTACGCATGCACAATGCAATCTAACTGGAAGACGCCATGTCAACTAGAACTTCGACCAAGGCTAAAAACTGCTACTTTCATTGGAACCAGAATAACAGTCCCTGAGAACTACTGTTTTTTTCTTCTAAAATGTGACAATTACATTGTGAATACAGGTGGGAATAATGATTGATGTATAAAACTTAAGGGGTGGGATTTTAAGCAAAGACCTGAAAGAAAATAATAAGAAATAAGCATGGTGTAATGATCACCTCCCCTTGCCTGTCCAATCAGAGTTAGGAGTTTCATACATTTGAAACATTAATGGGTGGTACAAGTAGACAGGAAAGTATAATTGAGGTAGCATTAGTTAGTTAGTTAGCATGCCTTTTTGAGAAGCTCAGTAAAGAGGCCGGGATGCTGTTGGAAAGCATAGAGAAGTCCCAGACTTAGATGCTGAAGAAGAATCTAATTACTGAGAAGATTACCTTAAGCAAATTTATTTAGAAGAAGATCGCAGAGGAATCTCCAGGAGGAAGAGAGTGTCAGCGAGGGGTGCTCTGCAATCATCGGTGATAGAGAGGTCGTCTGTCCTGTCCTGATTCCTGTCCTGAAATCTTTGTTCACCAGTACTTTCCTGGAGGACCCTTCCCAATTACCAAACCTGGGAGTTGGTTTTCACACCTTAATAGGGAATTATATCTACATCTGTGTATGCGCTTATGTGCTTTTCTCTCTGTCCTCTCCTGTTCATGCAATTTCATTGCAAAAGTATAAATGAATGCACTTGATTGATTTATTTGAATCTTCCTTCCTGTGAGAAACAGAGTTTGTTCTGTGCTGTGTAAGTGGTTCACATGAATTTTACTCTAAGATAACATTTTAAAAGACTCTGTGGCCATTTCCAATGTGTAAGTATATTGAAATCTTATGTCATTTCACCATCAATATGTTCCAACTAATGGTCCATTGACCGGAGGAAGGAACATTTGATCAGTGAAAGATTGGTTAGGGACTACAGATAACTAATCTTGAGAATTACAAAACATGACCTCAGCAGTTATTGCCAGAGTGTTGGGCATGAATTTATGGGCCCAGGTGAGTATGTGGTGTTAGATTACCTGTTGCTGGTAACCAGCTGCATCAACATGATATTTTAGGTTCTTGCACAGCTATTGTGTGTGTAGGGTCAGAGTTTACTGTGGCGCAGTTTATCAACTGCACCTCCAGAGCAGAAGGTCCTTGAAACATTTCAGAGGTTGCCTCATGCATGGGCCCATCATTTAATGTGGATCTCCCTGTTGGTAGTATAGGCCTTTAAAGGATACCACCAAAGACATTTTCAGCTGATATTCTGTATGCAGTTCAAAGTGCTTTAGTAATATGATGAGCTCTTGGAATAAAATGGTAATGTCATGGATTCAATGACCCAGGTAACTTGATCTGTTTTTAGAAGGTTGCTGGGGGGGGGGGGCTGTAAAATGGCCAGTGGTGCACCTTAAAAAAGGCCTAGCATTTTATGGATTGCTCCTTGCCAAAGCTGCTCAGTTATTACTCTACTTTTTTATGTAAGTTTTTTTCTTTTCATTTAGTTGGGTTAGAATAACACACTTGGCACTGTATTGCCAAAAAGATGTCATTAGATCAAAAGTGACGTAGAAATATGGCCTGTGTAGCCAACAACATTCCAGCTTCTCAATCTCTTTGCGACTCACTAGCGAAAGCGTTTGAGGATAAAATCGCGAATATTTTGAGCGGCCTCTCTACCTCAGATACTCCTGGTTGCAGTCTGTGGCTACCCCTGTATTGTCTCATACTGTAGCTAGGTTGGAAGAACAGACAGCTCATCGGCGGCTGGAGAGTTTTTCTCTCCCCCCGTTTGCTGAGTTCTGTGCTTTAGCCGGTGGGGTGTCCTCGGGCTCCCCTCTTGATCCACTCCCGCATAAACACTGGAAATCCTTTCAGGATGAACTCTTCTGGCCTTTATACTCCATCTGTCACCAGTCTTTTAGTACTGCCGAGGTTCCCGATAGCTGGAAGTTTGCAGTAGTCTCCCCCCTCCTGAAGAAATCCACCCTTGACCCCACCTGCCTGTCTAACTATCGGCCAATCTCGTTGCTTCCCTTCCCAGTTAAGATCATGGAGAAGATTGTGACCCGGTCTCTCTCCAGCTTCTTGGAAAATAACACCTGTCTGGATGTGGCCCAGTTCGGCTTCCGACCGGTTCACGGCACGGAGTCGGCGCTGGTGGTCGTGTTGGACACTCTTCGATCGCGGGTCGACAGTGGTCGTTCAGCCTTTTTAGTGCTGCTCGACATGTCGGCCGCGTTCGACACGGTCAGCCACTCCATTCTTATCAACAGGCTGGTCGAGGCCGGGGTAGCAGGACTTGCACGAGATTGGTTAATTTCCTACCTACAGAATAGACACCAGGTGGTGGCTCTTCCTCCTTTTCGCTCGGGTATCAGGAGAGTGGGACAGGGTGTTCCTCAAGGGTCAGCAATTAGTCCCTTCCTGTTCAACTTATACCTCTGCCCCTTGATTGCCTTGATTAAATCTTTCGGCATTTCAGTGATCAACTATGCCGATGACACCCAGCTCATCTTCTCCCTAGAAGGGGAAGATGCTGTGTCCACAGAGACCTTCCACCGCTGCATGAATGCCACTGCTGACTGGTTAAAAAACAACTCACTCCAGTTTAACAGCACTAAGACTGAGGTACTCCACTGCTCATTAGACCGCGTTCCGCGCTCTCTACCATCTGATCTTTGGCCTTCCTGGTCTTTGGGCAACGTGGTGGCGGCGGTCTCAGCTCGCAACTTGGGAGTCATGTTTGATTCTAACCTTCAGTTGGACAGCTTTGTGGACAAAACCATCTCCACTTGCATGACACTACTTCGCACCCTGCGGAAAATCCTTCCTCTGCTCCCGATCCATGCTAGGCCTGAGGTGGTGCGTGGCATTATCCTTAGCAGGATAGACTATTGCAACGCACTGCTCCTGGGGGCTCCTGTCACCTTGACCAACAAACTGCAGCGTATTCAAAACATGGCTGCGAAGCTGGCTCTTTCTAGGCCTCGTGCTGCCTCTTCCTCCCTTGCACTTAAAGATCTCCACTGGTTGCCAGTCCAACAGCGAGTCCTTTTTAAAGCATCCTGCCTGGTTTTTAAAGCTCTACATGACCTAGGCCCAGTCATGATAAACAACCTTTTTTCTTGGTACCACGCACCGAGACTTTTGCGTTCGTCATCTGCTTATTAGGCGGTGCTTCCGAGGATACAAAGGCTTCGGATGGGGGGTAGATCCTTTGGCTATGTGGCTGCCAGGTTTTGGAATTCTCTCCCCTTGTCCCTGAGAAGCCAGAAGGACCTCTGTCTATTCAAGAAAAATTTAAAAACCCACCTATTTCCTAGATCAGTTTAAAATACGTAATTGTGTAGGTGGTCAGTAGAGTCAAAAGCGCCAGGATACCCTTGGGGTGACAGCTCGCGCTATACAAGTGCATAAATACATACATACAATACATAGTTATGAGATATACTTAATTTCATTGGTTTATAAGTGATTTGGTCTAATGTCTTCCAAAGACATGACCGTTTTGTGTTTAGTCTTAACTCCATGTATTCACTTTCATTTCACTATTTAAAGTTTTATTAGTATTGTCAGTGTTGGAATGTGGTTTATTAGCGTTGTAAGTAGGCACCTACTACTAGTAATAAGGCCACTATCACAATATAGGGCTCAGTCAAGGTCTCAATAAATGATTCCCTTCCTCAACCCTTGGTAGCTGGCTGTGAACGGGCATGCCTAACTTAGGAGACAGGTATGTAGATAATTTAAAAACACCAAAGCATTAGATAAGTAAAAGACAATAAAGATGCAACACCAGTTTATTAACTCATTTGGAGTAATGCACAACCTCCGGGATTTTTTACTCTGACAAGGGTACCACCACAATAAATGTACCATTCTTTGGTAGCCCTTAGCCAGTTTCAACACTATCACACACATGCACTTTTCACAATCGACTTGCCCCACACACCCACAATCATCATACAGCTGTTCTCAAACGATCTCGGCTAAAGTGACCCTTTGGGGGACCCGTAGGACATTGCAGCGCCGGCTCGACGAGGAGCAAATGCCTGATGATAAAGCATGACATCCATCGGGATGTGTGAGGGCAACAAGAAACAAAACATGTGCTTTCGTCTCACCGGTGTGTTCTTGACCTAGGAATATTTCCTTTTCTCTCCTTTTGGTGAGTGGGTGACCCTTGGCACCCTGACCTCCGGAACAGTGACACCCTGTTTTGGTATGATGACTAGCTTTAGGAGCATGGGCATGGGACCTTTATTATCTCCTGGCCCCCCTTTTTTTTTGTTGAGATAGACTTTTTGACAAAATCAATAGGTCTGCTTTTTATGTGTTGATGTCCAGACGGAATTAAAATAAACCTACATAAGATATAATGTTAAATTAATTGTAAAAAAATGAACAGCTACAAATATAAATAAATATAGTTTGTTTAATGTATATAAAAGTTTACATTTTATTTAACTACAAAATACGTAATATAATATTCAGGAATTTTAAATGTATGTGAAATGTTTTTTAATGAAAATATATCTTTTACTATGCATTAATGGATAATAATATTTGTTCTTTAGGTGGAAAATACGTTTAATTTAATTTATTTATTTATCTTATTAAAGATGCATTTCACAATTATGTTTATAATGCCATAGCATGCCTTGGTATATTTTGCCTACATTTAAAAGAAATATATACAATTACGTCTAAATATTTAATATAAAAATAATTTAAGATTTCTTTTTTAATTAAATACATTTTGTAATGTACCTATACATTATCATGGAGAGATTCCACAGTTGGGGCAGTCATTTTCACATTGTAAAGTATAAGGAACAGTTTAACAAATCTATTGAACTAAAAAATAATTAATACACATATGTTTATATTTATATGAATGTAAATTGATTTTATATAGTTATTGTAATTGCACAACAAAATAAAAAATGCTACAACACTATTAACCATATTTTGAAAGAAATCGTTATTTAATCTATATATGGGTTTTTAGTATAAGTATAGTGGCATTCACCATTGTGTAGATATACTTAGGTCAGAGTCTTCATATTCCAGCATTATTGTTTTGCTAATAACTTTAGCCCCATTTAACAAATCTTCAAGCAACTTTCCCAACAAAATGTCTTCTACCTTAGCTCATTATCGGAATATTTCAAGGTGATGCCCAAGTGGATGGGAAGAAAAAGCGGGATCCCAAAACACATTTCCCTAAAGCATATTACTATAAGAATTTTAAGCAGTGATACAAAAACTCAGCTCAGCAGAATTACACTAAATTTCCCAGAAAGCTACATCTTTAGTCAAAAGAGTGCTTTTTGAGATTTGTTGTACATTTGTTCAGCCATTTTTGAGAAATTATTTTTCAAAATATAGTGATATTTGAATTGTTAATCTCGCCAGATTACCACAATGCTCATGTGGTACCAAAAATTCAAAAAGTAGAGCTATCTGATTGTCAGAGAGGGCATTTTTTCTATTTGTTCTCTTAGTACTGCAGGAGCAGTTCTGGTCCTGAAGAACAAGGAATTTCATTTGCTGGCTATTACAGCACCGAAAATGGGAAAGCCACCATTTCAGGATTCAGGACTCCTCCCTTGTCATGAGTTTTGAAAAAAAAGGTAAATGGTGGCAGGGTAGCGGTACCATGATCCTGTAGGGGACACCCATGCCCAAAGTATTGTTTGTTTTAATGCCTAGGGTACCTCAGTAGTCCGACAGTACCCTGCTAGGTGTACATGTCTTGTGGTTGCATAGGAGTACTGCTGAGTAAGCATTAAAAAGGGAAACTTTCACTGTCCTGTGATACCTTGAAGTGCCTCTTGTGAATAGGTACCACAAGAGTACAGCAAATGAATAAATAAATGAAAACAACATTAAAATATTGAAAAGAATTTTTTTTTGAAGGAAACAAAACTAAAAGCCAATGGGAAAAGTATCATTATAGCCAAGTATGGTAATAATATTGTAAGATATATTTAAAAAGATATAAAAATCCTTTGAATAAACACAGGTTTATACCTGCATCACAAAACCAAGATAATATCAGATCAAATGGGAAAGATAAAGCTAAATGTAGGGCATGTCACATCTTTGATTTTGGGCTTTGGTGTCGAAGGTGATTTTTTGGCACCGGAATGGGGTTGGCAAGCGCCGGGACACCCCCGGTGGTAAGTGGTAATAATAATAATGATAATAATAATGCAAACCATGGGACGAACCACTCATGATATCACAAGGCTCCCAAGATGGAAGGATCTAAATTTGCTAATGTGATAGGAGTATTAACAATTTGCTCTATGTATCAAGAATGCATTATCCAAAAGCAAGGATAATAATCGTATACAACTCCTGGAAAATAATCATATAATATGCCTCCAAGAGAATTCGGCATAACAATTGTTCACAATTAATGGCTACGTAGGTTTTTTCTCTCCAGCTATGAAATCAAACAAATCCAGACTACCAAAAAAGAGGTTTAGCCGCATTTGTAGCAATTGCTCTACAAATGGAAATAGAACCAATTAATACAATAGATGAACACATCTTAATAAGAAAACTTACAAGTGGCATGAAGACACTAAAATTCCTCTTTTCCTGGAAAATCTCTATCTGTCACCAAGTTCAAGAACAAGGTCATCAAATGGTCTGTAAGCTCCTGCAAATATTTCTGGAAAGCTCCCAAGAAGGCCCGCTTTCAGATATTCTAATAATTGGGGACTTCAATATGCACTTATTAGAATCATTCTAGCGAGATGAGCAGCTATATCAGCATGACTACATGTGGTCAGTTCCAAAACAGGCCAGGAGAGACACAATTCATTATATAAGTGATGCAAAGGCAATTGCACCAATAAATTATTTTGAATCCCTCAGCTCACGAATACTCAACAGGAGATATCAGCAAAACTCCCCTCCAGAATGGACTTACAACAGGCCTTCAAATTCCGTTCTAGATTACACATTAGTAATTCTCCCACGTTTGCAACAAGTAACATCTTTTAGAATACTGAAAAATAACAAAAGCTATCATGATCAACAGATAATAGAAATTTGTGTCCAAAACAGTTTTCACCAGAAAGCGCCATTGTACCTGGAGAACTAACAGCAGCCAAATACCGAAGCTGATGTGGTCACAGCATGCACATTTAAGAACAAAAAAGATAGCTGAATTGATAGCAAACAATGGCTGTAGTAAAGATTCAGCAAAGTGGTCCCTCTTTCCTTAGAAAAACATAACAATCATCAAATTGTCAGGTATGCAAGTGTAACTAGAAACAAATCCAACTCATTTAAATTTCAGCATACTGTCAAGCAATCAGAAAGAAGTAAAAATGGCCAAGGCGACTAAAAGTTCCAGAAAATCAAGAGTTTTGCAGAATTTTCAACCGCAGAAAACAGCCTACAGACATACAGTTAGAGTATAAAATGTAAAATAAAATTCCTGGGCAAAGGTCCTTTTTCTCTCCAAGAGGATAAACTCAAGAGACCTCTGGCTTAACGGATTAAATTGTACACCAGCCAGAGTAATAAGCTCAGACCTGAAGGAAGAGATGTGAGAAAAATTTGTGACAGACCATTTTAAACCCTCTGTTAAATTAACACTATAAATATAGTCATAGAATCATGGAAGAGTGAACCAGTCGTGCTCACACAAACAGGCCCATCATCAATTCTCAGATGTCCAAACATGCAACATGATGCAAACATAATACAAACATAATGTATTATCTCTAAACCACAACACAATATAAATGACAGGCCAATTTATCAAAATAGAAAATCGGTTATTGAGCACAATGACACCAAAAAAACAAAAATCCAAGGAGGGGAACTGAAGATATGATATTTTGAAATGTTAATTTAAAAATGCAAAGCGAAAATAAGTTGTGGTAGATCAGGACCTGAGCCCAATTTAAAGTCAACTGCAATAGAGCACAGGTTGGACAGACCATCCAGGTTTGAACAAGTCAGGTGTTTTAGTGTGGGATGTTTTTTTTTTTAAAGGAAGTCAAAATCCTTCATTGGGGCAAGACACCATAGACTCTCTGAGGAGGGTTCCACGATGGTTCATAGATGTATAACTAGGTACTTGTGAAGCTGTTTGTTTTGATGGGAACATTTTGTGTGGGAGAAATTAACATTCTGCAGCCTCTCGCTGGCTTGATACTTTTGACACTTTTTACCATCAAGATTTTTACCTTCAGACTTAAGGCCCCAAATAAAGTTTTGTCAGACTTAGAATTCTCTTAACTTAATGTCTGCCAGGTTGAAGGTCATGCCAAATTTAGGTCTGGGAGGTGAACTTCGCTTGAGGAGTTTTCGCTTGCATGCGTCAACGTGAAGTTGGCAAGTGCGAGCGATGAAAATTGACCTCCCGGCGACATTTTTCCTCTTCCAATTGTCAACATCAAGTTGGCGAGCGTGGAAAATCATTCTCCCGGCAAGATTTCCCAATGTGGGCGGTCAGAATTCTCATTGCGAGTAGTTATGTATCGTCGCGACCGCTCGTGTTGAGAAACTGTCCCTTCGCATTGAGGAAGCATCTGCTTGAGTAAAAATCTACTCGAGCTGCAGAAAGGAAGCAGCTCCCGCTTGTGCTGTGCATGGTGCTGTCTGTGATGATTGCACAGTGTGTACAAGCACTTGCCACTGAAATCACCTCGAATGCAATTTACCTAATGCACTCCGCTGCTCGCGGAGCTCCGCATAGCGCAGTAGAGTTTTTGTTGCACTTCGTGGAGTAGCGGAACTACGTGAACTCCACTCAGGCTTAGCCAAATTATGCTTTTTCTGTTTGACGCATAGCTCCGTCACCATAAGAGAACAATCCATTGAACTAAAATGGGATTTTCTTTTGGAAACAAAAATAATGCTCCATTCACCATTGAAGTTCAGGCCTGTGGCGACAGAAGCAATAAGAAACATTCACTGTCCATTACTGCTAGGGTTTTCCTGGTGGTAATAGGCAATGAACACTAATCTGTATGTCTGCCCGTCTAAATAAGGTGGCCGGACATAGACATCTGCCTTAGATGGCCCTTACTCCCCTGACTTTTGCCTTCGAACCTCCTGCTTTTGTTGACTTTGTCCCAAAGCCAGTATATGTACACAAGGGAAACCCAAAGATTGCTAGGGACCAAGGGTATTTCTAGAGACAACAGTTCCTTAACAAAAAATTAAATACAGTTGTTCTTAATACAAAAATCAGTTCTATAAACAGATTCAATGATCAGAGCTTTCAATTTTTTTTACCACAATTTGATCAAAAATTTGAATTACCCCAGCCGGAATAATTTCAAAAACCAAAGATCAAGAGAGCAAACAAACAATGAAATGAAACAAACAATGAGTAAACAAATAATAATGCACAGAAAACAAGGTGTTACAAACTGACAAAAAAGACATATAAACATATACAGGCAAGCAAACAGTGACCAACATTAATATAACACATTTAGGTCACTTCTTATAAAAGCAAAACACTACAGCACCTAAAACAAAAATACTATAAAGCATATTTTACTGGGTCAAAGTGTATGTCAACGACGTTTCGATCCCGTAAAAATATGAGATCATCATCAGGACTAAGGATCAGTTGCCTGGCATGGTATCAATTGATATATTAGATCAAGTACCTGATTTTTCAACAATCTGTAATGAAACACACAACAGGATTTTTGAACACAATTAGTTCCTGTTGATGAGTATCACATGAAGATGAAGCATCTAAAATAGACAAGGAGAGAAAAGGACGGAATGGGAATGAGAACAAGGAGAATGAAGAAATCATTTTTATTTTTAAGATATGTATATTAGGGCCATGCACCTAGAGAGATGTGTACTGCAAAATTGTCTCTTGAAGTAGTGAAAGCAAAGGACTAAAAACCAATCATGCATGAACGGTTAGACAAGGGCAACATGTTGTCTTGTGCCCTGGCAACAAATGATTACTAGTAACGCACCAATTGTTAACCCATAGTATCAAGGTGACTGGTATGAGTGTAATTACAGTTCCATGCCCGTGTGAGGAATCAAAAAATATGAGGGCAGATATACCTTCAAGGTAATCCAGAGTTGTATCCAAAAAGTGTGTTGGATTTGGGGGAAATCCAAATATATGCCCATATAACAATACGATCAATTCCTAAAATAAAGGAATTAAGTGAGCATAGCATATTCTGGTGCAAAAGACTAGTGTAGAAATAATTCTGAAGACCCAGACTAGTGCTGCCTCTATCAACATGCGTTTTGAATACAATGCAATAGGAAATCACAAGTAGGAATCAGTGCCTGTCCGGAGAGGAATTACGAAAACAAAAACAAATCTAGCATGAGAGCAATGTGTAAAAAATACCTCCTCCGGTTATGGAGAGCATCTATTCAGCACTGGACCTCCGACACCACCACTTCAGAACACTTCTGGACCTGTGGAAAAATGCGTACTGTGTATCTATAAAGATTTACACTCTGCTGGCCTGCAACACTGCTAGACTCCTGCATTGCTGTTCTGGCCTACAGCCCTCTTGCCTGGAAGTGAAAAGGTCTGGACCTGCATCTCTCCAACCCAGAACCAAAGTGACTCAAAGGGATTGCTGACTTGCTTCCTGGGATTTTTGTCATTTTTTTTTTCATTAAATTGAGCGCTATTTGTCGAACCATGTCTGGTATCTTTTTGTATGATATTTTCACAGTTTTATTCTATTTTAAGTGTTGCACAAATACATTACACAATGACTTTTAAGTTAAGCCTGACTGCTCTGTGCCAAGCTAACAGAGGATGAGCACAGGTTAATATATGGTGTGTATCTGACTTACCCTGATTAGGGTTGTGGTTCTTGCTTGGATAGGGTGCATAGGTCTGCCAACCAGGAAACCAAATTTCTAACAGCGGACCTTTAAGGTGTCGGTAAGGATACTTCATTGCCGTTGTACCTGCTAACATATACATTTAGTCCATTAGTCTGCTTTCTGGAATTCAAAATGAAATAAATTACTAACTTTATATATTGCCACAAGAATATTCAGTTCACAAAGTGGCAAGGCTACAGGCTGTTTCTGACAATAGCTCCACAAAGTCAAACATCTTCTTGACAAGGTACAGCTGAAATAGATTTTCTTTTGTTTCTTCAACCCACAGGCAATGCACCATGGGTAAATCACCTTTGTAGGTTCATTTGGTCCTATGAAGGTATTGAAGTCCAAACATTTTGTAAGTTTATGTATTTAGGGATGTTAGGAGTAGTAAGGCCAATTAAACATAGCCACGGTAACTGGATCTCAAAATGAGCACTTGAGAGTAAAGACCACCTTTAGAAGCAGCCACCAGCATTGTCCAGGACAGGTCCAGCAAGAACCAGTCAGCTAGGCACTTCAGGAAAATAACTCTTGCAACTTGCTGTGGCCCTATAGTTTACACAGCTGGGCAGCCAACTGACCTTTAGAGTCTTCCTCTTTGTCCTTGGTACAAATGAGAGCAGGTCCAGCCCTCCATGTATCCTCACATGTCTCAAACAGCAAATGCCCTCCAATGTCTGTTTCTCCACAGATGTTCTTAGGAGGGTTTCATGGGATGTCACATTAATGCCTGTCACTAGCTTTGGGATTGGCGACATGGCTCCTTTTAAACTAATAAGAAAAAAAGTTCCAAGGGGTTCCCTTTTCCACTTTTTTAGTGGTTCCTGTGTGCCCTATTGCAAACAATCTCACAATGTACCTCACTCATTAAATCTAAGATGGATAAACTATTTTCCCTGTGTGAAGAACATGTACCCTCCCATGGGTAATGATAAGTCCCCTCCTTCTTGGTCACTCTAACCAGATCTAGGTGACGCTTTCAACCCATTGGGCATAATGTCTTTCTGAATGGCAACTTGTCTTCATGACACAGGAATGTAACATCTTCCCATACCTGGGCGATTGACTCTGTTCTGTGATCAGTTTTCATACATCAGGGCCATTCACCAGCTTGGTGTTCCAAGAGCTACAGGCAGAAAAAAGGTAACATTTCCTAAACATTTAATAAATGCTAACTTCATCATTAACTTGGGCTTTTAATAAATATTTTGCGTTTAAATATTTTATTGTATTTGGATGAAAATCAATACCTTTATAAGGCAGTAGCAATACAAAAAAAATCAGAAAAAGATAAATAACAATGGAGGATTAAAAAGTTAAAAAGGATTACATGCCAAACAATATCTGGACTGGGATAAAAAAGATAGAGAAGTTACTATTAAAAAAATGGTCAGATAAATATCATGACAGATAACAGGTATTTCAAATTCATCTAGTAATAAGCATAATCCCAGGAAGATAAGACAGATGGAAAACCTACATATATCCCAGGAAAAGTTATGTGTGAATTTGTATTGCTTGGTAAATAAGATACATCAGCAAGGGGAAAGAAGTGAAAAAGTAAAGAGAAAGAAAAAGAGAGGAGGAGGAAAGGAAAATGGAAGGAAGGAGGGTGGGATGGTGAGATGGGTCATCTGCTACACCTATAAAGACTAAGGGCCAGATGTAGGTGGCCAAATAGCGAGCACTAACGCTGAAATTCAGCCTTTGCCTTCGCTATTTGGCTGCGAGCAATGTAGGTGAGTTTAAACCTACTAGCAAAATAAGGAACCGCAAAATTGTGATTCCTTATTTTGCTCTTGCATTAAAGGAATTGCAAATTGTGATTCCTTAAATGCAATGTAAGTAGCACAAAAGAAAGTGCACTTTAGCCTTAAGGAATCGCGAATTACCACCAACTTCAAGTTGGTGGCAATTAGAAGATTTCCTATAAATAAGCAATTTTTTGCTTTTTGTTAAGTGCCATGTGGCACACATTCATGCCCTTAGGGCATATATGTGTGCCACATGTGCACACATGCACATTTCAGGGGTGCAACTGGGTGTCCTTTTTACACCCTGGCACTATTGAACTAGTGCCCACTGTTTGCGATTCACTAATAGCCAATTGCAAATGGAGAATATCTTCCCATTCATTCCTATGGGCCTCCTAGCTCATAGGAATGAATGGGTAGGTATTCCTTATTAGTGAATCTCAATTTGTGATTCGTTATTAAGGAATATTAAGGATTCGCTAATATTTTAGCGATTCCTACCTACAATAAATTTGATTTTACCTACATCTGGCCCTTAGTCAAGAGACAGGCTCAAAAGGATATTGAGCTACCAAACCTTGAGAAGACAAATCCATATAATTATCCAAAGAATGCCATAAATTACGAGCAATTGAGGGCAAATAATGTTTTCTTTCAACAAAAGTATGAGGTTCACGGAGATATGATACCCATGCCCATCAGGTATGGTAAGATAAGAGTTGAAAAGATTTCCATTCATTGAGTATATTTTTTAATGCAATGGATAAGATCAAATTTAAGAGCTCCGAATCTGTATTGTCAGGAAGTAAAGGGGTTACTATAGCCCATGGCTCCAGCATAATCATAGGGCAAGAAAGAATTATAGGTGTATTAAAGATTAGCAATAGATGTTTTTGTATAGGACCCCAAAAGGAGTCTAATAACGTACATTCAAATAACATATGTTGCTGGGTCTCTGATTCTGAATTGCAATCACTATCTCGTAATTTCAGCTTGTGCAAGTCCAGTGTAATAGATTCTTTGTGAATAATTTGGATTGAATCAGTGAAGGAGCATTTTTGTTACACAAAGATAATTTCCCAATCAGTTGCCATGTATCCTGTGAAAAATGGTTAAAAATATTGGGGGTAGTGCTGGGGGTTAGTGTCTTAGGGTGAAGGGTAGTGCAGTGGTGTTTGTGTAGTGAAGATGGTAGGGTTTTAGGGTTTAGGGTAGTGCAGCAGTGGTGTTTGGGTAGTGTACAGGGTCGTGCTGGAAGTAGATTTAGGGTTTAGGGTAGTGCAGTGGTGTTTGGGTAATGTAGGGGGTCGTGCTGGGGTAGTATTTAGGGCTTAGGGTACTAGAGAGGTGTTCGGGTAGCGTAGGGGTTCGTGCTGGGTTAGTGTTTTAGTGTTTAGGGTAGTGCAGTGGTGTTTGGGTAGTGTAGGGGTCGTGCTGGGGGTAGTGTTTTATGGTATTGGGAAGCGCAGTGGTGTTTGTGTACTATAGGGGGCAATGTTTTAGCCTTTAGGGTAGTGCAGTGGTGTTTGGGAAGTGTAGGGTGTTGTGCTGGGGGTAGTGTTTTAGGGTCATGCAGTGGTGTTTGTATAGTGTAGGGGTCGTGCTGGGGTTGTGTTTTAGGGTTTAGGGTAGTGCAGCTGTTTTTGTGTAGTGTAGGCGGTCGTGCTGGGGATAGCTTTAGGGTTTAGGGGAGTACAGTGGTGTTTGTGTAGTGTATGGAGTCATGCTGGGGGTAGATTTAGAGTTTAGGGTAGTGCAGTGGTGTTTGTGTAGTGCAGGGGGTTGTGCTGGGGTAGTGTTTTAGGGTTTAGGTTAGTGCAGTGGTGTTTGGGTAGTAAAGGGGTTGTGCTAGGGGTAGAATTAGAGTTTAGGGTAGCGCAGTGGTGTTTGGGTAATGTAGGGGGTCTTCCTGGGGGTAGATTTAGGGTTTAGGGTAGTGCAGTGGTGTTTGTGTAGTGTTTGTGGGTTTGTGCTGGAGGTAGTGTTTTAGGGTTTAGGGTAGTACAGTGGTGTTTGTGTAGTGTAGGGGGTCATGCTGGGGATATTGTGTATGGTTTATGGTAGTGCAGTGGTGTTTGTGTAGTGTAGGGGGTAGTGTTTTAAGGTTTAGTGTAGCGCAGTGGTGTTTGGGTAGTGTAGGGGGTCGTGCTGGGGTAGTGTTTTAGGGTTAAGGGTAGTGCAGTGGTGTTTGCGTAGCATAGGGAGTAGTGTTTTAGGTTTTAGTGTAGCGCAGTGGTGTTTGTGTACTGTAGGGGGTAGTGTTTTAGGGTATCGCAGTGGTGTTTGTGTGTTGTAGGGGATCATGCTGGGGTAGTGTTTTACTCTTTAGGGTAGCGCAGTGGTGTTTAGATAGTGTAGGGGGTCATGCTGGGGGTAGCGTTTTAGGGTTTAGGGTAGCGCAGTGGTGTTTGTGTACTGTAGGGGGTAGTGTTTTAGGGTATCGCAGTGGTGTTTTTGTGTTTTAGGGGGTCGTGCTGGGGTAGTGTTTTAGGGTTTAAGGTAGGGCAATGGTGTTTGGGTAGTGTTGGGAGTAGTGCTCACCAAGGAGTTAACTGGAAGTCTACTGCTGGTATTAAAAAACTGGAACTCTACTGCTGGTATTGAAAGTGATTGTTCAGTCTGCATGTCAGAATTTTCAAATTAAATAGAAGGGGATTTGAGATCTCTCTTAAAACATGCTGAATTCTTCTTTCTACAACTCTAACAGTAATTTATATGACAAAATGAACCCCCTCATTTTGTTCCTTTTTAAATTAAATGTTTTAAGTGTTACCAGTTTTATCCACTCAAGATGGCTTCAGGTGTGGCCATAATGTTGTCATATGTAAGACTGTTAGCGCTCTAGTTGTTCTTTAGAAAACTCTGGGAAGCTGCAGTAGAACACACAGGAATTGACTGCCAGGTTGCTCCTGTTGAAATATAACAGGAAGATTTTTGAGATCTCACTTAAAACATGTACTAATTTTTCTTTCTACTGCACTAACCATAAATTCTGGGACAAAATTAACATCCTCATGTTATTCCTTTTTAAATTAGGTGTTTTAAGTGTTACCAGTATATTCCAAATGCAAAAAAAACAGTTGGTGGATAGAATGTAGAACAATGTCATACATTCACCCCAGTACGGAGATCTGTGCCTAAATCCATCGTTTTTTTGCACTCCACACCACCCCAGTTCAGACATGGCTATATGGAAATCAGCCTTGACCCTGTGCTTCATGGGAACAGTCCAGCCCGAACTGCCAAGCCATGTCTTTCCTGGACCGGAATCAAGCATCCTAGCACCGGTTTCAGGCTATCAGCCGTCGTCAGCCAGGATAGCTTGACTCCAGTGGTGTGGAGAGCATGTGACTCACGTCTGAGCATACCCATCCCACTCGGGGTGACAAATGCAAAAATAACAATTGATGGACAGAATGTAGAACAATGTCATACATTCACCCCAGTACAGAGATCTGGGCCTAAATCCATCGTTTTTTTGCACTCCACACCACCCCAGTTCAGACATTGGCATATGCAAATCAGCCTTGACCCTGTGCCTCATGGGAACAGTCCAGCCCGAACTGCCAAGCCATGTCTTTCCTGGACCGGAATCAAGCATCCTAGGACCGGTTTCTGGCTATCAGCCGTCTTCAGCCAGGATAGCTTGACTCCAGTGGTGTGGAGAGCATAGGACTCACGTCTGTTAATGTTAATGTTAATGTTAATGTTAATGTTAATGTTAATGTTATCATTTACTTATAAAACGCACGGTCACCCAAAGGTTTCATGGCGCTACTCCTGCTTAGGTTGTTACGACAGACCCGATTAGTAGGCTAGCCCAACAGCCAAGTTTTTATTGCTTTTCTAAAGCCAAGTAGGTTGTCACAGCTTCTCATTGTAACCAGGAGATAATTCCAGAGAGTAGGTGCCAAGTAAGAAAATCTACAACCTCCAGCGCGTTTGAGTTTTATAGTCGGGACAGATAGAAGATGCAGATAGGATGAGCGCAAATTGCGCCGGGAGACATGTTTGTTGATCATGGCCGTGATAAATATTGGACTGTTGCCATACAGTGCTTTAAAAGCTAGGCACCCAGTCTTGAATGCTGCACGTTGCTCCACAGGAAGCCAGTGGAGCTTGATCAACAGGGACCTAGCAGAATGCCATTTTGGCTGTTTGTATATTAGTCTGGCCGCCTGGTTCTGAATCATTTGCAGACGTTTCAATAGGTAGACCAATATAAAGGAAGTTTGCAAAATCCTGGCATGAGAGAACCAGCGCTATCACCACTTGGATTAGAGCTGAATGGGTCAGCAAATGAGCAATTTTCCCAATTTTTCAAAACTGATAGAGATTAGCGGAGATCACCGCACCCACCTGTCCTCTAAGTGAGAGGTTGGCATTAATTACTACCCCTAAACTTTTTACAGACGAGGTCGGAGTGGGGGGGACCCAGTTCACTAGGCCAGAAGTGTGGACCCCAACAGTCCTTACTCTTTCCAGGCAACACCAATTCCGTCTTGACTGTGTTGAGTTTCAAATGGTTACTGTCCATCCAATGTTGAATGTGGACCATGGTGGTTTGAAATTCCACAGCAGCATTAGTGGAGTCTAGGGGGAAAATCATCTGGAGGTCGTCTGCATAATTAAAAATAGTGACCTTCTGATTTTTTAAAGAATAGAGCCGAGGCCTCAAATAGAGGTTAGACAATAATGGCGACAGGGACGAAGCCTGCGGTACACCACAAAAGGTGGTCACCGTAGGGGCAGTCAAAGTGCCCAGTCGCACTGCTTGCGTTCTGCCAGTGAGAAATTACTTAAGCCAATTGTAGGCAGGACCTTGGATGCCTGCTTGTTCGACACGGTTCAACAGGATGTTATGGTCGACCGTGTCGAACGCTGCCGACAAATCCAAAAGCACCAAGGCCTGTGGGATTCCCCTCTCTGAATTAGCACTTAGAGTATCCAGGACAGCAAGAACTACTACCTCCGTTGAATGGGATGGCCGAAAGCCCGCTTGGTTTGGCTCCAAATATTAAGTTTGGTCAACAAAATTAGCTAGACATCAGGCCACATGTGCCTCCAAGATCTTAGACAGGCAAGGGAGAAGGGAAATGGGGCGATAGTTAGAGGGGGTTAAAGGATCTGCCCGAGCTTTTTCAGGACGGGAACTATTGTGGCAACCTTGAAGGCAGACGGTACCACTCCTTCAGTGAGAGGTGCTTTCAAAAAAGGGAGAATGCTGTGTGGCAGTGCTGTAAATATGTCTTTGATGATAGCGGGAGGACAACAGTCATTAGGGGAGCCCGACTTAACCCGGATTAATAAATCAGACAAGGTTTTGGGGCATAAGCCAGAGAAATGAGTCATAGTGACAGGGTTTCTAAGGCTATCATCCTGGCATTCTATATTAATCGGAGGGGGAATGCTAGATTTAATTATGGCAATTTTTTCCACAAAATAATTGTTTAAAACATCACACATCTCTTGCGTGGGAACATGGGTTGGTAGTATTTTCTCGTCACTGCTGATCTCACTAACAATTTTAAAAATGTCCTTGGTGCTATTGTTCGCATTGAGTATTCTTGCTGAGAAATGGGCGGCTTGAGCAGTCAGTATAGCCTTTTTATACTCTATGCGAGCCAGCAAAAACTGATGTCTGTCTTGAATATTATAGCAGTGCCTCCATTTCCTTTCTAATTGTCGAAGGTTCAATTTTTGTATCTTCAATTCTGAGGTATACCATTTGTGAGCATCTTGATATCTAGTGCTAGAAAATGGAATCAGAGGGGCATGTCTGTCACTAGCCGATCTCAGCCAGTCCGCCATAGTAGTTTCCATGATTCAGAAAAGGGGGTGGTGATGAACAGAGTGTCTGAATTAAGCAGACCACTCTTACCCAGTCCAAAGATCAGGGCTTGATCCATCACCATTATTTATCTCACTGCCCCATCCCAGCTCAGAACCTGGCTATATGCAAATTAGTCTGTCCCTGGCCCAGTGCATCATGGGAACAGGGCAGACCAAACTACCAAGCCAATTCTTCACCAGAAAGGAGACAAGCTACCGGGGACCGGTTTCTGGCATTTCAGCCTCTTCGGCCCGGCTTGCTTGAATCCTGATGCAGCAGTGAGAAAGGGACTCATGTCTGAGTATACCCTGCCACACCTATAGTGGCCAAAAACGATTCAGAAAAGGGGGTGGTGATGAACAGAGTGTCTGAATTAAGCAGACCACTCTTACCCAGTCCAAAGATCAGGGCTTGATCCATCACCGTTATTTATCTCACTGCCCCATCCCAGCTCAGAACCTGGCTATATGCAAATTAGTCTGTCCCTGGCCCAGTGCATCATGGGAACAGGGCAGACCAAACTACCAAGCCAATTCTTCACCAGAAAGGAGACAAGCTACCGGGGACCGGTTTCTGGCATTTCAGCCTCTTCGGCCCGGCTTGCTTGAATCCTGATGGAGCAGTGAGAAAGGGACTCATGTCTGAGTATACCCTGCCACACCTATAGTGGCCAAAAACGATTCAGAAAAGGGGGTGGTGATGAACAGAGTGTCTGAATTAAGCAGACCACTCTTACCCAGTCCAAAGATCAGGGCTTGATCCATCACCGTTATTTATCTCACTGCCCCATCCCAGCTCAGAACCTGGCTATATGCAAATTAGTCTATCCCTGGCCCAGTGCATCATGGGAACAGGGCAGACCAAACTACCAAGCCAATTCTTCACCAGAAAGGAGACAAGCTACCGGGGACCGGTTTCTGGCATTTCAGCCTCTTCGGCCCGGCTTGCTTGAATCCTGATGGAGCAGTGAGAAAGGGACTCATGTCTGAGTATACCCTGCCACACCTATAGTGGCCAAAAACGATTCAGAAAAGGGGGTGGTGATGAACAGAGTGTCTGAATTAAGCAGACCACTCTTACCCAGTCCAAAGATCAGGGCTTGATCCATCACCGTTATTTATCTCACTGCCCCATCCCAGCTCAGAACCTGGCTATATGCAAATTAGTCTGTCCCTGGCCCAGTGCATCATGGGAACAGGGCAGACCAAACTACCAAGCCAATTCTTCACCAGAAAGGAGACAAGCTACCGGGGACCGGTTTCTGGCATTTCAGCCTCTTCGGCCCGGCTTGCTTGAATCCTGATGCAGCAGTGAGAAAGGGACTCATGTCTGAGTATACCCTGCCACACCTATAGTGGCCAAAAACGATTCAGAAAAGGGGGTGGTGATGAACAGAGTGTCTGAATTAAGCAGACCACTCTTACCCAGTCCAAAGATCAGGGCTTGATCCATCACCGTTATTTATCTCACTGCCCCATCCCAGCTCAGAACCTGGCTATATGCAAATTAGTCTGTCCCTGGCCCAGTGCATCATGGGAACAGGGCAGACCAAACTACCAAGCCAATTCTTCACCAGAAAGGAGACAAGCTACCGGGGACCGGTTTCTGGCATTTCAGCCTCTTCGGCCCGGCTTGCTTGAATCCTGATGGAGCAGTGAGAAAGGGACTCATGTCTGAGTATACCCGCCACACCTATAGTGGCCAAAAACGATTCAGAAAAGGGGGTGGTGATGAACAGAGTGTCTGAATTAAGCAGACCACTCTTACCCAGTCCAAAGATCAGGGCTTGATCCATCACCGTTATTTATCTCACTGCCCCATCCCAGCTCAGAACCTGGCTATATGCAAATTAGTCTGTCCCTGGCCCAGTGCATCATGGGAACAGGGCAGACCAAACTACCAAGCCAATTCTTCACCAGAAAGGAGACAAGCTACCGGGGACCGGTTTCTGGCATTTCAGCCTCTTCGGCCCGGCTTGCTTGAATCCTGATGGAGCAGTGAGAAAGGGACTCATGTCCCAGTGTAAGAATTGGCTTTTGTAGTCTGGTCTGCCCTGTTCCCATGATGCACTGGGCCAGGGACAGACTAATTTGCATACAGCCAGGTTCTGAAACTGGGATGGTGCAATGAGCTAAAAAACGGTGTTGGATCTAGCCCTGATCTCTTGACTGGGTGAGTGTACTCTGCTTAATTCAGAGACTCTGTCCATCACCACCCCTTGTTGTAAATAATTTTGTCCACCCTAAGCGTGGAAGGGTATACTCAGATGTGAGTCCCTTGCTCATTGCACCATCAGGATTCAAGCAAGCCGGGCCGAAGACGCCTGAAATGGCAGAAACCGGTCCCCGGAAGCTTGTTTCCTTCCCAGTGTAAGAATTGGCTTTTGTAGTCTGGTCTGCCCTGTTCCCATGATGCACTGGGCCAGGGACAGACTAATTTGCATACAGCCAGGTTCTGAAACTGGGATGGTGCAATGAGCTAAAAAACGGTGTTGGATCTAGCCCTGATCTCTTGACTGGGTGAGAGTACTCTGCTTAATTCAGAGACTCTGTCCATCACCACCCCTTGTTGTAAATAGTAGTTTCCATAGCGTCGACATTTGAATTAAGGGTGGGAAGAGAGCCAGTGAGGGTGTGAATAAACTCTTGTTTATCAAGAGTTCTCCACTTCTTCTTTAGTCCTCCCCCTGCCTTAGGAGGTTTCTGCCTGCCGCTGAATCTGAGAGTAAAATCAATCAGATGGTGGTCTGACCATATACAGGGAGATATCAAGGAAGTCGATATTGTCAGATTGTGGGACCAGATTTGGATCAGTGTATGTCTTTTTATATGGGTAGGGGACGATAGAAGCTGAGTCAAGTTCAGATTGGAGAGCAATTCAGATAGTTCTGTAGCTTGTGGTCCACCATGATCGTCATTAACCCAGTAATTCAAATCACCAATAAGTCAAACCCTGGAATGGTTCGTCACAAGGTTGGCCATTTGTTCACTTAACAAAAGCGGAAAAAAGGGCATGGCCTGAGGGGGGTGATAAATCAGCACCAGTGTAAAAACTCCCGCTGTTGAGTCCAATGAAATGACCATATTCTCTACGTCAGGCAATTCCAAAGAGAACCTAACAGTACTATTAAATTTCTTACGTATAATAGCAGCAACGCCCCCGCCCAATTTACCTGGGCGCCGATTAATATTTAAAATATAGTAATCTGAAGCGAGGGCTGCCAATATATCAGGTGTGGAATCCAAGGTCAGCCATGTTTCAGTAATCAGCAGCGCGTCCGGTTTTTCTGTGGAAAGCAACAGGAAAACGTCCAACTGGTGCATAACCAAGGCCCGGGTGTTAAGGTAGAGAAGGCGAAGACTCGCGGAATTGAGTGGGCTGGGGCAGCTTATGGAGGGAGCATAAAGGTCCAGACACGGTGGTATGGAAGAGCCCACAGTTATTTTTCCTATTTGATTAGACCGAATGCGGCTAACTGCTGCATAGGGCAACTGGGTGTGATGTTGAGCCAATGCTCTTAATTCCCGGGATGAGTAAAAGATGGTTTGACCAGGGATTGCGGCCCCTGGACCCGGTTGTATGTGGACGGGCGCAGACGGGCTTGCCTTAGGCGCACCCTTGGCGCACCAGCGGTGCGCCCGCTGAGCGCATCCGCTGCGCGTGCGCCCTAATAGTGTCATATATGGAGATGTTGTATCAACAACTAGTCCACCAACAATTCTACCCCCAAAATGGCGTCTTGGTCTTTCGCGACTCCTCTGATCAGCACCTATTCGGCTGAGAGGGTCAGAGCAAAGCTCCCAGTTTCAAATTTAAAAAGAAACAACTAAAAATTTTAAAACAGCACAAGTCTATCACTAGCACTGCACAGATTCCCGGCTTCCGCCTCAGGAATCGCAGAGAGTGGGGCGAGTGCGCACTAGCGCTCAATTTATGACACTTTGGGCAGAACAACTAGTTCACCAACAATTCTACCCCCAAAATGGCGGCTCGGTCTTTCGCGACTCCTCTGATCAGCACCTATTCGGCTCAGAGGGTCAGAGCAAGGTTCCCAGTTTCAAATTTAAAAAGAAACAACTAAAAATGATAACACAGCACAAGTCTATCACTAGCGCTACACAGATTCCCGGCTTCCACCTCAGGAATCGCAGCCTTGTTAGATGTCCATGTTTTACTGAGAATGTCAGACTTCATTCTCACATGACTAAGAAAGATAATGTGAATTTACAGAAACATGCTCTTAGTTTAGCTTATAGATCACCTTCCAAACCTCTGTGGAAAAAGCATGAGAAAATAGTTTTCTCTCAAACATGATTCATGATATCCCAGCAGAAGGCTTTTTCACATGGTAAAATCACCTTTGAACTCACCACAATTCCTAAAATGAGTATGGTACCATCAACAAATGATTTATAATGTGACTAAAGTCTTAAAACATTCTATTAACTGCAATGCATTTTAATGAGGTGCTATCATGTATATTGGTCCCAAGATGGCTGCCAACATTTCTTGGATGAAGTGCTGACAGCCAATCAGATCTCACAATGAGATGTGTCGTTAGGCCCCGCCCAGATATATATGTATTTTTTTCCTTTACTATCTAAAAATCTACTGAACAGATTTACACCATTTAACCAAAAGGCAAGAGTGTGAACCAAGGACTACCTCTTTGCCAAATTTGCTGTAATTCCGTCCAGCAGTTCGGGCTGTAGCCGCGATGAACGGTTACTATGGAAAATTGCATGTGGAAAAACAGATTTTGGGACCCCACTTTTTTCTCAGCCCCCGCTTCACGGATGACCCCGAGACTTTCAGGATAGGAGCGCACCGGAGATGGCCATTAATTAAAAAAAAATTGTGAAGATTCGTCAACTGGCAGCAAAGTTATTCCAATTAGTATGTTGCGGATTTCCTATGGAAAATAGGTCCCAACTATAACTACCTACTGGCGACCGCCAGTAGGTGATAGATGATAGATGTATCTATATATATATATATATATATATATATATATATATATATATATATATATATATATATATTCACTGAAAAAACCATAGGTTATACACCATATATAGTTAGGAATTAGCATTTAAAAAACCTTATTTTACTCACACAAAACCATTGAAATTCCATATATAGTTAGTTGTACTAACTATATATCGCGCACCCGCAATCCACTGCTGATCATGTCACATATTACATCATTCATGACATGGTCAGTGACATCACTGATGACATCACTGATGACATCTCAAATGACATCACTGATGACATCACTGATGACATCTCAAATGACATCACTGATGACATCACTGATGACATCACTGATGACATCTCAAATGACATCACTGATGACATCACTGATGACATCACTGATGACATCTCATTTGACATTACTGATCACATCACTGATGACATCATTCATGTGATAATACGATGAACCTCTTCAGACTCTAATATAACCTTATATACACTCAGTGAAAACAGACACTCACAGACTGTCACTCATCCATGGAGTTACTCACACACCTAGTCAGTCATGCAAAGAATCAATCACACCTCCATTTCCTCAACTATACAGTTATACACACCTTACTTATTGAAACATATACTAACACATATGTACTCACTTATACAATCCTGGATACAAGTTCACAATGATCCATACAGCCACTCACACATTCACTGGCTCTTATGCACAGTTATTTATATATGTCAACTCTCACATGTACTGTGTTTTACATATGTACTTACTTTGACATGTAGCACTGAGATATCCATTCACTCACCAATGCACTCATGCACACAGTCAACCGCCCATACAGATGTTTCCACATGCACTTTTGAACCCATACACCTAGTGAATCAACTGCTCACACATCTATGCAGAGAGTCATACACCTCCCAGCCACCCATAAACACTCTCAGTCTCCCATACAATTACTTGGGCAACCAATCAATGACCCATATAGTTAATCATATAGCTACTGATCAACACATGCAGCAGTTTACAGAACAACAGACATAATGATGCACAAATTAAGACAGTTTAGTCACTAACCCATGCACTCAGTGAGACACATTTAATCACTCACTCATACAGTCAGTCATGCACCTACTAAATCCTTTGTTCAGACACTTATACATCCACTCATTCTTCAATATGTAAGACATATTTTAACTTTACAGAAACATACAGTCACTGGATGTTGTCATCAGTGATGTCATCAGTGATGTCATTTGAGATGTCATCAGTGATGTCATCAGTGATGTCATTTGAGATGTCATCAGTGATGTCATCAGTGATGTCACTGACCATGTCATGAATGATGTAATATGTGACATGATCAGCAGTGGATTGCGGGTGCGCGATATATAGTTAGTACAACTAACTATATATGGAATTTCAATGGTTTTGTGTGAGTAAAATAAGGTTTTTTAAATGCTAATTCCTAACTATATATGGTGTATAACCTATGGTTTTTTCAGTGAATTTTCAAGGTTTTGTAAATGCTAATTCCTAACTATATATGGTCTATAACCTATGGTTTTTTCAGTGAATTTCATTGGTTTTTTAAAAGCTAATATCTATAGCTGTAAAATGTATTCTTCTTTAAATCCAAAAATATATTTTATATGTTTATTAATAATTTTTTTTAAATATTTTTTTTGTTTCGCTCCCGGTCCGCGAACCGGGAAGCTTCCCGTTAGCTCAATTTAATGCCGCGACCCGGTCCGCGAACCGGTAAGAAATCAACATAGTGACGGTATCGCGTTGCCGCGTAATGCGTCTTATGACGTACTGCGTTAGCGCACCCGGAAGTGCCCCGGGGCGCGGACCGAGGCGCGAAACGCAGCTCCCCGGAAGCGATCCGCGGCGCGGCGCGAAAGCGCGACGTATCGCGTTGCCGCGTAATGCGTCTTGTGACGTACCGCGTTAGCGCACCCGGAAGTGCCCCGGGGCGCGGACCGAGGCGCGAAGCGCAGCAACCCGGAAGCTATCCGGGGCGCGGACCGGAGCGCGTAACGTAAGCATAACAGGTCATGTGACTTGTTAATAACACTTTTCATTGGTTCATTTCACTTTTGGTTTCATAATGATGTAAGGCTAGGTCAGGTGACCTAAAAATAACACTTTTCATTGGTTGAGAAGTATTGTTTTTCCCAAATGATGAAAACCCCTCCTTCTTTCCTCACTCTGACTTTCATCATTGTGAGAGGAAGACCTTTACTACTATATGAGAAATGGCTTCATTGGTAGCTTCAGCTGGTGCACCCCCACCACCACCTCCACCTCCTCATGGGAAGAGAGGACCACCTCCCCAGGTCATTACCAACACTGAGGAGGAAGATGAAGAAATGGATGAGGAGGGGGAAGAACCACAGTTCTTAGAAGAGGTGCCCCGGGTTTCCAGAAAGAAAGCCAGTTTCATCTGGCAGTTTTATTCGATCCCTCGTGGCCAAAAAAAAGTCAATGCGAGGTATGTCACCTGCCGCATATGCAAAGAACAATTATCAAGAGGGACGGACAAGAAATATAGTTATGGAAATCACACAATGCACAGGCACATGACAAGGTAGCATCCACTAAATTACAGCCGGGCGGAAATAAGGGATATGCAGGACAATCCAAGACCAACTCCTGTGGCCAGACCAAGATTACCAATTTCATTAACACCAGAAGAGGCACGGGAAACTGTGCCAAATATACAAGAACATTTTGGCCACATGATACACTCTTGTATGCACTGTCGTGCGTTGTTAGCGTGTGGCAACATGAGCATCAATGCACTCAACCTGGCGTATGAACACCATGATTGCCCTAACCGCCCCCAGTAATTTTTTTTTGCTCCTGTTGAGCCCTTTTCAACGCCTGTTTTTTGTTGTTTCCCCCCCCAAAAAAAACCAAAAAAAATATAAAATCGTTCAAAAAATACAAAAAAAACAAAAAATGTTCAAAAAATAAAAAAAAATATAAAACAACAAAAATATTTAAAAAAAAGTTATTTTCACAACTACCTTCCCTTTCAAAAAAAATTGCTAGAATGTTTAGCACTCTGGCAAGCTCTATTTCTTTTGGTTCGCTCCCGGGTTAGCTTCCCGGTACGCGGACCGGGAGCTAACCCAAAAAAAAAAAAAAAAAAAAAAGAGTAAGTATAAGGAAAGTAAACAGAGAGTGATGTTAAAAGAAAGACAGCTATAGGGAGTAAAGAAGAGATACTGTTTAATAGATCTATTTACCGAAGAAAAGACGGAAGAGGGTATAATTGTGAAAAACAAAATAGATAACGAAGTGAAAGAAAAAAAAAGAGAGTATAACATTAACAAAGAAGAGTTTCTTGGAGAATGTGAGTGAATGTTCAAAATAAGATTAAAACATGAGGAATAACAGAGAGAAAAAATAGAAAACAGAAAACAAAAAATAACAGAAAAAGATTAATTGAAACAGCAAAGAAATGTAAGTAACATAGAGCCATATCATCAACATAGGCAATAAAAGTTTTGCAGCTTTTATTGGCAGAAATGTGTCGCTAAAGCTGCTTTTGCGGCAGAAAACTGCAGCTAAAACCACTTTTGCACCAGTTTTCTGCCAATAAAAAGAGCAATAATTTTATTGGCTGTATTCATAATATGCCCCTTAGTGTGCTTCAACTACACAGAGAAAGCATTATGAACAAGTAGTGATAGAGTGATCAGTCAAAGACACTAAGAGTAATAGAGACGGAGTGAGTGAACAAGAGTGAGGAACTATGAGAAGAGAGGGACTGAGAAAAAGAGTGGAAGGAGTTGAGTAAGTAGGTAATAGAGAAAGGAATGAGGGAAGTAGCAAAGGCAGGAAACTGAGGGTTAAAGAAATGAAGCAGTGGAACTAATAGTAGGTGAATGTGATAGAAATGTAACGAAAAGAGTACAAAGCATTTACCTTATAATTGTCGTTAAATTACTCACTTTTTGTTTTTATACTTTCAATCTGTGAAAGAGAGAACAAACATTTCAAAAATATTAAAACATGTATTTAAAAATTACAAAAGACAAGGGAAAAGATTGAAGGACAAACAGTTTTTCAACAACTTTGACACTTACAGAAGCTTCTGCTTCTCCAGGCCCCCTACACAGTCCTAAAGATATACATTTTAAACTAACAGTATCTTGATGCAGATGAAGTGAGGCCTATCTTAAAACATGGTGCATCTTTTGCATTGCTGTTGTCTCAGAAAAGTGTCGCAAGACACTAAAATTTTAAATAATTGCTTCAGGATGCCAATAAGATGTGTCCTATCCAGAGGTTTGTTTGAGGTGAGGCCTACTCAGGGTTGCAGATGAAATTTCGAGTTGTTGAAGAGAATAGAGGACATAATACATGTGAAGGTCTACCAATGAAGTGAGTCATGTCCACTGCACTCTTGAACAAAGTCCAAACCTCCTATGTTTCCCTGGACAGACCTAAACTTGATCTGCACAATGTGATTCGTAATGATAGGAAACACAGGTGATGTAATTGAAATACGTGCAATTTATTTTGCTCATTTCACAATCACATCACTTGTGTTTCCTTTGCTTAGGTATCTCATTGTGCAGATGTAGTCTAGCATATGAAAGAATACGCAGAAGTGCAGCACTGCATGCAACAACTTTGACACTTACAGAAGCCTCACCTTCTCCATGCCTCCTACACAGTTCTACATATACATCATAAATGCAAACAGTACAGAATTAATTATACATGTTAAATGGTTTATTTTTGCTGTTCTCATAATGTATCAAAATTCACTAAAAACAGTGACTTGAAGGTATTCATCATATAACAGCGGGGAAAAAAAACCACAATCAAAATGATTGTGTTTAAAAAACCCATACAACATAAGAAATCAGAATTCAGAACTCCTTAAAGTTAACTTACTTTCCATGACGTCAAAGGATGTCCTATGAACAGCTTACACTCTTTTGTGCTGTTATTACTTTCAACCCGCCACTTTCTGAAAGAAAATCTCCATCGTTTTTAAAAACACGTTACATGCAATAAATGACTTCTTGCTCTCTACCACAAGTTTCCTCAAGGCCAAATCTGGTCAGACCCATTTATAACTCTTGTATTTCTTCTAAGCCAATCCCGTCATTTGGCATTTCCGCAACTTTCAGAATTAAAATGTTGAAGATCATTTTCACAATCCTGGAATAGTAATATCTTCCCCTTCTTGCTCAGTCATGTTCTACATTTCCTATGACACTGATACTGCTTACTATGAAGCAGACTTACACTACCTCTATGACTACTACAATTATTTAATTCTCTACATCACTTTTAATCACAAAGCAATGTAAAACAGTAGACAGCGTTGCAGACTTACATTCCCTCTACTCCATGTTTTGATTGGCTGCTTCAATTAGCTTATAAAAAGAAACAGTTTTTCTGAACTCATTCAAAGTGCACTTATTTCTCCATGATGTCCAGTCTTATAGTTAGAAGTTATGTCTCTGAACTACACTTATCCTCAAGGCCAAATAGTGTAGGAGCCATTAGAACTTCTTGAAATTCCACAGAGCACATCCCGAGATTATTTCCCTAAAATTTTGGTTTTAAAAACACCAGGTAAGAGTTTTTAAGGTCATACGGCAATTTTTTTTTGAAAATTAAAACAGAATCGTTGCAGAATGACCAGCCATTTCTAGACTTTAAATAAGCTGTGTAATGTCCTGATGTTATTGAAGGGCCGTCATGATATATAATTGCTGCAGTTACAAAAGTCCTTCCTGATATTGACAACTGCGAAGCTACAAATTTTTTTATTAAAGTTGTCAATTTTGTTCCATCAGGCCTACATCGTTGGAACATTAAAATGACGTACTGGCCATATGTTCGTATAAATAATGTGGACATCATTTCAGATTTACATTGGCTACACTCCATGTTGTGATCAGCTGCTTTTACTAGCTTATTAAAGGAGACTGATTTACTGTCTGGCAAAGTTAAATATATAAATCTTTCTGAGTCTACACTAGTAGTACTTGATACCATACAGTTCTCGCAGTCATGCTGCCATTGATAAGAAAGCCCAAACAGCTGATCTACATCTACACCTTCAGCATGTAATACATCAAGCATATACATTAAAAACTCCTGACAATCTTGCTGAATATTTTGAGAGAATTGTGTTTGGCCTGAACATCTGTCTAACAGATTTCGAATTTCAGACACACTTTCTATGTTTCTTCTATCAGTGGTACATTTCTCTAACACAGAATTTAACAAACTGCAAAATCTTTGATCAGAATTGACCACAATCTCTTCTTTTACATTTTTTAGAGAAAACAAAACATTAATCACTACATTTGCATAGCAGTTGACACCAGAACTGTTTTCAAACTGAAAACCAACAACATCTTCAACTGAATCCTTTTTGTTTCTGCTTGTAATTTTAGGTTCATTGACTTTTTGTCTTTTTGCTACAACCTCCCCAGTATTGTTCTCATTTCTTCGTTTCCGGCCTACCACACGTTTCTCAAACAAAGGATACTGAGGCAAATGTGGCGCATACTCTCTTCTTAACCTATTGTATTCCTTAACACAATCTAGATCCGCACAAATGTTTGTGACATCACACTCAATCAAGTACAATCCCGATAAAGTTCTAACTCGTGACAATGCCACATATGCCATACCCTCCTTGAACACAGAACTGCCAATATTCACCAATGCACTGTCTACACTTAAACCTTGCGATTTATGGATTGTCACCGCATATGCCAAGCAAACAGGAAACTGCTTACGGCGAACATATAAGTCTTTTACAAGCAAAAATCTAGCAGAGCAACGACCAATTAGCTGTACTTCCTCAATGCCATCAAATTTAATTTTAAAAAATTCAATTCCATCTCTATTTCTGTATTTTACAAAATCAACAACATTACCCATTGATCCATTTACCAGACCTCTTTCAACATGTAAATTCCTTCTTAAAATTATACGGCAGTTCAAGCACACATTCAGAGTCTTTTCAAAACCTGCAGTTTTAGATATACTCTTCTCTAATGAATCCAATTTTGTTTTCAGATTCTCAGACAAAATAATTGTTGATCCCATATGCTCTACTCTATCAATAGCTTCCAGTTTCACAATCTCTTGCTTTTCTAAATGCAACATTTTGTTGTTAAATTTGGCACATTCTGCAAGAGTTGGCATCAAACATATTCCAGATTTCTTCTCAGTAATTTTCTGAAAAATATTCTCAGGCACAACATCTTGTTCTGGATATAAATTTGACAGTAATCGTGCATGTAAAGCTTCTTTCCCATGCTCAGTCACTTTTCCAATTCTAACATCTTGTAGAATAGTCTTGTAAACTTCATCCTTCGCCTGACGCATATTTTCATGCAGTTCAGCATAATTGAAGTTTAACCATATATTGACGTTGCCAATGCTGCCTAGGCACTTCCTGGTATCTTCATGCGTGAGCATTTTCAACACAGGTTGCCCTTTCACTGGTGTCAGCTGCAGAAGATCTCCGAAAACAATGATGTGTTTGCCACCAAATAACACATCATACTCTGTTTTGAGAACTTCTTGCATCCTCAAATGCACAAAGGCAAGCATGACATTGGAAACCATGCTTACTTCGTCAATGATAAGAAGTTTCATTTTCCTCAAGATTCTTGAAACTTCAAAACAAGCATCTCCAGATAGCTTGTGATATTGTAATTTGTTGTCATGCTCCACTGGCAGCATCAGTAAACGATGTAAAGTAATCCCTTTAATATTATGTGCTGCCAGTCCAGTTGGAGCAGTGACAACACAAGACAGCGATGACTCTGTCCTTTCCTGCAAATAGCATGAAATTGCTTTAATGAGGAAACTTTTTCCAGTTCCCGCTTCTCCACTCACGTACAGTCGGACAGGCTTCAACGACGTACATGAGCACTCTTTCTTATCATGACTTAATCCATGATCAATTTGCATGGTAACTTCGTCATATATTTTCCTCTGCTCAACGTTCAGTTGTCTTTCCAACTCTTCTAAGTTAACCGCATCCTCTTGAGCATGTGCCATGGCTCTTTCCACTTCATTCATAGCAGTGGCAGCTTCATTTTCGATAACAGGTCCTCCTAGTGGATCCTGACTCAATGAAGCAGAACTCTGACTGTCCTGAGAACTGTCTCTGGCAATCTCGGCTGCAATCGTTGCTTCCTGCTCAATTTCCGCATTCAACATTTCTACATATTTGGGAAAAGCAGGACATTCTATGGTCTCCTTGGCGGCATTGAAAGAGTCTTCGTAACAGAGGAAATCTCCAAGCAGTTCCTCATCTGCACGCCAAGACTTGAAAAGTTGCAAAAGTGCTAAATAGAAAAACTCCTTTTTTTCAGGAGATTCGCCACTCAATTTTCGATGGTTTACCAAGTGGCATTTTCTTTGCTTGGCCAGACATCCCTCACTTCCTATTACAGCATACACTCCTTTCTCAGTATCTTCTTTGATGTTCCTCTTGAATATGTAATTTTGCAGAACCTCATACAGACAAACATTCTCGAGGTGACTGCTTCAATTTGGATAATATGTATCCAACATGTTGGTCTTCAAAATGTCGGTACTGTTTGGCTCCTTTTCCGCCAAATACTCAATTTCCCGCACAGGTTTGAGAACTCGATTACGCGTTGCAGCAAGACCAAGACTTGCCCAAACGATACTCCTGGACTTGGCATAGAGACTTGCTGAAGACAACCGGTCAGAACATTCGTACGCTCCGATTTCTCGATGCGACAACATCTTCAGACTGAAACTGTACAACTTCTTGCTGAGGCTCTTTTCATGGGAAATGTCCTCCCACATATCCTTCAATTCTGTCTTCTCTTTTTTGGTGATGTAAGACGTCACATACCGAGCCACAGCCATACAGTTATCAGCCACAAACTGTATATCCATGTTAGCATTCCACATGGACAAAATCACCGGGTTGTAGTCGTTGATGTACTTGGACTCTTCGTTCCTCTTCAAATTGTAAGTGTTTTTAGGTGATTTCTTCATGACATTGTGTCGCAGCGAAGACATCAAATTGTTTACTCTTCCTTTAGAAATCACCGGTCGTGGAAAGCCGAAACGACATTTAGTGTAGAACTTGTCTTTGTTTCGGAATTTACGACGGCAGTACTTTCCACATCGATGGCTTTGGAAACGCAGAACTTTTTCTCTTAGGCTTTTCTTCTCCTTTGCGTTTGGAACAGCACACGTAGAATACTGTTGGATGAAACTCATCACTGAGTCTTCTGGATCCGTTCCAAATTTAGGTGCATCCTTGATCCACAGCAACATATGTATATGAGGAGCACCTCTTGCTTGGTACTCCTTTCTCCAGAAGAAATCCAACACCTCTCCAAGAGGTGGATTCTTCTTATTCATGATGAAAGACATCATAGCTTCAAATCTATGATTGAAGTACCTACATACATTGACTGGATCCAAAGAGCACAGTTCTCCGGGTGTCTTGAATTCGATGTTATCTACGTTAGCATTTGCCTCTCGTAGAAATTCAAGTAAGTCTTCCCAGCCATACTCGGCACAGCTCAGAGTGAGGAACCATGTGGGAGTACCTAAGTTCCTCAGCATACATTTTAAATCACCATGACGACGGTACCAGTACTCATTAGTACCACGCTGACACGCCATGAGATTAATCAGGTGAGAATCCAAAATACTGTCTTGGACATTGACTTTATCCATAAAGTCACTTGTCGAGATGTTTTGCATGTGTATACCACTTTTCAAGATGTGGTTCACTGCATATGACAGTCCAGACAGATCGCTTTCAAACAGGAGATGAAACAAATAAGGAATGCATTGTCGAAACCTAGCATCTCCTGCATACAATCGCAAAGTCCGGTATTCAGAAGCAGGAATTTGATGAGGTCGCTCATCATATCTTCCTCCCTGACCTGTTGGAAAAAGCTGTGGGAAACACCGAGCTTCCAAACTTTCCTCCCAAACACTAATGGGACTCCCTTTGGCTTGTTTCATTTGAAACAACTCAATAGCATTCCCCATGACTTCCTTGGAATGCAAAGGATGAACACTATAATGTTCATATATTTCTTCACTAGTAGAGGGTTCTACTTTCTCAATTTGACCAGCACACAAATCGCTATCCTCTTCCTCACTTACTTCCTCTTCTGCAACATATACATTCTTATAGTATTTATTATTTTTTTTCAAATACAATGTTGCCTTTTTAACTTTCCTAACATCTACTAAATCTTGCCATATTTTCTTATTCTTTGTCGGAACCCCATTAACTAAGATAACCAGAGGTTCCTCTTCTACTTTTTCTACTCCAATTGTGTTAATGTTTTTCTTCAAATCTAGAGGCAAATAAACAACTCTTCCCTTTAATCCTCTCTGTAAATCTGATGGAGGCAATTTCCCTGTCTTTGGCTCCATTCTTACAATAGCCTGAAAGGGATGGATACTTTGAATCAAAATAGATTCATAAGTATTTAAATCCTTCAATTCAGAAGGAATCTCAACCAATTCCAGATTATTATGAACTGCTCTAGCAGGCATCTGGTTTTGATTTAATTTGCAACAACAATAAGTACACACACGTTGATCGAATCCCAAATCAAAACAATTTTCTACCATCAAGTATGTTGCAAAATCCTTCCATTCACTATTATTTTCCCTTTCACTTTTTGCATATAAATCCACTAACTTAGTCTGATTCTTATAATAAGTGCGTCGACAACACACAAGTGAAATTAGGCCTCTCACTTGATTTCACCTGAAACGTCGCAATTTCCCTCTGGAAATTATCTGTACTAGAAACCTGTACACTATCTTCCACATGACCCTCTTCTTCTTGCTCAATTTCAACATTCTCCTCTTTACTTCCAAAGTAACAAAACTCAATTTCTTCACATATGTTCTTCACATCTATTTCAGAACCATGCAAAAGAGCAGCGCATAACTGTTTCAGCATAATTGCTGGACTCTTAGCATAATACAACATTCTAACTAATTTCCTCACTTTGTTATGATGCACTGCTAGCATCCTGAAATGATGAAAAACACTCTGGCATACTCTCCTGGAAAGACAAGCCAGTGAATGACCATGCAAACCTGTCACTTCTCTTACTCTGCAAGGATCTAATTCTTGCAACAACATCATTTTCTGCTTCAAACTTTTTTTATTAAATGACCGTACAAAATCACAAAGCAAATTGATGGAATCCTGTCGCACACTGCAAATACTACTACACTTCCAGGTGTACACAGGACCCTTACCACGTCTTCCTAAAACCTCATTACCTAACACCTCTTCTGCCTCTGTTGTCACAAGTTTTTCTTTTTCAACTGGACAACCATCTTTCACTTCATAAGCACGACCACTGGTGTCAACTGCATGCACCAAATCATTATCCTGGAAATAACTCTCCTCATTAAAAAATGCCTCACAGCTTGAACTATGCATCCATTCTCCAGAAAAAACTTCACAAAAATTACTACGATTAACTATTCTCTTCCATCTACTATTTCTTTTGAAATCAAAAATTGCCTTGTTTAGCTTCCTAATTCTATTGATTATCAAAATAAATAACTTACGTTTAATTTCAAATGCCTGATCAATAACTTTCTCAACTTTTTTTTTTCTCTTATAAAAAACTAGTTTCTGTTGACCTTTCTTAATATTTTTTAACAAATTGCCAATTATCCTGTTCCGGAACATTCGTTTACGAATCTCCCTAAACTGTTGTTTCCTTCTACTATCATGCACAGATTTATCTCTTGCTCTAGCAGTAACATTTTTCATTGTCCTTTCCTTTCCATTTGATTTCCTTCTCGTTTTATGGACTGAAACATTTTCTGTAGTAATATTTTTTTTACTACAAATATTTCTTATGAAATATTTAGAGCTCTTACCCGGTGCTTTCTTCGTGGCTTGAGAAATCTTTTTGTTAGAGGACTGCTGCGTTTTTTTTTTCACCTGCTGTCTTTGACGTTTTGCAGCCTTTATCTGTCTTTCTATTGTAGGCATGGTGAAATCTTGAAATGATCTGCAGTTGAATCTGTGGAAAAATATAATAAAAAATGTTATTAACCATTATTACCAAACAGTAAATCAGTAACAGTGATCAAAAACTTAACACACAACTTGACATTTTAATTAGAAGATTTTTTAGTCGTTGGCAAATTTACAATACAGAAATACCAGAAAAGAAATTACATTTATATTTATGTTACCTATGCTATTTTATATGTGAATCTGATCTAATTTTATGAGCATATTTTAATATTTTATTGAAGACACTACACATAACCTGTTTTTGAAGGTGTCTTTATTTTTAAATTAAACGGTTTACCTTTTTACTTTTTATTAATTATACATTTTAAAAATAAATGTTTATATTTCCAAAGGCTCAAGCAGGTCAGCTTCCCATCCTATATCATATAATTCGGACAAATCTGCATCCTCATCACGCTCTTCTTCATCCTCAGGATTTAAATCATCCAAAGGATCAACATCCACTGATGTTTCAATTACAAGTTCAATGATGAGGTCAAAATCAACTGATTGCAGATTGTCGCTCATGTTGAGGTTGTCTTTATCTTTAAAGAAAGATAACAACAATGAGATGTTGCAGAGTAAGAGACAAATCTCAGAGATTATAATAGTAAAATTGTTTAACAAGATTAACATTTTGCAGCTATTATTTAGCCATGTCCAGCGATGCTGAGCAGGTGAAGCCTATGTCTAATTTTTCACTGAACAGGACTCATCTCTTCTTAACCTTGGATAAGCCTCACCGACTCTGTGTCCCCTGCACATACTTAAATGTAAAGGGGCAGATTTATGTTAAATGGCACATCCCCAGGCATGCACCAGTTAACGTGCACCACTGCTCTGCCACCCATGGTGTGCCGCATTTACAATCAGATAGGAGAAAGCTGCATCAAAACCCTGCGCCTGCTTGAAGCTGGCATAGGTCTTGACGCAGCATTGTGGAGATGGGGCACCCCTGAGCCTTGCTGGAGCTGCATCGCACTTGTGATACAACTCCAGCAATGCGCCACCTTTACGGCACAGATGCGTCACGCATCTGTGCCGTCTTTGCCCCATGCTGCGCCGCATTGTAAATGCAGCACACCATGGGTGGTGGAACAGCGGCGCAGGATGACTGGCACATCCCTGGTGATGCGCCAGTCATCATAAATCTATCCCTAAGCTTCTTATCTTGTTAGAGATGAACTGCCATATGTATCATCAAACTATTTTGCATTTCCTAAATAGCGAATTTTAAGGAATAAATAGCGATTCTTTACCATTCCTAATTTGCGATGAGCAAATTGCTAATTGCAAGTTACCCATTCATTTCCATGGGCTAGGAGGCTCATAGGAATGAAGGTTTAATTTGCGATTAGCAATTTGCTCATCACAAATTAGGAATTTTTCCAAGGGTGCAGGGGTGTCTCAAGAACACCCTGCTGCACCCCTGAAAAAGAAATTTGGGGGCATATGGCACACATACATGCCCTAAGGGCATGTGTTGGCGTCATATGGCACCTTTTGTTTTTTTGAAAAAAAGCTTTTTGAAAAGAATTCACAAATTACCACCAATTTACCACAATAGTTTCCAAATCCTTAATGTCATTTTTTACATAGTTTTTGTTTGATACATTGCATTTAAGTAGTCACAAAATTTGCAAATCCTTCAGTGCAATTGCAAAATAAGGAATAGCAAATTTTGCTACTCCTTATTTTGCATCAAACTTGTTTGATACATACCATTTGTCTAATTAACATTCGCAAAGGCCAAAATTCGTAGAATTTTGATCTTTGCGAATGCTAATTAGCTTGATACATATGGCCCCAAGTGAGGCCTGTCTTGCGACATGGTGCATCTTTTGCATCACTGCTGCATCGGTTTCATGTGGTACGTTTTTTTTACACCATAACATATCTGCCTAAATGCATCAATTTGTAATGTTGTCGCCTCATAGCAAATCTTTTGCACCACCGCTGCATCATAAAAGTGACGCACAGTGGCACAAAAGAGGCATACACCTATCATAAATCTGTCCCTAGCTTTTTAAATGATTAATCCAGGATGACGATAAAGTGTGTCCTATCCAGAGGTTTGTTTAAGGTGAGGCCTACTCAGGATTGCAGATTAAAGTTACGCTTGATGAAGAATACAGAGGAGATAATACATGTAAAGGCCTACCAATGAAGTAAGTAATGTGCACTTTATTGCGCCAGTCATCATAAATGTATCCCTAAGCTTCTTATCTTGTTACAGATGAACCACCATATGTACCATCAAACTATTTTGCATTTCCTAAATAGCAAATTTTAAGGAATAAATAGCAATTCTTTACTATTCCTAATTTGCAATGAGCAAATTGCTAATTGCAAATTACCCATTCATTTCCATGTGCTAGGAGGCTCATAGGAATGAAGGTTGCAATTTGTGATTAGCAATTAGCTCATCACAAAATAGGATTTTTTTCAAGCGTGCAGGGGTATCTCAAGAACACCCTGCTGCACCCCTGAAAAAGAAATTTGGGGGCATATGGCGCACATAAATTTTAACAACATTCCTTTACCTCAAAAACGATTTTCAAATCATAACTTCAAAACACTACACATGGGAAAATTACTTAAAATGTCCTTAAGACACATAAAAGCGTTTTTTGATTGGCTTTCCTGCATGGTAGGGTCACTTTTAACATGGCTATGTAACACAAACATTCAAAATCTAAATTTTCCATGCACATGTGGGAGCATATTTACAAGCAATTTGCGCCACAGAGAAAGGTCTTACACTAAAATGAGAAAAATAACATCAGGGACAGTCAATTGCCTTATAAAGAACCATACACCATTATGTCCTTGTCATGAATTTAAAAACAATTCCTTTTCCCCAAAAACGATTTTCAAATCATAACTTCAAAACACTACACATGGGAAAATTACTTAAAATGTCCTTAAGACACATAAAAGCGTTTTTTGATTGGCTTTCCTGCATGGTAGGGTCACTTTTAACATGGCTATGTAACACAAACATTCAAAATCTAAATTTTCCATGCACATGTGGGAGCATATTTACAAGCAATTTGCGCCACAGAGAAAGGTCTTACACTAAAATGAGAAAAATAACATCAGGGACAGTCAATTGCCTTATAAAGAACCATACACCATTATGTCCTTGTCATGAATTTAAAAACAATTCCTTTTCCCCAAAAACGATTTTCAAATCATAATTTCAAAACACTGCACATGGGAAAATGACTTAAAATGTCATTAAAACACATGAAAGCGTTTTTTGATTGCCTTTCCAGCATGGTTGGGTCACTTTTAACATGGCTATGTAACACAAACATTCAAAATCAAAATTTTCCATGCACATGTGGGAGCATATTTACAAGCAATTTGCGCCACAGAGAAAGGTCTTACACTAAAATGAGAAAAATAACATCAGGGACAGTCAATTGCCTTATAAAGAAGCATACACCATTATGTCCTTGTCATGAATTTAAAAACAATTCCTTTTCCCCAAAAACGATTTTCAAATCATAATTTCAAAACACTGCACATGGGAAAATGACTTAAAATGTCATTAAAACACATGAAAGCATTTTTTGATTGCCTTTCCAGCATGGTTGGGTCACTTTTAACATGGCTATGTAACACAAACATTCAAAATCAAAATTTTCCATGCACATGTGGGAGCATATTTACAAGCAATTTGCGCCACATAATTCATAATTTTCTCCTTAAAGCACACTATTCTCTATCTAAATTAAAGAAATATTTTCTCACCTTAGCAAATACTTTGAGTTTGAAAACAGTCTCAGAAACACACCAATTTGTCTTCAGCAGAGCAAAAGGTATGCACTCCAGAGTCTGCAGCTATCAAAAGCACAGAAATGCTGTAATTCTTCACACATATTTCTCATGTCACCCAATCAAAACTCTTCCCTCACTTTTTTTCAAATGAAAACCCTTCCCCCCTCTGCCCTTTCTGCCTATTTTCCATAGCAACCACCTCTTGGAAGACTTCTGGTGTTTGCAAGTTCACACAACTTTGTTGCAATTGAACTCTGAACTCTCAGTGCACCTGCATATCCAGTGCATTCTTTCATTTAATGATTTTTTATTGACCATTCAAAATAAATCTTTCAAAGAACACATCCGTGCACCCTAACTTTCTGTTTTCATCAATCAAAATCCACCAATCACTGTTACTGCTTCATGAACACAGAAACTCCACAGTTTTTTTTCATTTTACACTCTCATTTTTTCAACTGCCATTTCATTGCCACACTTCATCTGACTGCAGGAGAACCTTCTCTCACCATGTTTTCTGTCTGGATTGTTGGACATAGTTATATTCACTGGGCTCAAAGGTACGTTGAAAGCAGGAATTTACCTAACCTCAATTTACAAGATGTGGAAATTAAGTGGTTTGGCCACAGAGGATTAAAATGTCACCAATTGATACCATTGGTGAAAACCTTTATGCATTTGCCAAAACCTGACCTGTTAATTGTGCACTGTGGAGGTAATGACTTGGGCACTTTGACTGGTGTAGGTCTGGAAATGCTTTTAAAGGACACCTTTGAGCAATTAATGGCACTTTTTCCTCAGACTGCCTTGGTATATTCAAATATATGCCAAAGACAGAAATGGAGGTGGTCAAACCAATTTTGTCCACAAATTGAGAAGTCGAGGAAGCATGTAAACAAATCTGTTTCAGCTTACATGAGAGACCATGGAATGGGCTCCCTGTACAACAATAACTTGCGTTACTACATGCAAGATATCTACAGAGGAGATGGAGTTCACTTCTCAGATGAGGGCAACAGAATTTTCACTCTGAATTTAAGAATGTGCATTGGTACCTACTTATAAGTACCTAAATGTACCATAAATCCAAAAGCTCTTCTCAGAGCTACCCTACATCTAATCACTCACAATTATTATTTTACTCTAACATTTTTCACTAATTTTCAACAAAGTACGCTCCCTGGGGCGCTACCCGGTACGCGAACCGGGAGCTAACCTCGCGAAATTTTTTAAAAAAATGTTTTTTTTTCGCACATATAAGCCTCCTCAGCCACCCTCACAAAACCTAGGGTGTCAAGATAACTCTACCGTGCCCCCTTCTACCCATTATGAACATTATTTGCCCTCCATCTTGTATCTTAATTCGACCGAAACACAAAATGGTGGACTCCCGGAACGCTTAAGGTCCGCGAACCGAGGCGCTCAACGGTTCGCGTACCGGGTCGCTCCCTGGGAAGCGCACCATCAAAAAAGGTGGGAAAGTAGTTCACAGAAAAGCCACTGGAGACAATTTCACCAAATATAGATTAGCTCATACTACATACCAATCCCTACCATTTTCACAAATTTGATTGGAATTCCATTTAGCCATTTAGCCTGTAGACCTCTCTAAATACCCTGAGGTAAATTACTTCACAAAACACATCTGAAGTGTTGGAATTGACAACCAATGAAAATGTTACTTTCATTTTCTATTTTTTTTACCTGACATTTGATTGGTTATGTACCTGAATATATATAAAGGAAGAGAGAGAAACACAGCCATTTTGACTACTACTTCCTGAACTACATTGCAAGATCATTTTCACTCACAACTTAAACTTGATTTTAGAAGGTGAGATATTATTTTATAAATTTGAAAACATTTTCAGATAGTTATATACTATCCCTCTGTAAGAGTTAGACATTGAGAAAGGCTTCTTTATTATAATTATGGATTGATTTAGGTTTCTGTGGTATAATTATGAATTTACTTAGGCTTCTTCACAGGCACTTTTTAATAGTACTACTTCACGCCTGAAACCATACAGTGCCCATAGATTACTTCTCTGTTATAAACTCACAAGTACCTGTCTGAACTTAAACCCAACAGTGCCCTATCTCTACTGATATATTTATTTTTTATGCAAATTACAGCAAGAAAATGGAAGGTGAGCAGAATGTTTCCTTTGAAATTGTTCTGGAGAACAACACAGAAAAAGATATTGAGGACAATGATGACTCAGATTTCATGGATGAATCACGGGACCATGAATTAGTTCAATGTGTAGAATCTGTGGATCATTTACTTCATTATGATGACGGTCAAATGTGGGAACTTATGTTCACTCAACAAGAGGACATATCGGACAGTCAAATGCTAGACGTTCTATTACATTTTGAAAAACAATCCGAAAAATAAAATTGTATGTAATATTAAAAAATTGTTTGAGTCTTTAATCATTTTTATATGTAATTAATAAACTAGTTAAATGTTAGAAATGTTATTAAATTTTCAACCACAATCACAATAATAAATAATTGCTTAAAAAATAAAAAAAATAAAAAATAATCAACAAAACCAACAATCAAGTAACATACTGCATTTGAAAAGTCTCTCATTCATTTTTCATTGCAGTACGCTGCCCAGAACGCTTCCCGGTTCGCGGACCGGGCGCTACCCACGAAAAAAAACAAAAAAAAAATTTTTTTTTTTTTGCCCCGCGGGGCCCTTTTAAAGCCTCCACATTAAACCTAGGGGGTCAGGGAGGATCTACTATGCCCCCTTATGGTTATTTCCCCCTTTGTTTTGGCCTCCTCTTGTCTCTCAATCCTACCGAGAGACAAGATGGCGGCCGCTCCGGACTGTTTAGAATGTTGACAGACACCGGAAAACCAATCAGCTTCGCTACGCGAAGTTCCGATACGCTTAAGGTCCGCGAACCGGGGCGCTGCCTGGTCCGCGCTTACAGATATATATCTTTTTTTAAACGTTAATTTCTCAAAATCCACTGGAGCACATATATTGAGACCTACAAAAGGCACATCGGGCTACCAGTCCCTACAATTTTGCCAAGTTTCGTGCAAATCCATTCAGCCGTTCGGGCTAAAAGTGAGGCTAACCGCCCTATGGAAAACTCAATGTTAAAAACACGTTTTGGGACCCCCCTTTTTTCTCGGCCCCCCCCTGGACGAACCCCCCCCAAAATTTTCAGGGGCTGCTCAGAAACAAAATGTTCCATTTTCCTGAAAATTTCAGCCAATTCCGTCCACAAACGCCAAAGTTATTAGACATAGAATTTTCAAAAATCCCATAGGGAAAAAATCCTAACTATATATACCTACTGGCGACCGCCAGTAGGTAATATATATATATATATATATATATATTTATATATATATATATATATATATATTTATGTGTAAATTCACAGAAAAAACCAAAGGTTACATGGATGTTATAGTTAGACTGGCATTTCACTCGTACACAACCATAGAAATTCAGCAGTTATAGTCAGGTTGCGTCCCTGCAATGCACTGCTTATGACCTCACATATTACATCACTCATGACATGGTCAGTGACATTACTGATGACATCTCAAATGACATCACTGATGACATCATCTATAACATTACTAACACGCCCAGTCACGCCCCTCCTTTATTCAGATTTGCCCCAGGGAGGTGGTGGTCCCCGGGGCTGGGGGTGCGTATCGGAACTCATTCATTGTTGTATGCCTGCTCCGAGGAGGTGGCAGGGCTGTGTGTGAGGCCAAAGCCCCACCACATTTTTGGTATTTTTTTTAGCCCTGGGGAGGTGACTGTCCATGGGACAGTGAGGGAGGCCCTAGCCCACCCTACCTGAGCAAACTATAACTTATTCCCCCGTAATGCGCTACTTATGACCTTATATATTACATCGCTTTTGACATGGTCAGTGACATCACTGATGACATCTCTAATGACATCATTAATGATATCACTGATGACATCTGAAGTGACATCACTGATGACATTATTCGCAGACCCACTCACAAACCCACTTACATCCCCAATCAGAATTTCATACACCCACTCGAACAGAGCCATAGATATACCAACATGAGTTATGTAATATGTGAAGTCATAAGCAGTCCATTGCAGTAGCGAAAATTATAGTTAGCTAAGCTAACTATAACTGCTGAATTTTTCTGGTTTTGTATGAGTGATATGTGAGGGTAACTATAACCTTTGTTTTTTTAGTGAAATTCTAAGGATTTAAAAAAAAAAATGATTTCTTAACTTAAACGTCCCTGTAACCTTTTGTCTTTCAGTGAATTTCAACAGTTTTGTACATTTTATTTATCTGTGATCTGTTGAGGTTTAATTTATTTGAAATGAGAATCGTACCAGAATGAATCCTCTCCTGCAAATTTATCTAAGAAGAGGCCTCCTTTTTGCACAACACCTCCACCCAACTGGAGTACTTTCTACTGGCTAACTAGTGAGCGGTACCTCGTTAGGTAAATAGATAGTGCGTCTCATCTTGTACACTACAGCTGCATAAAGAACGCCAAGGATATGTCTCCAATGACCTTGTGTGTCTGCTACTTTGCCAATGTGAATGTTGCTCAAGCATGTTCAACAGATAACTTTACAAGGTGGGACTGCAGAGAAAACACTTTTTGTGTGGGGGCGCTGTATCAAAGTCATCGGGGAGCAGCATGTCGTCAAACTGTACTCAGCAGGATTGTTACCTGAGGTGTCTAGGGGAGTGATACCCTCACTCCAAGGGAGGTTCTTGGTGATTTCTTGAAGCCTGTAGGAGCTCTGGAGTTCTTGGACTCTTCACATGGTTAGAACAGCATGGCACACTCCGATTGTTGAGTCCTGGAGGCAGCAGGTAGGGATTGGTGCAACCATTAGCCTGCCTACATCCTCTAAGTGACTACTTCCTGTGGGAAGAAGCACTAATCTAGCCCTGGTAAGATATTTCTCCACCATCTCAAGATGATGTATTTTCCTAAGAGGAGTTCGTATCACCTGCCACATCCTAGGGGTGGTGCTGGCTGAATGTAGACACTCCTTCTTATCTAACTAATGGTCCCACCTGTCTGCCAAATGTGGGGCAGGAAAGGGAGGTTAGCATTCCGAACTATCTGGGGAAGCCTGAGCTGAACCACAAAGGTGACAATGCCTTTGAAGCTTCTTGATCTGGATGGCCTGGAGGAGGTGTGAAGTACCTCCACTCATTGCAAGCTTTGTTTCTGATATCTGAGAGTGCAGGCTCTCACCCCGTGAGGTCAGAACCATGTCTGGTGGTGGCAGACTGGCTATGATTAGTAAGAGACCACACCAGTGCTTGGTAGGTTTTCAGGGGACCCTCTAATGATCTCCTGTGTGTATTTATTAATAAATCTCACATTGTCATCAGTGAAGATTTATTAAGACAAGATGGTTGATACGAAACATCTTACAGGACAGTATTTATTTTGAAAGTTTTATGTAGCACAAACCAGATTCTTGTGAGTATCAGATCACTTTACAGGTCATCAATAGAAGACAAGATATAGTATACAAAGACACAACTAATAAAACATATATATAGTCAAAAATACAGTAAATAGTCATAGAGTTCACATGAATTTAGGCATGAGGATAGCTTTCATTTCTCTTTTGAAGGAGGCAGTGGAAGGGTTTATTCTTGTTTCACTGGGCAAAGCGTTCCATATCCTCAGAACCTTACCAGAAAAGGACTGGTTATATGTTTTTTTCTTGGCAAATCGTTGCGGTTGTAGGAGAAGAGTCTTGGCACTCCAGGAGGCTCTGCTGCCCGCAGAGAGCACCAATTTCTGAGCTAGATATTGTGGGGTGTTGTAGTAGAGGGCCTTGTGCGTCATGCAAGCGATTTTTAGATGAATTCTGACTTCAAACGGCAGCCAGTTGAGGGCTCCTAGGTCTGGGGAAATGTGAGCGTTTCTCTTAGAACCAGTTATGAGTCGTGCAGCTGAGTTGATCGTGGCTCTTGGCGGGGCTGTCGATGACCTTGGGAGGTCTCATATGGTTACTGCTCCATATTCCACGTGGGGGATTACTAGGTCTTGAACTGCTTGTTTGAAGTGGTATGCGGGCAGAAAGGGTTTCAGTTTTTGCAGGGTCTTTGGGTGGAAGTTGGCTCATTTTTTTAAGGCACTAATGTGTTTCTGCATCTTTAAGATATTGTCCAGCATTACCTGTAGAGATTTAGCTGAGTCGACTATGAGCTGTTGACCATTGAGAGCTGTTAGGTGCTTCATCCAATCCGGGATAGTGTGAGTTTTATTAGAGGGAACGATTAAAAGAAATTCCGTTTTGAGGGAGTTAAGTTTCAGATGGTTTTCGGCCTGCCAAGTTTGGCTTTTTTGTAGTGTAGGATTTGATGTCCTTCGGTGAGTGTATCTTGATGTATATTTGGGTGTCGTCTGCATACATGTGGAAGTGTATCTTGGTGAGGCTGAGAAGATCAGTAAGAGGTTCCATGAAAAGGATGAATAAGGTGGGTGAAAGGGAGGAGCCTTGTAGAACTCCTAATGTGACTGGCATGGGGTTAGACAGGGATTGGTTGACCTTGAATCTTTGGGATCTATTTTGGAGGAAGGAGGCAAACCAGTTAAATACATTTCCAGACATTCCCATTCTGTGTTTCAGGAGAACAAGTATGTTGTCATGTTTTACAGTGTCAAAATCTGATGACAGGTCGAGTAGGATTAGTAGACAGGCTTAATTTTGGTCGAGGATTTTTAGAGTGTCATCTAATATATGTGTCATGGCTGATTCAGTGCTGTGATCTGCTCTGAAGCCTGATTGAAATTGGTTCAGCAAGTTGAATTGATCATTGTGACTGTTCAGCTGTGTATTAACACATTCTTCCAGGAGTTTGGCTAACATAGGGATGTTAGAAATCAGACAATAGTTATTAGGGTTCGAGGGGTCCGCAGTAGTTTTCTTAATTTTAGGACTGCCCAGTTTTCAGGATGAATCCTTGAAGGAGGGATGTGTTAATGATCTTGGTCCAGATGGGTAGTAAGAGAGGAATGAAGTCTTTTAGGTAGTTTGCAGGGAGCGGGTCAGTGAAGTGATTGGAGGGCTTCAGCGTGATTAGCTTCTTTAGTATGGTGTCTTCACAGTAAGTGTTGAAGTGAGACCAAGTTGCATTGTTTTTTAGTTTAAATAATGGGAGGTCATTCACAAGGGCACCAGCCAGGGGCAGTGATGGGCTCTTTTTCAAGTCTGTGATGGATATTAGGTCATTGAGTAGATCTGATTTAATGGATTCTTTCTTAGAGGTGAAGATGGAAGCAAATTCATCACAGTTGTGTAGAGAGAGTGGGCTGGCGTTGAGGACATTAGGTAGGCTCTTAGTTTGGGCTTTGACAAGATCGAATAGCTTTTTGGGGCAGTTCTTGGCTAGGCCGAGTTGAGACCTGAAGAAATAGTTTTTGGATTTTCTGATCTTTCTAAAATAAGCGTGTCTGGAAGTTCTTAGAAGTTTGAGGAGATCGGCTGAGGGTGTAGCTCTCCAGTGTCGTTCAATTACTCTAAGCCAGTGTCTGTCATCATTCAGCCTCCCTTCAGACCATGGTTTTGAGTCTTTTGCGGATGTTATTTTCAGTTGCAATGGAGCCATTTTGTTTAGCAGGATGTTCATGGAGTGAAAGTAGTGATTTGTCAGCCCCTGTACATCGGTCAGGTTTTCCGGGGGGCAACGAGGGTTTGAGTTAGCTAAGGTTATAAGGTCAGATCCTAAGTTTTTCAGATTTCTCTTCCATATCTTAGTTCTCAGTGGTTGTGTGGGGAGTCGTTTAAAGGTTTCCAGGACTTGGAAAGTAATGATGTGATGGTCAGACAAGTTGCATGGGAGTATCGAGTCAAGGTGTGTGAAGTCCGCTTTGGAGATGATTAGGTTGAGAGTTGCACCCTTGTCTTATATAGGGCTGTTACATATTTGGTTGAGATTGAGGTCTGTGAGGAAGGCTTTGAGGCCGTTTACCCCAGGGTCGTTTCGGTCATCCCAAGAAGATTTGCTTAATATGTTGGTTGTCATTTGATGCTAGAATGTCCATGAAGTGTTATATTAAAGTGAGGTTTTCTCTCGGAGGACAATAGAAGGTGTGTAGTGAGCATATTTGTTTGTTGTTGTTGGCGATGTTTAAGAATAGGTATTCGCAAGTTGATCTAGCGGGGGCATTGGAGTTGGTTACTGTTAGGCTGGTCTGGTGTATAAAGGCTTTGCCACCGCCTGGCCTGTCGGTTCTGTCTAGTCTGGTGATGTCATAGTTAGGGGGTAGCAAGATGTCCATGATGGGAGTAGATGTTTCATTTAGTGACGTTTCTGTCAGGATCATAATGTCAGGTTTGTTCATAAGTAGGTCAGCTATATCAGCTCCATGTCTAGAGGCTGACCTGCAGTTTAAGAGGATACAGCTTAGCCGTGGCTGGGTGATAACTGTGGGTTCGGCTGAGATGGGGATTTTAGTGAGGTTATTTTCAATAATGCCTCTGGAATTGAGTCTGGTGGTTCTGTGTGTGTTGATCGGAATAGATTGAATTTGGGAGTCTGATTGAGGGACCAATGGAAGACATGAGTTATGGGGAGGGTAGGGCAGCTCGTAAGATTGGAGAAGGACCCCTAGATCTGAGTACGATAGAAGGTTTAACCCCCTGATAGGGAGGGATAAGGCATCAGGGTGTGGGACTGTGCTCCAGCGTGGAGACCCATGAGCTTGTGAGTTTGCAGGAAGAAGTTGGATGCGACTATCGAACTTGGGGTGTGGGGAAGCACTGTATTCCTGTTTAGTGCCAGTGGACCTGGTTTGATGTAAGATAAGGTTGTAAAGGGTTCGGATGTCCGATTTGACTTGTTGAAGTGCTGATATCAGGTCAAGTCTGGTGTCAGGCGAGATCGTTTCGTTATTGGATGGGTGGACAGAGGGAGTAGAGGGTGAAGTAGTTTCTTTAGAAACAGCTGTGTTACGAGCTGTGGGGTTATGGGTGCGGTTGATGGACCCATGGGTGTAGCTGTGAGTTATGGAGAGGGGGAGGGTGAGATATGGAGAGCAGGGTGAGTGGTTTGGGGGGTTTGAATGTTGGGATCTCAGGGGTATAGGTGGGGCTGTTAAATTGACCGGAATTGCTGGGAGTAGATGTGAGGGTGGAGGGAGAGATATGAAGAGCAGGGTGAGTGGTTTGTGGGGTGTCAGTGCTGGGATGCGAAGGGGTATAGGTGGGGCTGTTACGCTGAGGTGAGGTGCTGGGAGTAAAGGTGAGGGGGAGGGTGGGGGAGAAAGGTTGGGGAGAAACTGCGGGGTGAGGAAGAAGGGTGAGTGAATGGGTGATGTTACGGAGTGAGGTGGTTGTAAGGTGGAATGTGCTGTTGGGTGGATTGTCGTTGAGGTCTGGAGATAGTGTCGTAGTGGATGGGGTCATCTGGGAATTATGACTAACTTCGAGAGCCGGATGGGAATTGAAGATATCAGAATGAGTGGATGGGGAGGAGGGGTGTATTTAAGTAACTCGCTCCTTAATGAGCGGAAAGATATGATCGATCAAGTTGAGGTTGTGGTTGGTGGATTGGATAAGGATAATACCATTATGATAGATATTGATGGTGGCAGCGGCACTGAAGAATAGGGAGGGGAGGATAGATAAGACGAAACCGTGACCTGTTTTATTCAAGTTAGAGACCTTAAAGAGAGCGAGAAAGGCTGTTCATCATTGTGCTCTTCTTTTAGTGTAAAATATGATGTTGTTCCTAATGAGCCCTTTGTTTATTGAGAAGTAAGGGTCAGAGATAGGGGTTTCCGGATGAGATTTTAATAAGTTGTGTTTGAAGCCTTTGGCTGCTTTTTTAGTGAGGTTAGGAAGGTATGTGATGGAGTAGGTGCATTTCCCGGTGCGCTCCATTGTGTGGGTGCCACTAGATTAGTGGAGGATAGACCAATGGGCAGAAGTCTAAGCAATATGTTGCCCTTAAGGGGACAGTTAAACAGGGTTAAGAGAGAAGCTGACCTATGGGGGGAAGGGAGACAGGGTAGTAAGGGATGCTGCTCTTACGGAGGAGTGAATCGAGGCTGAGAGAGAAGCTGGGCTTGGTGAGGAGAGGGTAATAGAGTTGTGATAGGTGTATTATAGCCCATGATGGCTACATTGTTAACTGGTTAGCGTAGGGCCTGTAATGTAGTCCTTTTTCTGTTTCCGGTAAAGAGTCTCAGAATGGCAGTCCTTTTTCTATGTTAGTTTGCTGCGGCCGTTTTGAGAGCTCTGAGTAGGATGCGAGGAAATCTTCCTTTTATTTCAGATGTGTAGTGTCTTATGTGAGGTAGTCCTTTTTCTGCGTTAACCCAATTGCGGCCATTTTAATGTCCGAGGCTTTCTAAAGAGGAAACCTTTGATAATTTCCTAACTTGAAGCCCCTGCCCCGGTAGGGAACCCCAGAGTCAAAAACCATCTGGTGAAGTGCCTCATCCCACAGAAGGCCCACTGACCTCAGCCCCCACCCTGATCGGCATCCACCTCCGATGCCTAGGGGAGGACCGGAGAGTGTCTCGAAGGGAGAGCGGGAGGGGTCGACCTGAAAGCCCCGCCACGCTGCACAGCAACCGGGGTAGGAGGAGGAGTTGGGGGGAGCGACGGGGCCAGATCGGGTGCTGTCCCGTTACCTTAATGCAGTCATGGTGAGAAATAGGTCTGCATTGTCAATCGCATTTGCTGTGTTCCTTCTTGACGGGATGAGTCACCTTTGTCTCCGCCTGGTCTGCTCTGAAGCCTGCACGCCTCACGCAGCTCCGCAGACCACGAAGAACACTGCACGGATCAGAACTCCTCCGCTCCCTCCAGGCGGTGCCTCGACCTCCCGAGAGCTCCCGGGGCAGCCCCCATCCGGGAAGCTCCCGAGCCAGTAGACTGCAAGCAGCTTGAGAGTCCAACAAATAGTAGGGTGTTCCAGAGCTCCCTCAATCGGTCGATATACATGACCAGGACAACCGAATGCTCTGCGAGCAGCCTCAACCAGTCGTCAGTGAGGGCGCAGGCACCTCGCACTCAGTAGCGCTCCAGTTCCCACAGAAGGCTCCAGCATAACGGAGGGGCAATCATCTGATGGAGGATCACTCTCCGCACGCAGTGCCCCGCAATTCCTGAGGACAGCCTCGACCGGTCGTCGGTGCTGGAGGATGCGTCCCACACTCTTGAATGTTCCAGATTCACAAAAGGTTCCAGCAGACCTGAAGGACTGTATTCCGATGTGAGATCACTCTCCACCCGCCATGTCCCGCAAGTGCAATCCTGTGGGGACCGTCCGTGTCCGCCTTGACCTCAAAGTCCCTGGGAACTGTTGTCTCTTCCTCTCATCAGAAGGGAATGTCCCACTATCCCAGGACTCAGCAGTCTGCCCGCCATGTCCCACAAGTGCAATCCTGTGGGGACTGTCCGTGTCCGCCGTGACATCAAAGTCCCTGTGCACCGTCGTCTCTTCCTTTTGTCAGAAAGGAACGACCCACTAGCCCAGACCTCAGCAGTCTGCCCAGTTCAGCTTCGGTAAGTCCAGGTTTGGTTCAAGATAATTAGGCTGGACCGAATTCGGTTAAAACCGAGTCTGCTACAGGTGTGAAAATCAGCTGACCCGGTTTAAACCGAGTGTCACTGATTTTTTACACTGGGCAAAGCGTTCCATATCCTCAGAACCTTACCAGAAAAGGACTGGTTATATGTTTTTTTCTTGGCAAATCGTTGCGGTTGTAGGAGAAGAGTCTTGGCACTCCAGGAGGCTCTGCTGCCCGCAGAGAGCACCAATTTCTGAGCTAGATATTGTGGGGTCTTGTAGTAGAGGGCCTTGTGCGTCATGCAAGCGATTTTTAGATGAATTCTGACTTCAAACGGCAGCCAGTTGAGGGCTCCTAGGTCTGGGGAAATGTGAGCGTTTCTCTTAGAACCAGTTATGAGTCGTGCAGCTGAGTTGATCGTGGCTCTTGGCGGGGCTGTCGATGACCTTGGGAGGTCTCATATGGTTACTGCTCCATATTCCACGTGGGGGATTACTAGGTCTTGAACTGCTTGTTTGAAGTGGTATGCGGGCAGAAAGGGTTTCAGTTTTTGCAGGGTCTTTGGGTGGAAGTTGGCTCATTTTTTTAAGGCACTAATGTGTTTCTGCATCTTTAAGATATTGTCCAGCATTACCTGTAGAGATTTAGCTGAGTCGACTATGAGCTGTTGACCATTGAGAGCTGTTAGGTGCTTCATCCAATCCGGGATAGTGTGAGTTTTATTAGAGGGAACGATTAAAAGAAATTCCGTTTTGAGGGAGTTAAGTTTCAGATGGTTTTCGGCCTGCCAAGTTTGGCTTTTTTGTAGTGTAGGATTTGATGTCCTTCGGTGAGTGTATCTTGATGTATATTTGGGTGTCGTCTGCATACATGTGGAAGTGTATCTTGGTGAGGCTGAGAAGATCAGTAAGAGGTTCCATGAAAAGGATGAATAAGGTGGGTGAAAGGGAGGAGCCTTGTAGAACTCCTAATGTGACTGGCATGGGGTTAGACAGGGATTGGTTGACCTTGAATCTTTGGGATCTATTTTGGAGGAAGGAGGCAAACCAGTTAAATACATTTCCAGACATTCCCATTCTGTGTTTCAGGAGAACAAGTATGTTGTCATGTTTTACAGTGTCAAAATCTGATGACAGGTCGAGTAGGATTAGTAGACAGGCTTAATTTTGGTCGAGGATTTTTAGAGTGTCATCTAATATATGTGTCATGGCTGATTCAGTGCTGTGATCTGCTCTGAAGCCTGATTGAAATTGGTTCAGCAAGTTGAATTGATCATTGTGACTGTTCAGCTGTGTATTAACACATTCTTCCAGGAGTTTGGCTAACATAGGGATGTTAGAAATCAGACAATAGTTATTAGGGTTCGAGGGGTCCGCAGTAGTTTTCTTAATTTTAGGACTGCCCAGTTTTCAGGATGAATCCTTGAAGGAGGGATGTGTTAATGATCTTGGTCCAGATGGGTAGTAAGAGAGGAATGAAGTCTTTTAGGTAGTTTGCAGGGAGCGGGTCAGTGAAGTGATTGGAGGGCTTCAGCGTGATTAGCTTCTTTAGTATGGTGTCTTCACAGTAAGTGTTGAAGTGAGACCAAGTTGCATTGTTTTTTAGTTTAAATAATGGGAGGTCATTCACAAGGGCACCAGCCAGGGGCAGTGATGGGCTCTTTTTCAAGTCTGTGATGGATATTAGGTCATTGAGTAGATCTGATTTAATGGATTCTTTCTTAGAGGTGAAGATGGAAGCAAATTCATCACAGTTGTGTAGAGAGAGTGGGCTGGCGTTGAGGACATTAGGTAGGCTCTTAGTTTGGGCTTTGACAAGATCGAATAGCTTTTTGGGGCAGTTCTTGGCTAGGCCGAGTTGAGACCTGAAGAAATAGTTTTTGGATTTTCTGATCTTTCTAAAATAAGCGTGTCTGGAAGTTCTTAGAAGTTTGAGGAGATCGGCTGAGGGTGTAGCTCTCCAGTGTCGTTCAATTACTCTAAGCCAGTGTCTGTCATCATTCAGCCTCCCTTCAGACCATGGTTTTGAGTCTTTTGCGGATGTTATTTTCAGTTGCAATGGAGCCATTTTGTTTAGCAGGATGTTCATGGAGTGAAAGTAGTGATTTGTCAGCCCCTGTACATCGGTCAGGTTTTCCGGGGGGCAACGAGGGTTTGAGTTAGCTAAGGTTATAAGGTCAGATCCTAAGTTTTTCAGATTTCTCTTCCATATCTTAGTTCTCAGTGGTTGTGTGGGGAGTCGTTTAAAGGTTTCCAGGACTTGGAAAGTAATGATGTGATGGTCAGACAAGTTGCATGGGAGTATCGAGTCAAGGTGTGTGAAGTCCGCTTTGGAGATGATTAGGTTGAGAGTTGCACCCTTGTCTTGTATAGGGCTGTTACATATTTGGTTGAGATTGAGGTCTGTGAGGAAGGCTTTGAGGCCGTTTACCCCAGGGTCGTTTCGGTCATCCCAAGAAGATTTGCTTAATATGTTGGTTGTCATTTGATGCTAGAATGTCCATGAAGTGTTATATTAAAGTGAGGTTTTCTCTCGGAGGACAATAGAAGGTGTGTAGTGAGCATATTTGTTTGTTGTTGTTGGCGATGTTTAAGAATAGGTATTCGCAAGTTGATCTAGCGGGGGCATTGGAGTTGGTTACTGTTAGGCTGGTCTGGTGTATAAAGGCTTTGCCACCGCCTGGCCTGTCGGTTCTGTCTAGTCTGGTGATGTCATAGTTAGGGGGTAGCAAGATGTCCATGATGGGAGTAGATGTTTCATTTAGTGACGTTTCTGTCAGGATCATAATGTCAGGTTTGTTCATAAGTAGGTCAGCTATATCAGCTCCATGTCTAGAGGCTGACCTGCAGTTTAAGAGGATACAGCTTAGCCGTGGCTGGGTGATAACTGTGGGTTCGGCTGAGATGGGGATTTTAGTGAGGTTATTTTCAATAATGCCTCTGGAATTGAGTCTGGTGGTTCTGTGTGTGTTGATCGGAATAGATTGAATTTGGGAGTCTGATTGAGGGACCAATGGAAGACATGAGTTATGGGGAGGGTAGGGCAGCTCGTAAGATTGGAGAAGGACCCCTAGATCTGAGTACGATAGAAGGTTTAACCCCCTGATAGGGAGGGATAAGGCATCAGGGTGTGGGACTGTGCTCCAGCGTGGAGACCCATGAGCTTGTGAGTTTGCAGGAAGAAGTTGGATGCGACTATCGAACTTGGGGTGTGGGGAAGCACTGTATTCCTGTTTAGTGCCAGTGGACCTGGTTTGATGTAAGATAAGGTTGTAAAGGGTTCGGATGTCCGATTTGACTTGTTGAAGTGCTGATATCAGGTCAAGTCTGGTGTCAGGCGAGATCGTTTCGTTATTGGATGGGTGGACAGAGGGAGTAGAGGGTGAAGTAGTTTCTTTAGAAAAAGCTGTGTTACGAGCTGTGGGGTTATGGGTGCGGTTGATGGACCCATGGGTGTAGCTGTGAGTTATGGAGAGGGGGAGGGTGAGATATGGAGAGCAGGGTGAGTGGTTTGGGGGGTTTGAATGTTGGGATCTCAGGGGTATAGGTGGGGCTGTTAAATTGACCGGAATTGCTGGGAGTAGATGTGAGGGTGGAGGGAGAGATATGAAGAGCAGGGTGAGTGGTTTGTGGGGTGTCAGTGCTGGGATGCGAAGGGGTATAGGTGGGGCTGTTACGCTGAGGTGAGGTGCTGGGAGTAAAGGTGAGGGGGAGGGTGGGGGAGAAAGGTTGGGGAGAAATTGCGGGGTGAGGAAGAAGGGTGAGTGAATTGGTGATGTTACGGAGTGAGGTGGTTGTAAGGTGGAATGTGCTGTTGGGTGGATTGTCGTTGAGGTCTGGAGATAGTGTCGTAGTGGATGGGGTCATCTGGGAATTATGACTAACTTCGAGAGCCGGATGGGAATTGAAGATATCAGAATGAGTGGATGGGGAGGAGGGGTGTATTTAAGTAACTCGCTCCTTAATGAGCGGAAAGATATGATCGATCAAGTTGAGGTTGTGGTTGGTGGATTGGATAAGGATAATACCATTATGATAGATATTGATGGTGGCAGCGGCACTGAAGAATAGGGAGGGGAGGATAGATAAGACAAAACCGTGACCTGTTTTATTCAAGTTAGAGACCTTAAAGAGAGCGAGAAAGGCTGTTCATCATTGTGCTCTTCTTTTAGTGTAAAATATGATGTTGTTCCTAATGAGCCCTTTGTTTATTGAGAAGTAAGGGTCAGAGATAGGGGTTTCCGGATGAGATTTTAATAAGTTGTGTTTGAAGCCTTTAGCTGCTTTTTTAGTGAGGTTAGGAAGGTATGTGATGGAGTAGGTGCATTTCCCGGTGCGCTCCATTGTGTGGGTGCCACTAGATTAGTGGAGGATAGACCAATGGGCAGAAGTCTAAGCAATATGTTGCCCTTAAGGGGACAGTTAAACAGGGTTAAGAGAGAAGCTGACCTATGGGGGGAAGGGAGACAGGGTAGTAAGGGATGCTGCTCTTACGGAGGAGTGAATCGAGGCTGAGAGAGAAGCTGGGCTTGGTGAGGAGAGGGTAATAGAGTTGTGATAGGTGTATTATAGCCCATGATGGCTACATTGTTAACTGGTTAGCGTAGGGCCTGTAATGTAGTCCTTTTTCTGTTTCCGGTAAAGAGTCTCAGAATGGCAGTCCTTTTTCTATGTTAGTTTGCTGCGGCCGTTTTGAGAGCTCTGAGTAGGATGCGAGGAAATCTTCCTTTTATTTCAGATGTGTAGTGTCTTATGTGAGGTAGTCCTTTTTCTGCGTTAACCCAATTGCGGCCATTTTAATGTCCGAGGCTTTCTAAAGAGGAAACCTTTGATAATTTCCTAACTTGAAGCCCCTGCCCCGGTAGGGAACCCCAGAGTCAAAAACCATCTGGTGAAGTGCCTCATCCCACAGAAGGCCCACTGACCTCAGCCCCCACCCTGATCGGCATCCACCTCCGATGCCTAGGGGAGGACCGGAGAGTGTCTCGAAGGGAGAGCGGGAGGGGTCGACCTGAAAGCCCCGCCACGCTGCACAGCAACCGGGGTAGGAGGAGGAGTTGGGGGGAGCGACGGGGCCAGATCGGGTGCTGTCCCGTTACCTTAATGCAGTCATGGTGAGAAATAGGTCTGCATTGTCAATCGCATTTGCTGTGTTCCTTCTTGACGGGATGAGTCACCTTTGTCTCCGCCTGGTCTGCTCTGAAGCCTGCACGCCTCACGCAGCTCCGCAGACCACGAAGAACACTGCACGGATCAGAACTCCTCCGCTCCCTCCAGGCGGTGCCTCGACCTCCCGAGAGCTCCCGGGGCAGCCCCCATCCGGGAAGCTCCCGAGCCAGTAGACTGCAAGCAGCTTGAGAGTCCAACAAATAGTAGGGTGTTCCAGAGCTCCCTCAATCGGTCGATATACATGACCAGGACAACCGAATGCTCTGCGAGCAGCCTCAACCAGTCGTCAGTGAGGGCGCAGGCACCTCGCACTCAGTAGCGCTCCAGTTCCCACAGAAGGCTCCAGCATAACGGAGGGGCAATCATCTGATGGAGGATCACTCTCCGCACGCAGTGCCCCGCAATTCCTGAGGACAGCCTCGACCGGTCGTCGGTGCTGGAGGATGCGTCCCACACTCTTGAATGTTCCAGATTCACAAAAGGTTCCAGCAGACCTGAAGGACTGTATTCCGATGTGAGATCACTCTCCACCCGCCATGTCCCGCAAGTGCAATCCTGTGGGGACCGTCCGTGTCCGCCTTGACCTCAAAGTCCCTGGGAACTGTTGTCTCTTCCTCTCATCAGAAGGGAATGTCCCACTATCCCAGGACTCAGCAGTCTGCCCGCCATGTCCCACAAGTGCAATCCTGTGGGGACTGTCCGTGTCCGCCGTGACATCAAAGTCCCTGTGCACCGTCGTCTCTTCCTTTTGTCAGAAAGGAACGACCCACTAGCCCAGACCTCAGCAGTCTGCCCAGTTCAGCTTCGGTAAGTCCAGGTTTGGTTCAAGATAATTAGGCTGGACCGAATTCGGTTAAAACCGAGTCTGCTACAGGTGTGAAAATCAGCTGACCCGGTTTAAACCGAGTGTCACTGATTTTTTACATATTTGTTACACCATATTTATTACACCGCTTGGCCACTTGAGGGAGCAAAGGCATACAAAAATTTGCAAGGTTTTTTAAATGCTAATTCCTAACTATAACGTGTGTGAAACCTAAGGTTTTTTTCAGTGAATATATATATATATATATATATATATATATATATTACCTACTGGCGGTCGCCAGTAGGTATATATAGTTAGGATTTTTTCTCTATGGGATTTTTGAAAATTCTATGTCTAATAACTTTGGCGTTTGTGGACGGAATTGGCTGAAATTTTCAGGAAAATGGCACATTTTGTTTCTGAGCAGCCCCTGAAAATTTTGGGGGGGTTCGTCAAGGGGGGGCCGAGAAAAAAGGGGGGTCCCAAAACGCATTTTTCCCATGTTAATTTCCATAGGGCGGTTGGCCTCACTTTTAGCCCGAACGGCTGAATGGATTTGCACGAAACTTGGCAAAATTGTAGGGACTGGTAGCCCGATGTGCCTTTTGTAGGTCTCAATATATGTGCTCCAGTGGATTTTGAGAAATTAACGTTTAAAAAAAGATATAAATCTGTAACAGCGGACCTGGCAGCGTCCCAGGACGCGTACTTTACGCGCAACGGAGCTTTGTGAAGCGAAGCTGATTGGTTCTCCGGCGTCTGTCAACATTCCAAACAGTCCGTAGCGGCCGCCATCTTGTCTCTCGGTAGGATCGAGAGACAAGAGGAGGCGAAAGCGAAGGGGCAAATGACCATAAGGGGGAATAGTAGATCCTCGCTGACCCCCTAGGTTTGATGTGGAGGTTTTAAAAGGGCCCCGCGGGGCAAAAAAAAATAAAATAATAATAATCGAACGGCTGAATGGATTTGCACGAAACTTGGCAAAATTGTAGGGACTGGTAGCCCGATGTGCCTTTGCTAGGTCTCAATATATGTGCTCCAGTGGATTTTGAGAAATTAACGTTCAAAAAAAGATATATATCTGTAACAGCGCTCCGCTTCGCGTACTTTTCGCGTTACGGAGGTTTGCGAAGCTGATTGGTTTTTCGGCGTCTGTAAACATTCCAAACAGTCCGTAGCGGCCGCCATCTTGTCTCTCGGTAGGATCGAGAGACAAGAGGAGGCCAAAGCGAAGGGGCAAATGACCATAAGGGGGCATAGTAGATCGTCCCTGACTCCCTAGGTTTGATGTGGAGGCTTTGAAGGGGTCTCGCAGGGCAAAAAAAAATATACCGTTTTTTTAGTTTTTTTACGTGGAGTGCGCCCGGTTCGCGAACCGGGAAGCGTTCTGGGGAGCGTACTTTCTTGAAAATTAGTGAAAAAAGTTAGAGTAAAATAATAATTGTGTGTGATCAGATGTAGGGTAGCTCTGAGAAGAGCTTTTGGGTTTATGGTACATTTAGGTACTTATAAGTAGGTACCAATGCACATTCTTAAATTCAGAGTGAAAACTCTGTTGCCCTCATCTGAGAAGTGAACTCCATCTCCTCTGTAGATATCTTGCATGTAGTAACGCAAGTTATTGTTGTACAGGGAGCCCATTCCATGGTCTCTCATGTAAGCTGAAACAGATTTGTTTACATGCTTCCTCGACTTCTCAATTTGTGGACAAAATTGGTTCGACCACCTCCATTTCTGTCTTTGGCATATATTTGAATATACCAAGGCAGTCTGAGGAAAAAGTGCCATCAATTGCTCAAAGGTGTCCTTTAAAAGCATTTCCAGACCTACCCCAGTCAAAGTGCCCAAATCATTACCTCCACAGTGCACAATTAACAGGTCAGGTTTTGGCAAATGCATAAAGGTTTTCACCAATGGTATCAATTGGTGACATTTTAATCCTCTGTGGCCAAACCACTTAATTTCCACATCTTGTAAATTGAGGTTAGGTAAATTCCTGTTTTCAGTGTACCTTTGAGCCCAATATATGTAACTATGTCCAACAATCCAGACAGAAAACATGGTGAGAGAAGGTTCTGCTGCAGTCAGATGAAGTGTGGCAATGAAATGGCAGTTGAAAAAATGAGAGTGTAAAATGAAAAAAACTGAGGAGTTTCTGTGTTAAGGAAGCAGTAAGAGTGATTGGTGGATTTTGATTGCTGAAAACAGAAAGTTAGTGTGCATGGATGAGTTCGTTGAAAGATGTATTTTGAGTGGCGAAGAAAAAATCATTAAATGAAAGAATGCTCTGGATATGCAGGTGCACTGAGAGTTCAGAGTTCAATTGCAACATTGTTGTGTGAGAGGTCTTGCAAGAGGTGGTTGCTATGCAGAAAAAGCAGAGAGGGGGCAGAGGGGGGAAGGGTTTTGCTTTGAAAAAAAGTGAGGGAAGAGTTTTGATTGGGTGACATGAGAGATATGTGTGAGGAATTACAGCATTTCTGTGCTTTTGATAGCTGCAGACTCTGGAGTGCATACCTTTTGCTCTGCTGAAGACAAATTGGTGTGTTTCTGAGACTGTTTTGAAACTCAAAGTATTTGCTAAGGTGAGAAAAGATTTCTTTAATTTAGATAGAAAATAGTGTGCTTTAAGGAGAAAATTATGAAGAAAGTTGTGTTTTTCAAATGTTGCTTTGTCTCAAGTGTTTCACAAATAGATTTTGTTTCTTTGAGAAATTGTAATTGGAGAAAATGTGAAGTATTAGTACTGACAGGGCTTTTATGTGCATAGGAGCTGTGGAGTGTTTTCAAATTATGACTTGTAAATCGTTTTTGAGAAAAAGCAATGGTTTTAATATTGATGAGAAGGACATAATGGTGTCTGCTTCTTTATAAGGTAATTGAGAGTCTCTGATGTTATTTTTCCCATTTCAATGTAAGAAGTTTGTCTGTGGAGCAAATTGCTTGTAAATATGCTCCCACCTGTGCATGGCAAATTTAGATTTTGAATGTTTCCGTTACATAGGCATGTTAAAGGTGATTGAAACATGCTGCAAAGGCAATCAAAAAATGCTTTTATGTGTCTTAAGGACATTTTAAGTCATTTCCCCATGTGCAGTGTTTTCAAATTATGAGTTGAAAATCGTTTTTGAGGTAAAGGAATGTTTTCAAAATGTATGTGCGCCATATGACCCCAAATTTCTTTTTCAGGGGTGCAGCAGGGTGTTCTTGAGACACCCCTGCACCGTCGGAAAAATTCGTAATTTGCGATGAGGTAATTGCTAATCGCAAATTGCACCTTCATTCCTATGGGCCTCCTGCTGCATGGAAATGAATGGGTAATTTGTAATTAGCAAATAGCTCATCGCAAACTAGGAATGGTAAAGAATCGCTATTTATTCCTTAAAGTTCGCTATTTAGGAAATGCAAAAAACTTTGATGATACATATGGCGGTTTATCTCTAACAAGATAAGAAGCATAGGGATAGATTTATGATGACTGGCGCATCACCAGGGATGTGTTAGTCATTCTGCGGCGCATCATGGGGCAAAAACAGCACAGATGCGTGACGTATTTGTGCCGTAAAGTTGGCGCATTGCTGGAGTTGTATCGCAAGTGTGATGAAGCTCCAGTAAGGTTGAGGGGTGCCCCTGTCGCAGGGTTTCTGTTCTGACACAGAACTGTGGACAGAGGATTGGAACCTCGGCGAATTAGGGTGTCCCAAAACTCACCTTAGTAATCAAAACCCCTTAGCAAGCTAGGTACAGTGTCACATTGGATATAACAAACTCTCAATGTTTAGACAATCCAGAATATGAACTTATAGTACCTCAGGATACGTGGAACTCATGAACAGTCGGTCGTTATATATTTCTTAGAAACGAGAACATGGAGTTAAGAAGAACACATGTGTATTTGAAATGTTTATTTACTAATGCCGTCTTCTCAGGCGTAGTATCTTAGATTATACAAGTACACATATTATCAGTAGCAAAATTACCAGCATAGTCAATAGTACATAAAAAGCGAATGGTGACAGTATGTTAACATGCTGTCAATGAATAAGAGTTAGCAACACTTATAAGCAGCCGCGGGCCGTGGAGGGAGTTACGGTGGGGCAGGGAGGCGGGGAGGGGGAGGGGCAAGGTAGAGAGGGCTCCACCCTGCTTAACCCCCTCCCCGCCTCCCTGCCTCACCGTAACTCCCTCCACGGCCCGCGGCTGCTTATATCTCACCCTCCCTAATACACATATTATATTATTTGCTAAGAAGGTCTCTTTGTGTTGGTTTAGGGCGTGCCGATACTTTAGTGTCTTAGATTTGAAGGAATCACATCAGCATAGAAAAGATAATCCATATGCCGTGCTTAATATCGCCAACGGCATTGTGCCATAATATTCTAGCATGCGATTGCGGAACAGTGTCAGCAGCTGTAGGGCGGGAGCTTGCACAGGAGGGACATCCATATTTAAAAATGTAAAAAAGCACAAGAGCGTCCGCTGGTAATGCAAGTAAAAATGGGAATCCACGAAGCACAGTGGAAAAATATAGAATGAAAGAAAGCAGGGATGACTCCAAAGATTTTCTCAAATGAAGTCACGAGACCACTGGTAACAATTTTAAAAAAGTGCGCCAGGCCCTTTGTGGAGGACGCGTTAGAGATAGTCTGAACCATCTTGCTGCAATGGAAAGGCGAATCTGTATTTAAAAGGGTCTGCACCTCTGTACGGGTGTTCGCTGTGTGAAGCACGAAAGTTTCACGGGCCGAACTCAAGGCCACCTCTCTCTGAGACAAAATAGCTCTTATTCTTGCCATGCCGTTGAAATGTGCTGCCAAGGTTGGTATTTGTGGCCAGATTGAAAACTCCCTATGTTCATGTGTGGGAGGAAATAGAACATTTCTGCAGCAAATAACCCGTTCCTTTACCGTTACGATAAAATGAATACTTTTAATTAACCCAGAACAATCTTCATTATTGAGCATCAAATAACTACCATTTTCCAAGAACTTGAACGTGGGGATGATAGCAGGAACTGGTGTGCCTTGCAACACGCAAGCCATATTTGGTCGGTGTTTGTTGCATGAACCGTGTAACTGTATGTGCCTACACATTAGTGAATGATCTGGCGTCTCAGTGCATTCCTCTCCATTCAGATAAAGTTCTTGATCATCTTTGAAAATCTGTATGTGTATGGAAGCGACCAGACTTCATGAAGAAAACCACTACCTAAAGGTTAATAACGACCTATTGGTATATATTTCATACAATTTGAAAACTTATATAAAGCAAAAGGCAGCGTTATTAAACCGTGGATAAGGCACGTTGCCAAAGCAGTCAACCTTTTGGATTTATACTGGAAATGTTAAAGGAAGAGTTACGGAGTAGGGCCTGTAAATCTTTAATAGACAACGAGTAAAATTACTCCAACCATCATATTCCTCTAACTCCGGGATAGTAGGGGTGTTTAATTTTTTAGAAGTAGCCAATCCAAAGCATTTGGTCTGGGAAATTGTTTCATTCACAAACCACATATGTTTTGGGATGAGACATGCACGGTGGAAAGCCTCAGTGCCTTGTACCTGCCAGGTTCGTGAACCCCAAACTGATGTAGATCCTGGATATTTTTACTCTGTATTACGTTAGCATGGTCTCATTACTGGTTTAAACGCCATTTTTCCTTTTTTGTAACTTCTGCACACGACACTTAGTTGTTGCTTTAGCTTTCAGCTTACCTGCGTCAAGATCTATGCCTGCTTCAAGCAGGCGCAGGGTTTTGATGTAGCTTTGTCCTATATGATTGTAAATGCGGCACACCGTGGGTGGCAGAGCAGCGGTGCACGTTAACTGGTGCATCCCTGGGGATGTGCTAGTTAATATAAATCTGCCCCTTTACATTTAATTATGTGCAGGGGACACAGAGTAGGTGAGGTTTATCCAAGGTTAAGAAGAGATGAGTCCTGTTCAGTGAAAAATTGGAGATAGGCTTCAGTATATTATATACTTAAGTAGTGTGTTAAGTTTTTGATGACTGTTATTAATTTACTGTTGGGTAATAGTGGTTAATAACATTTTTTATTATATTTTACCACAGATTCAACTGCAGATTATTTCAAGATTTTAGGATGCCTAGCAAAGAAAGAGTAAGAAAGGCTGCAAAACGTCAAAGACAGCAGGACCATGGAATAATGCAGCAGTCCTCTAACAAAAAGATTTGTCAAGTCACCAAGAAAGCACCGGGTAAGAGTCGAAAAACAGTCATAAGAAATATGTGTAGTAAAAAAAATATTACTACAGAAAATGTTTCAGTCCAGAAAAGGAGAAAAAATTCAAATGGTAAGGAAAGGCCAATGAGAAATGTTACTGCTAGAGTAAGAGATAACTCTATGCATGAAAGTAGAAGGAAACAACAGTTTAGGGATATTCGTAAACGAATGTTCCGCCACAGGATAATTTGGAATTTGTTAAAAAATATTAAGAAAGGTCAGCAGAAAGTGGTTTTTTATAAGAGAAAAAAAATAGTTGAGAAAGTTATTGATCAGGCATTTGAAATTAAACGTAAGTTATTTATTTTGACAATCAATAGAATTAGGAAGCTAAACAAGGTAATTTATGATTTCAAAAGAAATAGTAGATGGAAGAGAATAGTTAATCGTAGTAATTTTTGTGAAGTTTTTTCTGGAGAATGGATGCATAGTTCAAGCTCTGAGGCATTTTTTAATGAGGAGAGTTATTTCCAGGATAATGATTTGGTGCATGCAGTTGACACCAGTGGTCGAGCTTATGAAGTGAAAGATGGTTGTCCAGTTGAAAAAGAAAAACTTGTGAGAACAGAGATAGAAGAGGTGTTAGGTAATGAGGTTTTAGGGAGACGTCCTAAGGGTCCTGTGTACACCTGGAAGTGTAGTAGTATTTGCAGTGTACGACAGGATTCCATCAATTTGCTTTGTGATTTTATACGGTCATTTAGTAAGAAAAGTTTGAAGCAGAAAATGAAGTTGTTGCAAGAATTAGATCCTTGCAGAGTGAGAGAAGTGATAGGTTTGCATGGTCATTCACTGGCTTGTCTTTCCAGGAGAGTATGCCAGAGTGTTTTTCATCATTTCAGGATGCTAGCAGTGCATCATAATAAAGTGAGGAAATTAGTTAGAATGTTGTATTATGCTAAGAGTCCAGCAATTATGCTTAAACAATTATGCGCTGCTCTTTTGCATGGTTCTGAAATAGATGTGAAGAATATATGTGAAGAAATTGAGTTTTGTTACTTTGGAAGTAAAGAGGAGAATGTTGAAATTGACCAAGAAGAAGAGAGTAATGTGGAAGATAGTGTACAGGTTTCCAGTACAGATAATTTCCAGAGGGAAATTGCGACGTTTGAGGTGAAATCAAGTGAGAGGCCAAATTTCACTTGTGTGTGTTGTCGACGCACTTATTATAAGAATCAGACTAAGTTAGTGGATTTATATGGAAAAAGTGAAAGGGAAAATAATAGTGAATGTAAGGATTTTGCAACATACTTGATGGTAGAAAATTGTTTTGATTTGGGATTGGATCAACGTGTGTGTACTTATTGTTGTAACAAATTAAATCAAAACCAGATGCCTGCTAGAGCAGTTCATAATAATCTGGAATTGGTTGAGATTCCTTCTGAATTGAAGGATTTAAATACTTATGAATCTATTTTGATTCAAAGTATCCATCCCTTTCAGGCTATTGTAAGAATGGAGCCAAAGACAGGGAAATTGCCTCCATCAGATTTACAGAGAGGATTAAAGGGAAGAGTTGTTTATTTGCCTCTAGATTTGAAGAAAAACATTAACACAATTGGAGTAGAAAAAGTGGAAGAGGAACCTCTTGTTATCTTAGTTAATGGGGTTCCGACAAAGAATAAGAAAATATGGCAAGATTTAGTAGATGTTAGGAAAGTCAAAAGGGCAACATTGTATTTGAAAAAATATAATAAATACTATAAAAATGTATATGTTGCAGAAGAGGAAGTAAGTGAGGAAGAGGATAGCGATTTGTGTGCTGGTCAAATTGAGAAAGTAGAACCCTGTACTAGTGAAGAAATATATGAACATTATAGTGTTCATCCTTTGCATTCCAAGGAAGTCATGGGGAATGCTATTGAGTTGTTTCAAATGAAACAAGCGAAAGGGAGTCCCATTAGTGTTTGGGAGGAAAGTTTGGAAGCTCGGTGTTTCCCACAGCTTTTTCCAACAGGTCAGGGAGGAAGATATGATGAGCGACCTCATCAAATTCCTGCTTCTGAATACCGGACTTTGCGATTGTATGCAGGAGATCCTAGGTTTCAACAATGCATTCCTTATTTGTTTCATCTCCTGTTTGAAAGCGATCTGTCTGGACTGTCATATGCAGTGAACCACATCTTGAAAAGTGGTATACACATGCAAAACATCTCGGCAAGTGACTTTATGGATAAAGTCAATGTCCAAGACAGTATTTTGGATTCTCACCTGATTAATCTCATGGCGTGTCAGCGTGGTACTAATGAGTACTGGTACCGTCGTCATGGTGATTTAAAATGTATGCTGAGGAACTTAGGAACTCCCACATGGTTCCTCACTTTGAGCTGTGCTGAGTATGGCTGGGAAGACTTACTTGAATTTCTACGAGAGGCAAATGCTAACGTAGAAAACATCGAATTCAAGACACCCGGAGTACTGTGCTCTTTGGATCCAGTCAATGTATGTAGGTACTTCAATCATAGATTTGAAGGTATGATGTCTTTCATCATGAATAAGAAGAATCCACCTCTTGGAGAGGTGTTGGATTTCTTCTGGAGGAAGGAGTACCAAGCAAGAGGTGCTCCTCATATACATATGTTGCTGTGGATCAAGGATGCACCTAAATTTGGAACGGATGCAGACGACTCAGTGATGAGTTTCATAGAACAGTATTCTACGTGTGCTGTTCCAAACGCAAAGGAGAAAAAAAGCCTAAGAGAAAAAGTTCTACGTTTCCAAAGCCATCGATGTGGAAAGTACTGTCGTCGTAAATTCCGGAACAAAGACAAGTTCTACACCAAATGTCGTTTCGGCTTTCCACGATCGGTGATTTCTAAAGGAAGAGTGAACAGTTTGATGTCTTCGCTGCGACATAATGTGATGAAGAAATCACCTAAAAACACATACAATTTGAAGAGGAACGAAGAGTCTAAGTACATCAACGACTACAACCCGGTGATTTTGTCCATGTGGAATGCTAACATGGATATACAGTTTGTGGCTGATAACTGTATGGCTGTGGCTCGGTATGTGACATCTTACATCACCAAAAAAGAGAAGACAGAATTGAAGGATATGTGGGAGGACATTTCCCATGAAAAGAGCCTCAGCAAGAAGTTGTACAGTTTCAGTCTGAAGATGTTGTCGCATCGAGAAATCGGAGCTTACGAATGTTCTGACCGGTTGTCTTCAGCAAGTCTCTATGCCAAGTCCAGGAGTATCGTTTGGGCGAGTGTTGGTCTTGCTGCAACGCGTAATCGAGTTCTGAAACCTGTGCGGGAAATTGAGTATTTGGCGGAAAAGGAGCCAAACAGTACCGACATTTTGAAGAGCAACATGTTGGATACATATTATCCAAATCGAAGCAGTCACCTCGAGAATGTTTGTCTGTATGAGGTTCTGCAAAATTACATATTCAAGAGGAACATCAAAGAAGATACTGAGAAAGGAGTGTATGCTGTAATAGGAAGTGAGGGATGTCTGGTCAAGCAAAGAAAATGCCACTTGATAAACCATCAAAAATTGAGTGGCGAATCTCCTGAAAAAAAGGAGTTTTTCTATTTAGCACTTTTGCAACTTTTTAAGCCTTGGCGTGCAGAAGAGGAACTGCTTGGAGATTTCCTTTGTTACGAAGACTCATTCAATGCTGCCAAGGAGACCATAGAATGTCCTGCTTTTCCCAAATATGTAGAAATGTTGAATGTGGAAATTGAGCAGGAAGCAACGATTGCAGCCGAGATTGCCAGAGACAGTTCTCAGGACAGTCAGAGTTCTGCTTCATTGAGTCAGGATCCACTAGGAGGACCTCTTATCGAAAATGAAGCTGCCACTGCTATGAATGAAGTGGAAAGAGCCATGGCACATGCTCAGGAGGATGTGGTTAACTTAGAAGAGTTGGAAAGACAACTCAACGTTGAGCAGAGGAAAATATATGACGAACTTACCATGCAAATTGATCATGGATTAAGTCATGACAAGAAAGAGTGCTCATGTACGTCGTTGAAGCCTGTCCGACTGTACGTGAGTGGAGAAGCGGGAACTGGAAAAAGTTTCCTTATTAAAGCAATTTCATGTTATTTGCAGGAAAGGACAGAGTCATCGCTGTCTTGTGTTGTCACCGCTCCAACTGGACTGGCAGCACATAACATTAAAGGGATTACTTTACATCGTTTACTGATGCTGCCAGTGGAGCATGACAACAAATTAGAATATCACAAGCTATCTGGAGATGCTTGTTTTGAAGTTTCAAGAGTCTTGAGGAAAATGAAACTTCTTATCATTGACGAAGTAAGCATGGTTTCCAATGTCATGCTTGCCTTTGTGCATTTGAGAATGCAAGAAGTTCTCAAAACAGAGTATGATGTGTTATTTGGTGGCAAACACATCATTGTTTTCGGAGATCTTCTGCAGCTGACACCAGTGAAAGGGCAACCTGTGTTCAAAATGCTCACGCATGAAGATACCAGGAAGTGCTTAGGGAGTATTGGCAACGTCAATATATGGTTAAACTTCAATTATGCTGAACTGCATGAAAATATGCGTCAGGCAAAGGATGAAGTTTACAAGACTATTCTACAAGATGTTAGAATTGGAAAAGTGACCGAGCATGGGAAAGAAGCTTTACATGCACGATTACTGACAAATTTATATCCAGACGAAGATGTTGTGCCTGAGAATATTTTTCAGAAAGTTACTGAGAAAAAATCTGGAATATGTTTGATGCCAACTCTTGCAGAATGTGCCAAATTCAACAACAAAATGTTGCATTTAGAAAAGCAAGAGATTGTGAAATTGGAAGCTATTGACAGAGTAGAGCATATGGGATCAACAATTATTTTGTCTGAGAATCTGAAAACAAAATTGGATTCATTAGAGAAGAGTATATCTAAAACTGCGGGTTTTGAAAAGACTCTGAATGTGTGCTTGAACTGCCGTATAATTTTAAGAAGGAATTTGCATGTTGAAAGAGGTCTGGTAAATGGATCAATGGGTAATGTTGTTGATTTTGTGAAATACAGAAATAGAGATGGAATTGAATTTTTAAAAATTAAATTTGATGGCATTGAGGAAGTACAGCTAATTGCTCGTTGTTCTGCTAGATTTTTGCTTGTAAAAGACTTATATGTTCGTCGTAAGCAGTTTCCTGTTTGCTTGGCATATGCGGTGACAATCCATAAATCGCAAGGTTTAAGTGTAGATTGTGCATTGGTGAATATTAGCAGTTCTGTGTTCAAGGAGGGTATGGCATATGTGGCATTGTCACGAGTTAGGACTTTATCGGGATTGTACTTGATTGAGTGTGATGTCACAAACATTTGTGCGGATCTAGATTGTGTTAAGGAATACAATAGGTTGAGAAGAGAGTATGCGCCACATTTGCCTCAGTATCCTTTGTTTGAGAAACGTGTGGTAGGCCGGAAACGAAGAAATGTGACCAATACTGGGGAGGTTGTAGCAAAAAGACGAAAAGTCGATGAACCTGAAATTATAAGCAGAAACAAAAAGGATTCTGTTGAAGATGTTGTTGGTTTTCAATTTGAAAACAGTTCTGGTGTCAACTGCTATGCTAATGTAGTGGTAAATGTTTTGTTTTCTCTACAAAATGTAAAAGAAGAGATTGTGGTCAATTCTGATCAAAGATTTTGCAGTTTGTTAAATTCTGTGTTAGAGAAATGTAGCACTGATAGAACAAACATAGAAAGTGTGTCTGAAATTCGAAATCTGTTAGACAGATGTTCAGGCCAAACACAATTCTCTCAAAATAGTCAGCAAGATTGTCAGGAGTTTTTAATGTATATGCTTGATGTATTGCATGATGAAGGTGTAGATGTAGATCACCTGTTTGGGCTTTCTTATCAATGGCAGCATGACTGCGAGAACTGTAGGGTATCAAGTACTACTAGTGTAGACTCAGAAAGATTTATATATTTAACTTTGCCAGACAGTAAATCAGTCTCTTTTAATAAGCTAGTAAAAGCAGCTGATCACAACATGGAGTGTAGCCAATGTAAATCTGAAATGATGTCCACATTATTTATACGAACATATGGCCAGTATGTCATTTTAATGTTCCAACGATGTAGGCCTGATGGAACAAAATTGACAACTTTAATTAAAAATTTTGTAGCTTCGCAGTTGTCAATATCAGGAAGGACTTTTGTAACTGCAGCAATTATATATCATGATGGCCCTTCAATAACATCAGGACATTACACAGCTTATTTAAAGTCTAGAAATGGCTGGTCATTCTGCAATGATTCTGTTTTAATTTTCAAAAAAAAATTGCCATATGACCTTAAAAACTCTTACCTGGTGTTTTTAAAACCAAAATTTTAGGGAAAGAATCTCGGGATGTGCTCTGAGGAATTTCAAGAAGTTCTCATGGCTCCTACACTATTTGGCCTTGAGGATAAGTGTAGTACAGAGACATAACTTTTTACCATAACACTGGACGTTATTGAGAAATACGTGCACTTTGAATGAGTTCAGAAAAACTATTTCTTTTTATAAGCTAATTGAAGCAGCCAATCAAAACATGGAGTAGAGGGAATGTAAGTCTGCAATGCTGTCTACTGTTTTACATTGCTTTGTGATTAAAAGTGATGTAGAGAATTAAATAATTGTACTAGTCATAAAGGTAGTGTAAGTCTGCTTCATAGTAAGCAGTATCAGTGTGATAGGAAATGTAGAACATGATTGAGCAAGAAGGGGAAGATATTACTAGTCCAGGATTGTGTAAATGATCTTCAACATTTTAATTCTGAAAGTTGCGGAAATGCGAAAAGACGGGATTGGCTAACAAGAAATCCAAGAGTTATACATGGCTCTGACAAGATTTGGCCTTGTGGAATCTTGTGGTAGAGAGCAAGAAGTCATTTATTGTATGTAACATGTTTTTGAAAACGATGGAGGTTTTCTTTCAGAAAGTGGCGGGTTGAAAGTAATAACAGCACAACAGAGTGTAAGCTGTTCATAGGACATCCTTGGCCGTCATGGAAAGTAAGTTAACTTTAAGGAGTTCTGAATTCTGATTTCTAATGTTGTATGGGTTTTTTAAACACAATCATTTTGATTGTGTTTTTTTTTCCCCGCTGTTATATGATGAATACCTTCAAGTCACTGTTTTAGTGAAATTTGATACATTCTGAGAACAGCAAAAATAAACCATTTAACATGTATAATTAATTCTGTTCTGTTTGCATTTATGATGTACATGTAGAACTGTGTAGGAGGCATGGAGAAGGTGAGGCTTCTGTAAGTGTCAAAGTTGTTGCATACAGTGCTCATATTCTACGTAGTCTTTTATATTTCATTACTTTCACTGTTTCTGACTGATCTAAAAAAAATTTTTTAAAAAGAACAGTAAGTATAAGGGAAGGAAACAGACAGTTATGTTAAAAGAAACACAGCTATAGGGAATAAACTAGGGATACTGTTACCCGCAATCCTCTGCTGATGATGTCACTGAGCATGTCATGAATGATGTAATATGTGACATCATCAGCAGTGGATTACGGGTAATAGTATCTCTAGTTTACTCCCTTATAGCTGTCTTTCTTTTAACATAAGTGTCTGTTTCCTTCCCTTATACTTACTGTTCTTTTTTTAAAAAAAAAAATTTTTGGTTCGCTTCCGGTTCGCGTACCGGGGAGCGAACTGGGAAGCGAACTAAGAGAAATAGAGGTTGGCACAGTTGCAAATATTGTACCAATTTTTTTATAACGGGGAGGTAGTTCTGAAAAGAACTTTTTTTTAAATTGTTTTTGTTGTTTTATATTTTTTTTATTATTTTTCTGAACATTTTTTTACTTTTTTTGAATTTTTCTGAACAGTTTTATATTTTTTTTGTTTTTTTTTCGGAGGGGGCAACGAAAACGATTCATTGTAAAGGGCTCAACAGGAGCAAGAAAACAAAAAAAAAGAATTTATTGTTTGGGGAGTTTCGGACAAACATGAGTATGATTGTCAATAGCTCTGTTGATCAGAGTGATGCTACTTTCTGCGTAGCAAATGAATCCACTGCAATGTACGCAGACTTGTTTTACTTCACGAAATCTCGTTTGTATATTTGGCACCATCTCCCTGCCCTCTGGTCCCGTTACTTCCGGTACAACAGATCTTCTGGCCATAATAGGGAGATTATCTAGGTCGTCCTGTTCCTCTTCTTCCTCTTCTTGCTGAATTATAACTTTAGCAGGTGGTCCACTCTTCCTTGGATGTGGTGGAGGTGGTGGGGAAGCACCAGCTGAAGCTAGTAAAGAAGCCATTGCTCACTGGTAACAAAGGGTCTTTCTCTCACAATGATGAAAGTCAGAGTGAGGAAAGAAGGAGGGATTTTCACCATTTGGGAAAAAAAATAGTTCTCAACCAATGAAAAGTGTTCATTTTAGATCATATGACCTAGTCTTACATCATTAGGAAACCGAAAGTGAAATGAACCAATGAAAAGTGTTACTACCAAGTCACATGATCTGCTGTGTGTATGTTACGCGCTTTGCAGGGCCTCCCGGTTTGCTTCCAGAAACCTGTGCTTTGCGACTCGGTAAGCGTACGAGTTCGCTAACGTAGCACGTCATATGACGTATCACGCGACAACGCGAAACGTCATGCGGACGGAAGGCGTCACGATGTTGTTTTCTAACGCGGCAGTTGCGGTAAAGAAACGTTTACCGGCTCGCGGTCTATTTCGCGGCATCAAGGTCAGCTAACGGGAAGCTTCCCGATTCGCGAAGCGGGAACGAAGAAAAAAAAAAATTAAAAAAAAAAGTTATTAATAAACATATAAAATATATTTTTGGATTTAAAGAAGAATACATTTTACAGCTACAGATATTAGCTGTTAAAAAACCAATGAAATTCACTGAAAAAACCATAGGTTATAGACCATATATAGTTAGGAATTAGCATTTACAAAACCTTGAAAATTCACTGAAAAAACCATAGGTTATAGACCATATATAGTTAGGAATTAGCATTTAAAAAACCTTATTTTACTCACACAAAACCATTGAAATTCCATATATAGTTAGTTGCACTAACTATATATCGCGCACCCGCAATCCACTGCTGATCATGTCACATATTACATCATTCATGACATGGTCAGTGACATCACTGATGACATCACTGATGACATCTCAAATGACATCACTGATGACATCTCACTTGACATCAATGATCACATCACTGATGATATCATTCATGTGATAATACAATGCATCTCCTCACACTCTAATATAACCTCCGTTACACCCAGTGTTAAATAGAGAGTATCATTTTTGAAACCATTGACACACCAATACTAGTTACTACATACGCACTCACTGATTCCTATGTCTACACACACATTCACTCATACAATCATTCATACATACAATCACTCATCTTTACAACACTATCATATGCACTCATACACCTATACAGACACTCACACTCTGCCACTCATCCATGGAGTTACTCACACACCTAGTCAGTCCTGAAAAGAATCAATCACACTTCCATTTTCTCATCTATACAGTTAAAGACAGAACACCTTACATTTTTGAAACATATACTAACACATAGTTACTCTCTTATAGAATCACTGATACAAGTACACATTGATCTGCACAGAGTCACACACCTCCCAGCCAGCCATACACACACTCAGTCTCCCATACAAATACTTGTGCAACCAATCAATAACCCATATAGCTACTTATATAGCTACTGATCAACACGTGCAGCAGCTTGCACAACAACAGACATACTGATGCACACTTTTAGACAGTTTAGTCACTAACCCGTGCATTCAGTAAGACGCATTTAATCACTCACTCATACAGTCAATCACGCACCTACTAAAACCTTCATTCAGACACTTATACATCCACTCATTCTTCAATATGTAAAACATATTTAAACTTTACAGAAACACATAATCACTGAATGTTGTCATCAGTGATGTCATCAGTGATGTCACTGACCATGTCATGAATGATGTAATATGTGACATGATCAGCAGTGGATTGCGGGTGCGCGATATATAGTTAGTGCAACTAACTATATATGGAATTTCAATGGTTTTGTGTGAGTAAAATAAGGTTTTTTAAATGCTAATTCCTAACTATATATGGTCTATAACCTATGGTTTTTTCAGTGAATATATATATATATGAACACCACGCTCACCCTCAAAAGAAAGAATGAGCCCGACATATGCTGGCTCCCACCTGGATTTATTACGCGCAAAATCACAGCAAAGTCCAGGAAACGTCAGGCAGACCCGTTTCTAGCGAGTGTCTTAGCTTTCATCAGTGCCGGTTCTCGTTTCCTCATAGAGCCTCACAGCTGGGGATAATCAGGTTCCTGAGCATAACTCTGGTCACTCCTTTTGTAGATGTAAATCCCCCGCCTCCGCTTTCAGTGGTACTGCCTCCTGTGACGATGTCGAGACCAGAGGCATGCTGGTACTTTGAGTTCACGGTTTCAGCCCATACAGTGATGGCTGACCAATACCCAGTGGCTTGACTCGAAGTTTCAAACACCCCCGACCTCGTCTTCAGGGATAATTTTCGCGGTACCAGGTGGGGCCCCTGCAGACACGCTGCAGCCTCTTTCCCCAACGCAGTAAGTCCCAGCCAAAATACTGTGAGACCGCTTGGGGGGGTGACACGTTGTAGTTTTATACAAATACCAAAGTTCACTGATTTTTCGTATCACACCAGATCAAGAGGGCATTCCGGTGAGCCAGGGAACAGCATACTGGCTCTTTATATGAACACCACGCTCACCCTCAAAAGAAAGAATGAGCCCGACATATGCTGGCTCCCACCTGGATTTATTACGCGCAAAATCACAGCAAAGTCCAGGAAACGTCAGGCAGACGCGTTTCTAGCGAGTGTCTTAGCTTTCATCAGTGCCGGTTCTCGTTTCCTCATAGAGCCTCACAGCTGGAGATAATCAGGGTCCTGAGCATAACTCTGGTCACTCCTTTTGTAGATGTAAATCCCCCGCCTCCGCTTTCAGTGGTACTGCCTCCTGTGACGATGTCGAGACCAGAGGCATGCTGGTACTTTGAGTTCACGGTTTCAGCCCATACAGTGATGGCTGACCAATACCCAGTGGCTTGACTCGAAGTTTCACACACCCCCGACCTCGTCTTCAGGGATAATTTTCGCGGTACCAGGTGGGACCCCTGCAGACACGCTGCAGCCTCTTTCCCCAACGCAGTAAGTCCCAGCCAAAATACTGTGAGACCGCTTGGGGGGGTGACACGTTGTAGTTTTATACAAATACCAAAGTTCGCTGATTTTTCGTATCACACCAGATCAAGAGGGCATGCCGGTGAGCCAGGGAACAGTATACTGGCTCTTTATATGAACACCACGCTCACCCTCAAAAGAAAGAATGAGCCCGACATATGCTGGCTCCCACCTGGATTTATTACGCGCAAAATCACAGCAAAGTCCAGGAAACGTCAGGCAGACGCGTTTCTAGCGAGTGTCTTAGCTTTCATCAGTGCCGGTTCTCGTTTCCTCATAGAGCCTCACAGCTGGGGATAATCAGGGTCCTGAGCATAACTCTGGTCACTCCTTTTGTAGATGTAAATCCCCCGCCTCCGCTTTCAGTGGTACTGCCTCCTGTGACGATGTCGAGACCAGAGGCATGCTGGTACTTTGAGTTCACGGTTTCAGCCCATACAGTGATGGCTGACCAATACCCAGTGGCTTGACTCGAAGTTTCACACACCCCCGACCTCATCTTCAGGGATAATTTTCGCAGTACCAGGTGGGGCCCCTGCAGACACGCTGCAGCCTCTTTCCCCAACGCAGTAAGTCCCAGCCAAAATACTGTGAGACCGCTTGGGGGGGTGACACGTTGTAGTTTTATACAAATACCAAAGTTCGCTGATTTTTCGTATCACACCAGATCAATAGGGCATGCCGGTGAGCCAGGGAACAGCATACTGGCTCTTTATATGAACACCACGCTCACCCTCAAAAGAAAGAATGAGCCCGACATATGCTGGTTCCCTCCTGGATTTATTACGCGCAAAATCACAGCAAAGTCCAGGAAACGTCAGGCAGACGCGTTTCTAGCGAGTGTCTTAGCTTTCATCAGTGCCGGTTCTCGTTTCCTCATAGAGCCTCACAGCTGGGGATAATCAGGGTCCTGAGCATAACTCTGGTCACTCCTTTTGTAGATGTAAATCCCCCGCCTCCGCTTTCAGTGGTACTGCCTCCTGTGACGATGTCGAGACCAGAGGCATGCTGGTACTTTGAGTTCACGGTTTCAGCCCATACAGTGATGGCTGACCAATACCCAGTGGCTTGACTCGAAGTTTCACACACCCCCGACCTCGTCTTCAGGGATAATTTTCGCGGTACCAGGTGGGGCCCCTGCAGACACGCTGCAGCCTCTTTCCCCAACGCAGTAAGTCCCAGCCAAAATACTGTGGGACCGCTTGGGGGGGTGACACGTTGTAGTTTTATACAAATACCAAAGTTCGCTGATTTTTCGTATCACACCAGATCAAGAGGGCATGCCGGTGAGCCAGGGAACAGCATACTGGCTCTTTATATGAACACCACGCTCACCCTCAAAAGAAAGAATGAGCCCGACATATGCTGGCTCCCACCTGGATTTATTACGCGCAAAATCACAGCAAAGTCCAGGAAACGTCAGGCAGACGCGTTTCTAGCGAGTGTCTTAGCTTTCATCAGTGCCGGTTCTCGTTTCCTCATAGAGCCTCACAGCTGGGGATAATCAGGGTCCTGAGCATAACTCTGGTCACTCCTTTTGTAGATGTAAATCCCCCGCCTCCGCTTTCAGTGGTACTGCCTCCTGTGACGATGTCGAGACCAGAGGCATGCTGGTACTTTGAGTTCACGGTTTCAGCCCATACAGTGATGGCTGACCAATACCCAGTGGCTTGACTCGAAGTTTCAAACACCCCCGACCTCGTCTTCAGGGATAATTTTCATGGTACCAGGTGGGGCCCCTGCAGACACGCTGCAGCCTCTTTCCCCAACGCAGTAAGTACCAGCCAAAATACTGTGAGACCGCTTGGGGGGGTGACACGTTGTAGTTTTATACAAATACCAAAGTTCGCTGATTTTTCGTATCACACCAGATCAAGAGGGCATGCCGGTGGGCCAGGGAACAGCATACTGGCTCTTTATATGAACACCACGCTCACCCTCAAAAGAAAGAATGAGCCCGACATATGCTGGCTCCCACCTGGATTTATTACGCGCAAAATCACAGCAAAGTCCAGGAAACGTCAGGCAGACGCGTTTCTAGCAAGTGTCTTAGCTTTCATCAGTGCCGGTTCTCGTTTCCTCATTGAGCCTCACAGCTGGGGATAATCAGGGTCCTGAGCATAACTCTGGTCACTCCTTTTGTAGATGTAAATCCCCCGCCTCCGCTTTCAGTGGTACTGCCTCCTGTGACAATGTCGAGACCAGAGGCATGCTGGTACTTTCAGTTCACGGTTTCAGCCCATACAGTGATGGCTGACCAATACCCAGTGGCTTGACTCGAAGTTTCACACACCCCCGACCTCGTCTTCAGGGATAATTTTCGTGGTACCAGGTGGGGCCCCTGCAGACACGCTGCAGCCTCTTTCCCCAACGCAGTAAGTCCCAGCCAAAATACTGTGAGACCGCTTGGGGGGGTGACACGTTGTAGTTTTATACAAATACCAAAGTTCGCTGATTTTTCGTATCACACCAGATCAAGAGGGCATGCCAGTGGGCCAGGGAACAGCATACTGGCTCTTTATATGAACACCACGCTCACCCTCAAAAGAAAGAATGAGCCCGACATATGCTGGCTCCCACCTGGATTTATTACGCGCAAAATCACAGCAAAGTCCAGGAAACGTCAGGCAGATGCGTTTCTAGCGAGTGTCTTAGCTTTCATCAGTGCCGGTTCTCGTTTCCTCATAGAGCCTCACAGCTGGGGGTAATCAGGGTCCTGAGCATAACTCTGGTCACTCCTTTTGTAGATGTAAATCCCCCGCCTCCGCTTTCAGTGGTACTGCCTCCTGTGACGATGTCGAGACCAGAGGCATGCTGGTACTTTGAGTTCACGGTTTCAGCCCATACAGTGATGGCTGACCAATACCCAGCGGCTTGACTCGAAGTTTCACACACCCCCGACCTCGTCTTCAGGGATAATTTTCGCGGTACCAGGTGGGGCCCCTGCAGACACGCTGCAGCCTCTTTCCCCAACGCAGTAAGTCCCAGCCAAAATACTGTGAGACCGCTTGGGGGGGTGACACGTTGTAGTTTTATACAAATACCAAAGTTCGCTGATTTTTCGTATCACACCAGATCAAGAGGGCATGCCGGTGGGCCAGGGAACAGCATACTGGCTCTTTATATGAACACCACGCTCACCCTCAAAAGAAAGAATGAGCCTGACATATGCTGGCTCCCACCTGGATTTATTACGCACAAAATCACAGCAAAGTCCAGGAAACGTCAGGCAGATGCGTTTCTAGCGAGTGTCTTAGCTTTCATCAGTGCCGGTTCTCGTTTCCTCATAGAGCCTCACAGCTGGGGATAATCAGGGTCTTGAGCATAACTCTGGTCACTCCTTTTGTAGATGTAAATCCCCCGCCTCCGCTTTCAGTGGTACTGCCTCCTGTGACGATGTCGAGACCAGAGGCATGCTGGTACTTTGAGTTCACGGTTTCAGCCCATACAGTGATGGCTGACCAATACCCAGTGGCTTGACTCGAAGTTTCACACACCCCCGACCTCGTCTTCAGGGATAATTTTCGCGGTACCAGGTGGGGCCCCTGCAGACACGCTGCAGCCTCTTTCCCCAATGCAGTAAGTCCCAGCCAAAATACTGTGAGACCGCTTGGGGGGGTGACACGTTGTAGTTTTATACAAATACCAAAGTTTGCTGATTTTTCGTATCACACCAGATCAAGAGGGCATGCCGGTGAGCCAGGGAACAGCATACTGGCTCTTTATATGAACACCACACTCACCCTCAAAAGAAAGAATGAGCCCGACATATGCTGGCTCCCACCTGGATTTATTACGCGCAAAATCACAGCAAAGTCCAGGAAACGTCAGGCAGACGCGTTTCTAGCGAGTGTCTTAGCTTTCATCATTGCCGGTTCTCGTTTCCTCATAGAGCCTCACAGCTGGGGATAATCAGGGTCCTGAGCATAACTCTGGTCACTCCTTTTGTAGATGTAAATCCCCCGCCTCCACTTTCAGTGGTACTGCCTCCTGTGACGATGTCGAGACCAGAGGCATGCTGGTACTTTGAGTTCACGGTTTCAGCCCATACAGTGATGGCTGACCAATACCCAGTGGCTTGACTCGAAGTTTCACACACCCCCGACCTCGTCTTCAGGGATAATTTTCGCGGTACCAGGTGGGGCCCCTGCAGACACGCTGCAGCCTCTTTCCCCAACGCAGTAAGTCCCAGCCAAAATACTGTGAGACCGCTTGGGGGGGTGACACGTTGTAGTTTTATACAAATACCAAAGTTCGCTGATTTTTCGTATCACACCAGATCAAGAGGGCATGCCGGTGAGCAAGGGAACAGCATACTGGCTCTTTATATGAACACCACGCTCACCCTCAAAAGAAAGAATGAGCCCGACATATGCTGGCTCCCACCTGGACTTGTTATGTATATATATAAACACAAAAAAACAATTCTTTTTACAACTACCTTCACTGGTCAAACAAAGAACTATGGGCCAGATGTAGGAGCCCAAATACCGGTCGGTAACGGCCGATTTCGGCCACTACCGACCGGTATTTAGGAATTGGCATGTAGGGGGCCAATTTTACCGATTCGGTAAATTTACCGAATCGGTAAAATACCGAATCGGTATTTTTACCGATTCGGTAACTTCCAGATGTAGGTCGGACTCTTCTGAGTCCCAAAGGCCTTTCAGATTCGGTATTTTACCACCCAATCCAATTGGGTGGTAAAATACCGAATCCAGGTGTGCATGCACACATGTGCATGCACACCTATGCCATGTGACAGACAGACATGCCCTTAGGGCATGTCTGAGTGCCACATGGCACACATGCCTGTATTTGGGGTGCTAGAGGGTGTCAAAGTGACACCCCCTGCACCCTTCCTGGATTCGGTATTGACCGAATCGGTAAATACCGATTCGGTATTTCCCATTGATTCCTATGGGCTTCAAGGCCCATAGGAATCAATGGGCAATACCGAATCTGTATTTACCGATTCGGTAAATACCGATTTTTACAGAATCGGTAATTCAATTACCGATTTTACCTAAATCTCCCTCCTTCTATATTACCGATTCATAAATACCGAATCTGTAAAATTCGGTATTTATGAATCGGTAAAATAGAATTACCTACATCTGGCCCTATATTTCTATGTTAGTGTGTAAAAGTTTGGCAGAATGAATATGTAGTTCTTAATTGAATGAATGAATACATTACTACTGTATGGTGAATGTGAAACTGCAGAACTATAAGTAAGTGCTACAGCATAAATCTATAAGGTTTTTATTCTATAGTTAGGCTGGCCGGATTTCGGTTAAAAAGAGTCTGCCTGAGAATACCCTACAGGTGTGAAAATTAACTGACCCGGTTTAAACCGAGTGTCACAGCTTTTTTACATGTTTGTTACACCATATTTGTTACACCGCTTGGCCACTTGAGGGAGCCAAAGGCGTACAAAAAAGAACTATACTGGCACTTGCAATGCGGAAGCTAACACTGGGAAACAATGAGTCACCCCAATTGAAAAAGTTCTGCGAGGAGCTGTTTTACAGGCAAGGTGGCGGGGCCTCGTTCAATGGTGCATTAATTGACTATGGAAACAAATTAGCGTGATTGGCCGATAAGAAAGCTGGTTGAGTGGATGAGCCTCCTGCATAGGTCTTGGTGCGGACACAGCAAATCCAAAAGCAGAGGAGGACTGGCCAAAAGAAATCTTGAGTTATTGAGGCAAGTCACTGCCTCAAAAAGCATAACAGAATTGGGGCCAAGTCAGTAACGTCAGTTACTGGCTGACAAATCATGCTGCTTTTCTAGCACAGGTGCATGAAAAATTCCTAGCAATTAGGCTAAAAATATAACAGATTTTCCATCGTGATGGACAGGGTCTACTCTGCCTCTCATCATTCTTTGGTCGATATAATTTGTATTATTTAGGTGAGGTTCCTTTAAGTACGACCAGCATTATTTACAAGTAAGGAGGTTGGGGGCTGCGATTTGTATCAATAATAACATTAACATAATTAATCAATGAGATTTACCCACCTGATGGGATGGCGCAGTAAGGAGGCCTGTGGGACTCTAAGATGCTGCCAGGCAGACGCGCAACGCCCATGGAGCTCAAATGATTGCAGTGTAAACACCCCTCCCCCACCCTCTCCCATCGTCTGTTGTGTGTGTCAGCCCGGGCTGAGACGGCTCCCGGGCACACACAGCCGCACCAGAGCACTTCACAGGTCTTTAAAAAGATTATTTACGTATTAAGGAGGCTTTGCTGTGTTTTCACCCCCTCATCGCCTATTGCTGGAAGAATTAAGGATTCCCCCACCCAGAATTTGGCTCTCGTTGCGCCTCTACTGCCAGTTGGGAATGATGCAGGGCTTGAAATTGGAAGCCTGGCTTCCACGCAGTCCCCACAGTCTGACAGCAGAATAGCAGGATTTATGGAATACATATGTATTTAATGGGAGTCACTGAGGGCACCCGAGGGACGGGACTGCTACAATCACACTGATGAAGAAATGTTCACCAAGTCCAGGGGAGAGTTGGACTTCTAGCCCTTCCCCCCTAACCTGACTCACAGGCGAACCTGCTCAAAAATGATTGAGGAGGGAAGAACGTTAAAAGTTAGACCAAGTCTTCATGCCACACATTCTAGACGAACGGCGGTAATTTATTTCCTAGGCTCTGTGCTTTTTTTATGCACAAACGCTCATTGATGCAGCATTCATTTTGCCACAGAAGTTAGCTGCAACTCAACCCTAACTTGCTCTGTGTTACCCCTGGCCCGGCCCTTCCAGGTCTCGTTTCATTAAGGTGTACACATGTTGACGTTAAGGCTAGCACCTGGAAGCTTTGAGATCTGACCAACCAGGCCCCCGCCTGCCTGGCTGTTGTGGTCTGCTGTCTGTCTTACTACAGACGCACCCTAGTACTTCACAGGTCTTTAAAAAGACAATTTACTTAACAAGGCTTTGCTGTTCTTCGCCCCTTCTTAGAGCTGCTGCAGCTACATGGCAGCTGTACATGGAAAACAGCTAGAGCTCGAGCACTCCGCCCCTAAAAAACAAAGGTTATTAATTTATTTTTTCAAATTCACATGTGCGTTCTTTTTTGTTGGGAATACAGTGACACAGATCCATTCTAATGAATGAAATCCTTGTTTGAAGCGCTATGTGCCCTGCAGTGTAAATCGTGCTGTATTTAATGTGCAACAAGCTTCTCAAGTCTGGCAAATTATATACATTGTTTGTAGAAGGAAAAGTGTAACGATTAAACCAGCCATAGGCTGCCTTCACTTTCCACCTGTATATTTCCCAACAGTTCTACAGATTTGCCTGACTATGGTGTGTTTTGTGAAGTATTCTTTGATTTTTTTTTATTGGGAGTCTCTTTTCCACCTGTTGGTTTGTGCATGTTTGCCATTGATTACATGGTTGGTTTGCTTCTAAGGTATTTAGAATAATCAATTGCATTCCCTGTGCAATATGCATTGGTTAGCCCGCTTATTTGATTCCCTGAACGGCAAGCCTTCTGTGTTTTCTCTTGGCAGTTATTTACTGTTTGCGTATGCCACCCCTTCTGTGTTTTCCCCCCAGTCACGTGACAGCATCACTTCTATTTTTTTGCAGAACTTAAAATTTTCAGATTTTCCTTAGCTGTACGTTTTGATTGCAGCGATATCCGGCCTCAAAATGTTTGTCATGATATGATCAAGGAATGCATGGTCACTCACTTGTGTTGCACGAAGTTCTGTAAAATAACGTCTTACTATATGTAACGGTTAATGGTGTTGGCATACATTTTTTGTATTCTAAAATTGATTAGAATGTAAATGTGGAAATGCACGTGATTTTGTGTACAGATATGCATGCATGTAATAAATACAATTTGGGTGTCTGTGCGGTTAGAATATTCCCATCTGGTTAGGTCACTAGGTAGGTAGAACATATGTCCAGCACATCAGTAGACATATGTTCGTGACAGATGTGTCTAGCCAAAGCATTGGGGATAGTGACATAACAAGCACATGTTCTACGTCATGCCGGGTACTCCCCCCGACTTTAAGAACCCCAAACTTTTATTTCAAGGTGTATCTTTAGGATTACTTTTGGTATCTGATCAGGGCATTGGAGGCACCCGTTAAAAAATTTCTTAATTCCCCTATGCATCAGTTTTGCTGTCTCTCCTGTTGTATCATGTGCCCTTTTTGGTGCAACTGCTGTTATTTGCATTAGCTTCTTTGAAATTGTGTAGTTTAGGACAGATGTCAGTAGATGACAAAAAAAACAGCATTACAGACTGGCATGTTATCTGCATGCAAGCCTCAAACACAGGCCTTGTCTACTTAGTTGGCTAAACAATGAGTTTTATTGTCACTTGACTGTTTATTCGTTGGGAATATTGTAATATGAGCTTTGGGTACGTGTCATGGGGAGGGGCACTCCAAGTTACAATTTGGTCGGGGCATGCAAGACCCTGTCGTTGGTACCATTTTGCTTATTTTTGACCCTATCTTGTGAGAGAAGAGGAACTTCCAACGGGTTATTGAGCAACAATATCCGGATTTAGCTCGAAAAACCATTTGGGTGTAGGCAAAGATTTCTGCTCTCTGTCAGGCAGTCATATGTTTCAGAGCCTACATTTATCTGTTCTGTTGCTCAGCCTGGGATCAGAATATATTTTCTGTTTTTTGTGGGGTAACTTTAGGCTGGTCACCGCCTTCAGAGCACAAAACTGAGCAGGCAAAGTTATCTTAACCTGTAGACACCTACTTCAGTTGAGTTAATTGCGGGCCTAGGCTGAGAGCCACCACAGCAACTAGGGCCTTTTCTGTGGCTCCTGCTGTGTGGGTGTAGAGACAATTTGAGAGTGTTCACTACCTCTGCCTCTGCAGACTTTGGTTCTTGCTCCTCCTTTAGAATAGAAATGTCCCTTCACCAACCATGGCTTTTGTAGTCAATGAAGCCTCACTGTGGTACTCTGCACAAGTGTTAGATCCCTACCGTAAAGGGGAATTTTCCCCAGAGTTTGCAAAGTGCAGCTTCATTATTGACTGCTTTAATACCTCTGAGGGTCTATGCACCCAGTTCAACACACATTTTGCAGAACATGTTCCAGAGAATGTCAACCTTTAGGTGCACCAGTATTGGCATGGAAAGCTACGTCAGTGGCCAGAGTTGGCAAATTGTGTACTGGCTGTTTTGGTGTTGCCAGTCTCAAGTGCCAATGAAGAGAGAGCACGAATTACCAAAGACTCACTGAAGAAATACTGTATGTACTACAATAAGATTGTATTTGGACCTCATATACACTGTAAGTACACTGTCTATATATGATGCATAAATGAAGCAAGCAAGCAATAATAAAAGCAAAACGTTCCATAAACACCGGTAAAACACTGTGTGAGTTGTTTTTTATGGCGCGAAAATGATTAACCACTGAAAAGCACTGTTTTTTTCAGGTATTGAAATCACTGGAAAACACTGACAAAACACCACCAGAATTTACCAAAAATAGAAACTAAAAACAGGAAAGCCTAAAGAAAATGTTCCTGTTACTCTTTGATAAGAATTTCTTAGGTTGAGAATGGGGGGACTGATGGAGCTAAAAGCAGGGATATTTGGCTGACAGATCCCACAGCTAGCGGAGCTCTCCTAGTGAGCTCCTCTCCAATCGTCTACGGAGGTAGGACACTCGTAATGACAAGTATTGAGTCCCTAAGCACTCACAATATCCAAGAATGGCTCACATATTGCAGGGTCGAATGTCTGACAAAATATCGATTACAAAAATATCTACCTACAAAAATATCGCAACAAAAATGTTGATTACAAAAATATTGACATACTATCTCTAACAAGGTAAGTACAAAAATTTGGAAAAAAATATTGATATCAAAAATATCGTAGTTAAAAATATGTTATAATATTTAAAATAAATAAATAATATACATAACTTAAGAAAAAAAATAATTAATAATATACATAGTATACATAATATATACTTCCTTAATATAACTTAAACACATTATTTTAATAACTTATAAATAAAAATATTATAAATTACTAATAAATGTATAGACATAACATAATAATATAAAGAAAAATTAATACAACTGTAAAAAATAAAAATAAAAAAGTAAATGTTGGATAGCGTGGGGGTAAAAATTACTATTCCCACGCCAGAGAGTGCAACAGTAGGGAAAGTGTTGGATAGCATAGGGGTAAAAATTACTATTCCAACTCCAGAGAGTGCAACAGTAGGGAAAGTGTTGGATAGCGTAGGGGAAAAAATTACTATTCCCACTCCAGAGAGTACAACAGTAGGTAAAGTGTTGGATAGCGTAGGGGTAAAAATTACTATTCCAACTCCAGAGAGTGCAACAGTAGGGAAAGTGTTTGATAGCATGGGGTAAAAATTACTATTCCAACTCCAGAGAGTGCAACAGTAGGGAAAGTGTTGGATAGCGTAGAAGTTAAAAATAACATACTGATAAATACATTATTATTTTAAAATATAAAAAAACTAAAATATTAAATAAATATAAACTATTTACAAATACCAATACATAATTATTAAAAACATGATTAGAAATAAATAATTAAGTAAAAATAAATTAATAATAAATACCAATTAATAATAATTAATTGCCAATTAATAATTAATTAACAATAATATAATTAACAAAGCAATTAATTAAAATACATCATTACTTAATTACATTTAAATGACTTCCCACCCTATTCCCCAATAAACCCACAACCTGCTACAGAACATAATTATCAATTAATCAATTAATTAAAATGAATTACCAATTAAAAAAATGTATTTACCGGTTAATTAAAATTAATTTATAATACCTAAAAATTAATAATTAATTTAGTATAATTAAATTACTCCCCACCCTATTGCCCTATAAACCCATAACCCGCTACGGATCATAGTTATCAATTAATCAATTAATAAAAATTAATTACCAATTAATAAAATGTAATTACCAATTAATTAAAATGAATTTATAATTCCTAAAAATTAATAATTAATTTAGTATAATTAAATTACTTCCAACCCTATTCCCCTATAAACCCACAACCTGCTACAGTACTAAAATACAAAATGTACTTAAATTACGTAAATAAAAATGAAATACATATTAAATACATAATAATATACATAAAAATCATAAAAAAATCGATATTAGTAAAGTCGATATTACTAACATCGATATTAGTAACATCGATATTACTAACATCTATATTAACAAAATCGATATTACTTGCCTTCGAAATTTTGTCCCTTCAATATTAAAAATATCGATATAACCTTCTATATTATGTCCCTTTGATATTTAAACATCGACATTATTGTATGTCAATATTTAAAAATCGATATTTTGTCTGCCTACCAGCAAAGTCATATCTGCTTATGCAGATATTTTCACACATGGGACATAGTATGTTCTTCATTAGGCTGTAAGGCTGTAAGGCCTGCAGTAGGGGTGCCTTACGTATATCCCAATCAGTGTGTGAGGATATCGCACACCAGACTGTGTGCTGTGTTGACTTTTAGTTTTTATCTGCACCAATACATGCATTCTGCAGTATCAGTTTGCACGGTCTTTGTGAGGGGTTTCCAGGGTGGCATAATATATGCTGCGCCCTAGCGAACCCTCTTCAGTACCCATGCCCTAGGTACTAGTGGTACCACTTACTTGGGACTGACGTGGGTGGCTGAAGTTGTGCCAATCGTGGTACAGTTATAATGAAAGAACACTGGTACTGGGAACCTGGCTAGCAGGTACCCAGTATAACTCAGTCAAAGTTCCATCAAAAAAACAGGCATTCAATGGGGGTTTTATTTATGTGAAATGAGCATCATGTCAGGATGAATACTTCCCTGTCTATTTATCTATAAAGACACCACCCTTTTGTACAACACCTCTACCCAAATGGAGTACTTTCTACTGGCTAATTAGTAAGTTCTACTTCATTGGGCAAATATATAATGCATCTCCTGCACTACAGCTGCTTAACCCCTTGCATGCTCATGACGGCCCCGTCATTCATGAGTCACAGTGGGCGTGTGTTCACGAAGGCCGGGGGCCGTCCAAATCCAGCCCACTATGTAAATTGCCCGCACAGTGCGAAAATTTGCCGCGCATGCAAGGGGTTAAAGGACGTCAAGAAAATGTCTCCCGTAAACTTGTCTTTTTGTAACTATGTCAATGTGATTGTTGCTCGAGCGTCTTCAGCAGATAACTTTACAAGGTGGAGCTGCAGAGAACTCACACTTGGATGATATGTACTTTACAGAAGTAAGTGCTCTTTTTTGGTGAACATGCAATTGTATTCTGAGACTTCAAGACCTCAAAACTGGTCAGGAAATGTGCTCCAGTGGGCTATAGGAGGGGGACCGTGTAGCCCCTGCCACTTTTTTTAAAAGGGATGGTCCCATGCTAAATTTAAGAAATAGCCCCAGGGATTTGGAGGTCACCAGAGCCTGGAAGGTCTGTGTAGCCCCTGCGTAGTTTTTAATATAGCCACAGGGAGATGATGGTGCCTGGGGGGTATCCGAGCGGCCTCTCTGCCAATCAGAAAGAATATCCCCTCGGTAGTGGTGATCCCCGGGCAAAAATAGGCCATTAGATGGGGGTCCCGTGCACCCATCTATTTGTTTTATTAATTTCACATGCCCCCGGGGCCTGGCCCACCTGGGGGCTATAATTAAAACCGGCAAACGGGCCCAAGTTCATTTATTTTTATTTTCTTTCCGTGAATTCATGATATTTCAACAATTTATTTTTAAAGAAAATGCTTTTAAGCCATGGCGGGTTCACTGGAGGACCCCAAAACCAATGCTTGGAGGTCAGGATGTTCCTACCCTGCCCCCTTTTCTTTTTTTAACTTTTTTCAGGACTCGGCTGAAGCTGAAGCTGACAGTTCCCGCAATCACCGTCCCCTGCCTTATGATTTTCCATTTCTGCCCTGGTTGAACCCAATAACCTCAGTGCCGGTAATCTCCCCGACGCTCCTCGTAGCAAGCTGACCGCCTTCCTGCAGTTCTGCATCTTCGCTTGCAGCCATGCCCACCAATAGCACCCAGGTCACACGTCACCAGTGCGCAACACATTCCTCTCACCAATGCCCAGCACGATCCCGGTTAAGAAGTTTTATTGACCCCCCTTTTTCTCCCGCTCCACTTCACAGATCACCCTGAAACTTTCCATGTAGAACAAGATTTACAGAGGCACTTGTTGGGGAAATGGTATTGAAAATTCATCAAAAGGATCTAAGGCTATAGGCAAGTCAAAAAACTATCTTCCCATAGTAACATGGTCCTACCTATAACAATCTACTAGTGACCCACGGTAGGATAAATATATGTATACTGAAAAAACACAGGTTTCAGGGACGTTATAGTTAGTTGGACATTTTACTTGTACAAAACCAAAGAAATGTGGCCGTTATAGTTAGTTGAGCTAACTATAACTCACACACCTGCAATGCACTGCCGATGATGTCACATATTACATCATTTATGACATAGTTAGTGACATAACTGATGACATCATCCAGTGACTGTGTGTTTCAGTAAAGTTTAAATATCTTTATACATATATATATATATGTCGTCGTGTGTGGACTGAGGTATTTTACCTCGAGGGGGCGTGCAGTCTCGCATTTGACTGCCCCTATGCACGAACTTGCCTGAAGGGACTGGCTGCTGCGATTATAGGGAAATCAGGGAGGTTCCGACCTTTCCAGAGATCTAGGACCGACCCGACTCACCTGAAGCTGGTATCAACTTACAGTTTTCCAACTCCCCCACGCATGCCGGGACAGCGCCGGGACAGTGCCTGCTGGGAAATGGAGTTCATGGGACAGAATATGGACTCCTACGGTATGACGACATCATTAGGGGGAAGGGACGCAGTTGCCAGCAAGTATTTCACACAGGAGGAGCACATTTGGGCTGAGATCTTCACAGCACAGGGCACTGAAGAAGGCGAATGTGCCGAAATGCATCTGCCGCTGCTGGGATGTTTGGAATAAATGGTTAGGTACGTCAGACAATAATAATAAGGAAAAAACACTGTTTTCCTTATAAAGCCCTCACCCACCGACCTAGTCGGTGGCATGCTTCATCATCGGGCCCACCACAGTGGCACCGAATGTGCCCCGGGTGAGCTGCAACGCCAGGTGACTGCGGAGCTGGTATATTGCTGAGTGTGCAGTGACAAGGTGAGAGAAGTGAAGTTTAAAAAGGCTATACAGAAGGTCCCAGCACCCGAGGGTTAACAAGTTTTAATAAACTGGGCCTCTGTTAGCAGATTAAAAAGGCAAAGGGACGAGAATAGGAGTGCTGTGATGGCCTCCAACGTCCAGTGTGGTCTACATGTTTCAGCCAGTGCCTTTTGAATTCTAAGCTGGCTTTCCTCAGGACCAATAGGATATGTGAAAAAGGTGCAAAATAAATTATAATAAACTTAAATTAAGTGTTTGTGTAATTCTTTGGCTATGTGTAGCGCACGCTAAGGCGCTATAACTGTTAGAGGGGGATTCCCTCAAGCTTTATCTGTTATTTCTTTGTAAAAAGCCTCAGGGGTCGCCTGGCAGAGAAAGAGACCGAGTAGTTCGGTCTGGTTCCTCCTTGGACCTATTCGTCCTTCCGCGGCGCCCGAGTCATATCGTGCGGGGGAGGGGACGCAGTTGCCAGCAAGTGTTTCACGCAGGAGGAGCACATTTGGGCTGAGATCTTCACAGCACAGGGCACTGAAGAAGGCGAATGTGCCGAAATGCATCTGCCGCTGCTGGTATGTTTGGAATAAATGGTTACCTGCACTGAAATTCCTTGGTGGCCTCTGATCTTTTTTCGGAAGGATGGTGTTGGATATATATATATATATTGAAGAAAGAGTGGGTGTATAAGTGTCTGAATGGATGATTTAATAGGTGCGTGACTGACTGTATAAGTGAGTGATTAAACATGTCTTACTGAATGCATTGGTTTGTGACTAAACTGTGTGAATATCTGTATCAGTCTGTCAGTTGATGTGTAAGCTGCTGCATGGGTTGGTGAGTAGCTACATGAGTATCTATATGGCTTATTGATTGGTTGTCTGATTATCTGTATGTGTGCCTGAGTGTCTGGTTGGGTGGGTAGGGGTGTGTGACTCTGTGCATAGATGTGTGAGTGAGTGATTCACTGGGTGTATGGGTTCAAGAGTGCATCTGTGAAGGGCTGTATGGGTGGGTGAGTGTGTGTATGGGTGAGTGAATGGATGCCTCAGTGGCACCTGTGTGAGTAACTACATATGTGAAAGGCAGTACATGTGAGTGTTGGAGTATATAAATGACCATATGTGAGAGTGAGTGAATGTGAGAGTGACTGTATGGATGAGTGTGTGCTTGTATCAGTGATTGTATATGAGAGTAAGTATGTGTTAGTATCTGTATGAATAAGTGAGGTTGTGTGTGTATAACTGTATAGGTGAGTAAATGGGAGTTTTATTGATTTGTTGCATGACTGACTAAGTGCGTGAGTAACTCTGGATGAGTGGCGGTGTGTGAGTGTCTGTATAGGTATATGAGTGCATATGATAGTGCTCTATTGATTAGGGACTGACTGCATGTATGAGTGACTGTATGGGTGAATCAGTGGATGTGTGTGTAGACCTAGGAATCAGTGAGTGTGTATGTAGTAACTGGTATTGGTGTGTCTATGGTTTTAAAAATGGTAGTCTGTATTTTAGAGTGGGTGTATCAAAGGTTACATTGGTGTGTGAGTAGGTGCATCAGATTATCACATAGATGATGTCATCAGTGATGTGATTTGAGATGTCATCAGTGATGTCACTGACCATGTCATGAATGATATATTATGTGATGTCATCAGCAGTGCATTGCTGGGGCACAAGTTATAGTTAGCTCAACTAACTATAACAGCCGAATTTCTCTGGTTCTGTACGAGTGGAATGTCTAACTAACTATAACATCCCTGAAACATGTGGGTTTTTCTGTGAATTGCTAAGGTTTTTTTAAATGCTAATTTCTAACTATATTGTCCATGAAACCTATGGTTTTTTCAGTGAATTTCAAAGGTTTTTTAAATGCTAATTTCTAACTATAACATCCCTGAAAACCTATGTTATTTTCAGTGTATTGTAAGGTTTTTTAAATGCTAATTTCTAACAGTAACGTCCCTGAAACCTGTGTTTTTTTCATTGAAATTGTAATGTTTTTTTAAATGCTAGTTTCAAACTATGCCTACAAATGTAGTACATGTGCAGAAAGAGGGAGAAAGGTGCAGAAGGAAGCAAGAAAAATTCAGACAGAGGCAACAGAATTCCAGAAAGAGGAAAAAAGGTGCAGAAAGAAGCAAGCAATATGTAGAAGGAACAAACAGAGGTGCAGAAAGAGGACTTGTTACAAAGTCATCCTGTGCCCTGGGCACCCCCTAACTTTTTGCTGACTGGTACTGGTGGTTACTAGCTCTGACTGACCCTGGGCCCTGCGCAACCCGGCCCGGAGCCAGTGTTATGCTGAAAGATACTAAGAATACAGTGAAAATACCTACATATACTAGAGTATACTATGTGCTGGAGTACCCCTTTGGTTGGCATGACCTCCCCTTAAAGGCCCTAGTACATAATAGGGGAGAGGGATTAAAACTACCTCTAAGTCAATAGCATATAATAGGGCATGGCTGTTTAGATGGCAACATCCCTTTTCTGCACTTGCATGTGTGTACTGCTGAGCCTGAGGTCAGTTTAAAAGTAGCCCTGTATGTGTAGGAAGAGGCAAGAGAGGTTGAGAAAGAGGCAAGAGAAGTACAGAAAGAAGCAAAAGAGGTGCAGAAAGAAGAAAGCGGAGTTCAGAAAGAGGCAGCAGAGGTGCAGAAACAGGCAGAAAAGGTACAGAAAGAGGGAACAGGGGTACAGAAAGAGAGAAGAAGGATACAGAAAGAGGCAAGAAAGGTGCAGAAATTTACAAGAGAGGTGCAGAAAGAAGCAAGAGCAGTGCAGTAAGAAACAACGAAGGTGCAGAAGGAGGCAAGAGAGGCGCAGAAAGAGGCAAAAGAAGAGCAGAAACAAGTAGATGAGATGCAGAAAGAGGCTAGAGGGGTGCAGAAAGGAGCAAGAGAGGTACAGAAAAATGCAAGGGAGGTGCACAAAGAGAGAAGAAGGGTGCAGAAAGAGGCACATGGGATGGAGAAAGAAGCAAGTGAGGTGTAAAAAGAAGCAAGAGAAGTGCAGAAAGAAACAACAGATGTGCAGAAAGAAGCAAAAGCAGTGCAGAAAGTACCAACAGAGGTACAGAAAGAGGTAGTAGGGGTACAGAAAGAGACAAGAGGGGTGCAGAAAGAAGCAAGTGAGGTGCAGAAATAGGCAAGAGAAGTATATAAAGATGCAAGAGAGTTGCAGAATGAGGCAAGAGAGGTGTGTTTTTTGCTACATGTCCATTTTGAATACAAGGGTGCATTTTGCACTAAAAAAGTTGTGCTAAATGTCTGTAGTAAGTTGAAGAAAAACTACCCCAAAAGTACAATTAGCAAGTGCTAGCAGCTGCTCGTACTCGCAATTAGTGTCCCATTGCATTTAGTACAAAATCCATTATTCTGTCCATTTTGGATGCAAAGTGGCTTTTGTGTACTAAGAAATAGCACTAAACTGACAATTACTATTCTCGCATAATTCAAGCACAATCACGCAGCATGATTACGCTACACAGAATTACCCAAGTTACTAATTATGATGCCTCAAGTAAAAGATTTCAGGTGTTGAAAGGCAGGAGATAATATGTTGTAGATTTTTAAACATAAATGGGAGAGAGTTCATCAAACATTACACACTCGCCTATGTTACAGAGGAATGAAATAGCTGAGCAGACTGTTAAGAGACTTTCTACTTTGGACCCAAGACAAAACCTGGACTGTTCTTAGTCATACATCTAAATAGGAGTTGTAACTGTGGTGGAGGTAGGAGTTATGACTTTGCCCTCAGGTTTTACTCCACAGTATGTAATGAATATTGAATAGATATCCAGACAGTACATACAAAAGAATGCATTTTTCTTAACAAACCTGCTTGTTTGAAAACAAACTGCATATTAGATCTGGAAATGGCAGAATGGCTGTTGCTTTTTGTATTGTGGGCAACGTCACAATAAACCAAACTAGATTAAGTTATAGATGCAATAAATCCTAATTTTGCATGCCCACACCACACCTGGAGTTTGCTGCCTTCCACCACCTGCCTGGCTGAGGATACAGAGAGCGCTACAGTTGAGCCGCTGAAGCCATTGCAGTACAGCAGCAGAAGCCACAGCAAAGGTACAGGGTGATCCCTGCACCTCACACGTTGGTACAAAAGGCTATTCATTAGGTCTCTGTCCTGAAAGGGTTGCTTCCAACTTAGCTGTTCCAGTAACAATGACAACCAGAAGTGGAGCTTAACATCCAGCAGCAGAAGCAGTGTTGGAAAGCTACTCTGTCCATGGAGCTAAGAGTGTGTGTGATTTTGGGCTACCCGAGAGCCCCCAGGAAAGCTATTACTTTTTATCACTGCAGGGGGAGCAGAGCACATGTTGTGAGAGACACACATTTGGATGCAGCCGGGAAATACCAGCCTGAAGGATAAAGCTGTTTAGCATTAGCCTCAGGACCAGGCGACTATTGCTGTCCGCACGAGCAGCCAGCTCCCCTATGTAAAATTTTATTAGATTCCTTATTTCCGAACAGAGGTTCACTGACAGCGATGGCCAAAGTCTCCCTTTTAGAAGGCTGGAGGTTTGTGATTATTTCTTCTACACAGTAAGTACTACTTAGCTTGGTCTTGTTAAGTTTCATAAGTGCTCATCGCAGGCACCCAATAGGGGCCTTCATGTCTGGCAGTCTTGCCAGCTTCTCTGTCTCAATTGTAACACCTTGTAAATACCACTCTGCAAGTTTTTAGATTAATTCTTTCTGAGGACTGTCAAACCAAAAGTTAAATTTGCAACAAAGAACATTTAACAAATTGTGCTTTCCATCAATGCTATGTATCTCTACCAACACACATTTTGACCTTTCCCATAACACATCTCAGCCTCAGTTTGAGGTGCTTAAGGAGTTGGCTGTCATGATTGCTGGCCGTTTCACTGACAGCACACGGCCGGTGTGCTGAGGTAGCCAGGGCTGAGTCTAGCCTCTGAGCACACAGTCTAACTCTTGGCGATCTTGCTCCTCTAAGTGCCTGAGCTAGTGGTTCTTTGTTAATCGCGTCATTGTGCATCCCTTGTTGAGAAAATCGACTATGTATTTCCTGCTTTGATGTATGAAAGCATTTGAGGGTTAAAGGGGCGATTGCTTCTGAGGTAAAAGCACGGCAGAACTTCGATGAAGACTATGTATCTATATATGTGGTATTTCTATAGCGAGAACCTGGACAAAAGTGGTGGAATGCTGTACTGGGTTATGGACAAGCCTTAAGTCATTGAGTGAGAGGAGAGGTAGCCCGGTTGTGTGGACAGGTAATGCCTTGTGATGCAGTGCTCCGCAGGTGTGAGGTGATTCTCCTGAACTGAAGCAGCGATGGTGGGGAGCTCCCGATGAATTCAGGGATGTGGTTCAAGATCCTGGGTGCAAAGATGTAACTGTGGGGTCACTAGAGTTCAGTGCATATATTCATTCACTTTGAGAACAAGGACCTAACAGTGCATACTGTTTACCAATATACTGGGATTGAGAGTTTTTATTGCAACTAAATCAATATTCTAAAGTCATAATTGAGCAAATTTAAGTTATTGTTACAGCCTGTGTGTATCTTTTTGCATGTCTTGCATCTGGATTGTGTTTCGTGCAGCCCAAAAATACACTGCAGGTCAAGGCTGTGGAGTGCACTCAATGTAGCACCTCGAATCATGTCACTACGGCGTGGAGAAAGGTATTTTCTGGGCATAAGTGAAATTGTCTTAAAGAAAACAATTTTTCCGAGGACACTCTGCTGTCTCCATGAGAGTAATTATTGTTTGTGTCCTATTCAATTTGTTGAAGATGTTTTGCATATGCAGGAGCAGGATGACCTTGCTCGGAGCTGGCGTGTGTTTTCACGCAGAGCTTCGCTGACTCATCCTTTCGGTGCTTTACATATAATATAAGAACTCAGCAAGTGTAAAACCACAGAGCCAGACACTTCAAAGTGGAATAACGCAGGCCTTGTGTGAAATTTTCAGGTCACATTCATGCACACCTGCCTTATTAGGCAACAGAAACTAGAAGAAAGCCACAAAAGCTTATTAATTGGACATTGCCCCCGGGACCTGGCCCACCTGGGACGTAAGGAAAACTAAGTGATGGAGCCCGTGCTTTGTTTTTTTTTGGTTTTCTGCAGGGATTGGGCACCCAGCGTGAATTCAGCCGAATTTATTTTTTACAAAAAAAAGCTGTTTTGGGCCTTGGGAATCCTTGTGGATCCTCCTGAGCAGAATTGGGGGTCAGGCTGTTTCTATCCTTCCCCCTTTTCTTGTTTTTTAAAATCTTTTTTCCACTGTTTTCCTGTGACTCGGTCAAATCATTCTTTCTTTAATTTCTCAGGAACTACTGAACGGATTTACACCATTTAAAAAAGAGTGCTTTCCGAACCAGGAGCTACTTTTTTTGCCAAATTTGGTGTGATTCTGTTCAGCAGTTCGGGCTGTTGCCTGTTCCAAATTTCCTATGGAAATTAACATGAAGAAAACGTGTTTAGGGACCCCCTCTTTTCTCGGCCCCTCTTGATGAATCACCCCGAAACTTTCAAGACAGGAGCTGACCTGAGTTAACCATTAGTTTGGAAAGTTTTTTAAAGATTTGTCAAATGGTGCCATAGATATTGGCAAACGTATAAACGCTTTTTGAATAGTAACAAGGTGCTACCTACCTACTAGCGACCGCCAGTAATTAACATATATATATATATATATATATATATTCACTGAAAAAACCATGGGTTATAGACCATATATAGTTAGGAATTAGCATTTACAAAACCTTATTTTACTCACACAAAACCATTGAAATTCCATATATAGTTAGTTGCACTAACTATATATCGCGCACCCGCAATCCACTGCTGATCATGTCACATATTACATCATTCATGACATGGTCAGTGACATCACTGATGACATCACTGATGACATCTCAAATGACATCACTGATGACATCACTGATGACATCTCAAATTACATCACTGATGACATCATCCAATGACTGTGTGTTTCTGTAAAGTTTAAATATGTTTTACATATTGAAAAATGAGTAGATGTAGAAGTGTCTAAATAAAAGATTTAGTAGGTGCGTGACTGACTGTATGAGTGAGTGATTAAATGTGTCTCACTGAGTGCATGGGTTAGTGACTAAACTGTCTTAATTTGTGCATCATTATGTCTGTTGTTCTGTAAACTGCTGCATGTGTTGATCAGTAGCTATATGAGTAACTATATGGGTTATTGATTGATTGTCCAAGTATTTGTATGGGAGACTGAGTGTGTGTGTGGCTGGCTGGGAGATGTGTGACTCTGTGCAGATCAATGTGTTCTTGTATCAATGATTGTATAAGAGAGTAAGAATGTGTTAGTATATATTTGAAAATGTAAGGTACTCTATGTTTAACTGTATAGATTAGAAAATGGAGGTGTGATTGATTCTTTACAGGACTGACTAGGTGTGTGAGTAACTCCATGGATGAGCGGCAGAGTGTGAGTGTCTGTATAGGTGTATGAGTGCATATGATAGTGTTGTAAAGATGAGTGATTGTATGTATGAATGATTGTATGGGTGAATGAGTGAATGTGTGTGTAGACATAGGAATCAGTGAGTGTGTATGTAGTAACTAGTATTGGTGTGTCAATGGTTTAAAAAATTATATTCTGTATTTAACACTGGGTGTAACAGAGGTTATATTAAAGTGTGAGGAGATGCATTGTATTGTCACATGAATGATATCATCAGTGATGTGACCATTGATGTCAAATGAGATGTCATCAGTGATGTCATCAGTGATGTCATTTGAGATGTTATCAGTGATGTCATTTGAGATGTCATCAGTGATGTCATCAGTGATGTCATTTGAGATGTCATCAGTGATGTCATCAGTGATGTAATTTGAGATGTCATCAGTGATGTCATCAGTGATGTCACTGACCATGTCATGAATGATGTAATATGTGACATGATCAGCAGTGGATTGCGGCTGCGCGATATATAGTTAGTGCAACTAACTATATATGGAATTTCAATGGTTTTGTGTGAGTAAAATAAGGTTTTGTAAATGCTAATTCCTAACTATATATGGTCTATAACCCATGGTTTTTTCAGTGAATTTTCAAGGTTTTGTAAATGCTAATTCCTAACTATATATGGTCTATAATCTATGGTTTTTTCAGTGAATTTCAATGGTTTTTTATTAGCAAATATCAAAAGCTTTAAAATGTCAAGTACGTGGTAGGTAAAAACATTTTCGTGTTTATGCACGCTGATGTGCTTTCAACGCTGCCCCCCCCCCTTTTCTTTTAGGAGTATTCTCTCTTTGCAGATAGTGAAGGGTAGGTAACGCAGGCCTTTGCCCCCGTTGTAATCCGTCGTGCCTGCTTCCCTCTCCATTTGATTGATTGTTATACAAGCATTTACTGTTTTGGAATTGGTTCTCTTTGGTTCATTCTCTATTTACAAACAAGCACAGAGTCGCAATACTCTGTTTAGTCTTTGCAGGTAGTGAAAAATCGTTAGAAAAAACAAAAGGAATCAAGCAAAATCAGTAGGCCACTAATGGGATCTCTTTTTGACCTCGCTAAAATAGAAACATTAGGAACAACCCCTCATGAGAAATATGAAACTAGTGAGAGGAACCGAGCTCGACGCCATGATGGCTGCAAGACAGCTCGGCTCCGCCGCCCACCCCGCCCAAAATAACGACAAACCCTATGCAAATATTAAAAATATATACAACACACCAGCAAAGTAACAGGGTAAAACGTTTTATTAAATAACTATTTACATTGCAGCCTGCTGCAACATTGATCCAAATGCATGCAGCCGTTCCCGGGATTTCTCCCCGACTACTCTGCAGCCTACGAGATGGAGAGGCCGGGGCGTTGACTAGGCGGGGCCTCCGGCCGCAACCACAGCGCCAACGATCGCTGCTGACGGAGGGGAGCCTTGCCGGTGAGACTACTGATCTGAAGAACCGCTGCCTGCGGTGCCTCCATGAGCCGCTTGACGGAGGCCCCCGAGGGGCGATGTGGTGGCGCGGACTCGGAGGGGGCGCTTGGCTCCTGCCCCCTCCCCAAGTCTTGTTGCCCTGGTGTGGCTTGAGATCGCCCCCGACATAGGCGGCCGGCTCCCGGGGTCCGGCGGAACTTTTAGCCTTTTGGTGACTCTTCCATTCTGGACCTTGTCCCACAATCCTTTTGACCTGAAGACACGTCCTGCGGTGCCCTGGTCCGACCATCACATATACCTGCGCCAGGAGACGGCGTTGGGTGCACTGGAAGGGAGAGGCGGCGCGAACGAGCCTCCCCCACCTCCCCAGGTGGAGGTTTCACAGCTGCACCCCAGCGCTTCACTCGACGTAGGCGGTCGGCTCCCGGGGTCCGGCGGAACTTTTAGCCTTTTGGTGACTCTTCCATTCTGGACCTTGTCCCACAATCCGTTTGACCTGAAGACACGTCCTGCGGTGCCCTGGTCCGACCATCACATATACCTGCGCCAGGAGATGGCGTGGGGTGCACTGGAAGGGAGAGGCCGCGCGAACGAGCCTCCCCCACCTCCCCAGGTGGAGGTTTCTCAGCTGCACCCCAGCGCTTCACTCGGCAGCTGAGTTACGCCCACTCTTGCGGCACAGTGCCTCTCTCGCCCAGCTGAGTTGCGCCTGCTCTTGCTATTACAGCGTCTCACCCGCCATCCGGCTGAATTGCACCCACTCTTGCGGTACAGCGACAGGCGGCTGCCACGGAGCTCACGAAATGGCGGTCGGCTCCACAGACTTGGGCCTGGCCTGCAAGGATGGCTCTGGGCAACCCTGGAACTGGGACGCTTGACTGCTAGGGCATGGGCCCCATTCCCAAAAGCGTCCCCTCAGCCTTGAAGATTCTACAAGAGTCACTGGGGCCCCCGACTCCCGCAGACTTCCGGTGGGGAGCGACTGCCATGATTGCTCGCGGAATGGTCACGACGTAGCCACGGGGTGCTCTCATGCTGACGCCAGCTTCAGTCTGAAACATCCAGAAACACTGTAGTATCGCGTCGTCGTGTAATGCGTCATATGACGCGCCGCGTTAGCACACCCGATGCGCGAAGCGCAGCTTCCCGGAAGCGATCCGGGGCGCGGCGTGGAGCGCGTAACGTAAGCATAACAGGTCATGTGACTTGTTAATAAAAATTTTCATTGGTTCATTTCACTTTTGGTTTCCTAATGATGTAAGGCTAGGTCATGTGACCTAAAAATGACACTTTTCATTGGTTTAGAACTATTTTTTTGTCCCAAATGATGAAAACCCCTCCTTGTTTCCTCACTCTGACTTTCATCTTTGTGAGAGGAAGACCTACAGTGCCTCGCTCGGCCACCTGAGTTACGCCCGCTCTTGCGGCACAGTGCCTTTCTCGGCCAGCTGAGTTGCGCCCACTGTTGCGGCACAGTGCCTCGCTCGGCCAGCTGAGTTACGCCCACTCTTGCGGCACAGTGCCTCGCTCGGCCAGCTGAGTTACGCCCGCTCTTGCGGCACAGTGCCTCGCTCGGCCACCTGAGTTATGCCCACTCTTGCGGCACAGTGCCTCGCTCGGCCAGCTGAGTTACGCCCACTCTTGCGGCACAGTGCCTCGCTCGGCCACCTGAGTTACGCCCGCTCTTGCGGCACAGTGCCTCGCTCGGCCAGCTGAGTTACGCCCACTCTTGCGGCACAGTGCCTCGCTCGGCCAGCTGAGTTACGCCCGCTCTTGCGGCACAGTGCCTCACTCGGCCAGTTGAGTTTCGCCTGCATTTGCGGGTACAGCGTCTCACCCGCCATCCGGCTGAATTGCACCCACTCTTGCGGTACAGCGACTGGCGGCTGCCACGGAGCTCACGAAATGGCGGTCGCCTCCACAGACTTGGGCCTGGCCTGCAAGGATGGCCTTGGGCAACCCTGGAACTCGGACGCTTGACTGCTAGGGCATGGGCCCCATTCCCGAAAGCGTCCCCTCAGCCTTGAAGATTCTACAAGAGTCACTGGGGCCCCCGACTCCCACATGCTTCCGGTGGGGAGCGACTGTCATGATTGCTCGCGGAATAGCCACGACGTAGCCACGGAATGGTGGTGCTCTCATGCTGACGCCAGCTTCAGTCTGAAACATCCAGAAACACTGTAGACTACCAATTCAATCAGTTCCGGTGGAGCCCCAACGTGACCCGGTAGGGAAGAACTTGCCCTCCCCTCTTTGACTGATGGTTCTTGTTGCCTGTCCCTTCTGTTGTCATTTAACGGAACTTTTTGGACTACTCAAAGGGGTTCTGGTCCGACCGCTGCTTGGTGGAGACATTTTGACTATATTCTGAACCTGCCCGGCCTCGCCCAAAATGACTAGACATCCCTCACTTCCAATTACAGCATACACTCCTTTATCAATATCTTCTTTGATGTTCCTCTTGAATATGTAATTTTGTAGAACCTCATACAGACAAACATTCTCGAGGTGACTGCTTCTATTTCGATAATATGTATCCCACATGTTGGCAACTCCTTGATGTGTACTGGTTGCTCAGCCTTGATATCACGAGATATGTATGCAGTTTTGGAGCACATGGCGGGCGGGGACGGGTACTGATTGAACATTTGGACATCCATATTGATATTAAGTTCTGATGTATTATTGATTACTGTACTATTAAAAATTCGAATTAACGTTACTCATGGTACTTGCCCGGAAATGTATATCTAGATAATTTCATTGTAACTGGTCCTGTCGTACTTTGATTATAAAATTAACGTCCACCGATTCCGCAACTGTTAGACACCTTAATTCCTGCAACCTAATGGCCCGCCCGTTACGTTTTTCTACAGTGTAAATGTCCCCTCATCATATACGATTCCAGTTTGCTCCGTGGCCGGCCCACGTGGTTGTAGGCCCGTATTTGCAATAAACAGTTTTTGAAGGAAGTATGGAATCAGCGTCATAACAATCGTCTAGGTTGGTTGGGTTTTTGAATAATGGCTGTTATTTCCAAACAATAGAAAACAGATAATGCAGACCCTTTGCCTGAATTTTGGATTGATTGAAATTTGTATCCGTCACACCTGCCCTTTTTCCAGAATTGTTAGAAAATGGTCGACCGTAGCTTAAGATATCTGCCGAATGTAAGGTGTGGTATTTTGTCCCATAAAATACGACTAATTGAGAAACAAATACACGAAGAGGGAACTCGAATTTAGAGACAAACAAAATGAAACATTTTTTTGCATCATAAGAAGGGGAGGATATGTTACACAGAAAAATAATGCGAAAGGGATAGCCAAGATCTGTTGTATCACACATTCCTGCAGCTAGTCTGATACATGATAAGTAGAAGCTTTTTCGTGTTTGCGTGCGCTGACATGCTCTGAATGCTGTATCCCCCCCTTTCTTTTCTCCTCTGTAGGTTACATCGGAGTTCCGACTGAAGAATGGAGTGGACATGGACCGCACCGTGCTCCATGTAGGGAAAGACATAGACAAGCGCTGTGAGATATTGCATGGAGTGCAGACCATCACTGGGAGCGTGAAAGATTGTATGGTATGAATGTGCGCATGGGCCCTGATTTGTACGGTTTGAATGAGTATGTGTGGCGCACGACTGGGTCAATAAAAGAATGTTTTTTGTATGACTGAGGCGGTGATCGAACGGTTAATGGAATGAGAAAAATAAGCCCAAACATGGTATCCGCATGTGAAGGACGAAAAACAATATAGCACTTTCCTTACTTAGGAACGACTCTCTCTGGAGCTAGTGAATGGGAGAGTAGCCTACACCAGAAACTTGAAGGGTTATTTCAGTACGACGAACCCGACCCCAACCGATATCCCAAATGTACACCAAAAATAATGCGCACCAGTAAGTCAATTTATGTGCTGACTAAATAAGAGAAGTTAGCTCGGCTCCGCCGCCCACCCCGCCCAAAATAACGACAAACCCTATGCAAATATTATAAATATATACAACACACCAGCAAAGTAACACAGTAAAACTTTTTATTGAATAACTAGTTACATGGCAGCCTGCTGCAACATCGAACCAAATGCATGACGCTGTTCCTGCCGAGGTAGCATAGGTGGCGGCCTAGGGGTGGAGGACCGTTGTGCAAATAGCCCGGGGGCGACACCACGCGCAAAGGCCCGTCCCCGCGGTCAGCTGCAGCAGGGAGAGCCTTAGCGTTTCACTCCCCGGTCAGCTGCACCATGACTGCCATTGGTGTTCCACTCGGTTGGATGGCCGGGGACCCGCTCCGGTGGCCGGGGTGAAGAGCGGCTGTTGCTGCGGAACGCTCAAAATGGCGGCCGACTCCCCGGATTTGGGCCTGGTCCACTAGAACGACTCTGGTCTACCCTGGAACTCGAATGGACTGTGGCAGAGCGTCCAAAATCCACAAAAAACACCACTGCCAACTCTTCAATAACTTCCATCACCCAGCACCGCATTTCCAAAGGAACAGCATAGCAAGCTTTCATGGCCTTTAGAGTTTTCGGAAGCAGTTTCCCAAGACCATCACTGCAGCCATTGCAATCCAACAGAGGAACTTTTCCCAAGATCGGCATATTAACAGGGCTGCTGGTGTAATCGGGGCTCTTGCAGCCATTCAACTTAATTGAAGCTTTCACAATGACAAACCGCCCACTGAAATTCGTGCCATGACATTTACTTATAACATTCTGCTGGGTCTTCGCCGAACTGAAGTCTACAAATGCAAAGCATTTCATTCTGCTTGGCTGCTCGGACATGAGTCCCACTCTTGAAGACGTCCTCACAGTTTTAAAGGTTCTACGAGATTCGTTGGCCCTCGACTCCCGCGGGCTTCCGATGGGGGCAACCGCCACTGTTGCTCGACTATCCCCCATGGATATACCGCTGCCACGGGTGTCCGCCGCCTTATCCACATCTGGTGCGGTGAGGGAGGCTGATTCAGTGCATCGGCGGAGGGATACGCCTGCTGTCCCGCTCTCCAGAAGTGGCCACAACATTGTCACAGGATGGTAGTGCTTTCATGCTGATGCCAGTTTTTGTCCAAATTACTAAGAGACACTGTAGACTGCCAACTTGATCAGCTCTGGTGGGACCTCAGCGTGACCCGGTAGGGAAGATTTTGCCTCCCTCGCCTTTGAGTCATGGTTCATGCTGCCTGTTCTTTCTGTTGGCGCTAACGAACTTTTTGAACTGCCGAAAGGGATTCTGGTCCTGCCGCTACTTATTGGAGACATTGAACTATACTCTGGACCTGCCTGGCCTTGACCAAAATGGCGCCAGTATGGGAGCGACTTGCAACTCCTTATGACGTTCTAGTTACTTAGCCTTGACGTTATGGGGGATGTATGCGGTCTTTGTGCACATGGCGTGCGGGGAAGGGTACTGACTGGGCATACGGACAACCCTATTGATGTCGATTTTTCATTATTGATTATTGTATTATTAAAGCTTCGAAGTAATGTTACCCATGATACTCGCCCATGGTGTGCGTATGGACAATTTTATTGTAACTGATCCTGTTATACTTTCAATTATAAAATCAACCTTCACTGATCCTGCAACCGTTTGTCACGTTTAGTTTTTTCAATTAAATGGCTCGCTTGTTACATACTCCTATACCCCTGGCTTTTGACTCTTGCCTACGCGCGGTCTGTACTACCGCCCTCGAGCGATCTATGTAATGAACAGACTACCATTGCCGAGACACAAGGGAATGCATCTCAGAGAGATAAGTCAAGTACGTGGTAGATAAAAACATTTTCGTGTTTATGCATGCTGATGTGCTTTGAACCCTTCCCCATCCCCCCCCATCATTTAGATTACCACCGCCCATTGCACAAAAGCGTACCGGGCGCTCCCCACGCAAAAAAAAAGATTTTTTAAAATTTTTTTTTAATTTATTTTTTTGTTGCCCCGCGGGGCCCTTTTAAAGCCTCCACATCAAACCTAGAGGGTGAGGGAGGATCTACTATGCCCCCTTATGGTCATTTCCCCCTTTGTTTTGGCCTCCTCTTGTCTCTCGATCCTACCGAGAGACAAGATGGCGGCCGCTCCGGACTGTTTAGAATGTTGACAGACACCGGAGAGCCAATCAGCTTCGCTTCGCGAAGTTCCGTTACGTGTCAAGTACGCGAACCGGAGCGCTACCCGGAGCGCTGTTACAGATATATATATTTTTTTGAACGTTAATTTATCAAAATCCACTGGAGCACATATATTGAGACCTAGCAAAGGCACATCGGGCTACCAGTCCTTACAATTTTGCCAAGTTTCGTGCAAATCCATTCAGTCGTTCGGGCTAAAAGTGAGGCCAACCGCCCTATGGAAAAATGAATGGGAAAAACGTGTTTTGGGACCCCCCTTTTTTCTCGCCCCCCCTTGATGAAATCCCCCAAATTTTCAGGGGCTGCTCAGAAACAAAATGTTCCATTTTCCTGAAAATTTCAGCCAATTCCGTCCACAAACGCCAAAGTTATTAGACATAGAATTTTCAAAAATCCCATAGAGAAAAAATCCTAACTATATATACCTACTGGCGACCGCCAGTAGGTAATATATATATATTCACTGGAAAAAAACATAGGTTTCACACATGGTACAGTTAGCTGGACATTTCACTCATACAAAATCTTTGAAATTCCCCCGTTATAGTTAGTTCAGCTAACTATAACTCGCGTGCCCGCAATGCACTGCTGATGACGTCACATATACTGACATGGTCAGTGACATCACTCATGACATCACTCATGACATCTCAAATGACATCACTGATGACATCACTGAATGACATCATCTAATGAATGAGTGTCTTTCTGAAAAATAAATATTTTTTATATATGTATATCTAAAGGTGGACAGAAGAATAAACGGTTAAATAAGGGTCTAAATTGATTTTTGTTTGTAAAATTGATTGTATAACTGACTTATTAATTGTATCTTAGTGAATACATCTATTAACAAGTAATATTTAAATATCTGTATCAGTGTCTCACTTTGTGTATAAGTGGCTGCATGGGTTGGTGAGTAGCTACATGAGTGTGTATATGGGTTATTAGTTTGTTTTTTGAGTATCAGTATGAGTGTCTGTACGGTTCGGTGGGGTATAATACTTAGCGTATAGATGCATGAATATGTGACTCACTGTTTGTACGTTTTTTTAACACAGCATCTGTGCAGGACTGTATGGTTGGATGAGTGTGTGTATGGGTGTGTTAATGAGTGAATGACTGTCTCAATAGTGTCTTTATGAGTACATACATGTTTTAAATTAGAATATGTGAGTATTGATGTATATAAGTGAGTATATGTGAGAGTGAGAGATTGGAAGAGTTCCTGTATAAATAAGTAAGCATGGGCGAAATTTGCGAATTCGGGTTCCGCGAAATCCGCAAATTTGTGCAAACTTGCGCATTTTTTTATTTTGGAGTGTTCGCAGGTTTTTTTCAGCGCGGCTACCGCGAACTTACCCATGCGGTCGTTTTTGGGCGCGATCATCTTGTTCGCGGGAGGAAAACAACTCGGCAAACGCAGAATCAAGGTAAGTCAACACAGCGGGCGCGAGATTGTACTTTTGAAGCGCAAACAAGAAAAAAAAATCGCAAACTTGCGAATTGCGGATTGTTTGGCAATTCCGCGTAATTCGCGGAACGCGATATTGCCAAAAATCTGCAAATTTCGCAAGCGGAACGAATTTCCAGCCCATGCTTATAAATAGGTATGTGTTTCTATAAGTGATTGTTTAAGAGAGTACCTATGTGTACGTTTCTGTAGAAGTAGGTGTAGTGGTGTGTGTATAGCTGTATATGTAAGTAAAAGGATATTTGATAGTTTATTTGCATATGTGAGTATGTGTGTGAGTAACTCTATGGATGAATATCAGTGTGTAACAGGATGTATAGGTGTATGAGTACATATGATGAGTGAGTATATGTATGAGTGACTATATAGAACTGTTGGTAAATGAGTGGATGTGTATGTAGATTTTGGAATTACTGAATAGGTTGTTGTAACTGGAATTGGTATCTCCATTGTTTTGAATTTTTTTGTTTCTATTTTTGAATAGATGTATCAAAGGTTATATTAGGCTGAGAGGAGGTCTGCCACTCTTTCACAAGGATGATGTCATCAGTGATGTCATCAGTGATGTCATTTGAGATGTCATGAGTGATGTCATGAGTGATGTCACTGACCATGTCATGAGTGATGTTATATGTGACGTCATCAGCAGTGCATTGCGGGCACGCGAGTTATAGTTAGCTGAACTAACTATAACGGGGAAATTTCAAAGGTTTTGTATGAGTGAAATGTCCAGTGAATTTGCAAGGTTTTTTAAAAGCTAATTCCTACCTATAAAGTGTGTGAAACCTATGGTTTCTTCAGTGAATTTGCAAGGTTTTTTAAATGCTAATTCCTAACTATAACGTGTGTGAAACCTATGGTTTTTTCAGTGAATATATATATATATATAAACACAAAAAAACAGTTCTTTTTACAACTACCTTCACTGGTCAAACAAAGAACTATATTTCTATGTTAGTGTGTAAAAGTTTGTCAGAATGAATATGTAGTTCTTAATTGAATGAATGAATGAATACATTACTACTGTATGGTGAATGTGAAACTACAGAACTATAAGTAAGTGCTACAGCATAAATCTATAAGGTATTTATACTATAGTTAGGCTGGCCGGAATTCGGTTAAAACCGAGTCTGCCTGAGAATACCCTACAGGTGTGAAAATCAGCTGACACGGTTTAAACCGAGTGTCACTGATTTTTTACATATTTGTTACACCATATTTGTTACACTGCTTGACCACTTGAGGGAGCCAAAGGCGTACAAAAAAGAACTATACTGGCACTTGCAATGCGGAAGCTAACACAGGGAAACAATGAGTCACCTCCATTAAATAAGTTTTGCAAGGAGCTTTTTTACAGGCAAGGTGGCGGGGCCTCGTTCAGTGGTGCATTCATTGACCAGCCTTTGCGGCCTGATCACTATGGAAACAAATTAGCGTGATTGGCCGATAAGAAAGCTGGTTGAGTGGATGAGCTTCCTGCATAGGTCTTGGTGCGGACACAGCAAATCCAAAAGCAGAGGAGGACTGGCCAATAGCAATCTTGAGTTGTTGAGGCAAGTCACTGCCTCAAAAAGCATCACAGAATTGGGGCCAAGTCAGTAACGTCAGTTACTGGCTTACAAATCATGCCGCTTTTCTAGCACAGGTGCATGAAAAACTCCTAGCAATAAGGCTAAAAATATAACAGATTTTCCATCGTGACGGACAGGGTCCACTCTGCCTCTCATCATTCTTTGGTCGATATAATTTGTATTATTTGGGTGAGGTTCCTTTAAGTACGACTAGCATTATTTACAAGTAAGGAGGTTGGGGGCTGCGATTTTTATCAATAATAAAATGAACATAATTAATCAATGAGATTTACCCACCTAATGGGATGACGCAATAAGGAGGCCTGTGGGACTCTAAGATGCTGCCAGGCAGACGCACAACGCCCATGGAGCTCAAAGGATTGCAGTGTAAACACCCCTCCCCCACCCTCTCCCATCTTCTGTTGTGTGTGTCAGCCCGGGTTGAGACGGCTCCCAGGCCCACAAAGCCGCACCCGAGCACTTCACAGGTCTTTAAAAAGACTATTTACGTATTAAGGAGGCTTTGCTGTGTTTTCACCCCCTCATCGCCTATTGCAGGAAGAATTAAGGATTCCCCTACCCAGAATTTGGCTCTCATTGCGCCTCTGTTGCCAGGTGGGAATGATGCAGGGCTAAGTGGAGTGTGCAGGACGCCGGATGCCTGGAGACGTGTGAACTGATTGAAATTGGAAGCCTGGCTTCCATGCACTCCCACAGTCTGACAGCAGGAAAGCAGGATTTATGGAATACATATGTATTCAATGAGAGTCACTGAGTGCAGCCTAGGGAAGGGACTGCAACAATCACACTGATAAAGAAATGTCCAGGGGAGAGTTGGACTTCTAGTCCTTCCCCCTAACCTGACTCACAGGCAAGCCTGCTCAAAAATGATTGAGGAGGGAAGAACGTTAAAAGTTAGACCAAGTCTTCATGCCACAAATTCTTGACGAACGGCGGCAATTTATTTCCTGTGCTTTTTTATGCATTGATGCAGCATTCTTTTTGCCACACAAGTTAGCTGCAACTCAACCTTAACTTGCTCTGTGTTACCCCTGGCCCGGCCCTTCCAGGTCTCGTTTCATTAAGGTGTACACATGTTGATGTTAAGGCTAGCACCTGGAAGCTTTGAGATCTGACCAACCAGGCCCCCGCCTGCCTGGCTGTTGTGGTCTGCTGTCTGTCTTACTACAGGCGCACCGAGTACTTCACAGATCTTTAAAAAGACCATTTACTTAACGAGGCTTTGTTGTTCTTGGCCCCTTCTTAGAGCTCCTGCAGCTACACTCTTACATGGAAAACAGCTAGAGCTCGAGCACTCCGCCCCTAAAAAACAGAGGTAATTCGATTATTTTTTTCAAATTCACATGTGCGTTCTTTTTTGTTGGGAATACAGTGGCACAGATCCATTCTAATGAATGAAATCCTTGTTTAAAGCGCTATGTGGCCTGCAGTGTAAATCGTGTTGTATTTAACGTGCAACAAGCTTCTCAAGTCTGGCAAGTTATATACATTGTTTGTGGAAGGAAAAGTGTAACGATTAAACCAGCCATAGGCTGCCTTTACTTTCCACCTGTATATTTCACAACAGTTCTACAGATTTGTCTGACTATGGTGTGTTTTGTGAAGTATTCTTTGATTTTTTTTTGGGGAGTCTCTTTTCCACCCGTTGGTTTGTGCATATTTGCCATTGATTACATGGTTGGTTTGCTTTGAAGGTATTTAGAATAATCAATTGCATTCCCTGTGCAATATGCATTGGTTAGCCACTTATTTGATTCCCTGAACGGCAAGCCTTCTGGGTTTTCTCTTGGCAGTTGTTAACTGTTTGCGTAGGCCACCCCTTATGTGTTTTTCCCTCAGTCACGTGACCGCATCGCTTATATTTTTTTGCAGAAATTTACATTTTCAGATTTTCCTTAGCTGTCCATTTTGATTTCAGCGATATCCGGCCTAAAAATGTTTGTCATGATATGATCAAGGAATGCATGGTCACTCACTTGTGTTGCACGAAGTTCTGTAAAATAACGTCTTACTATATGTAACGGTTAATGGTGTTGGCATACATTTTTTGCATTCTAAAATTGATTTGAATGTAAACGTGGAAATGCACGTGATTTTGTGTACAGATGTGCATGCATGTAGTGAATACAATTTGGGTGTCTGTGTGGATAGAATATTCCTATCTGGTTAGGTCCCTAGGTAGGTAGAACATATGTCCAGCACATCAGTAGACATATGTTCTTGACAGATATGTCTCGCCAAAGCATTGGGGATAGTGACATAACAAGCACATATTCTACGTCATGCCGGGTACTCCCCCCGACTTTGAGAACCCCCAACTTTTATTTCAAGGTGTATCTTTAGGATTAATTTTGGTATCTGATCAGGGCATTGGAGGCACCCCTTGGAAAATTTCCTATGTCCCCTATGCATCAGTTTTGCTGTCTCTCCTGTTGTATCATGTGCCCTTTTTGGTGCAACTGGTGTTATTTGCATTCACTTCTTTTAAATTGTGTAGCTTAGGACAGATGTCAGTAGATGACAAAATAAAGCATTACAGAATGGCATGTTATCTGCATGCAAGCCCCAAACACAGGCCTCGTCTACTTAGTTGGCTAAACAATTGGTTTTATTGTCATTTGACTGTTTATTCGGTGGGATTATTGTAATATGAGCTTTGGGTTATGTGTCATGGGGAGGGGCACTCCAAGTTACAATTTGGTCCAGGCATGCAAGACCCTGTCATTGGTACCATTTTGCCTATTTTTGACCCCATCTTGTGAGAGAAGAGGAAAATCCAACGGGTTATTGAGCAACAACATCCGGATTTTGCTCGAGAAACCATGTGGGTGTAGGCAAACATTTCTGCTCTCTGTCAGGCAGTCATATGTTTCAGAGCCTACATTTGTCTGTTCTGTTGCTCATCCTGGGATCAGAATATATTTTCTGTTTTTTGTTGGGTAACTTTAAGCAGGTCATCGCCCTCAGAGCTCATAACTGAGCAGGCAAAGTTATCTTAACCTGTAGACACATACTTCAGTTGAGTTAATTGCGAGCCTAGGCTGAGAGCCACCACAGCAACTAGGGCCTTTTCTGTGGCTTTTGCTGTGTGGGTGTAGAGACAATTTGAGAGTGTTCACTACCTCTGCCTCTGCAGACGTTGGTTCTTGCTCCTCCTTTAGAATAGAAATGTCCCTTCACCAACCATGGCTTTTGAAGTCAATGAAGCCTCACTTTGGTACTCTGCACAAGTGTTAGATCCCTACCGTAAAGGGGAATTTTCTCCAGAGTTTGCAAAGTGCAGCTTCATTACTGACTGCTTTAATACCTCCGAGGGTCTATGCACCCAGTTCAACACATATTTTGCAGAACATGTTCCAGAGAATGTCAACCTTTGGGTGCACCAGTATTGGCATGGAAAGCTACGACAGTGGCCAGAGTTGGCAAATTGTGTACTGGCTGTTTTGGTGTTTCCAGTCGCAAGTGCCAATGAAGAGAGGGCACGAATTACCAAAGACTCACTGAAGAAATACTGTATGGTGTACTACAATAAGATTGTATTTGGACCTCATATACACTGTAGGTACACTGTGTATATATCATGCATCAATGAAGCAAGCAAGCAATAATAAAAGCAAAGCATTCCATAAACACCGGTAAAACACTGTGTCAGTTGTTTTTTATGGCGCGAAAATGAGTAACCACTGAAAAGCACTGTTTTTTTCAGGTATTGAAATCACTAAAAAAACACTGACAAAACACCACCAGAATTTACCAAAAATAGAAACTGAAAACAGGAAAGCCTAAGTATAGTGTAGTGCTTCCGAAGCACTTGAATGTAACATATCCATATAAATATCTTACAAATCTATGCTTCAATTTGCATGGCTGGAAAAACTGCCTTCATGAATTTGTACGTGTTAGGAAAGGATTTACAACGCCCTTGTGCCTCTTTTACACATCTGTTGCATCACTTTCGTGATGTACCAGTATTGCAAAAGATGTGCCATAGTGTTTGGTATTCACAATGACAGGCATATGGAAGGTGCATCACATTGTAAAGCCCTTCGCCATAAGGAGGCTTTCCTGCGCGGGGGGGGGTTCTAGTGCAGGATCGCCTCCTAGAAGTGACTAAGTTAAATCTATAAGATTTCATTCAGTCACTTTTACGCTTATGCTGCATCGAAACCCTGCATCTGCTTGAAACAGGTGTAAGGATTGACACAGCATTGTAAGCATAGGGCCCCACGAGCACTGCTGGAGCTGCTTGCGCTTGCAATGCAAAACAAGCAATGCACCACCTTCAGAACACAAATACATCACATATCTGTGCAGTTTTTGCCCCATAATACACCACATTGTAAATACAGTGCATCTATTGTGGTGATGTCACAGTGCACAATAACTGGCATATCTCTGGGAATGTACCATTTATTCTACATCTGCTAATTACTGTTTGAATGTAGTGAATGGATTACTACACAATGATTAATGAGTCTCTACAAAACTATAACAGATTTGACAGAGTGTTTTGTGCAAGTGTAAGGATAAAGACTGGGGAATTGAACATGTAAAAGGTAAATTTGCAGGTGCATAGAACCGTGCATGCATAGTCTATAGGAGATTCAAGCAGTCTATGCCCTAAAGCCCATTTTGCACCAAGAGTACTTAGCTACTGATTGAATGATTACAGTTCCGCAAGCAGTGAGTGTGGCTGAATGCATAGCAGCTTTACTTTTACAACAGTGTATAGATAAACACATACTGCTATATAGTTCACTATAATACTGAAACAGTGGTATGATAGTGTTTGCTGGAAGTGTAAGGATACACACTGAGGAATTGAAGGTATAAAAGATAAGTTTGCTGATGCATAGAACACTGCATGCAAAGTCTATAGAAGTTTCAATCAGTCTATGGCCTAAGGCCTGTTTTAATCCATGAGTATCTAGATAGTAAGTGGATGAATATAGTTCTGCAAAGAAAGTTCCTCACTAAATTTATTACAGCTTCAGTTTTACCACGGTACAATGGAAAAGAACATACTGCTGACTGGCTCACTACATTACTGAAACAGCAGTTTCAGATTGTTTGGTGGAAGTCTAAGGATACAGACTGGGGAATTGAAGGTATAAAACACAAGTTTACAGGTGCATAGAAGACTGCATGTATAGTCCACAAAGATTTTAAGCAATCCATGCCCTCAGACACACTTTGCATATTTTAAATCAACACAAAAATGTAAAGAATATATAACTGAATCTATAAATCCTTCACTTTTAGAACAATGAATACATTAGTAGATAGTGCTCAAACCTTTATTATTTTTAAACAATAAATGTATTCTTCTAACTTCTCATAATTTAACAGAGCTTCTAAAACAAGTTCATCAGTTATTTCATACACATCAATTCCCTCGTTAGCAGTTTCGTAATTCATTTCCTCTAAAATTTCAACATAATTTAAGACTTCCAGAAAATCTACATCAAATCTTTCATCTTCAAAATCATAGTTCATGTCTGCAGCAGTAATTTCCCCTTCTTCACTCTTATTGCCTGTGACAGATACTATTAGTTCATCAATTACACTCAAGATAATTTACAAAACCTCCTCAGTATGGATATGTTCTCTTTCCATAATTTTTCTCTTAGGTTGTTGCTCCTTGTGTAAAAATATAAACAGTTAATTTTATCCGTTTTCTTAATACATACTACAAAACTAGCGTTTTCAACTATTTTGGCCTAAAAAAAATATTATATAAATACCATTGTCTAATAACATTCCATTAGTAGAGTTTTACTCCTTTATAACGTGATATACATATAATTACTAATAAGGATATCCTGTTCTTAAATTTTCTTACATTTTGAAACCAGTAACTCCTTATTACTATTGGAAAAGACTCAGGCTCTTATAGTAAAATGCAGTACTAAAAAATGTAGAATATGCCTATTCACCTTACCCATTCCAAAATAGTAAATGTGTTTTAGTAAAATGCAAGAGATACTATTGGTTGTCCAGAATGACACTGTGTATCTGTGTATATTTAGGTACCATTATCACACTACTTTTTGAATACTTCATGTCTTTTCACACACATCAATCCTTTAACATCTATCTAATACTCAACTTTTAACACAATTAGAAAGTAGTAATTCCTTATATAACTCGAAAATACTCAACAGGTATAGAACACTAGTATTGTTGGGAACAGTAAGCCCAGAAACTCTTACCAGATACTTGCACAGGAACAGTTGACGCAAGTTCCCAACTCCCCCTCGAGGATCCTCCATAGAACAAACTTTTTAATCTGATCTCTAAAAAAAAAAAAAACACAAGGGAAGGGGGTGGGAAAAAATAATAAACGAAGAAGACACTGGCTTGTGACCTCTGAATTTCCTCCTTGTCATCTTCTCTCTGACTGTCTTATTTTATTCACAGACAATCCCTTGGCATGGTTACATAACGGAAACTAACAAAGAACAATTATTTAATAACCTACCCTACTCTATCTCTCTTCCTTATCTATAGTTTATAGTTTAGTGTAACGCTTCTAATTACCTACCCTCTCCTCTACTGTTTATCTGCACCCTTGTAGTTTGCTGTTCTTTATTTTTCTCACTGCTGATAACCTATAACTACATAACATTCATTACCCTACGCCTCTCAGTTTATTGTCTAATATTTATATTATTAATTTCCTTGTGTTCTTATACCAACCTTTGTTTATGCAATTGCTTGTTATCTATTCTGTCAATCCTTGAATATCTTGTGTTTTAACTAATGTTCCTTCTTAATTGAAAAGTCTTTCTGGTATTCCTTACTCAATGTATTCTTTTCCCTTAAGACCTTGCTTAACACAAATGTTATTGTTTCTTGTTTTAAGTTAGAGAAAATACATCGACTGAGTACATTCAATATTGTCTATAATGTCATGTAAGTTTACTTACTCACTAACTTGTCATACAACGTTCTTTAACTCTCTCAGAAATATTTGCACTTTCTCTTCAGGAATGTCTAAGGAGCAATTTAAAACGAGTCTGAACTCGGGAATGTCTTCGGTGAAGGGCGCACTCGTAGGTGAGTGCGCGCCTCACCAATGATTCCCCACAAGTCTGTGGTAAATGACTAGATTGCCACCGCGTCTTTCCTCGAGGCAGCCATCTTAGAATTCCTCTGTTGCACTAAAGCACTCCAAGTCTGTTTCCTTGCAGATTCTTTATCTCTCCTGTGCCAGCTAGGGTTTAGATAAGTCATTATCGTATCCACTGTTTGATTAGGGGTTCTGACAGGTACACTCAGTATATCATTTTTTCAAATGTCTTTTAAATATACAAACCATCTTTACACACTTATGTTCTCCATACATATTTTGTTACTTCACCTCGGTTGAAGCACATTCCATCAACTATTTTTAACAGTTACTTGTACTTACCTTAAGCATAATAAATAAAAAAAAATGATATAATATAAAATTACCACCTGTGGAAGACACAAAAAAATACAGTTACAATATATATATATATATACAACACAAAATAATTTGTAAAGCATTTCATTTGCCTTTTTTGCTGTTCTCAGAATATATTGAATTTCACTAGAAACAGTGAGTTCAATAGTACTCATCACATAACAGCGGGCAAAAAATAGACAATCAATAAGATTATTCAACATTCTCAATAACAATATAAAAAATAGAAATAAAACATATCTTAAATGTTTTTTTCTAAGAGCAATTTCTTACGTAAATATGACAAATCTCAAACAATCATAAAATAACAAAACATTATGATTAATTTTCATACACTGTAAATAATGTTACTTACAAATATATGCTGACAGAATACACAACAAAAAGTCCTTAATGGTTTCACACACTTTTCCTCACGGCCAAATAGTATGCATCAAATCCTTTGTTTGGAAGTTGTTCAATAGTAATGTTCCGCCTCCCAGCCTTCTGATCCAAAACCACCAACATCATCTATGGGTCCCCCAGCACTCATCCATCAACCCGACACTGTTCAACATCTACATGTCCACCCTCACACAAGTAACCCACCATCACAACTTCAACAACATCTCCTACACAAACAACACCCAGCTCATCCTCTTCCTCACCAAGATGCCACATACCACCAAAAGCTACGTCCACAACACAATGAAGGACGTCACCAACTAGATAAAGAGCAGCACTCTAAACATGAACTCGCACAAGATGAAGGTACTCATCCTCAGACCCACCCCCTCAGCCTCGGACGACTCCTGCTACCTGACTACACTGTGAACAGTACCAACTCCTACCGACCATGTCCACAACCTAGGATTCAACCTCAACTCCTCCCTTTCCATGTGTAACCAAGTCTACACCGTCTCCTCGTACTGCTATAACACCCTCCACATGCTCCGCAACATTTACAATTGGATCCTAACCAAAAGAAGAAGAACAGTGACAAAGGCCCTCATCAGCAGCAGACTACACTGTGGCAAAACATTATACACAGGAATTTCAGCCAAACACCTACAACAACTACAACAAATCCAAAAGACCTTCACCTGAGTGATCATCAATGTCCCCTGCTGCAGCCACATCACCCACCACCTGATACACCTACACTGCCTCAATATCAACAAATGGATCACCTTCAAGCTCCTCTTCCTCACTTACAAAATACTCTACAACACCAGACTAATCTACCTTAACAGCAGTAATCCTGAAAGGGCTTGATCTTAAAATTTTGCCTTTAAAAATATTAGGAAAGAATTTGGTAACTCTTTGGGCAAACCTTGCTTAAAAACTAATTGACTATCATTACAATGTATCCAATCTTTCAGACATTTTAAATAAACAATGCAATGTCCAGATGTGGTAGAAGGTCCATCATGAAAAATAATTGCAACAGCTACAAAAGTTCTTCCTGATATTGAACATTGACTAGGTACAAAATGCTAAATTAAAGTTTCCAATTTTCTTCCATCCCCTCTACATTGTTGCAGCATTAAAATAACGTACTGTCCATATCTTTGTATAAGTAATGTTGATGACATTTCTGATTTACATTGGTTACACTCCATGTTTTGACTTGCTCCTCTAATTAGATTGTTAAAAGACACTGAATAACAGTCAGATAAAGTCAAATATATGAATCTTTCAGTGTCTATGTTAGTGCTACATGTAAACAAACAATTTTGACAGTCATGTTGCCATGTATAAGAAATGCCTAAAAGGGTTTCGATATCTATACCTTCATCTTCCAGTACACCAAGCATAAACATAAAAAATTCCTGACAGTCCAGCTGAATATTCTGCGTAAATTGAGTAGAACCAGAACATATGTCCAAAACATTTCGAATAACAGAAACACTTTGTATTTTACTTTTATCATTACTACATTTCTCGTGAACAGAATACAACACTGAACAGAATCTTTTGTCCCGATTTTCAACAATTTTCTTTTGCAAACTTTCAAGAAAAAAAAACAACATTAACAACTACATTAGCATAGCAGTTGACACCACAACTATTTTCAAACCGATAACCAACATTCTCTTCAACACTGTCCTTTCTCTTTTTGCTTGCAGGCGCAACTTCATCCTGTTTTTTTCTTTCTTTACAGTTTCACTACAGATATTCTCCAATCTTCTTCTTCTACCTACCACACACATTTCAAATACTGGATATTGACCTAAAATGGGTGCATATTCTCTTCTTAACCTATTATACTCTTTCCCACAATTTGCATCTGCACTAACCTTTCTCTCATCAAAATCAATCAAGTACAATCCAGATAAAGTTCTGACTCAAGACAAAGCAACATATGCCATACCTTCTTTAAGCACTGTACTTCCAATATTCACTAAAGCACTACCTACGCTTAAACCTTGAGATTTATGAATGGTCACCGCATATGCGAAACAAATAGGAAACTGTTTTCTGCGTACATACAAATCTTTTACAAGCAAGAACCGAGATGAACAATGACTAAATTGTTGTATTTCAGCAATTTCATCAAATTTGATCTTCAAAAATTCAATCCCATCTCTATTTACATTATTAACAAAATCAACAATTTTACCCATTGCTCCATTTACTAAACCTTTTTCCACATTCAAATTATGGCATAAAATTACCCTACAGTTTACACATACATACCGATTCTTTTCTAAACCAGCAGTTTTACTTATCGACTTCTCTAAAGAATCCAATGTCCTCTTCAACTTTTCACTCAAAATAATAGTGATTGCTTCATGCTCTATTTTATCAATAGCTTCCATTTTTATAATTTCTTCATTTTCCAACTTTAACATTTCTTCATTGATTACAGAAAATTCACGCAGTGTGGGCATTAAGCAGATTATAGACTTGTTTTTTGCAATTTTCATATATATTTTCTCTGGAACAATATTTTCATTTGGAAAAAAATTGGGAAGTAATCGTCTCAGTAAAGCTTGTTTGCCATGTTATCTCACTTTTCCAACTCTTACATCTTGAAGAATTTTTCTATAATCTGCATCATTTACCTGGCGCATATTTGTAATAAGTTCAATATACTCAAAATATGACCAAATATTAACATTTCCAATGCTCCCCAAAGACTTTCTGGTATCTTCATGTGCCAGTGTTTTAAACAGTGGTTGTCCTTTTCCAGGAGTAAGTTGTAGTAGATCTCCAAAAACTATGACGTGTTTTCCTCCAAATATTACGTCATAGTCTGTTTTAAGAATTTGCTGCATTCTTAAATGCACAAAGGCAAGCATTAAGTTTGATACCATGCTTACCTCATCAATAATGAGAACTTTCATTTTCTTCAAGACTCTTGCAACTTCAAAACAAGCTTCTCCAGATAGCTTGTAGTATTCTAATTTGTTTTCATACTCTACTGGTAGCATTAATAAACAATGTAAAGTGATTCCTTTAATATTGTGTGCCGTCAACCCAGTTGGAGAAGTGACAACACAAGACAAATACGAGTCAGTTGTTTTGTGTAAATAAGTTGAAATTACTTTTTCCTGTTCCAGCTTGTCCACTCACATACAAACAGATAGGTTGAAATGATGAGCAAGAGCACTCTTTCTTTTCATGAAGTAGTCCATGGTTATTCTGTTCTCTCACTTGCTCATATATTTGTTTCTGCTCAACATTTAGTTGTTCTTCCAAAGTTCCTGTTTCTTACATCTTCTTGAGCTTGATACATTGCTGTTTCCACCTCTTCCATAGCAGTTGCTGCTTCATTTTGAATAATTATTTCTCCTAATGGTTCCTGACTTAACGGAGCAGAAGTTTGACTGTCAACATTTTCACATAATTAGCAAAAACTGGACATTCTATACTATCTTTAGTTGCATTGAAAGAATCTTCATAGCTCTCAAAATCTCCAAGTAATTCTAATTCTGAAATCCATGGCTTCAAAAGTTGCAAAAGAGCTAAATAGTAAAATTCCGTTTTGTCAGGTGCTTCGCAACTCAGTTTACGGTGATTAATCAAATGTCCTTTTCTTCGTTTCACCAGACATCCTTCAGAACCAATCACGGCATATATACCATTATTGATGTTTTCTGTAATATTCTGTTTAAAAATATAGTTTTGCAGCACTTCATAGAGACATGTTCTCAAGATGATGACTTCTGTTTGGATAATATGTATCCAACATATTTGTTTTCACAATATCTTTACTTTCTGGCTCCTTTTCAGCTAAATATTCAATTTCTTGTACAGACTTAAGTACTCGGTTTTGTTTTGCAGCAAGACCTAGACTCACCCAAATGATTCTTCTAGATTTGGAGTATAGACTTGTAGATGATAAGCAATCCGAGCATTAATACGCTCCAATTTCTCGATGAGATAACATCTTCAAACTGTAAGTACATCATTTCTTACTTAGACTCTTCTTGTGGGAAATCTCGTCCCACATTTCCTTCAATTCCGTCTTTTCTGATTTCGTTATGTACGATGTTACACACCGAGCAACAGCAATGGAATTGTCTGACACATATTGAATATCCATATTAGCATTCCACATGGACAAAATGACTGGGTTGTAGTCAATTATGCATTTCTTCTTAAATTGTAGGTATTTTTAGGAGACTTTCTTGTGATAGTATGTCGCAAAGATGACATAAAACTGTTCACTCTTCTGTTCGATATTACTGGACGTGGAAATCCAAAACGGCATTTGGTGTAGAATTTGTCCTTAGATTTGTACTTTTGACGACAGTATTTCCCACAACGATGGCTTTGGAATCGTAAGAATTGTTGTCTTAAGTCCTTATCCTGTGTGCTTTTGGGTATTTCACATGTAGCGTATTCTTTAAAAAAAGACAACACAGTATCATCTAAGTCTGTTCCAAATTTGGGAGCATGTTTGATCCATATTAGCATGTGTATGTGAGGAGCACCTCTTGCTTGATACTCCTTTCTCCAAAAGTCCACAACCTCTCCAAGAGCAGGATTTTTTTTATTGGTGATAAAAGACATCATAGCTTTGAATCTAAGATTGAAATACCTGCATACATTAACTGGATCCAAAGAGCACAATTCTTCAAGTGTCTTGTATTCAATATTTATTATATTAGGATTTGCCTCTCAAAGAAATTTAAGTAAATCATCCCAAGCATATTCAGCACAGCTTAGATTAAGGAACCATGTAGGAGTTCCTAAGTTCCTTAGCATACATTTAAGTTCTCCATGACGATGGTACCAGTACTCATTAGTACCACGCTGACATGCCATGAGATTAATTAGCTGAGATTCCAAAACATTATCTTTCTGGTGTACTTTATCCATAAATTCCTTTGCCAAAACATTTTGCAGATGTACACCTGTTTTCAATATATGGTTTACTGCATAAGAAAGTCCAGACAAATCACTCTCAAACAAAAGATGAAACAAATACGGAATACATTGTCGAAATCCGGTATTCAGATGCATGAATCTTCACAGGTCGGTTATCATATCGTCCTCCTTTTCCTGTAGGAAACAAATGAGTGAAACAATGAGCTTCCAAGCTTTTTTCCCATACACTAATGGGACTTCCCTTTGCTTCTTTCATTTGGAATAACTCTATAGTATTCCCCATCACTTCTTTGGAATGCAGTGGATGAACACTGTAATGTTCGTAGATTTTTTCAGTTCTGGACACATGCACTTTGTCCAGATAGCAAGTCACTATCTTCTTCGACAGTTATTTCTTCTTCACTCATAAACACATCTTTATAATATTGATTATTTTTTATCAGACACAACGTTGCCTTTTTCACTTTCCTAACATCCACTAATTCCTGCCAGATTTTCTTACTCTTAGTAGAAAAGCAATTAACAAGAATAACTAAAGGATCATGTTCTAAATTTTTTTCACCAACTGTTTCAATATTTTTCTTTAAATCTAATGGCAAATACACAACTGTTCCCTTTAATCCTCTCTGTAAATCTGAAGGAGGCAATTTCCCTGTCTTAGGCTCCATACGAACAATAGCCTGAAAAGGATGCACACATTGAATAAGAATAGACTCATAAGTATTTAAATCCACCAGTTCAGAAGGAATATTTACCAACTCAAAATTATTATGCACAGCTCTAGCAGGTATTTTATTCTCGTCTAATTTGTTATAACAATATTTACAAATAAGCTGATCACAACCTAAATTAAAAGTATTCTCTACCAACAAATAGGTTACAAATTCCATCCACTCTTTATTATTTTCCTTTTCACATTTTAAATACAGATCAACAGTCCTAGTCTGATTTTTATAATGAGTACGTCGACAACAAATACAAGAATAATTTGGTGTTTCACCTGAAATCACCTTGAACTTTGTAATTTCTTGCACAAATTTTTCTGTACTGCAATGTTGTACATTCTCTTCTACATTTCCTTCTACTAATGTATCAATTTCTGCACTATCTTCTTCTGCACCAAAGTAACTAACCTGAATTTCATCACAAATGTTCTTTACATCTGACACAGATCCATGCAAAAGAGCACTGTTCAACTTCTTTAACATTAGAGCTGGACTTTTTGCATAATACAACGTTCTGACTAATTTCCTAATTTCAGTATGATGAACTGCAAACATCCTGAAATGGTAAAAAACACTTCTACATACTTTTTTAGAAAGACAAGCCAAAAAATGTCCTTGCAAACCAATATTTTCACTCACTCTTTAAGGGTCTAATCCTTGCAAAATCTTAATCTTTTATTTAACACTTTTCTTAGTATAGTTACGTAAGAAATTGCGTAAACAATCAATAGATTCCTGCCGTACACTACAAATACGACTGCAATTCCAAGTGTACACTGACGCTTTAGGCCTTTTCCCTAATACTTCATCAGCTAACACCTCTTCTACATTTCTAGGAACAATTTTCTCTTTCTCAATAGGACAACCATTGTTAACCTCATAAGCACGACCTGTAGTGTCAACTGCATGCAACAACTCATTACTCTGAAGATAACTCTCCTCATTAAAAAAAGGCTCAGAACTTGAACTATGTTTCCATTCACCCCAAAAAATTCTGAAAAATTACTTCTATAAATTACTCTTCTCCACTTACTTATGCTCTTCATTAAATGATTGGCTTATCTAGTGATCGATTTCTTTTGATTACTAAAACAAAACGTTTTTTTTTTAATTCAAAAGCTTTCTCAACTACATTTTCAATACATTTCCTCTTCTTATAAAATGCGGTTTTCTTCTTACAATTCTTTATTAACTTGGTTAAATTCAACAAAATTCTATTATAAAATATCTTCTTCCTTATTTCCTGATATTGGTTTTTCCTCCTTTTACTATATACATTTTTTTCACAAGTTTTTCCATGGTTCTTGTCTTTTCTCTTAGTTGCAGAAACAGTCACAGTATTTTTTACTTTGCGCACACTACTGTTACTGGTTTACAATCTTCGTAGAAAAGTCTTAGTTTTCTTACCAGGACTTTTTTTCTTTTTGTTAACACATTGTTCTTCAGGTAAATGTTGTAGATGAGTTCTCTTTAAATAAACTGCTTTCTTTCGTCCTTTCTTCTTTTCTATTTTAGAAGGCATGGTGATTTTTTTCAGTGATGATCAAAAGAATCTATTATAAAAAATATATATCACTTTAGAAAAATAAATATATCAAATACACTATTATATTACTTATAAGAAGAGAGGAGATATTATGGCAACAAACATAAGAGTATGAATATAGAAGGACTTTCGACAAGAGAAAGAGGACTATGAGACAATAGGAAATATAAATAGAAATGAGGATGTAAGCAGACGCTGCAGTATAAGGGGATAAATAGAGTATGAAAAGACTGGAAAATATGAAGAGATTTTGAGCAGTATGAGGAGAAAAGTGGCAGTATGAGGAGAGAAGGGAGAGTATAAGAAGAAAGACACAGAGTATGAGCAGACAGGGGGGCCGTATAAAAAGAGGTTAGACAAGGGAGTATAAAAAGAAGTGGGACTATTAGGAGACAGACGAGGCAATGAGGACAGAGTGACACTAAGGGGCCCATTAGGATGGCGGGCAGATTACCCCCGCCAAGCTGGCGGTACTCACCGCCAGCCTGGCAGGGGCAATCCACCGGCCAACCCAAACAGAATGACCCCCACCATATTAGCATGGCTGGCGGGTCCACAGCGGTCGGAAAGACCGTCCACCACTTTTCCGTCCCGGTCGCCTTGAAACCTGGGTGGAAAGGGTTTAACATGGTGGCGGTGTCTAATACACACCGCCAGCCATATCATGATTGGCCTCTGCAGATGCCTTTCCGTAGCAGCAATGCTGCCACGGAAAGGCATGCGGTCTTTAATGTGGGGGCCCCCTGCGGGCCCCCAGAGTGAAGGTGTGATTGAGGGTGCACACGGGGGGTACCTGTGGTATCCCCCAGCATTTGCATAAACAAAGCAGCAGGCACCACGCGGTGCCTGCCGCTTTGTGTATGTAAAAGCATACATGCATTTTTAGCATTGTGGCGGGCAGTCCTGAGAGCACCTCCCGCCACAAGTGTAAAAATGCAGGATGCGCCCGCCACTGTGGCGGGCGCATCCTAATACCCCCCACGGGACCCCCGCCCTTATGGTGGGCAGTCCCAACTACCGTGAGGATGGCGGACGAACTAAGTCCACCCACCATCCTAATGACCCCCTAAGAGTACTGAAGGGACTATGACAACAAGCAACACTATAAGGAAATACAAGTGAAAATAAAGAAAGAGGGAAAATATCACAAGAGAGGACACAGTATAAGCAGAGAGAGGTAGACTATGAGAAAAGACTGCGGAGATTATGGAAAATGGTACAAGTATAATTCCTTAATTTACACAGATGCTCAGTGTGATTCTAGACAAATTATTTAAAACCATACATTTTACCAAAACACATTTACCACACTAAAACGTTTAAGTGACTGAAAGCATTCTATATGTATAACCACTACATTTCAGTAGACAATCCTGACTCATTTTGCAAATACATTTCCAATTTGCTGCATTATATTTTTGCCAACAATACATCCAAAAATGAGACACAATAAAACAAGAAAGAGGCCCAAGGGGCTTGTAAATCTTCCCGAAAATGTATGCAGCAGTCTATGTATACTGACTGGAGAATTATTAAAAGAGACATATGATGAGAGAGGGAGGAATAAGAGGTCAGAGGAGAGACTATAAAAAGAAGGGGGACTATTAGGAGACAGAGGGAGACAATAAGGACAGAGGGGGACTAAAAGGACAGGAGGGAGTATGAGAAAAAGTGGCACTGTGAACAAAGACAAATTAAAATAAAGAAAGAAGGGAAATATCAGAAGAGAGGGGACACTATAAGAAGAGAGAGGTAGACTGTGAGAGAGACAGCGGAGATTATGGAAAAAGGTGCAAGTGTAATTCTTTAATTTACACAGACGTTCAGTGTGATTCTAGACGAAAAATTGTGAACCATACATTTCACCAAAACACATTTACTACACTAAAACATTTTAGTTCCTAAACACATTCTATGTATATGACCACTACATTTCAGTAGACAATCCTGGCTCATTTTGCAAATTCATTTCCAATTTGCATCATTATTGTTTTGCCAACATTACATCCCAAAATACAACACAATAGAACAAGAAAGAGGCCCAAGAGGCTTGTAAATCTGCCCAAGAATGTATGCAGCAGTCTATGTATACTGACGCGAGAATTATTAAGAGAGACATATGATGAGAGAGAGAGAAATAAGAGGTCAGAGGATAGACTATCTAAAGAAAGGGGACTATTAGGAGACAATAAGGACAGAGGGGGACTAAAAGGTCAGGAGGGAGTATGAGAAGAAGTGGCACTGTGATGAAAGACAAATTAAAATAAGGAAATAAAGGAAAATATCAGAAGAGGAGGAACACTATAAGCAGAGAGAGGTAGACTTTGAGAGAGACAGCGGAGTTTATGGAAAAAGGTGCAAGTATAATTCTTTAATTTACACAGACGCTCAGAGTGATTCTAGACAAAAAATGTAAACCATACATTTCAGCAAAACACATTTACCACATTAAAACATTTTAGTGACTAAAAAGAAGGGGGACTATTAGGAGACAGAAGGAGACAATAAGGAAAAGATTATCATACATTGTTGCAAATCAAAACAGCAAATGTGTTTGACTTTACACATGGGCGTAAAATCCGTTCCGTTCGTGGAATGTGCGGATTTTCTGCAATTTCGCGGTCCGCGAATCTCGCGAAATTGCAAAAAAATCCTCGAAATCGCCAGATTTTCAAAAACTGAAGTACATGAAGCACTTACAGGGTTACAGCAGGTGCCCTAGTTGAAGCTAATTTCTTTGTAACCATTTACAAAATGGTTACAAAGAAATTAACTTCAACTTGGGCACCTGCTGTAACCCTGTAAGTGCTTCCTGAGCGGCGCCTCCAGAGTTGTTGCCTACTTGCAACTATTCTCTGACCCTGCTCTGAACCTCAAAACAGGGTCAGAGAATAGTAACAAGTATGGCACAATGCTCCAGACTGTCACAAAAATTAAACCACAACAGGAAGCACTTACAGATAAGGAAGCAGCTGCCGGACTTGAAGCTCAAATTCAGTAACACATTACCAGCCCCCGGTTGAGGCTGGGCAGGTGTGCTTTCTCCCCATAATCTACAGTGGTGAACCAGAGGGTGCTGTGATTAACCAAAAGGTGCAGTTGTGAACCAGAGGGTGCTATGATGAACCAGAGGGTGGAAGTGGTGAACCAGAGGGTGGCAGTGGTGAACCAGAGGGTGCTGTGATGAGCCAGAGGGTGGCAGGGATGAACCAGAGGGTGGCAGTGATGAACCAGAGGGTGGAAGTGGTGAACCAGAGGGTGTCAGTGGTGAACCAGAGGGTGGCAGTGGTGAACCAGAGGGTGCTGTGATGAACCAGAGGGTGTTAGTGATGAGCCAGAGGGTGACAGTGATGAACCAGAGGGTGGCAGTGGTGAACCGGAGGGTGGCAGTTATGAACCAGAGGGTGGCAGTGGTGAACCAGAGGATGACAGTGATGAACCAGAGGGTGGCAGTGGTGAACCAGAGGGTGGCAGTGATGAACCAGAGGGTGGCAGTGATGAACCAGAGGGTGGAAGTGGTGAACCAGAGGGAGCTGTGATAAACCAGAGGGTGGCAGTGATGAACCAGAGGGTGGCAGTGGTGAACCAGAGGGTGCTGTGATGAACCAGAGGATGGCAGTGATCAACCAGAGGGTGGCAGTTGTGAACACGAGGGTGGCAGTGATGAACCAGAGGGTGGCAGTGATGAACCAGAGGGTGGCACTGGTGAACCAGAGGGTGCTGCGATGAACCAGAGGGTGGCAGTGATGAACCAGAGGGTGACAGTGATGAACCAGAGGGTGGCACTGGTGAACGAGAGGGTGGCACTGATGAACCAGAGGGTGGCTTTGGTGAACCAGAGGGTGGCAGTGGTGAACCAGAGGGTGGCAGTGATGAACCAGAGGGTGACAGTGATGAACCAGATGGTGGCAGTGGTGAACCAGAGGGTGCTGTGATGAACCAGAGGGTGGCAGTGATGGACCAGAGGGTGACAGTGATGAACCAGAGGGTGGCAGTGGTGAACCAGAGGGTGCTGTGATGAACCAGAGGGTGGCAGTGATGAACCAGAGGGTGGCAGTGATGAACCAGAGGGTGGTAGGGGTGAACCAGAGGGTGGCAGTGAAGAACGAGCGGGGGGCAGTGATGAACCAGAGGGTGCCAGTGATGGCCCACAGGGTGACAGTGGTGAACCAGAGGGTGACAGTGGTGAACCAGAGGGTGCTGTGATGAACCAGATGGTGGCAGGGGTGAACCAGAGGGTGTCAGTGGTGAACCAGAGGGTGGCAGTGGTGAACCGGAGGGTGCTGTGATGAACCAGAGGGTGACAGTGGTAAACCAGAGGGTGGCAGTGGTGAACCAGAGGGTGGAAGTGATGAACCAGAGGGCGGCAGTGATGAACCTGAGGGTGGCAGTGATGAACCAGATGGTGGCAGGGGTGAACCAGAGGGTGGCAGTGGTTAACCAGAGGGTGGAAGTGGTGAACCAGAGGGTGGCAGTGATGAACCAGAGGGTGGCAGTGATGAACCAGAGGTTGGCAGTGGTGACCCAGAGGGAGCTGTGATAAACCAGAGGGTGGAAGTGATGAACCAGAGGGTGGCAGTGGTGAACCAGAGGGTGCTTTGATGAACCAGAGGATGGCAGTGATCAACCAGAGGGTGGCAGTTGTGAACACGAGGGTGCCAGTGATGAACCAGAGGGTGGCAGTGATGAACCAGAGGGTGGCAGTGATGAACCAGAGGGTGATAGTGGTGAACCAGAGGGTGGCAGTGGTGAACCAGAGGGTGGCAGTGGTAAACCAGAGGGTGGCAGTGATGAACCAGAGGGTGGCAGTGATGAACCAAAGGGTGGCACTGCTAAACTGCCCGGGAGCCCTGTGGGTATAAGCCCCTGCGCTGCTGAGCTGCCCAGGGGTTGTGAGCCCACGCGCTACTGAACTGCCCCGGGGCCCAGTGGGTGTGAGCCCCTATGCTGCTGAACTGCCCCGGAGCCCTCTCACTGTGAAAATCAGTTGTGCTCAATTGCCTGGGAGCCCTCTGGGCGTGAGCACACATTGTGCTAAGTGTCCCCCTGCCCCCAGTACCCCAGTACATATATACCCGTACCGCACAGCACCATTATGCTCTTGCACCATGAAGTCTGTTGCCTGGATGCTCCTGATCAGTGTAGGTGGTACCACCATCTGGTGCAGTCAAAATGTAAAGTCATAACTTGCTACACAGCACCAATAAACACGTGTCCCCCCTGGCACCGGTATGCGCATTTACCAGGCGTGGAGCACCCGCATGCCACTGCACCCTCCTGCCCAGCACCAGCATATGCCTGTACGGGGCAGTTTAGTATGAGATGGGACATTGTCCAGCAGGAGCAGCTGCATGCGCCTGAACCCACTGAGCAGGATCCGAATGGCTTTGTACCAACACGCGCATCAGAGCTATCTTGGACATCTGAAGGATTCTGGGGTCCTGTGCCAAACGTATTTTTGCATCCATGAGTTTCCCGAGCATCATCCCCGTATAGCTCCTGTGACCAGGAGGCTGTTTTCTCCTCATTTGCTGCTCTGCTCGGTCTCTGACCCTTTATAAACGAGATGCATGTGAACTCGCATAGAATCCCTGCCCGTTTGGCCCCATCCACCACAAACTAGCAGTATGAAACGTCTTCCCGCCCGTCCCCACTATAATGGCCAGCTCGCTCAAGGGACCTCGGTGCCTTTTGGCGCGCTGGCAAAGTTACAGGCACACCTGGTCACATATTTGTGCAAATGGCGAACGTGCAGACTTTTTTTGCAATTTAGCAAGAATTTGCGGGCCGCGAATTCGCAAATTTCGCCCGTACTTAGCTTAATTGACTTGTCAATATACCAGCTTATATTTTAAGTAATGTTCTTTACTATCAGTTTTTTGTAACCAATACATGTCAGGCTTTTAAAAAACAGAAAATTGCACCCTACTTTTGTAGCTAGTAACATTTCAAACAACCAATCGCTTTTTTTAAAAACTCCACTTATCCACCATTTTAGAAAAAAAAAATCTTCAAACTGCCCTTTCATTTACAGAGACCATCTGAGTGCATCAAGACCTTGAAGATGCTTACAGTGTGGATTGTGGGACACAGATATATGTTCTGGAGTGAAAGGTACGCACAACAGAAAGAAATTCACAAAGACCTAGGTTTATCACATGTAGACATTAAATGGATTGGGCAGAGAGGGTTAAAGTGGCACCAATTGATGCCATTGGTGAAATCCTTTATGCATCTCCAACACCCTAACCTCATAATTGTGTACTGTGGTAGCAATGACCTAGGCACTGTGACTGGGGTAGGACTGGAAATGTTTATGAAGGACACCTTTACAGAACTGATGTCACTTTCCCCCCAAACTGCCTTTGTCTATTCTAATATATGTCAAAGTCAGAAATGGAACTTTTTAGAGCCACCCAACATGTAAACACATACACTTCATAAATATCTAAAAATATTTTACTTTTTCTAGCTTAGGTACGGTTATGGGACGGCTTACAGACTTCCCACCGTACGTCATACTAACGAGCATGGTACGCGTACGTTAAATCTATAGTAAAAACAAAAAATAGCGTCTATTACTAATTTTTTATAATCCCGGGGACCCCATCCCCTGGGGCTAAAATACAACGTTGGGGACCGTGGGGGGAGCCCCAATTCCCCACGGCTCCCCCTTGTCCTTTGGGAACCGGCATTGCTTTTCGTCAGAGAGAGCAGCTAACATGCTGCTCTCTCTGATGAAAAGCAGTTTGCTGTGCTAGGGTGGGTGCTGCAAGGCTCCCGCCCTACCATAGCAAACAGCAGTGTCCCGGGGGTAGGCACCCCGGGACACTGCATGAGCCAGCCCTGGGGAGGTGGAGGTCCCCAGGGCCACCACAAGGCTCCAGGAGGGGGGCAGTGCAGCCTCCCTCCCAACATTGAAAACCCCCGGGGGATGGTGGTCCCCGGGGCTGGGGGGTCCATCACGGACCCCCCTATATTCAATATTACAGCCCCGGGTAGGTGGCGGTCCCAGGGGCAAGTGGGGGGGGCAAAGAGCCCTCCACACAGGATTTTTTTTTTTAAAACAAAGCCCCCGGGGGTAGCGGTCCCCGGGGCTGCATGGGGGCTGTAAGCCCCCCTGCATCATTAATAACAAAGCCCTGGGGGGTGGTGGTCCCTGGGACTGCGGGGGGGCTGTGTGCCCCGCAAGCATATTTACTTTGCTCCGGTGGTGGCGGTCCCCGGGGCAGTGTGGGGTGGATTGGACCCCACCAGACATTTTCCATAATACCCCCGGGATTTGGTCCCCGCGGGGGCTAATAAAGAAAAAAACCAGACCAGATTTTTTTTTGTTCACGGCGTACGCATACCTACGTGTACCCCGCGATTAAAAAAAAAATTAGGGGGGCCTTGGAGGTCCCTGAGCAGGCCTAGGGGGTCAGGGTGTTTCTACCCTGCCACCTTTGCGTGTTTTCCACCTTTGTTTCACTGCTTTCTTGTGCCTCGGTTCTACCGAGGGACAAGATGGCTGCCAACACTTCCTGATTTGGAGTCTTGACAGACAGTTGTCAGCCAATGAGCATGCAACTCGTGCTCATAATGGTACTCTTCACAGTACGCTTGCCGTACGTGTACAGTAAGCGCCTATAGATATACTTATGATTTTACTTATGATTTTCTCAGGAACTACTGAACGGATTTACACCATTTAACAAAAATTGTGATCTGCGAACCGAACTCTACCTTTTTGCCACATTTGGTGTAATTCTGTTCTGCCGTTCGGGCTGTAGCCCTGGCTAAAGGTCCTACGCAAAATTGCATGGGGAAAAAAAGTTTTGGAACCCCCCCTTTTTTCTCAGCCCCTGCTTCACGAATCACCCCCAAATTTTCAGGGAAGGAGCTGAGCGGAGCAGGCCATTTTCTTGGAGAAATTCTCTGGCGCCAAAGTTATTCCAAATAGAATGTTGCAGATTTCCTATGGAAACTTGGTCCTAACTATAACTACCTAAAGGCGACCGCCAGTAGGTAATATATATATATATATATATATATTCACTGAAAAAACCATAGGTTATAGACCATATATAGTTAGGAATTAGCATTTACAAAACCTTATTTTACTCACACAAAACCATTGAAATTCGCATATATAGTTAGTTGCACTAACTATATATCGCGCACCCGCAATCCACTGCTGATCATGTCACATATTACATCATTCATGACATGGTCAGTGACATCACTGATGACATCACTGATGACATCTCAAATAACATCACTGATGACATCACTGATGACATCTCAAATGACATCACTGATGACATCACTGATGACATCTCAAATGACATCACTGATGACATCACTGATGACATCACTGATGACATCTCAAATGACTTCACTGATGACATCACTGATGACATCACTGATGACATCTCAAATGACATCACTGATGACATCACTGATGACAACATCCAGTGACTGTATGTTTCTGTAAAGTTAAAATATGTCTTACATATTGAAGAATGAGTGGATGTATAAGTGTCTGGATGAAGGATTTAGTAGGTGCATGACTGACTGTATGAGTGAGTGATTAAATGTGTCTCACTGAGTGCATGGGTTAGTGACTAAACTGTCTTAATTTGTGCATCATTATGTCTGTTGTTCTGTAAACTGCTGCATGTGTTGATCAGTAGCTATATGAGTAACTATATGGGTTATTGATTGGTTGCCCAAGTATTTGTATGGGAGACTGAGTGTGTGTGTGGGTGGCTGGGAGGTGTATGACTCTGTGCATAGATGTGTGAGCAGTTGATTCACTAGATGTATGGGTTCAAAAGTGCATGTGGAAACAGCTGCATGGGCGGTTGACTGTGTGCATGAGTGTATTGGTGAGTGAATAGATATCTCAGTGCTACATGTCAAAGTAAGTACATATGTAAAACACAGTACATGTGAGAGTTGACATATATAAATAACTGTGCATAAGAGCCAGTGAATGTGTGAGTGGCTGTATGGATCATTGTGAACTTGTATCAGGGATTGTATAAGAGAGTAAATATGTGTTAGTATATGTTTGAATAAGTAAGGTGTGTATAACTGTATAGTTGAGGAAATGGAGGTGTGATTGATTCTTTGCATGACTGACTAGGTGTGTGAGTAACTCCATGGATGAGTGACAGTCTGTGAGTGTCTGTTTACAATGAGTGTATCTAAGGTTACATTAGAGTCTGAAGATGTTCATCGTATTATCACATGAATGATGTCATCAGTGATGTGATCAGTAATGTCAAATGAGATGTCATCAGTGATGTCATCAGTGATGTCATTTGAGATGTCATCAGTGATGTCATCAGTGAAGTCATTTGAGATGTCATCAGTGATGTCATCAGTGATGTCATCAGTGATGTCATTTGAGATGTCATCAGTGATGTCATCAGTGATGTCATTTGAGATGTCATCAGTGATGTCATCAGTGATGTTATTTGAGATGTCATCAGTGATGTCATCAGTGATGTCACTGACCATGTCATGAATGATGTAATATGTGACATGATCAGCATTGGATTGCGGGTGCGCGATATATAGTTAGTGCAACTAACTATATATGCGAATTTCAATGGTTTTGTGTGAGTAAAATAAGGTTTTGTAAATGCTAATTCCTAACTATATATGGTCTATAACCTATGGTTTTTTCAGTGAATTTTCAAGGTTTTGTAAATGCTAATTCCTAACTATATATGGTCTCTAACCTATGGTTTTTTCAGTGAATTTCAATGGTTTTTTAATAGCAAATATCAAAAGCTGTCGAATGTCAAGTACGTGGTAAGTAAAAATATTTTCGTGTTTATGCACACTGATCTGCTTTTAATGCTGCCCCCCCCCCTCATTTCTATTAGGAGTACTCTCTCTTTGCAGATAGTGAAGGGTAGTTAACGCAGCCCTTTGCCCACGTTGTAATCCGTCGTGCCTGCTTCTCTCTCCATTTGATTGATTGTTATCCAAGCATTTACTGTTTTAGAATTGGTTCTCTTTGGTTCATTCTCTATTTACAAACAAGCACAGAGTCGCAATACTCTGTTTAGTCTTTGCAGATAGTGAAAAATCGTGTAAAAAAACAAAAGGAATCGAGCAAAATCAGTAGGCCACTAATGGGATCTCTTTTTGACCTCGCTAAAATAGAAACATTAGGAACAACCCCTCATGAGAAATACGAAACTAGTGAGATGAACTGAGCTCCACACCATGATGGCTGCAAGACAGCTCGGCTCCGCCACCCACCCCGCCCAAAATAACGATAAACTCTATGCAAATATTACAAATATATACAACACACCAGCAAAGTAACAGGGTAAAACATTTTATTAAATAACTATTTACATAACTATTTTATACTTTTTGTTGCCCGATCCGGCTAGCTCAATCGATCGAGCATGAAACTCATGCATTCTTATAGTTCAAAGGTTTGAGGAGTGCTTGTTAGACTGTCTGAAGCTTATTTGCACCTGCTACAGCTTCACTATTCTCAATGTAAGTGGGGGCTGTTTGAGGACGTGACTGCATTTGAAAACAATGTGATGCGGTGCCTCCCTGAACCGCTTGACGGAGGCCCCCGAGGGACGGTGTGATGGCGCGGACTCGGAGGGGGCGCTTGGCTCCGGCCCCCTCCCCAAGTCGTGTTGCCCTGGTGTGGCCTGAGATCGCCCCCGACATAGGTGGCCGGCTCCCGGGGTCAAGCTGAACTTTTTGCCTTTTGGTGACTCTTCCATTCTTGACCTTGTCACACAATCCGTTTGACCTAAAGACACGCTGTAGTGGGGCGCCCCTTTACCGTTTCACTTGCCATTCCGCCCGCTTTTGCTACACTGTGCCTCTTCCGCTATTCAGCTGTTTACCGCCCGCTCTTGCGACTACAGCGTCTCGCTCACCATGTAGTTGAGTTGCTCCCGCTCTTGCGGTACAGCGATAGGCGGCTGCCACAGGACTCTCAAAATGGCGGCCGGCTCTTCAGATTTGGGCGTGGTCCACTAAAATAGCCCTGCGACACCTTGGAACTCGGACGCTTGTCTGCTAGGGCTTGGGCTCCATTCTCGAAAGCGTCCCCTCAGCCTTGAAGATTCTACAAAAGTCTTGGGGGCCCCCGACTCCCGCAGGCTTCTGGTGGGGAGCGGCTGCGATGATTGCTCGTGGAATGGCCACGACGGAGCTACGAGATGGTGGTGCTCTAATGCTGACGCCAGCTTCAGTCTGAAACATCCAGAAACACTGTAGACTACCAATTCGATCAGTTCCGGTAGCGCCCCAACGTGACCCGGTAGAGAAGAACTTGCCCTCCCCTCTTTGACTGATGGTTCTTGTTGCCTGTCCCTTCTGTTGTCATTTAACAGAACTATTTAGCCTGCTGAAAGGGGTTGTGTTCCGACCGCTGGTTGGTGGAGACATTTTGACTATATTCTGGACCTGCATTGTCGCGTAATGCGTCATATGACGCACCGCGTTAGCGCATCCGGAAGTGCTCCGGTGCGCGAAGCGCAGCTTCCCGGAAGCGATCCGGGGCGCGGCGCGCAGCGTGTAACGTAAGCATAACAGGTCATGTGACTTGTTAATAAAACTTTTCATTGGTTCATTTTACTTTTCTTATTCTAATGATGAAAGGCTTGGTCATATGACCTAAAAATTACACTTTTTATTACTTTCGAACATTATTTTTTCTTAAACATATATGTTATAATGTTCCAAGCTAATGTACTTTCCCGGAAAATTTACAACTGTCCTGCAAGTAAAATATATTCCTTTTTCGAGAAAAAGGGCGTTTCTTCATCCCATGACGGAGCCGTTGAGCAAAAGAGGCTCGGCCTGCTGTCTTAGTCGCCGATACGCCTGAATATCAGATTCTTATCGATCACTTTATGTTGCAGGAGTAGAAAACACAACAGCCCTTGACCATTTATCTTTACTGCGTTCCTGCGTATTATACCTTTTACCCTTCATGTAATTGGACTGCTTTATTTTACTTGCCTTTTACTGATTCGAAAACAGTGACTATTATTAAAAACTTTACCAATGTAAATACTACTACCATGTTTTCTTTTAAAAACCTTTATTGTGAAAATGTCAGTATACAAATACGGGCCTATAACCACGTGGGCCGGCCACGGAGCAAACTGTAATCGTATATGATGAGGAGACATTTACACTGTAGAGGAACGTAACGGGCGGGCCATTAGGTTGCAAGAACTAAGGTGTCTAACAGTTGCGGAATCGGTGGACGTACATTTTATAATTAAAATACGATAGGGCCAGTTACAATAAAATTATCTAGATATACATTTGCGGGCAAGTACCATGGGTGACGTTAATTCGAACTTTCAATAGTACAGTAATCAATAACACATCAGAACTTAATATCAATAGGGATGTCGAAATATTCAATCAATTCTCGTCCCCGCCCGCCATGTGCTTCAAAACTGCATACGTATCTCGTGATATCAAGGTTGTGCAACCAGTACACAACAAGGAGTTACGAGTCCCATTTATTCCGGCGCCATTTTGGGCGAGGATGGGCAGGTCCAGGATATAGTCAAAATGTCTCCACCAACCATCGACTATGATGATGTTCATATGCTGTATTTATTAGAGTAACACTCATCTGTCCACATGAAATTAATTTGCCACAATCTAAACATGTCATTTTAATCTTTCCAAAGTTCTTCTGAATATTTGGGACCCTTTCCCTTGCCTCTGATGCTGTCATTGCCACTTCTTTGGTGAATGTACTGGCAGGTCGGGGGTTGTCCTCCGAATCTCTCTTTTGTGCAGCACTATAATTAATCGGTGCCACCTCTCCATATGACGATGCATGGTATAATTACCATAACTATATATTTTTTTGGTTCTTCTGGAGAGTACATCGTGGCAGATGAGGCAGGTAACGTACCGGGCATTTACCTTTTTTGCATGTTGAGGAAAGGAAAACAAATTCGAGCGTCCGAGTTCTAAGGTGTCCCAGGGCCATTTTAGTGGACCAGGCCCAAATCCAAAGAACAGGCCGCCATTTTGAGAGTCCTGTTGCAGCCGCCTGTCGCTGTAGCAGCAAGAGCGGGCGAAACTCAGCTAGACGGCGCTCCACTGCAGATGAAGTGCCTCAACCTGGAGAGGCGGGAGAGGCTCGTTTGCGCCGCCTCCCCCCCCCTTCGGGCACCCCACGCCGACTTTCGGCGCAGCATTGTAGGATGGCCACACCAGTGCGGCAACTTGCTGGACACCACCTCGGTGCCAACCGAATCTCAGCGCCTTGTGGTGTCTTCCATTCCGAAAATATTGTTGGCAGCATTTTGAAAGGAAAGATAAACAGCCGTTTGTGGCCCTCACTACACCGTTCTCCTAGTGAGTCTCACATTGTTACATTTAGGAAGAATGTTGAAGAGTAGTATGTTGAAAATCTGAAGCCATTGTTCTACAAACTCTCAACCAGCCTTGGATGGAAAAATCCTGAAGAATGTACAAACTGAAAACCAGTTTTTGTCTGTATAGCATCAGCAGCAACGCTTGAGTCAGCTTTGTGTGAAGCCGCCTTTTTGATTCAATCAATAGCGTCCCCCTGCACACATTCAGGGACCTGGTTGTGTCTTCAGGTCAAACGGATTGTGGGACAAGATGCACAAAGGAAAAGGAAAAAAGTTCCGCCGGACCCAGGGAAGGCGGCCGCCTATGTCATGGGCGATCTTAGGCCACACCAGGGCAATAGTGAAGCTGCAGCAGGTGCAAATAAGCTTCAGACAGTGTTACAAGCGCTGCTCAGAATTCTCAATTGAGTGGGTGCAACTCAGCTGAATGGCGGATTTTGGCACAGTGTACCAAAAGCGGGCGGAATGGCAACTGAAACGGTAAAGGGGCGCCCCACTACAGCAGACGAGGCCCGTTCACGCCGCCTCACCCCCCCCCCGGGGCGCCCCACGCCGTTATTCGGAGCAGCATTGTAGGATACCAAAACCAGTGCGGCAACTTACTGGACATTACCTGGGTGCCATCCACATCTCAGCGCGTTCTGCTGCCTTGGGACTATTCGCACAACAGACCGCTACTGACGAGGCCTCCCCCCGCACCACGCCGTTTTTCGGAGCTGCATTGTAGGATACCAAAAACCAGTGCGGCACCCAGGTAACATCACCTGGGTGCCGTCCAGAACTCAGCACGTTGTGCTGCCTTGGGACTATTCGCACAAAACACAGCTACTGACCATTGTTGCTTCTTTTTTCAAAAAAATGTTTAAATGTATTTACTGTTTTTGTTGCGTTGTATATATTTATAAGTTATTAAAGTTTTATAATCCTACTACTTTGTTGGAGTGCTATATATTTTTAATGTGACACATAATTGTAAAAACTTTGATGTACAAAGAGGCATCCCTGGAATCTTCCGCTTCAGGATCGGTCCCCTCCCCAAACACAATATAGGATGGTTTTCAGATAGTAGGAACGCGTGTGGTGTGACGGATCTCATCGGGTGGGGGCCTTGATCTACTGTAACTCCTTTGAAGAGGGGTGATTCTTTACAGCTGGGGCCATAAACTACATCTGCAAGGCTAGGTGATAGCCTGGGACCGGCCTGGACAATCGGACACAGAGGAAGAGGAGTGTCAGAGGGTGCGGTAGTGAATAGGGTGAAAGGGAGGTGTCGGGCGGGCACAGGGTGTGATTCTCAAGGAAGAGCAGCGCAGATGGGGGGAGGTTTATTGCCCATGCATAAGACAGAGAGCGGGGGTGACCAGTGCCTGGGGGAGATGCTTGCGAGGGTGGGGAGCCATGCTAAGGATCGACAGCGTGCAGAGAGTGGGTCTGGTCAAGGCATCTAAAATGGCTGCCGTGCACGACAAAAGTGTGGCATTTGAAAAAAGGCAAGATGGCGCAGACAATGTTTTTCAACACTTCCTGATTTCCTTCGAATCGAACGTTAACAGACGTTATCTCTCCCACACTACCGGTCCCCCTGGGCTTAAACGCCGAGATGGTAGGGACTGCATCCCGTGGAGATAGGCCGAGACGTCACTCATCAGAAAAAAAAAAAGTCTATAAACATACAATAAGTTAAAAGTCAATCATTCTTGTTTCCTTGTAGTACGCTCCCCAGTCCGCTTTCCGTTACGCGTACCGGGCGCACCCCACGAAAAAAAACATTTTTGTTTGTTTTTTTGCCCCGCGGGGCCCTTTTAAAGCCTCCACATCAAACCTAGGGGGTCAGGGAGGATCTACTATACCCCCTTATGGTCATTTCTCCCTTTGTTTTGGCCTCCTCTTGTCTCTCGATCCTACCGAGAGACAAGATGGCGGCCGCTCCGGACTGTTTAGAATGTTGACAGACACCGGAGAGCCAATCAGCTTCGCTTCGCGAAGTTCCGTTACGCGTCAAGTACGCGAACCGGAGCGCTACCCGGAGCGCTGTTACAGATATATATCTTTTTTTGAACGTTAATTTCTCAAAATCCACTGGAGCACATATATTGAGACCTAGCAAAGGCACATCGGGCTACCAGTCCCTACAATTTTGCCAAGTTTCGTGCAAATCCATTCAGCCGTTCGGGCTAAAAGTGAGGCCAACCGCCCTATGGAAATTAACATGGGAAAAACGTGTTTTGGGACCCCCCTTTCTTCTCGGCCCCCCCTTGACGAACCCCCCCCAAATTTTCAATGGCTGCTCAGAAACAAAATGTTCCATTTTCCTGAAAATTTCAGACAATTCCGTCCACAAACGCCAAAGCTATTAGACATAGAATTTTCAAAAATCCCATAGAGCAAAAAATCCTAACTATATATACCTACTGGCGACCGCCAGTAGGTAATATATAGTTAGGATTTTTTCTCTATGGGATTTTTGAAAATTCTATGTCTAATAACTTTGCCGTTTGTGGACGGAATTGGCTGAAATTTTCAGGAAAATGGCACATTTTGTTTCTGAGCAGCCTTTGAAAATTTGGGGGGGGTTCGTCAAGGGGGGGCCGAGAAAAAAGGGGGGTCCCAAAACGCGTTTTTCCCATGTTAATTTCCATAGGGCGGTTGGCCTCACTTTTAGCCCGAACGGCTGAATGGATTTGCACGAAACTTGGCAAAATTGTAGGGACTGGTAGCCCGATGTGCCTTTTGTAGGTCTCAATATATGTGCTCCAGTGGATTTTGAGAAATTAACGTTTAAAAAAAGATATATATCTGTAAGCGCGGACCGGGCAGCGGCCTAGGACGCGTACTTTTCGCGCAACGGAGCTTTGTGAAGCGAAGCTGATTGGTTCTCCGGCGTCTGTCAACATTCCAAACAGTCCGTAGTGGCCGCAAACAGTCCGTAGTGGCCGCCATCTTGTCTCTCGGTAGGATCGAGAGACAAGAGGAGGCCAAAGCGAAGGGGTAAATGACCATAAGGGGGAATAGTAGATCCTCGCTGACCCCCTAGGTTTGATGTGGAGGTTTTAAAAGGGCCCCGCGGGGCAAAAAAAAAAAATTATAATAATAATCTTACGGCTGAATGGATTTGCACGAAACTTGGCAAAATTGTAGGGACTGGTAGCCCGATGTGCCTTTGCTAGGTCTCAATATATGTGCTTCAGTGGATTTTGAGAAATTAACGTTCAAAAAAAGATATATATCTGTAACAGCGCACCGCTTCGCGTACTTTTCGCGTTACGGAGCTTTGCGAAGCGAAGCTGATTGGCTCTCCGGTGTCTGTAAACATTCCAAACAGTCCGTAGCGGCCGCCATCTTGTCTCTCGGTAGGATCGAGAGACAAGAGGAGGCCAAAGCGAAGGGGCAAATGACCATAAGGGGGCATAGTAGATCCTCGCTGATCCCCTAGGTTTGATGTGGAGGTTTTAAAAGGGCCCCGCGGGGCAAAAAAAATAAATAATAATAATAATCGAACGGCTGAATGGATTTGCACGAAACTTGGTAAAATATTAGGGACTGGTAGCCCGATGTGCCTTTGCTAGGTCTCAATATATGTGCTTCAGTGCATTTTGAGAAATTAACGTTCAAAAACAAGATATATATCTGTAACAGCGCTCCGCTTCGCGGAGATAAAATTATATCTGTATTACCTAGCTGTTGCTAACACCAGTTAGCGACGGCTAGTAGGAGATAGCGACCATCTTGGGCCCCACTTTGCATGTGAGTGATATTTATCACTAATGACATGCAAAGTGGGCATGCCAAGATGTTAGCGACTGGAAACAGTCGCTAACATCGCTATCTCCTATTATCAACTTTTGGAAATATTCGAGATAAGCGCGAATATCTCCAAAAAGTAACAGCTGCCCTGAGCAGTTCTTAGCCATGTTATCCTATGGGAGGTGGATAACATGGCTAAGAGGATTAGCTCGGTAATGCATGAATATCGCTGAGTTTTCAGCGATATTAATGCATTGCGGTCGGTTTTTATCGTATTTGCGATAAACTTTGATAATAGCAAGGTTTATCTGCGATAATTTCTGACGGTAAAAAAATCTTTGCAATGCATCGTTAGGGATAAATATCGCTTAACTTTGGTAATATGCCCCAACGTCTGTTAACGTTCGATTCGAAGGAAATCAGGAAGTGTTGAAAAACATTGTCTGCGCCATCTTGTCTTTTTTCAAATGCCACACTTTTGTCGTGCACGGCAGCCATTTTAGATGCCTTGACCAGACCCACTCTGTGCACGCTGTCGATCCTTAGCATGGCTCCCCACCCTCGCAAGCATCTCCCCCAGGCAGTGGTCACCCCCGCTCTCTGTCTTATGCATGGGTAATAAACCTCCCCCCATCTGCGCTGCTCTTTCCTGAGAATCACACCCTGTGCCCGCCCGACACCTCCCTTTCGCCCTATTCACTACTGCACCCTCTGACACTCCTTTTCCTCTGTGTCCGATTGTCCAGGCTGGTCCTAGGGTATCAGCTAGCCCTGCAGATGTAGTTTATGGCCACAGCTGTAAAGATTCACCCCTCTTCAAAGGAGTTATAGTAGATCAAGGCCCACACTCGATGAGATCGTCACAGCAGAAGCGTTGCTATTATCTGAAAACCATCCTGTATTGTGATTGGGGAGGGGACCGAGCGTGAAGCGGAAGATTCCAGGGATGACTCTTTGTACATCAAAGTTTTTACAATTATGTGTCACATTAAAAATATATAGCACTCCGACAAAGTAGTAAGATTATAAAACTTTAATAATTTATAAATATATACAAGAAAACAAAAATAGTAATAACATATAAACATTTTTAGGGAAAAACAACGAAGTAGCGGTCGGCTGTGCGAATAGTCCCAACGCAGCACAACGTCCAGATTTCCGGCGTGGGGCGGGTCATCAGTAGCAAACTGTTGTGCGAATAGTTCCAAGGCAGCAGAACGCGCTGAAATCTAGATGACACGAAAGTGATGTCTAGTAAGTTGCCACCCAGCAAATAACGGCGTGGGGCGTCGCGGGGGGTGGGTCTTCAGTAGCAAACTGTTGTGCGAATAGTTCCAAGGCAGCAGAACGATGGCACCAAGGTGATGTCCAGTAAGTTGCCGCACTGGTTTTGGTATCCTACAATGCTGCTCCGAATAACGGCGTGGGGCGCCCCGGGGGAGGCGGCGTGAACGGGCCTCTCCGGGTGGAGTGTCATCTGTTGTAGTGGGGCGCCCCTTTACCGTTTCAGTTGCCATTCCGTCCGTTTTTGGTCCACTGTGTCAAAAGCCGCAATTCAGCTGAGTTGCGCCCACTCTTGCGGTGCAGCGATAGGCGGCTGTCACAGGACTCTCAAAATGGCGGCAGGCTCTTTCCTTTTTGGGCCTGGTCCACTGAAATGGCCCTGGGACACCTTGGAAATCGGACGCTTGTCTGCTAGGTCTTGGACCCCATTCTCGAAAGCGTCCCCTCCGCCTTGAGAATTCATCAAAAGTTTTGGGGGCCCCGACTCCTGCAGGCTTCTGGTGGGGAGCGGCTGCCATGATTGCTCGCGGAATGACTACGACGGAGCTACGAGATGGTGGTGCTCTCATGCTGACGCCAGCTTCAGTCTGAAACATCCAGAAACAAGGTGGGGCTTTCATCGTTTGGAAAAAAAAAAAGTTTTCATCCAATGAAAAGTGTTGTTTTTAGGTCATATGATCAAGCCTTCCATCATTAGGAAACCAAAAGTAAAATGAACCAATGAAAAGTTTTATAAACAAGTCACATGACCTGTTATGCGGCATAGGGTATAAAATGCGGAGAAAATACGTTGGCACGTGAGGCGGCGTCAGTAGCGGACCGATGTGCGAATAGGCCGAAGGCAGCACAACGCGCCAAGATCCGGATGGCACCGAGGTGGTGTCCAGCAAGTTGCAGCACTGGTGTGGCCATCCTACAATGTTGAAAGTCGGCGTGGGGCGCCCCGTTGGCCTGTGAGTTTGCGTCAGTAGCGGACCGATGTGCGAATAGGCCGAAGGCAGCACAACGCGCCAAGATCCGGATGGCACCGAGGTGGTGTCTAGTAAGTTGCCGCACTGGTGTGGCCATCCTACAATGCTGAAAGTCGGCGTGGGGCGCCCTGTTGGCCTGTGAGATGGTGTCAGTAGCGGACTGATGTGCGAATGGGGCCAAAGGCAGCGCAACAATATTTTCTGACGAGAAGACACCACAAGGCGCTGAGATGCCAAGATCCGGATGGCACCGAGGTGATGTCTAAGTTGCGGACTGATGTGCGAATGGGGCCAAAGGTAGCGTAACAATATTTTCTGTATGGAAGATACCACTAGGCGTTGAGATGCCAAGATTCGGATGGCACCGAGGTGATGTCTAGCAAGTTGGTGTGGTCATCCTACAATGCTGAAACTCGGCGTGGGTCGCCCCATTAGCCTGTGAGATGGCGTCAGTAGCGGACCGATGTGCGAATAGGCCGAAGGCAGCACAACGCGCCAAGATCCGGATGTCACAGTGGTGGTTTCATAGTTGAGAGGCACTTCATCTGCAGTGGGGCGCCGAGATCCGGATGGCACCGAGGTGATGTCTAGCAAGTTGCTGTACTGGTGTGGTCATCCTACAATGCTGAAAGTCGGCGTGGGGCGCCCCATTAGCCTGTGAGATGGCGTCAGTAGCGGACTGATGTGCGAATGGGGCCAAAGGCAGCACAACGCGCCAAGATCCGGATGGCACCGAGGTGGTGTCCAGCAACTTGCCGCACTGGTGTGGCCATCCTACAATGCTGCGCCGAAAGTCGGCGTGGGGCGCCCCGTTGGCCTGTGAGTTCGCGTCAGTCAGTGGGGGCTGTTTGAGGATCTGACTGCATTGGAAAGCAATGTGATGCTGTGCGTCGCCCCCAAGATGGAGGTTCCTCGGCTGCAGTGGGGCGCCCCTTGGTGTTTCACTCGCTATGCAGCTGAGTTGCGCGCGCACTTGTGGCGAATAGGCCGAAGGCAGCACAACGCGCCGAGATCTGGATGGCACCGAGGTGGTGTCCAGCAATTTGCCGCACTGGTGTGGCCATCCTACAATGCTGCGCCGAAAGTCGGCGTGGGGTGCCCCGTTGGCCTGTGAGGTGGCGTCAGTAGCGGACCGATGTGTGAATAGGCCGGAACCAGCACAAGGCGCCAAGATCCGGATGGCACCGAGGTGGTGTCATAGTTGAGAGTTCTGAGCAGCGCTTGTAACACTGTCTGAAGCTTATTTGCACCTGCTGCAGCTTCACTATTGCCCTGGTGTGGCCTAAGATCGCCCATGACATAGGCGGCCACCTCCCGGGGTCCGGCGGAACTTTTTTCCTTTTCCTTTCTGCATCTTGTCCCAAATTCGTTTGACCTGAAGACACGACCAGGTCCCTGAATGTGTGCAGGGGGACGCTATTGATTGAATCAAAATGGCGGCTTCACACAAAGCTGACTCAAGCGTTTTCTGGTGGTTTCATAGTTGAGAGGCACTTCATCTGCAGTGGGGCGCCGAGATCCGGATGGCACCGAGGTGATGTCTAGCAAGTTGCTGTACTTGTGTGGTCATCCTACAATGCTGAAACTCGGCGTGGGTCGCCCCATTAGCCTGTGAGATAGCTGTTCTTTGGATTTGGGCCTGGTCCACTAAAATGGCCCTGGGACACCTAAGAACTCGAACGCTCGATTTTTTTTTCCTTTCCTGTACATGCAAAAAAAGGTAAATGCCCGGTATGTTACACGCTTCATCTGCCACGATGAACTCTCCAGAGGAAACGAAAAAATATATAGTTGTGGTAACTATACCATGCATCGTCATATGGAGAGGTGGCACCAATTAATTATAGTGCTGCATAAAAGAGAGATTTGGAGGAGAACCCCTGACCTGCTAGTACATTCATCAAAGAAGTGGCACTGAGAGCTTCAGAGGCAAGGGAAACGGTCCCAAATATTTAGAAGAACTTTGGAAAGATTAAAATGACATGTTTAGATTGTGGTAAATTAATTTCATGTGGGCAGATGAGTGTTACTCTAATAAATACAGCATATGAACATCATCATAGTCGATGGTTGGTAGAGACATTTTGACTATATCCTGGACCTGCCCGTCCTCGCCCAAAATGGCGCCGGAATAAATGGGACTCGTAACTCCTTGTTGTGTACTGGTTGCAGAACCTTGAAATCACGAGATACGTATGCAGTTTTGAAGCACATGGCGGGCGGGGACGAGAATTGATTGAATATTTCGACATCCCTATTGATATTAAGTTCTGATGTGTTATTGATTACTGTACTGTTGAAAGTTCGAATTAACGTCACCCATGGTACTTGCCCGCAAATGTATATCTAGATAATTTTATTGTAACTGGCCCTGTCGTATTTTAATTATAAAATGTACGTCCACCGATTCCATAACTGTTAGACACCTTAGTTCTTGCAACCTAATGGCCCGCCCGTTACGTTCCTCTACAGTGTAAATGTCTACTCATCACATACGATTACAGTTTGCTCCGTGGCCGGCCCACGTGGTTATAGGCTCGTATTTGTATAATGAAATTTTCACAATAAAGGTTTTTAAAAGAAAACATGGTAGTAGTATATATATTGGTAAAGTTTGTAATAATAGTCACTGTTTTAGAATCATTAAAAGGCAAGTGAAATAAAGCAGACCAATTACATGAAGGGTAAAAGGTATAATACGAAGGAACGCAGTAAAGATAAATGGTCAAGGGCTGTTGTGTTTTCTATTCCTGCAACATAAAGTGATCGATAAGAATCTCATATTCAGGCGTATCGGCGACTAAGACAGCAGGTCGACCCTCTTTTGCTCAACGGCTCCATCATGGGACGAAGAAACGCTCTTTTTCTCGAAAAAAGAATATATTTTACTTGCAGGACAGTTGTAAAATTTCCGGGAAAGTACATTAGCCTGGAACATTATAACATATATTTAAGAAAAAATAATGTTCGGAAGTAATGAAAAGCGTAATTTTTAGGTCATATGAGCAAGCCTTTCATCATTACAATAAGAAAAGTAAAATGAACCAATGAAAAGTTTTATTAACAAGTCACATGACTTGTTATGCTTACGTTACGCGCTGCGCGCCCCGGATGACTTCCGGATGCGCTAACGCGGCGCGTCATATGACGCATTACGCGACAACGCAGGTCCAGAATATAGTCAAAATGTCTCCACCAACCAGCGGTCGGAACACAACCCCTTTCAGCAGGCTAAATAGTTCTGTTAAATGAGAACAGAAGGGACAGGCAACAAGAACCATCAGTGAAAGAGGGGAGGGCTAGTTCTTCTCTACCGGGTTACATTGGGGCGCTACCGGAACTGATCGAATTGGTAGTCTACAGTGTTTCTGGATGTTTCAGACTGAAGCTGGGGTTAGCATGAGAGCAGCATCATTTCGTAGCTCCGTCGTGGCCATTCCGCAACCAATCATGGCAGCCGCTCTTTATCGTTATTTTGGGCGGGGTGGGTGGCGGAGCCGAGCTGTTTTGCAGCCATCATTGTGTGGAGTTCAGTTCATCTCACTAGTTTTGTATTTGTCATGAGGGGTTGTTCCTAATGTTTCTATTTTAGCGAGGTCAAAAAGAGATCCCATTAGTGGCCTACTGATTTTGCTCGATTCCTTTTCTTTTTTTTTACACGATTTTTCGTTATCTGCAAAGACTAAACAGAGTATTGCGACTCTGTGTTTGTTTGTAAATAGAGAATGAACCAAAGAGAACTAATTCTAAAACAGTAAATACTTGGATAACAATCAATCAAATGGAGAGAGAAGCAGGCACGACGGATTACAACGGGGGCAAAGGCCTGCGTTAACTACCTTTCACTATCTGCAAAGAGAGAGTACTCCTAATAGAAATGAGGGGGGGGGCACCATTCAAAGCAGATCAGTGTGCATAAACACGAAAATGTTTTCACTTACCACGTACTTGACATTCGACAGCTTATGATATTTGCTATTAAAAAACCATTGAAATTCACTGAAAAAACCATAGGTTATAGACCATATATAGTTAGGAATTAGCATTTACAAAACCTTGAAAATTCACTGAAAAAACCATAGGTTATAGACCATATATAGTTAGGAATTAGCATTTAAAAAACCTTATTTTACTCACACAAAACCATTGAAATTACATATATAGTTAGTTGCACTAACTATATATCGCGCACCTGCAATCCACTGCTGATGATGTCACATATTACATCATTCATGACATGGTCAGTGACATCACTGATGACATCACTGATGACATCTCAAATGACATCACTGATGACATCACTGATGACAACATCCAGTGACTGTATGTTTCTGTAAAGTTAAAATGTGTCTTACATATTGAAGAATGAGTGGAAGTATAAGTGTCTGGACAAAGGATTTAGTAGGTGCATGACTGAATGCATGAGTGAGTGATTAAATGTGTCTCACTGAGTGCATGGGTTAGTGACTAAAGTGTCTTAATTTGTGCATCATTATGTCTGTTGTTCTGTAAACTGCTGCATGTTTTGATCAGTAGCTATATAATTAACTATATGGGTTACTGATTGATTGTCCAAGTATTTGTATGGGAGACTGAGTGTGTGTGTGGCTGGCTGGGAGGTGTGTGACTCTGTGCAGATCAATGTGTACTTGTATCAATGATTGTATAACAAGGTAAGTATGTGTTAGTATATGTTTGAAAATGTAAGGTGCTCTATGTTTAACTGTATAGACAAGAAAATGGAAGTGTCATTGATTCTTTACAGGACTGACTAGGTGTGTGAGTAACTCCATGGATGAGTGGCAGACTGTGAGTGTCTGTATAGGTGTATGAGTGCATATGATAGTGTTGTAAAGATGAGTGATTGTATGTATGAATGATAGTATGGGTGAATGAGTGAAGGTGTGTGTAGACGTAGGAATCAGTGAGTGCGTATGTAGTAACTAGTATTGGTGTGTCAATGGTTTCAAAAATTATATTCTGTATTTAACACTGGGTGAAACAGAGGTTAAATTAAAATGTGAGGAGATGCATTGTATTGTCATATGAATGATATCATCAGTGATGTGGTCATTGATGTCAAATGAGATGTCATCAGTGATGTCATCAGTGATGTCATTTGAGATGTCATCAGTGATGTCATCAGTGATGTCACTGACCATGTCATGAATGATGTAATATGTGACATCATCAGCAGTGGATTGCAGGTGCGCGATATATAGTTAGTGCAACTAACTATATATGTAATTTCAATGGTTTTGTGTGAGTAAAATAAGGTTTTTTAAATGCTAATTCCTAACTATATATGGTCTATAACCTATGGTTTTTTCAGTGAATTTTCAAGGTTTTGTAAATGCTAATTCCTAACTATATATGGTCTATAACCTATGGTTTTTTCAGTGAATATATATATACATGAACAAAAGTTTCTCCTGATATGAAGAAATCCACAGGCTGCTTTTGATGCTTAAAGTGAATTTATTTGAGGCACGAAATCAGCAGCTCCCTACCGACGCGTTTCGCCACTAAGGCTATATATTAGCCTACTGAGAGCTAGATTTAATTTGTTAAAATTGTTTAAACAAGTATAATGTGGCATTTCAAGTGTTTATTTTACACCACTCCAAGATGGCGGCCATAAACAGGCCGGGATTGATTAATGAAAGTCCTCTTTCCATGTATATTGTTTAGATATGTAAATAGCACTTTGCATTGATCACATTTACCGTGACCAAGCCTTAGTGGCGAAACGCGTCGGTAGGGAGCTGCTGATTTCGTGCCTCAAATAAATTCACTTTAAGCATCAAAAGCAGCCTGTGGATTTCTTCATATCAGGAGAAACTTTTGTTCGTGTACATTAAGGGTGTCCGGCACCCACAAAGGCTCGCCGTGGAAAGAGATGAGGAACAGCCGGCAATGGTTGTTTGCATATATATATATATATATTACCTACTGGCGGTCGCCAGTAGGTATATATAGTTAGGATTTTTTTCCTATGGGATTTTTGAAAATTCTATGTCTAATAACTTTGGCGTTTGTGGACGGAATTGGCTGAAATTTTCTGGAAAATGGAACATTTTGTTTCTGAGCAGCCCCTGGAAATTTGGGGGGGGTTCGTCAAGGGGGGGCCGAGAAAAAAGGGGGGTCCCAAAACGTGTTTTTAACATTGAGTTTTCCATAGGGCGGTTGGCCTCACTTTTAGCCCGAACGGCTGAATGGATTTCCACGAAACTTGGCAAAATTGTAGGGACTGGTAGCCCGATGTGCCTTTGCTAGGTCTCAATATATGTGCTCCAGTGGATTTTGAGAAATTAACGTTCAAAAAAAGATATATATCTGTAACAGCGGACCGGGCAGCGCTCCGGTTCGCGTACTTTACGCGTAACGGAACTTCGCGTAGCGAAGCTGATTGGCTCTCCGGTGTCTGTCAACATTCTAAACAGTCCGGAGCGGCCGCCATCTTGTCTCTCGGTAGGATTGAGAGACAAGAGGAGGCCAAAACAAAGGGGGAGATGACCATAAGGGGGCATAGTAGATCCTCCCTGACCCCCTAGGTTTAATGTGGAGGCTTTAAAAGGGCCCCGCGGGGCAAAAAAAAATAATTTTTTTTTTGTTTTTTTTGCGTGGGTAGCGCCCGGTTCGCGAACCGGGAAGCGTTCTGGGCAGCGTACTATAAGGAAAAAAGAATGATAGACTTTTCAAATACTGTATGTTAATTGATTGTTGGTTTTGTTGATTATTTTTTAATTTTTTTTATTTTTTAAGCAATTATTTATTATTGTGATTGTGTTTGAAAATTTAATAACATTTCTAACATTTAACTAGTTTATGAATTACATATAAAAATGATTAAAGACTCAAACAATTTTTTAATATTACATACAATTTTATTTTTCGGATTGTTTTTCAAAATTTAATAGAACGTCTAGCATTTGACTGTCCGATATGTCCTCTTGTTGAGTGAACATAAGTTCCCACATTTGACCGTCATCATAATGAAGTAAATGATCCACAGATTCTACACATTGAACTAATTCATGGTCCCGTGATTCATCCATGAAATCTGAGTCATCATTGTCCTCAATATCTTTTTCTGTGTTGTTCTCCAGAGCAATTTCGAAGGAAACATTCTGCTCACCTTCCATTTTATTGCTGTAATTTGCATAAAAAATAAATATATCAGTAGAGATGGGCACTGTTGGGTTTAAGTTCAGACAGGTACTTGTGAGTTTATAACAGAGAAGTAATCTATGGGCACTGTATGGTTTCAGGCGTGAAGTAGTACTATTAAAAAGTGCCTGTGAAGAAGCCTAAGTAAATTCATAATTATACCACAGAAACCTAAATCAATCCATAATTATAATAAAGAAGCCTTTCTCAATGTCTAACTCTTACAGAGGGATAGTATATAACTATCTGAAAATGTTTTCAAATTTATAAAATAATATCTCACCTTCTAAAAAGAAGTTTAAGTTGTGAGTGAAAATGATCTTGCAATGTAGTTCAGGAAGTAGTAGTCAAAATGGCTGTGTTTCTCTCTCTTCCTTTATATATATTCAGGTAGATAACCAATCAGATGTCAGGTAAAAAAAGTAGAAAATGAAAGTAATATTTTAATTGGTTGTGAATTCCAACACTTCATATGTGTTTTGTGAAGTAATTTACCTCAGGGTATTTAGAGAGGTCTACAGGCTAAATGGTTAAATGGAATTTCAATCAAATTTGTGAAAATGGTAGGCATTGGTATGTAGTATGAGCTAATCTATATTTGGTGAAATTGTCTCCAGTCGCTTTTCTGTAAACTACTTTCCCACCTTTTTTGATGGTGCGCTTCCCAGGGAGCGACCCGGTACGCAAACTGGCGAGCGCCCCGGTTCGCGAACCTTAAGCGTTACGGGAGTCCACCATTTTGTGTTTCGGTCGAATTAAGATACAAGATGGAGGGCAAATAATGTTCAGAATGGGTAGAAGGGGGCACGGTAGACTTATCTTGACCCCCTAGGTTTTCTGAGGGTGGCTGAGGAGGCCCATATGTGCGAAAAAAAAACATTTTTTTAAAAATTTAGCGTACCGGGTAGCGCCCCAGGGAGCGTACTTTGTTGAAAATTAGTGAAAAATGTTAGAGTAAAATAATAATTGTGAGTGATCAGATGTAGGGTAGCTCTGAGAAGAGCTTTTGGGTTTATGGTACATTTAGGTACTTATAAGTAGGTACCAATGCACAGTCTTAAATTCAGAATGAAAATTCTGTTGCCCTCATCTGAGAAGTGAACTCCATCTCCTCTGTAGATATCTTGCATGTAGTAACGCAAGTTATTGTTGTACAGGGAGCCCATTCCATGGTCTCTCATGTAAGCTGAAACAGATTTGTTTACATGCTTCCTCGACTTCTCAATTTGTGGACAAAATTGGTTTGACCACCTCCATTTCTGTCTTTGGCATATATTTGAATATACCAAGGCAGTCTGAGGAAAAAGTGCCATCAATTGCTCAAAGGTGTCCTTTAAAAGCATTTCCAGACCTACCCCAGTCAAAGTGCCCAAATCATTACCTCCACAGTGCACAATTAACAGGTCAGGTTTTGGCAAATGCATAAAGGTTTTCACCAATGGTATCAATTGGTGACATTTTAATCCTCTGTGGCCAAACCACTTAATTTCCACATCTTGTAAATTGAGGTTAGGTAAATTCCTGTTCTCAGCATACCTCTGAGCCCAATAGATGTAACTATGTCCAACAATCCAGACAGAAAACATGGTGAGAGAAGGTTCTCCTGCAGTCAGATGAAGTGTGGCAATGAAATGGCAGTTGAAAAAATAAGAGTTTAAAATGAAAAAAACTGTGGAGTTTCTGTGTTAATGAAGCAGTAACAGTGATTGGTGGATTTTGATTGCTGAAAACAGAAAGTTAGGGTGCATGGATGAGTTGTTTGAAAGATGTATTTTGAGTGGTCAAGAAAAAATCATTAAATGAAAGAATGCACTGGATATGAGGTGCACTGAGAGTTCAGAGTTCAATTGCAACATTGTTGTGTGAACTTGCAAACACCGAGGTCTTCCAAGAGGTGGTTGCCATGCAGAAAAGGCATGAAATGGCAGAGGGGGGAAGGGTTTTCATTTGAAAAAAAGTGAGGGAAGAGTTTTGATTGGGTGACATGAGAGATATGTGTGAAGAATTACAGCATTTCTGTGCTTTTGATAGCTGCAGACTCTGGAGTGCATACCTTTTGCTCTGCTGAAGACAAATTGGTGTGTTTCTGAGACTGTTTTGAAACTCAAAGTATTTGCTAAGGTGAGAAAAGATTTCTTTAATTTAGATAGAGAATAGTGTGCTTTAAGGAGAAAATTATGAAGAAAGTTGTGTTCTTCAAATGTTGCTTTGTCTCAAGTGTTTTACAAATAGATTTTGTTTCTTTGAGAAAATGTAATTGGAAAAAATGTGAAGTATTAGTACTGACAGGGTGTTATTGTGCATAGGAGCTGTGGAGTCTTTTCAAATTATGATTTGAAAATCGTTTTTGAGGAAAATGAATGGTTATAATATTTATGACAAGGACATAATGTTGTATGCTTCATTATAAGGCAATTGAGTGTCTCTGATGTTATTTTTCCCATTTTAATGTAAGACCTTTCTCTGTGGAGCAAATTGCTTGTAAATATGCTCCCACCTGTGCATGGCAAATTTAGATTTTGAATGTTTGTGTTACATAGCTATGTTAAAAGTGACCCAACCATGCTGCAAATGTAATCAAAAAACGCTTTTATGTGTCTTAAGAACATTTTAAGTCATTTCCCTATGTGCAGTGTTTTCAAATTATGATTTGAAAATCGTTTTTAAGGAAAAGGAATGGTTTGTAAATTTATGACAAGGATATAATGGTGTATGCTTCTTTATAAGGCATTTCAGTGTCTCTGATGTCATTTTTCCCATATTACATTAAAAGACCTTTCCCCGTGGGGCACATTCCTTGTAAATATGCTCCCACCTGTGCATGGCAAATTTAGATTTTGAATGTTTGTGTTACATAGCTATGTTAAAAGTGACCCAACCATGCTGGAAAGGCAATCAAAAAACGCTTTCATGTGTCTTAAGGACATTTTAAGTCATTTCCCTATGTGCAGTGTTTTCAAATTATGATTTGAAAATCGTTTTTGGGGAAAAGGAATGGTTTGTAAATTTATGACAAGGATATAATGGTGTATGCTTCTTTATAAGGCATTTCAGTGTCTCTGATGTCATTTTTCCCATATTACATTAAAAGACCTTTCCCCGTGGGGCACATTCCTTGTAAATATGGTCCCACCTGTGCATGGTAAATTTAGATTTTGACTGTTTGAGTTACATAGCCATGTTAAAAGTGACCCAAAAACTTGCAAAGGCTTTAAAAAAACACTTTCATGTGTCTTAAGGACATTTTAAGTCATTTCCCCCCGGGTGCAGTGTTTTCAAATTATGACTTGAAAATCGTTTTTGATGTAAAGGAATGTTGTTAAAATTTATGTGCGCCATATGCCCCCAAATTTCTTGTTCAGGGGTGCAGCAGGGTGTTATTGAGACACCCCTGCACCTTTGGAAAAATTCCTAATTTGCGATGAGCTAATTGCTAATCGCAAATTGCACCTTCATTCCTATGGGCCTCCTGGCCCATGGAAATGAATGGGTAATTTGCAATTAGCAATTTGCTCATCGCAAATTAGGAATGGTAAAGAATCGCTATTTATTCCTTAAAATTTGCTATTTTGGAAATGCAAAATATTTTGATGATACATATGGCGGTTCATCTCTAACAAGATAAGAAGCTTAGGGATACATTTATGATGACTGGCGCAATGAAGTGGACATCACTTACTTCATTGGTAGAGCTTTACATGTATTATCTCCTCTGTATTCTTCGTCAAGCGTAACTTTCATCTGCAATCCTGAGTAGGCCTCACCTTAAACAAACCTCTGGATAGGGCACACCTTATCGTCATCCTAAATTAATCATTTAAAATGCTAGGGACAGATTTATGATAGGTGTATGCCTCTTTTGCGCCACTGTGCATCACTTTTGTGATGCAGCGGTGGTGCAAAAGATTTGCTATGAGGCGACAAAATTACAAATTGATGCATTTAGGCAGATGTGTCATGGTGTAAAAAACACCGTGCCACATGAAACTGATGCAGCAGTGATGCAAAAGATGCACCATGTTGCAAGACAGGCCTCACTTGGGGCCATATGTATGAAGCTAATTAGCATTTGCAAAGGTCGAAGTTCTGTGAATTTTGGCCTTTGCGAATGCAAATTAGACAAATGGTATGTATCAAACAAGTTTGATGCAAAATAAGGAATAGCAAAATTTGCTATTCTTTATTTTGCGATTGCACTGAAGGATTTGCAAATTTTGTGATTTCTTAAATGCAATGTATCAAACAAAAAATATGCAAAAAATGCCATTAAGGATTTGCAAATTACCACCAACTTCTAGTTGGTGTTAATTTGCGAATTCTTTTCAAAAAGCTTTTTTTCCAAAAAACAAAAGGTGCCATATGACGCCCATACATGCCCCTAGGGCATGTATGTGCGCCATATGCCCCCAAATTTCTTTTTGAGGGGTGCAGCAGGGTGTTCTTGAGACACCCCTGCACCCTTGGAAAAATTCCTAATTTGCGATGAGCTAATTGCTAATCGCAAATTGCACCTTCATTCCTAAGGGCCTCCTGGCCCATGGAAATGAATGGGTAATTTGCAATTAGCAATTTGCTCATTGCAAATTAGGAATGGTAAAGAATCGCTATTTATTCCTTAAAATTTGCTATTTAGGAAATGCAAAATAGTTTGATGATACATATGGCGGTTCATCTGTAACAAGATAAGAAGCTTAGGGATACATTTATGATGACTGGCGCAATGAAGTGGACATTACTTACTTCATTGGTAGGCCTTTACATGTATTATCTCCTCTGTATTCTTCATCAAGCGTAACTTTAATCTGCAATCCTGAGTAGGCCTCACCTTAAACAAACCTCTGGATAGGCCACACCTTATCGTCATCCTGAATTAATCATTTAGAGAAGTGTGGCTCACTGGTTAGAGGAGGCAGACCCGGACGCTGAGATCAGACCCGGGACCAGGGTTCAATTCCCGACGCGGCAGGGTCTTGAGCCCAAAATGTCCACGGACTCGGTAATTCTCGCTTCGGTGCCTACTCGAATCACAGGTTCACACTCTGCAACTCTGGGCAATAGCTTGCTTAATCTCCACTACGGCCCCCCGCGGCGGGATGCCTGGCTTTCACCTTGGGGATACCCAGTAAGGGGCTATCTCACAGGGAAAAACCAGGACGGGTTCCCAATGCAAAGCGCTTTGAGACCTGGCGGTGATATTGCGCTATATAAAAACCCATCCATCCATCCATCAATGCTAGGGACAGATTTATGATAGGTGTATGCCTCTTTTGCGCCACTTACAAAACACTGCCCACGGGGAAATGACTTAAAATGTCCTTTAGACACATGAAAGTGTTTTTTTAAAGCCTTTGCAACTTTTTTGGGTCACTTTTAACATGGCTATGTAACTCAAACAGTCAAAATCTAAATTTACCATGCACAGGTGGGAGCATATTTACAAGGAATGTGCTCCACGGGGAAAGGTCTTTTAATGTAATATGGGAAAAATGACATCAGAGACACTGAAATGCCTTATAAAGAAGCATACACCATTATGTCCTTGTCATAAATTTACAAACCATTCCTTTTCCCTAAAAACGATTTTCAAATCATAATTTGAAAACACTGTACATGGGGAAATGACTTAAAATGTCCTTAATTCAAAATTTGCTCTTCCTTATTTTGCGATTGCATTGAAGGATTTGCAAATTTTGCGATTCCTTAAATGCAATGTATCAAACAAAAAATATGCAAAAAATGCCATTAAGGATTTGCAAATTACCACCAACTTCTAGTTGGTGGTAATTTGCGAATTCTTTTCAAAAAGCTTTTTTTCCAAAAAACAAAAGGTGACATATGACGCCCATACATGCCCTTAGGGCATGTATGTGCGCCATATGCCCCCAAATTTCTTTTTGAGGGGTGCAGCAGGGTGTTCTTGAGACACCCCTGCACCCTTGGAAAAATTCCTAATTTGCGATGAGCTAATTGCTAATCGCAAATTGCACCTTCATTCCTATGGGCCTCCTGGCCCATGGAAATGAATGGGTAATTTGCAATTAGCAATTTGCTCATTGCAAATTAGGAATGGTAAAGAATCGCTATTTATTCCTTAAAATTCGCTATTTAGGAAATGCAAAATAGTTTGATGATACATATGGCGGTTCATCTGTAACAAGATAAGAAGCTTAGGGATACATTTATGATGACTGGCGCAATAAAGTGGACATTACTTACTTCATTGGTAGGCCTTTACATGTATTATCTCCTCTGTATTCTTCATCAAGCGTAACTTTAATCTGCAATCCTGAGTAGGCCTCACCTTAAACAAACCTCTGGATAGGCCACACCTTATCGTCATCCTGAATTAATCATTTAAAATGCTAGGGACAGATTTATGATAGGTGTATGCCTCTTTTGCGCCACTGTGCGTCACTTTTGTGATGCAGCAGTGGTGCAAAAGATTTGCTATGAGGCGACAAAATTACAAATTGATGCATTTAGGCAGATGTGTCATGGTGTAAAAAAAACGTGCCACATGAAACCGATGCAGCAGTGATGCAAAAGATGCCCCATGTTGCAAGACAGGCCTCACTTGGGGCCATATGTATCAAGCTAATTACCATTCGCAAAGGTCAAAATTCTGCGAATTTCGGCCTTTGCGAATGCTAATTAGACAAATGGTATGTATCAAACAAGTTTGATGCAAAATAAGGAATAGCAAAATTTGCTATTCCTTATTTTGCGATTGCACTGAAGGATTTGCAAATTTTGCGATTCCTTAAATGCAATGTATCAAACAAAAAATATGCAAAAAATGCCATTAAGGATTTGCAAACTACCACCAACTTCCAGTTGGTGGTAATTTGCGAATTCTTTTCAAAATGCTTTTTTTCCAAAAAACAAAAGGTGCCATATGACGCCCATATATGCCCTTAGGGCATGTATGTGCGCCATATGCCCCCAAATATCTTTTTCAGGGGTGCAGCAGGGTGTTATTGAGACACCCCTGCACCTTTGGAAAAATTCCTAATTTGTGATGAGCTAATTGCTAATCGCAAATTGCACCTTCATTCCTATGGGCCTCCTGGCCCATGGAAATGAATGGGTAATTTGCAATTAGCAATTTGCTCATCGCAAATTAGGAATGGTAAAGAATCGCTATTTATCCCTTAAAATTCGCTATTTAGGAAATGCAAAATAGTTTGATGATACATATGGCGGTTCATCTGTAACAAGATAAGAAGCTTAGGGATAGATTTATGATGACTGGCGCATCACCAGGGATGTGCCAGTCATCCTGCGCCGCTGTTCCGCCACCCATGGTGTGCTGCATTTACAATGCAGCGCAGCATGGGGCAAAAATGGCACAGATGCGTGACGCATCTGTGCCGTAAAGGTGGCGCATTGCTGGAGTTGTATCGCAAGTGCGATGCAGCTCCAGCAAGGCTCAGGGGTGCCCCATCTCCACAATGTTGCGTCAAGACCTATGCCTGCTTAAAGCAGGCGCAGGGTTTTGACGCAGCTTTTTCCTATCTGATTGTAAATGCGGCACACCATGGGTGGCAGAGCTGTGGTGCACGTTAACTGGTGCATGCCTGGGGATGTGCCATTTAACATAAATCTGCCCCTTTACATTTAAGTATGTGCAGGGGACACAGAGTCGGTGAGGCTTATCCAAGGTTAAGAAGAGATGAGTCCTGTTCACTGAAAAATTAGACATAGGCTTCACCTGCTCAGCATCGCTGGACATGGCTAAATAATAGCTGCAAAATGTTACTCTTGTTAAACAATTTTACTATTATAATCTCTGAGATTTGTCTCTTACTCTGCAACATCTCATTGTTGTTATCTTTCTTTAAAGATAAAGACAACATCAACATGAGCGACAATCAGCAATCAGTTGATTTTGACCTCATCATTGAACTCGTAATTGAAACATCAGTGGATGTTGATCCCTTGGATGATTTAAATCCTGAGGATGAAGAAGAACGTGATGAGGATGCAGATTTGTCCGAATTATATGACATAGGGTGGGAAGCTGACCTGCTTGAGCCTATGGAACTATAAACATTTATTTTTAAAATTTATAATAAATAAAAAGTAAAAATGTAAACCGTTTAATTTAAAAATAAAGACACCTTCAAAAACAGGTTATGTGTAGTGTCTTCAATAAAATATTAAAATATGCTCATAAAATTAGATCAGATTCACATATAAAATAGCACAGGTAACATGAATATAAATTCCATTTCTTTTCTGCTATTTTTGTATTCTAAATTTGCCAAGCACTAAAAAATCTTCTATGTAAAAATGTCAAGTAGTGTTTTAAGTTTTTGATTACTGTTATTGATGTACTGTTGGGTAATAGTGGTTAATAACATTTTTTAATATATTTTACCACAGATTCAACTGCAGATCATTTCAACATTTCACCACGCCAACGAAAGAAAGAGTGAGAAAGGCTGCAAAACGTCAAAGTCAGCAGGTGAATGAAAAAAAGCAGCAGTCCTCTAACAAAAAGATTTGTAAAGTCACCAAGAAAGCACCGGGTAAGAGTACAAAAACATTCATAAGAAATATTTGTAGTAAAAAAAATATTACTACAGAAAATGTTTCAGTCCAGAAAAAGAGAAGCAATTCAAACGGAAAGGAAAGGCCAATCAAAAATGTTACTGCTAGAGCAAGAGATAACTCTGTGCATGATAGTAGAAGGAAACAACAGTTTAGGGACATTCGTAAACTAATGTTCCGCAACAGGATAATTGGCAATTTGTTAAAAAATATTAAGAAAGGTCAACAGAAAGTGCTTTTTTATAAGAGAAAAAAAAAGTTGAGAAAGTTATTGATCAGGCATTTGAAATTAAACGTAAGTTATTTATTTTGATAATCAATAGAATTAGGAAGCTAAACAAGGCAATTTATGATTTCAAAAGAAATAGTAGATGGAAGAGAATAGTTAATCGTAGTAATTTTTGTGAAGTTTTTTCTGGAGAATGGATGCATAGTTCAAGCTGTGAGGCATTTTTTAATGAGGAGAGTTATTTCCAGGATAATGATTTGGTGCATGCAGTTGACACCAGTGGTCGTGCTTATGAAGTGAAAGATGGTTGTCCAGTTTAAAAAGAAAAACTTGTGACAACAGAGGCAGAAGAGGTGTTAGGTAATGAGGGTTTAGGAAGACGTGCTAAGGGTCCTGTGTACACCTGGAAGTGTAGTAGTATTTGCAGTGTGCGACAGGATTCATCAATTTGCTTTGTGATTTTGTACGGTCATTTAATAAGAAAAGTTTGAAGCAGAAAATGAGGTTGTTGCAAGAATTAGATCCTTGCAGAGTGAGAGAAGTGACAGGTTTGCATGGTCATTCACTGGCTTGTCTTTCCAGGAGAGTATGCCAGAGTGTTTTTCATCATTTCAGGATGCTAGCAGTGCATCATAATAAAGTGAGGAAATTAGTTAGAATGTTGTATTATGCTAAGAGTCCAGCAATTATGCTTAAACAATTATGCGCTGCTCTTTTGCATGGTTCTGAAATAGATGTGAAGAATATATGTGAAGAAATTGAGTTTTGTTACTTTGGAAGTAAAGAGGAGAATGTTGAAATTGACCAAGAAGAAGCGGGTAATGTGGAAGATAGTGTACAGGTTTCCAGTACAGATAATTTCCAGAGGGAAATTGCGACGTTTCAGGTCAAATCAAGTGAGAGGCCAAATTTCACTTGTGTGTGTTGTCGACGCACTTATTATAAGAATCAGACTAAGTTAGTGGATTTATATGCAAAAAGTGAAAGGGAAAATAATAGTGAATGGAAGGATTTCACAACATACTTGATGGTAGAAAATTGTTTTGATTTGGGATTGGATCAACGTGTGTGTACTTATTGTTGTTGCAAATTAAATCAAAACCAGATGCCTGCTAGAGCAGTTCATAATAATCTGGAATTGGTTGAGATTCCTTCTGAATTGAAGGATTTAAATACTTATGAATCTATTTTGATTCAAAGTATCCATCCCTTTCAGGCTATTGTAAGAATGGAGCCAAAGACAGGGAAATTGCCTCCATCAGATTTACAGAGAGGATTAAAGGGAAGAGTTGTTTATTTGCCTCTAGATTTGAAGAAAAACATTAACACAATTGGAGTAGAAAAAGTGGAAGAGGAACCTCTGGTTATCTTAGTTAATGGGGTTCCGACAAAGAATAAGAAAATATGGCACGATTTAGTGGATGTTAGGAAAGTTAAAAAGGCAACATTGTATTTGAAAAAAAATAATAAATACTATAAGAATGTATATGTTGCAGAAGAGGAAGTAAGTGAGGAAGAGGATAGCGATTTGTGTGCTGGTCAAATTGAGAAAGTAGAACCCTCTACTAGTGAAGAAATATATGAACATTATAGTGTTCATCCTTTGCATTCCAAGGAAGTCATGGGGAATGCTATTGAGTTGTTTCAAATGAAACAAGCCAAAGGGAGTCCCATTAGTGTTTGGGAGGAAATTTTGGAAGCTCGGTGTTTCCCACAGCTTTTTCCAACAGGTCAGGGAGGAAGATATGATGAGCGACCTCATCAAATTCCTGCTTCTGAATACCGGACTTTGCGATTGTATGCAGGAGATGCTAGGTTTCGACAATGCATTCCTTATTTGTTTCATCTCCTGTTTGAAAGCGATCTGTCTGGACTGTCATATGCAGTGAACCACATCTTGAAAAGTGGTACACACATGCAAAACATCTCGGCAAGTGACTTTATGGATAAAGTCAATGTCCAAGACAGTATTTTGGATTCTCACCTGATTAATCTCATGGCGTGTCAGCGTGGTACTAATGAGTACTGGTACCGTCGTCATGGTGATTTAAAATGTATGCTGAGGAACTTAGGAACTCCCACATGGTTCCTCACTCTGAGCTGTGCCGAGTATGGCTGGGAAGACTTACTTGAATTTCTACGAGAGGCAAATGCTAACGTAGAAAACATCGAATTCAAGACACCCGGAGAACTGTGCTCTTTGGATCCAGTCAATGTATGTAGGTACTTCAATCATAGATTTGAAGCTATGATGTCTTTCATCATGAATAAGAAGAATCCACCTCTTGGAGAGGTGTTGGATTTCTTCTGGAGAAAGGAGTACCAAGCAAGAGGTGCTCCTCATATACATATGTTGCTGTGGATCAAGGATGCACCTAAATTTGGAACGGATCCAGAAGACTCAGTGATGAGTTTTATACAACAGTATTCTACGTGTGCTGTTCCAAATGCAAAGGAGAAGAAAAGCCTAAGAGAAAAAGTTCTGCGTTTCCAAAGCCATCGATGTGGAAAGTACTGTCGTCGTAAATTCCGAAACAAGGACAAGTTCTACACCAAATGTCGTTTCGGCTTTCCACGACCGGTGATTTCTAAAGGAAGAGTAAACAGTTTGATGTCTTCGCTGCGACATAATGTGATGAAGAAATCACCTAAAAACACATACAATTTGAAGAGGAACGAAGAGTCCAAGTACATCAATGACTACAACCCGGTGATTTTGTCCATGTGGAATGCTAACATGGATATACAGTTTGTGGCTGATAACTGTATGGCTGTGGCTCGGTATGTGACGTCTTACATCACCAAAAAAGAGAAGACAGAATTGAAGGATATGTGGGAGGACATTTCCCATGAAAAGAGCCTCAGCAAGAAGTTGTACAGTTTCAGTCTGAAGATGTTGTCGCATCGAGAAATTGGAGCGTACGAATGTTCTGACCGGTTGTCTTCAGCAAGTCTCTATGCCAAGTCCAGGAGTATCGTTTGGGCGAGTCTTGGTCTTGCTGCAACGCGTAATCGAGTTCTCAAACCTGTGCGGGAAATTGAGTATTTGGCGGAAAAGGAGCCAAACAGTACCGACATTTTGAAGACCAACATGTTGGATACATATTATCCAAATCGAAGCATTCACCTCGAGAATGTTTGTTTATATGAGGTTCTTCAAAATTACATATTCAAGAGGAACATCAAAGAAGATACTGAGAAAGGAGTGTATGCTGTAATAGGAAGTGAGGGATGTCTGGTCAAGCAAAGAAAATGCCACTTGGTAAACCATCGAAAATTGAGTGGCGAATCTCCTGAAAAAAAGGAGTTTTTCTATTTAGCACTTTTGCAACTTTTCAAGCCTTGGCGTGCAGAAGAGGAACTGCTTGGAGATTTTCTCTGTTACGAAGACTCTTTCAATGCCGCCAAGGAGACCATAGAATGTCCTGCTTTTCCCAAATATGTAGAAATGTTGAATGCGGAAATTGAGCAGGAAGCAATGATTGCAGCCGAGATTGCCAGAGACAGTTCTCAGGACAGTCCGAGTTCTGCTTCATTGAGTCAGGATCCACTAGGAGGACCTGTTATCGAAAATGAAGCTGCCACTGCTATGAATGAAGTGGAAAGAGCCATGGCACATGCTCAGGAGGATGCGGTTAACTTAGAAGAGTTGGAAAGACAACTCAACGTTGAGCAGAGGAAAATATATGACGAAGTTACCATGCAAATTGATCATGGATTAAGTCATGACAAGAAAGAGTGCTCATGTACGTCGTTGAAGCCTGTCCGACTGTACGTGAGTGGAGAAGCGGGAACTGGAAAAAGTTTCCTTATTAAAGCAATTTCATGTTATTTGCAGGAAAGGACAGAGTCATCGCTGTCTTGTGTTGTCACCGCTCCAACTGGACTGGCAGCACATAACATTAAAGGGATTACTTTACATCGTTTACTGATGCTGCCAGTGGAGCATGACAACAAATTACAATATCACAAGCTATCTGGAGATGCTTGTTTTGAAGTTTCAAGAATCTTGAGGAAAATGAAACTTCTTATCATTGACGAAGTAAGCATGGTTTCCAATGTCATGCTTGCCTTTGTGCATTTGAGGATGCAAGAAGTTCTCAAAACAGAGTATGATGTGTTATTTGGTGGCAAACACATCATTGTTTTCGGAGATCTTCTGCAGCTGACACCAGTGAAAGGGCAACCTGTGTTCAAAATGCTCACGCATGAAGATACCAGGAAGTGCCTAGGCAGCATTGGCAACGTCAATATATGGTTAAACTTCAATTATGCTGAACTGCATGAAAATATGCGTCAGGCGAAGGATGAAGTTTACAAGACTATTCTACAAGATGTTAGAATTGGAAAAGTGACCGAGCATGGGAAAGAAGCTTTACATGCACGATTACTGTCAAATTTATATCAAGAACAAGATGTTGTGCCTGAGAATATTTTTCAGAAAATTACTGAGACGAAATCTGGAATATGTTTGATGCCAACTCTTGCAGAATGTGCCAAATTCAACAACAAAATGTTGCATTTAGAAAAGCAAGAGATTGTGAAACTGGAAGCTATTGACAGAGTAGAGCATATGGGATCAACAATTATTTTGTCTGAGAATCTGAAAACAAAATTGGATTCATTAGAGAAGAGTATATCTAAAACTGCAGGTTTTGAAAAGACTCTGAATGTGTGCTTGAACTGCCGTATAATTTTAAGAAGGAATTTACATGTTGAAAGAGGTCTGGTAAATGGATCAATGGGTAATGTTGTTGATTTTGTAAAATACAGAAATAGAGATGGAATTGAATTTTTAAAAATTAAATTTGATGGCATTGAGGAAGTACAGCTAATTGGTCGTTGTTCTGCTAGATTTTTGCTTGTAAAAGACTTATATGTTCGCCGTAAGCAGTTTCCTGTTTGCTTAGCATATGCGGTGACAATCCAAAAATCGCAAGGTTTAAGTGTAGACAGTGCATTGGTGAATATTGGCAGTTCTGTGTTCAAGGAGGGTATGGCATATGTGGCATTGTCACGAGTTAGAACTTTATCGGGATTGTACTTGATTGAGTGTGATGTCACAAGCATTTGTGCGGATCTAGATTGTGTTAAGGAATACAATAGGTTAAGAAGAGAGTATGCGCCACATTTGCCTCAATATCCTTTGTTTGAGAAACGTGTGGTAGGCCGGAAACGAAGAAATGTGACCAATACTGGGGAGGTTGTAGCAAAAAGACGAAAAGTCAATGAACCTGAAATTATAAGCAGAAACAAAAAGGATTCTGTTGAAGATGTTGTTGGTTTTCAATTTGAAAACAGTTCTGGTGTCAACTGCTATGCTAATGTAGTGGTTAATGTTTTGTTTTCTCTAGAAAATGTAAAAGAAGAGATTGTGGTCAATTCTGATCAAAGATTTTGCAGTTTGTTAAATTCTGTCTTAGAAAAATGTAGCACTGATAGAACAAACATAGAAAGTGTGTCTGAAATTCGAAATCTGTTAGACAGATGTTCAGGCCAAACACAATTCTCTCAAAATATTCAGCAAGATTGTCAGGAGTTTTTAATGTATATGCTTGATGTATTGCATGCTGAAGGTGTAGATGTAGATCAGCTGTTTGGGCTTTCTTATCAATGGCAGCATGACTGCGAGAACTGTATGGTATCAAGTACTACTAGTGTAGACTCAGAAAGATTTATATATTTAACTTTGCCAGACAGTAAATCAGTCTCCTTTAATAAGCTAGTAAAAGCAGCTGATCACAACATGGAGTGTAGCCAATGTAAATCTGAAATGATGTCCACATTATTTATACGAACACATGGCCAGTATGTCATTTTAATGTTCCAACGATGTAGGCCTGATGGAACAAAATTGGCAACTTTAATTAAAAATTTTGTAGCTTCGCAGTTGTCAATATCAGGAAGGACTTTTGTAACTGCAGCAATTATATATCATGACGGTCCTTCAATAACATCAGGACATTACACAGCTTATTTAAAGTCTAGAAATGGCTGGTCATTCTGCAATGATTCTGTTTTAATTTTCAAAAAAAAATTGCCGTATGACCTTAAAAACTCTTACCTGGTGTTTTTAAAACCAAAATTTTAGGGAAAGAATATCGGGATGTGCTCTGAGGAATTTCAAGAAGTTCTAATGGCTCCTACACGATTTGGCCTTGAGGATAAGTGTAGTTCAGAGACATAACTTCTAACCATAAGACTGGACGTCATGGAGAAATAAGTGCACTTTGAATGAGTTCAGAAAAACTATTTCTTTTTATAAGCTAATTGAAGCAGCCAATCAAAACATAGAGTAGAGGGAATGTAAGTCTGCAATGCTGTCTACTGTTTTACATTGCTTTGTGATTAAAAGTGATGTAGAGAATTAAATAATTGTAGTAGTCATAGAGGTAGTGTAAGTCTGCTTGATAGTAAGCAGTATCAGTGTCATAGGAAATGTAGAACATGACTGAGGAAGAAGGGGAAGATATTACTAGTCCAGGATTGTGAAAATGATCTTCAACATTTTAATTCTGAAAGTTGCGGAAATGCCAAATGACGGGATTGGCTTACAAGAAATCCAAGAGTTATAAATGGCTCTGACAAGATTTGGCCTTGTGGAAACTTGTGGTAGAGAGCAAGAAGTCATTTATTGTATGTAACATGTTTTTCAAAACGATGGAGGTTTTCTTTCAGAAAGTGGTGGGCTGAAAGTAATAACAGCACAACAGAGTGTAAGCTGTTCATAGGACATCCTTTGACGTCATGGAAAGTAAGTTAACTTTAAGGAGTTCTGAATTCTGATTTGTTATGTTGTATGGGTTTTTTAAACACAATCATTTTGATTGTGTTTTTTTTCCCCGCTGTTATATGATGAATACCTTCAAGTCACTGTTTTTAGTGAAATTTGATACATTCTGAGAACAGCAAAAATAAACCATTTAACATGTATAATTAATTCTGTACTGTTTCCATTTATGATGTACATTTAGAACTGTGTAGGAGGCATGGAGAAGGAGAGGCTTCTGTAAGTGTCAAAGTTCTTGCATACAGTGCTCATATTCTATGTAGTCTTTCATATGATAGACTACATTTCCACAATGAGATACCTAAGCAAAGGAAACACAGGTCATATGATTGTGGAATGAGCAAAAAAATGTGCATGTTTTTCAATTATATTACCTGTGTTTCCTAACATTACACACCACATTGTGTAGATGAGGTTTAGGCCTGTTCCTGGAGACAGAGGAGGTCTGACATTTGTTCAAGAGTGCAGTGGACATTAATCACTTCGTTGGTAGGCCTCCACATGTATTATGTCCTCTGTTCTCTTCAAACAACTCGAAATTTCATTTGGAACCCTGAGTAGGTCTCACCTCAAACAAACCTCTGGATAGGACACATCTTATTGGCATCCTGAAGCAATCATTTAAAATGTTAGTGTCTTGCGACACTTTTCTGAGACAACAGCAGTGCAAAAGATGCACCATGTTTTAAGATAGGCCTCACTTCATCTGCATCAAGATACTGTTAGTTTAAAATGTATATCTTTAGGACTGTGTAGGGGGCCTGGAGAAGCAGAAGCTTCTGTCAGTGTCAAAGTTGTTGAAAAACTGTTTGTCCTTCAATCTTTTCCCTTGTCTTTTGTAATTTTTAAATACATGTTTTAATATTTTTCAAATGTCTGTTCTCTCTTTCACAGATTGAAAGAATAAAAACAAAAAGTGAGTAATTTAACGACAATTATAAGGTAAATGTTTTGTATTCTTTTCGTTACATTTCTATCACATTCACCTACTATTAGTTCCACAGCTTTATTTCTTTAACCCTCAGTTTCCTGCCTTTGCTACTTTCCTCATTCCTTTCTCTTTTACCTACTTACTCAACTCCTTCCACTCTTTTTCTCAGTCCCTCTCTTCTCATAGTTCCTCACTCTTGTTCACTCACTCCGTCTCTATTACTCTTAGTGTCTTTGACTGATCACTTTTTCACTACTTGTTCATAATGCTTTCTCTGTGTAGTTGAAGCACACTAAGGGGCATATTATGAACACAGCCAATAAAATTATTGCTGTTTTTATTGGCAGAAAACTGGTGCAAAAGTGGTTTTAGCTGCAGTTTTCTGCCGCAAAAGCGGCTTTGGTGACATATTTCTGCCGATAAAAGCTGCAAAACTTTTATTGCCTATGTTGATGATATGGCTCTATGTTATTTACATTTCTTTGCTGTTTCAATTAATCTTTTTCTGTTATTTTTTGTTTTCTGTTTTCTATTTTTTCTCTCTGTTATTCCCCATGTTTTAATCTTATTTTGAACATTCACTCACATTCTCCAAGAAACTCTTCTTTGTTATTGTTCTACTCTCTTTTTTTTCTTTCACTTCCTTATCTATTTTGTTTTCCACAATTATACCCTCTTCCGTCTTTTCTTCGGTAAATAGATCTATTAAACAGTATCTCTGGTTTACTCCCTATAGCTGTCTTTCTTTTAACATCACTCTCTGTTTACTTTCCTTATACTTACTCTTCTTTTTTTTAAAATTTTGGTTCGCTCCCGGTTCGCGAACCGGGAAGCGAACTGGGAAGCGAACTAAAAAAAATAGAGCTTGCTAGAGTGCTAAACATTCTAGCAATTTTTTTTGAAAGGGGAGGTAGTTCTGAAAAGAACTTTTTTTTTAATGTTTTTGTTGTTTTATATTTTTTTTTATTTTTTGAACATTTTTTGTTTTTTTTGTATTTTTTGAACAATTGTATATTTTTTTTGGTTTTTTTGGGGGGGGAAACAACAAAAAACAGGCATTGAAAAGGGCTCAACAGGAGCAAAAAAAAAATTACTGTGTGGGGCGGTTAGGGCAATTATGATTGTTATAAGCCAGGTTGATGGAATTAATACTCATGTTGCCACATGATATCAATGCACCGCAGTGCAGACAAGTAAATTTCATATGCCCAAAATTATCCTGGATGTTTGGCACGGTTTCCCGTGCCTCTGCTGCTGTCAATGATATTAACGAGGTTGACCTGGCCACAGGAGTTGCTGTTTGGTTTTGTTCCATGTCACGAATTTCCGCCCGGCTGTAATTGAGTGGATGCCACCTGCTCATGTGCCGATGCATGGTATAGTTCCCATAGCTATACTTTTTATCAGTCCCTCTTGATAATTTGTCTTTGCAAATGAGGCAGGTGACATACCTCGCATTCACTTTCTTCTGCCCTGGAGGGAGTGAAAAAAACTGCCAAATGAAACTGGCTTTCCTATGGGAAACCCGGGGCACCTCTTCCAAGAACTGTGGTCCTTCTCTCTCCTCTTCCTCTATTTCTTCCTCTTCCTCCTCTGTGTTGGTGATGACCTGGGGAGGTGGTCCTCTCTTCCCATGAGGAGGTGGAGGTGGTGGTGGGGGTGCACCAGCTGAAGCAAGTACTGAAGCCATTGCTCTATTATGAATAAAGGTCTTCCTCTCACAATGATGAAAGTCAGAGTGAGGAAAGAAGGAGGGGTTTTCATCATTTGGGAAAAACAATAGTTCTAAACCAATGAAAAGTGTTATTTTTAGGTCACCTGACCTAGCCTTACATGATTATGAACCCAAAAGTTAAATGAACCAATGAAAAGTTTTATTAACAAGTCACATGACCTCTCACGCTTATGTTACGCGCTGCGGAACGCGCCCCGGATCGCTTCCGGGTCGCTGCGCTTCGCGCCTCGGTTCGCGCACCGGAGCACTTCCGGGTGCGCTAACGCGGTGCGTCATAAGACGCATTACGCGGCAATGCGATACGTCGCGCTCTCGCGACGCGCCGCGGATCGCTTCCGGGGAGCTGCGCTTCGCGCCTCGGTTCGCGCCCCGGAGCACTTCCGGGTGCGCTAACGCAGCGCGTCATAAGACGCATTACGCGACAACGTGATACGTCGCGCTTCCGCGACGCGTCACGATGTTGATTTCTAACGCGGCAGTTGCGCTAACGGAACGTTTACCGGTTCGCGGACCGGGTCGCGGCATCAAATTGAGCTAACGGAAAGCTTCCCGGTTCGCGAACCGGGAGCGAAACAAAAAAAATATTTAAAAAAAAATTATTAATAAACATATAAAATATATTTTTGGATTTAAAGAAGAATACATTTTACAGCTACAGATATTAGCTTTTAAAAAACCAATGAAATTCACTGAAAAAACCATAGGTTATAGACCATATATAGTTAGGAATTAGCATTTACAAAACCTTGAAAATTCACTAAAAAAAACCATAGGTTATAGACCATATATAGTTAGGAATTAGCATTTAAAAAACCTTATTTTACTCACACAAAACCATTGAAATTCCATATATAGTTAGTTGCACTAACTATATATCGCGCACCCACAATCCACTGCTGATGATGTCACATATTACATCATTCATGACATGGTCAGTGACATCACTGATGACATCACTGATGACATCTCAAATGACATCACGGATGACATCACTGATGACATCTCATTTGACATCAATGACCACATCACTGATGATATCATTCATGTGACAATACAATGCATCTCCTCACATTTTAATATAACCTCTGTTACACTCAGTGTTAAATACAGAGTATAATTTTTGAAACCATTGACACACCAATACTAGTTACTACATACGCACTCACTGATTCCTACGTCTACACACACATTCACTCATTCACCCATACAATCATTCATACATACAATCAATCATCTTTACAACACTATCATATGCACTCATACACCTATACAGACACTCACACTCTGCCACTCATCCATGGAGTTATTCACACACCTAGTCAGTCCTGTAAAGAATCAATCACACTTCCATTTTCTAATCTATACAGTTAAACATAGAGCACCTTACGTTTTCAACCATATACTAACACATACTTACTCTCTTATACAATTATTGATACAAGTACACATTGATCTGCACAGAGTCACACACCTCCCAGCCAGCCACACACACACTCAGTCTCCCATGCAAATACTTGGGCAATCAATCAATAACCCATATAGTTACTCATATAGCTACTGATCAACACATGCTGCAGTTTACAGAACAACAGACATAATGATGCACAAATTAAGACAGTTTAGTCACTAACCCATGCACTCAGTGAGACACATTTAATCACTCACTCATACATTCAGTCATGCACCTACTAAATCCTTCGTCCAGACACTTATACTTCCACTCATTCTTCAATATGTAAGACATATTTTAACTTTACAGAAACACATAGTCACTGGATGTTGTCATCAGTGATGTCATCCGTGATGTCATTTGAGATGTCATCAGTGATGTCATCAGTGATGTCACTGACCATGTCATGAATGATGTAATATGTGACATCATCAGCAGTGGATTGCGGGTGCGCGATATATAGTTAGTGCAACTAACTATATATGGAATTTCAATGGTTTTGTGTGAGTAAAATAAGTTTTTTTAAATGCTAATTCCTAACTATATATGGTCTATAACCTATGGTTTTTTCAGTGAATATATATATATATATATATATATATTACCTACTGGCGGTCGCCAGTAGGTAGTTATAGTTAGGATTGACTTCCATAGGGAAATCGCAACATTCTATTGGGAATAACTTTGGCGCCGGTTGAGGAATCTGCCTGAATTTTTCAGCAACTTTGCCTCGTCGCGCTCCGGTCCTTCCCGAGATAAAAGGGGGTCCCAAAACGTGTTTTCCCCATGTTAATTTCCATAGGGCGGTCGGTCGCACTTTTAGCTTGAAGGGCTGCATGGATTTTCACCAAACTTGGCAAAATTGTAGGGACTGGTAGCCCGGTGTGCCTTTGCTATGTCTCAAGATATGTGCTCCAGAGGATTTTGAGTAATTTAGGTTAAAAAAAATATATATATCTATAAGCGCGCCCTGGTACGCGTACCGGGGAGCGCACCGGGCGCGCTACGCGACTTGCGCACGGAGAGCTGATTGGCTCTCGGGTGTCTGTAAACATTCGAAACAGTCCTGAGCGGCCACCATCTTGTGTCTTGGTAGGATCGAGACACAAGAGGTGGTAAAAACAAAGGGGGAAATACCCAAAAGGGGGCAGGGTAGACCCCCCTGACCCTCTAGGTTTAATGTGGGGGCCATAAAAGGAACCCGCGGGTGAAAAAAAAAATTGTATTCGATTTTCGCGGGGGGAGCGCCCGGTACGCGCACCGGGGAGCGTACCATGGGAAAAAAAATAGTGAAAATAATAGTGTAAAATAATCATTTTGAGTGATTACAGGTAGGGTAGCTCTGAAAAGAGCTTTTGGGTTCTGTGGCTGTTTTAGGTACCTACAAGTACATCCCACACACACCACACGCACACAACCCCACACCCCCACACCCACACACTCCCCACACACACCTCACACACGCACACCTCCACCCACACACAAACACCCCACACCCCCACACCGACACCTTACACATCCACACCACATTTCATTTAGAATATCCTCAGATGTCATCTCGAAGGAAATATTGATATTTTCTTGCTCCCCTTCCATTGTTTTGCTGTAAATTGCATAAAAAATAACTATATCAGTAGAGTTAGGGCACTGTTGGGTTTAAGTTCAGACAGGTAGTTCAGATTTTTTAACAGTGAAGTTAACTTTGGGCAGTGTATGGTAACAGGCAGGAAGTAGAAATATAAAAAAGTGCCTGTGAAGAAGCGTAAGTAAATTCCTAATTATAGCAGAGAAGCCTAAGTCAATCCATAAATATAACAGAGGAGCCTATCTCTATCTATAACTATAGCAGAGTAACAGTATATAATTATTAGAAAACGTTTTTACAAATTAACTTAAAGTGCCCCTTACAAATTATCAACTTACTTTACAGAGAGGTGAAGAAGAAAAAATGCGAAAATCCTTTCAAGATGTATCTCAGGTAGTTGTAGTCAAAATGGCCGTGTTTCCCTCTCATTTTTCATTTATATTCATGTACATAACCAATCAAATGTCATGAAAAAAAGTAGAAAATGAAAGTAACATTTTAATTGGTTGTAAATTCTAACACTTCAGATGTGTTTTTGTCATGTAATTTACCTCAGGATATTTAGACAGTGCTACAGCTCAAATGGCTCAATGGAATTCCACCAAATTTGGGAAAATGGTAGGGACTGGTATGTAGTATGGCCTATTCTATATGTGGTGAAAGTGTCTCCAGTGGTTTTTATGTAAATTAACTTTTAACATTTTTGGGGAGCGCTTCCCGGTACGCGCCCCTGTACGCGTACCGGCAGCGCTACGGGAGTCCTCCATTTTGTTTTCGGTAGATTTAAGACAGAAAATGGAGGACAAACAACGTTGGGAATGGGTAGAAGGGGGCATCGTAGGCACTCCCTGACCCTCTAGGTTTTCTGAGGGGGTCTTAGGAGGCCCAAATAGGCGGGAAAAAAAAATATTTTTCGCGGGGGAGCGCCCGTTATGCGCACCGGGGAGCGTACCGGGGAGCGTACTTTAGTGAAAAACAGTGAAAAAAGTTAGTAAAAGATAATCATTTGGAGTGATCAGAGATAGGGTAGCCCTGAAAAGGGCTTTTGGGTCCTGTGGCTGATTTAGGTACCTACAAGTAGGTACCAATGCACAGTCTTAAATTCAGGAGGAATATTCTATTCCCCTCATCTGAGAAGTGCACACCATGTCCTCTGTAGATATCTTGCATGTTGTAACGCAAGTTGTTGTTGTATATTGAACCCATTCCATAGTCTCTCATGTAAGTAGAAACAGATTTATTCACATGTTTCCGTGCTTTCTCAAATTGTGGACAAAATTGGTTGGACCAGTTCCATTTCTGTCTTTTGCATATATTGGAAAATACCAAGGCAGTTTGAGGAAAAAGTGCCATCAATTGTTCAAAGGTGTCTTTTAAAAGCATTTCCAGACCTACCCCAGTCAAAGTGCCTAAGTCATTTCCACCACAGTGCAGAATTATGAGGTTAGGGTGTGGCAAATGCAAAATGGTTTTCACCAATTGTATCAATTGATGACATCTCAATCCTCTCTGGCCAATCCATTTAATGTTCACATTTGGTAAATTAAGGTTGTGAAAATTTCTGGTAGCTGCATACCTTTGAGCCCAGTGGATATAGCTATGTCCAATAAACCAGACAGAATACATGGTAGAGGAGGTCCTGGTGCAGTCAGATGAAGTGTAGGAATAAAATGGCAGTTGGAACAGTAGGAGTTTGCAAAAAAAAAACTGTGGAGTTTCAGTGCTCTTGATTCACAAGCAATGATTGGTAGATTGAGATAGTTGAAAACTGTATGTTAGGGTGCATGGTTGTGTTCTGTGTAAGAAGTAATTTGAATGGTTAAAAAAAGTCATTTAAAGAAACATTGCACCAGATAAGCTGGTGTATTCGCAGGTCAAACATCCTTGCTGAGGTGATTTGCAACATTGTAGAATAAACTTTTAAACCTTAGAGCTCAGTGAGGAGGGAGTTGCTATGGTAACAGGTAGAAAGGGCTGAGGGGAGGAAGGGTGTTGGTTTGAAAATACAGAGGGAAGAGTTTTGATTGGTTACCATGAGCAATATGTGTGTAGAAACAGAGGTTTTCTGTGCCATTAATGGTTGCAGTGCCTGGAGAACATACCTTTTGCTCTGCTAAAGAAATATTGGTGTGTGTATCTGACACTGTTGTGAATCTCCTAGAGCATTTGTAAAGATGAGTTATGATTCATTTAATATACATAGAGACTTGTATACTCTATGGAGAAGATTTGGAAGCAAATTGTGGTTTTTTAATGTTGCTTTGTGTCATGCTTTTTGATAATGCTTGGTAAAAAGTTTTTACTGCATAGAGGAATTGTATTTTGTAAAATTGTGAAGTTTTAGTAGTGACATGGAATGCTTGTACATAGGACCTGTGCTGTGTTTCTTAAATGTGATGTCAAAAACGATTTTGGGAAAAATGAATGGCTTTTACATTTTGTAGAAGGAATAAAGAATGTGTGCATGTTTAAAGAAATACATTTGACTCTTTACAATGATGTTACCTGTGTTAACTCAGTGTAGGAAGCATATTGAGTTTGCTTGCATAGAGGAATTGTATTTTGTAAAATAGTGAGGTTTCAGTAATGACATGGAATGCTTGTACATAGGACCTGTGATGTGTTTCCTATATGTGATGTCAAAAACGATTTTGGGGAAAATGAATGGCTTTTACATTTTTGAGTATAATGTGGCGTAGAGGTTTAAAAAGTGACGCATCTACCTACATGAGTCACTTTTTAAATATGGCGCAAAAAGGTACATGTTTTATGCCGCCTATGCGTCACAAAAAGTGACGCATCAGCAGTGCAAAACTGACGCAGGGCCTCATAAATGAGGTTCTTTTTTTTTGCACACTACTCCAGTTTAGTCCTGTCCACTGCACTCTTGGACACAAGCCTCACCTTTTGTGCTCCCCTGGACAGTCTTCATCTCATCTGCACTCCTGCTTAGGTATCAGAATCCTATCACATGGGGAAAGCTCCATGTGAAAGCGTTTGCCTCAGTCTTATCCCTGCTGTGAGGCAGATGCTTGTACATAGGACCTGTGCTGTGTTTCCTAAATGTGATGTCAAAAACGATTTGGGGGAAAATGAATGGCTTTTACATTTTTGAGTATAATGTGGCGCAGAGGTTTAAAAAGTGACGCATCTACCTACATGCGTCACTTTTTAAATATGGCGCAAAAAGGTACATGTATGGGCTTTCCTGGGGAGTGTAGGTGGTGAGGCTTGTGTCTAAGAGTGCAGTGGACTAGGCTTCATGAAGCCTATCCCTGACTGCACTCTTAGACACAGGCGTCAATTTGACTCTTTACAATGATGTTACCTGTGTTAACTCAGTGTAGGAAGCATATTGAGTTTGTTTGCATAGAGGAATTGTATTTTGTAAAATAGTGAGGTTTCAGTAATGACATGGAATGCTTGTACATAGGACCTGTGCTGTGTTTCCTAAATGTGATGTCAAAAACGATTTTGGGGAAAATTAATGGATTTTACATTTTTGAGTATAATGTGGCGCAGAGGTTTAAAAAGTGACGCATCTATCACATGCGTCACTTTTTAAATATGGCGCAAAAAGGTACATGTTTTATGCCGCCGATGCGTCACAAAAAGTGACGCATCAGCAGTGCAAAACTGACGCAGGGCCTCATAAGTGAGTTCTTTTTTTTCTGCACACTACTCCGTCCTGTCCACTGCACTCTTGGACACAAGCCTCACCTTTTGCGCTCCCCTGGACAGTCTTCATCTCATCTGCACTCCTGCTTAGGTGTGAGATTCGTATCACATGGGGAAAGCCCCATGTGAAAGCGTTTGCCTCAGTCTTATCCCTGCTGTGAGGCAGGTGCAAGATTTTGACGTAACAGTGTCCTAAAAGTGACGCAGTGAAATGTCATAGATTTCACTGTGTCATTATTACGAGGCTTTTTGCGGAGAAACGACCCCTCTCTGTACATTACACTTGACAGAGGTATAATGTGGCGCAAAAGGTTTAAAAAATGACGCATCTACCTACATGCGTCACTTTTTAAATATGGTGCAACAAGGCACATGTTTTATGCCGCCAATGCGTCACAAAAAGTGACGCATCAGTAGCGCAAAACTGACGCATGGCTTTATAAATGAGGCTCATCTTTTTCTTGCACACTACTCCAGTTTAGTCCTGTCCACTGCACTCTTGGACACAAGCCTCACGTTTTGTGCTCCCCTGGACAGTCTTCATCTCATCTGCACTCCTGCTCAGGTGTCAGAATCCTATCACATGGGGAAAGCTCCATGTGAAAGTGTTTGCCTCAGTCTTATCCCTGCTGTGAGGCAGGTGCAAGATTTTGACGTAACAGTGTCCTAAAAGTGACACAGTGAAATCTCATAGATTTCACTGTGTCATTATTACGAGGCTTTTTGCGGAGAAATGACCCCTCTCTGTACATTACACTTGACAGTGGTATAATGTGGCGCAAAAGGTTTAAAAAATGACGCATCTACCTACATGCGTCACTTTTTAAATATGGTGCAACAAGGCACATGTTTTATGCCGCCAATGCGTCACAAAAAGTGACGCATCAGTAGCGCAAAACTGACGCATGGCTTTATAAATGAGGCTCATCTTTTTCTTGCACACTACTCCAGTTTAGTCCTGTCCACTGCACTCTTGGACACAAGCCTCACGTTTTGTGCTCCCCTGGACAGTCTTCATCTCATCTGCACTCCTGCTTAGGTATGAGAATCGTATCACATGGGGAAAGCCCCATGTGAAAGCGTTTGCCTCAGTCTTATCCCTGCTGTGAGGCAGGTGCAAGATTTTGACGTAACAGTGTCCTAAAAGTGACGCAGTGAAATGTCATAGATTTCACTGTGTCATTATTACGAGGCTTTTTGCGGAGAAACGACCCCTCTCTGTACATTACACTTGACAGAGGTATAATGTGGCGCAAAAGGTTTAAAAAATGACGCATCTACCTACATGCGTCACTTTTTAAATATGGTGCAACAAGGCACATGTTTTATGCCGCCAATGCGTCACAAAAAGTGACGCATCAGTAGCGCAAAACTGACGCATGGCTTTATAAATGAGGCTCATCTTTTTCTTGCACACTACTCCAGTTTAGTCCTGTCCACTGCACTCTTGGACACAAGCCTCACCTTTTGCGCTCCCCTGGACAGTCTTCATCTCATCTGCACTCCTGCTTAGGTGTGAGATTCGTATCACATGGGGAAAGCCCCATGTGAAAGCGTTTGCCTCAGTCTTATCCCTGCTGTGAGGCAGGTGCAAGATTTTGACGTAACAGTGTCCTAAAAGTGACGCAGTGAAATGTCATAGATTTCACTGTGTCATTATTACGAGGCTTTTTGCGGAGAAACGACCCCTCTCTGTACATTACACTTGACAGAGGTATAATGTGGCGCAAAAGGTTTAAAAAATGACGCATCTACCTACATGCGTCACTTTTTAAATATGGTGCAACAAGGCACATGTTTTATGCCGCCAATGCGTCACAAAAAGTGACGCATCAGTAGCGCAAAACTGACGCATGGCTTTATAAATGAGGCTCATCTTTTTCTTGCACACTACTCCAGTTTAGTCCTGTCCACTGCACTCTTGGACACAAGCCTCACGTTTTGTGCTCCCCTGGACAGTCTTCATCTCATCTGCACTCCTGCTCAGGTGTCAGAATCCTATCACATGGGGAAAGCTCCATGTGAAAGTGTTTGCCTCAGTCTTATCCCTGCTGTGAGGCAGGTGCAAGATTTTGACGTAACAGTGTCCTAAAAGTGACACAGTGAAATCTCATAGATTTCACTGTGTCATTATTACGAGGCTTTTTGCGGAGAAATGACCCCTCTCTGTACATTACACTTGACAGTGGTATAATGTGGCGCAAAAGGTTTAAAAAATGACGCATCTACCTACATGCGTCACTTTTTAAATATGGTGCAACAAGGCACATGTTTTATGCCGCCAATGCGTCACAAAAAGTGACGCATCAGTAGCGCAAAACTGACGCATGGCTTTATAAATGAGGCTCATCTTTTTCTTGCACACTACTCCAGTTTAGTCCTGTCCACTGCACTCTTGGACACAAGCCTCACGTTTTGTGCTCCCCTGGACAGTCTTCATCTCATCTGCACTCCTGCTTAGGTATGAGAATCGTATCACATGGGGAAAGCCCCATGTGAAAGCGTTTGCCTCAGTCTTATCCCTGCTGTGAGGCAGGTGCAAGATTTTGACGTAACAGTGTCCTAAAAGTGATGCAGTGAAATGTCATAGATTTCACTGTGTCATTATTACGAGGCTTCTTGCGGAGAAACGACCCCTCTCTGTACATTACACTTGACAGAGGTATAATGTGGCGCAAAAGGTTTAAAAAATGACGCATCTACCTACATGCGTCACTTTTTAAATATGGTGCAACAAGGCACATGTTTTATGCCGCCAATGCGTCATATGAGGTTTATGATCAAGACTGTAGTGGGAGAGAGGCCTTTCCCGGGAAGCATAGGTGGTGAAGCCTGTGTATAAGAGTGCAGTGGACTAGACTTCATGAAGTCTATCCCCTACTGGACTCTTAGACACAGGTCTCATCTTCTTTGTACCTGTGGACAGAGCTGTCTTCCACTATACTCTTCAATACAGGCCTCACCTTTTGTGCACCCCTGGAGAATTCTCACCTGATCTGTAACCCTGAATAGATTGTTTGCTTTTTGTCATTGCTTAGTTGTTTGGTAATAGTGGTCTATAATGTGCTATTTTTTTGTTTAACACAGATTGAAATCAAGATTTGAAGAGTAAGCAAATATGCCCTCAAGGGAAAGGAGAAGAAAACAACATAACCGCCAAAAAACAAAAACAACAACGGAATTACAGCACTCTTCCACAACAAATACTTCAAAAAACAGGAATCAAGCTCCTGGTAAGACAACTAAGTCTTTCATACGCAACATATGTACTTCTAAAACAAATGTTGGACAGCATGTAGAAAAAGAGAATGAGAGAGTAAATTTGAAAAGGAAGGAGAGAACCTCAAAGAATCCTACAACTGGAGCAGGAGAGAATAATATGTATAGAAATAGAAGGCAGAATCAGTTTAGAGATATTCGTAAACGAATGTTTCGCAATAGGGTGGTTTTAAATTTGTTAAAAAACATTAGGAAAGGTAAACAGAGAGCTGTTTTTTATAAGAAAAAGAAAAGTGTAGAGAAGATTGTTGATCAGGCTTTTAAAGTTAAGAAAAAATTATTTATTTTAATAATCAATAGAATTAGGACACTTAACAAGACAATTGATGTTTTCAAATCAAACAGTAGATGGAAAAGAGTAATTAATCGGACTAATTTTTGTAAATTTTTTTCAGGAGAATGGATGCACAGTTCAAGTTGTGAGCCATTTTTTAATGAGGAGAGTTACTTTCAGGAGAATGATTTAGTGCATGCAGTTGACACCAGTTGTCGAGCGTATGAAGTGAAAGACGGTTGTCCGATTGAAAAAGAGAAACTTGTGCCTAGAGAACCAGAAGAGGTGGTAACTGATGAAGTTTTTGGAGAGACGTACTAAGGGTCCAGTGTACACTTGGAAGTGTAGTCGTATTTGTAGTGTGCGACAGGAATCAATTGATTTGTTTTGTAATTTCTTACGTACATATAGTAAGAAAAGTCTAAAGCAGAAAGTGAAGTTGTTGCAAGACTTAGATCCTTGCAGAGTGAGAGAAAACACAGGTTTGCAAGGCCATTCACTGGCTTGTCTTTCTAGAAAAGTCTGTCAGAGTGTTTTCCGTCATTTTAGGATGTTAGCAGTGCATCATACCAAAATGAGGAAATTAGTGAGAATGTTGTAATATGCAAAAAGTCCAGCACTTAAGCTTAAACAATTAAACAGTGCTCTTTTGCAAGGAACTGAATTAGATGTGAAGAAGATTTGTGAAGAAATTGAGATTTGTTATTTTGGTGAAAAAGAGGACAGTGTAGATATTGACACAGCAATTCAAGGTAATGTGGAAGACAATGTACAGATTTCAAGTACAGAAAAGTTTGAGCAGGAAATTACCAGGTTTAAGGTGAAATCAAGTGAAAGGCCGAATTTTACTTGTGTGTGTTGTCGACGAAGTTATTATAAACATCAAACTAGATTAGTTGATTTATACGTAAAAAGTGAAAAGATGAATAATTATGAGTGGAAGGATTTTGCAACTTATTTGTGGGTGGAGAATTGTTTTGATTTGAGTTCTGATCAGCGTATTTGTAAATATTGTTATGATAAATTAAATCAAAACAGAATGCCTGCTAGAGCTGTTCATAATAATCTGCAGTTGGTAGACATTCCCCGTGAATTGATGGATTTAAATACATATGAGTCTATTTTGATTCAATGTGTCCATCCTTTTCAGGCAATTGTTCGCATGGAGCCTAAGATAGGGAAATTGCCTCCTACAGATTTGCAGAGAGGATTAAAGGGAAGAGTTGTTTATTTGCCTCTAGATTTCAATAAAAATATTGATACAATTGGTATAGAACAAGTAGAAGAGGAACCTTTAGTTATTCTAGTTAATGGGGTTCCGACAAAGAGTAAGGAAACCTGGCAAGATTTAGTGGATGTTAGGAAAGTCAAAAAGGCAACGTTGTATTTAGTCAAAAACAATGAGTATTACAAAGATGTATGTGTTGCAGCAGAGGAAACAGCTGCAGATGAAGACAGTGATTGTTCAGGCGGCCAAAGTGAAAAAGTTGATGTGTCTAGAAGTGAAGAATATATGAACATTATACTGTTCATCCTTTGCATTCCAAAGAAGTAATGGGGAATGCAATTGAATTGTTTCAAATGAAAGCAGCAAAAGGAAGTCCCATTAGTGTATGGGAAGAAAGTTTGGAAGCTCGTTGTTTTCCACAGCTATTTCCAACAGGTCGAGGTGGACGATATGACGTTCGACCACTTCAAATTCCTGCATCTGAATATCGAACTGTAAGATTATATGCTGAAGATCCAAGGTATTGTCAATGCATTCCCTATTTGTTTCATTTACTGTATGAAAGTGACTTGTCTGGGCCTTCTTATGCAGTAAACCATATACTGAAAAGTGGAGCACATCTGCAAAATGTTTCGGCGAAGGACTTTATGGAGAAAGTGAATCTGCAAGATAATATTTTGGAATCTCATTTAATCAATCTCATGGCATGTCAGCGTGGTACAAACGAGTATTGGTACCGTCGTCATGGGGAATTGAAATATATGCTAAGAAACTTAGGAACTCCTACATGGTTCCTCACTCTTAGCTGTGCCGATAATGCATGGGACGACTTACTTCAATTTCTACGAGAGGCAAATGCAAATATACAAAATATAGAATTCAAAACACCTGGAGAACTGTGTTCTTTGGATCCAGTGAATGTATGCAGATATTTCAATCATAGATTTGAAGCTATGATGTCTTTTATTACCAACAAACAAAATCCTCCCCTTAGAGAGGTTTTGGATTTCTTTTGGAGAAAGGAGTATCAAGCGAAAGGTACTCCTCACATACATATGTTGTTGTGGATTAAAGATGCACCCAAATTTGGAACAGATTCGGATGAGACAGTGATTAGCTTCATTGAAGAGTATTCAACATGTGCTGTTCCGAAAACTACCGAAGAAAATAGTTTAAGGCAACAAGTTTTACGCTTTCAATCCCATCGTTGTGGAAAGTACTGTCGTCGAAAATTCAGAAACAAGGACAAGTTCTACACAAAATGTCGTTTCAGCTTTCCACGACCAGTGATTTCTAAAGGAAGAGTAAATAATTTGATGTCTTCTCTGCGACATACTGTGACGAGGAAATCACCAAAAAATACATACAATTTAAAAAGAAACGAAGAGTCCAAGTACAACAACGATTACATCCCAGTGATTTTGTCCATGTGGAATGCTAACATGGATATTCAATTCGTTGCTGACAACTCTATTGCTGTGGCTCGATATGTGACGTCTTACATCACAAAAAAAGAAAAGACAGAACTGAAGGAAATGTGGGAGGATATTTCACATGAAAAGAGTCTAAGCAAGAAATTATACAGTTACAGTCTGAAGTTGTTGTCGCATCGAGAAATTGGAGCATATGAATGTTCTGATCGATTGTCATCAGCAAGTCTCTATGCCAAATCTAGAACCATCATTTGGGTGAGTCTAGGTCTTGCTGCAACACGAAACCGAGTTTTGAAATCTGTACAGGAAATAGAGTATTTGGCGGAGAAAGAACCAGAAAGTACAGATATTTTGAAGACAAACATGTTGGATACATACTATCCAAATAGAAGTCCTTATCTTGAGAACGCTTGTCTCTATGAAGTTCTGCAAAGATATATTTATAAGAGGAACATCAGAGAAGATATCAATAATGGAATATATGCTGTCAATGGATGTGAAGGATGTCTAGTGAAACAGAGAAAAGGTCATTTGATTAATCATCGAAAATTGAGTTGTGAAAATCCAGACAAAAGAGAATTTTACTATTTGGCTCTTTTGCAACTCTTTAAGCCATGGCGTACAGAAGAGGAACTACTTGGAGATTTTCTGTGTTACGAAGATTCTTTTAATGCAATCAAGGATACCATAGAATGCTCTGTTTTTCCAAATTATCTGCAAATGTTGAACGAAGAAATAGAGCAAGAAGCCACAATTGCTGCAGAGATTGCTAGAGACAGTTCTCAAGACAGTCAGAGTTCTGCTTCATTGAGTCAGGATCCACTTGGAGGACCAATTATACAAAATGAAGCTGCCACTGCCATGGATGAGGTGGAAAGAGCTATGGAACAAGCTCAAGATGATGTAGTTAACTTAGAAGATTTGGTGAAACAACTAAACCTTGAGCAGAAACAGATATATGACGAAGTCACAGAACAGATTGAACATGGATTCAGTCATGAGAAAAAAGAGTGCTCATGTACATCATTTAAGCCTGTCCAACTGTACGTGAGGGGAGAAGCGGGAACTGGAAAAAGTTTTCTGATTAAAGCAATTGCAACTTATCTGCAGAAAAGGACTGAATCACTGCTGTCTTGTGTTGTTACTGCTCCAACTGGGCTGGCTGCACATAACATTAAAGGGATTACTTTACATCGTTTACTGATGCTGCCAGTGGAGCATGATAACAAATTGCAATATCACAAGCTATCTGGAGATGTGTGTTCCGAAGTTTCGAGAGTCCTAAAGTAAATGAAACTTCTTATCATTGATGAAGTCAGCATGGTGTCAAATATAATGCTTGCTTTTGTGCATTTGAGAATGCAAGAAATTCTTAGAACAGACTATTTTGTTTTATTTGGAGGAAAACACATTATTGTTTTTGGAGATCTACTGCAGTTGACTCCAGTGAAAGGACAACCTGTGTTCAAAATGCTCACGCATGAAGATACCAGGAAGTGCCTAGGAAGCATTGGAAACGTTGACATATGGCTAAACTTCAAATATGCAGAACTACTCCAAAATATGCGGCAGGCAAAGGATGAAGATTATAAAAATATTCTACAAGATGTAAGAATCGGAAAAATAAGTCAGCATGGGAAAGAAGCTTTACATGGACGATTAATTTCTAATTTGTACCCAAATGAAAACATTCTTCCAGAGAATATTTTTAAGAAAATTAACGAGAAGAAATCTGGCATATGTTTGATGCCTACTCTAAAAGAATGTTCCATGTTCAACAACAAAATGTTGAAGTTAGAAAATGAAGAGATAGTGAAACTGGAAGCTATAGATAAAATAGAGCATATGGGAGCAACAATTATTTTGTCTGAAAATTTGAAATCAAAATTGGATTCATTAGAGAAGAGTATATCTAAAACTGCTGGTTTTGAAAAGACTCTGAATGTGTGTTTAAATTGTCGTATCATTTTGAGAAGGAATTTAAATGTTGAAAGAGGTCTGGTAAATGGAGCAATGGGTCATGTTGTTGGTTTTGTGAATTATAAAAATAGAGATGGAATTAAAATTTTAAAAATTAAATTTGATGGCATTGACGAAATAAAACAAATTTGTCGTTGTTCAGCTAGATTTTTGCTTGTGAAAGACTTATATGTTCGCCGAAAACAGTTTCCTGTTTGTTTGGCATATGCGGTGACAATTCATAAATCTCAAGGTTTAAGTGTAGATAGTGCTTTGGTGAACATTGGAAGTTCTGTGTTTAAAGAGGGTATGGCATATGTGGCATTATCACGAGTCAGAACTTTATCAGGATTGTACTTGATTGAGTGTGATGAAACAAAGATTTCTGCTGATCTAGATTGTGTTAAAGAATACAATAGGTTAAGAAGAGAGTATGCTTCACTTTTGCCTCAATATCCTCTGTTTGAAAAACATGTGGTAGGCCGAAAAAGAAGAAATGAGATTAATTGCAGTGAGGTACTAGCAAAAAGGCAAAAAGTAGATAAAAGTGTAATTGTAAAGAGAAAGAAAAAGGATTCTGTTGAAGATGTTGTTGGATTTCAGTTTGAAAATAGTTCTGGTGTCAACTGCTATGCTAACGTAGTAGTTAATGTTGTTTTTGTTCTTCAAAATTTACAAAAACAGATTGTTGGAAATCGGGATCAAACATTGTGCTGTTTATTGAATTCTGTGTTAGAGAAATGTAGCAGTGATAGAGCAAAAATAGAAAGTGTTTCAGAAATTAGAAATCTTCTAGACATATGTTCTGGTCAAAATCAATTTTCACAGATAATTCAGCAGGATTGTCAGGAAATTTTAATGTATATGTTTGATGTATTGCAAGATGAAGGAGTAGATATAAAAAATCTTTTTAACCTTTCTTATCAATGGTAACATGACTGTGATAACTGTACTTCATCAAGTACTACTAGAATAGACACTGAAAGATTTATATATTTGACTTTACCAGACTGCAAATCAGTGTCTTTCAATAATCTAGTTAAAGCAGCTGATCACAATATGGTGTGTACCCAATGTAAGTCTGCAATGCTGTCCACATTATTTCTACAAAGTTACGGTCACTATGTCATTTTAATGTTCCAACAATGTAGACCTGATGGAACGAAATTGACAACTTCTATTAAAAATGTTGTGGCTTCTCAGTTATCCATTTCTGGAATAACATTTGGAACTGTAGCTATTATTTATCATGACGGTCCTTCAACAACATCAGGGCATTACACATGCTATTTAAAAAGTTGCAAAGGTTGGACCCTTTGTAACGATACTCATTTGACTTTTAAACAACGCTTGCCTTTTGACTTAAAAAATTCATATCTAGTGCTTTTAGAACGGAAATTTAAGTAAAGGTAATTAGCGTATGAAGACGGGAGCAGTTAATAAAGGTTAGTTTGCTATTTAAAATTATATTCAGAGTAAAAGTGATGAAGATAATATAAATAATTGATTTGTTATATAGGTACTGTAAGTGGATCTTATAGGAAGTGATATTAGTATTATTGGAAATGATGAACATGAGTAAGTCACAGATGGAATTAGGTAAATTTAAATATTATGAAAATGTTGTTTCAGTCTTTCTTTCAGAACGTCAGAAAAAAGGTAATTTCGGAGTTTCTTAGAGTTAATTTGAAAATATACTCATACATCTGACACTATTTGGCCAAATGGAAAGGTACAGGAATGAGTAAAGACTCATGACTGAAAAAAAGGAGTATATGAAAATAATGAAAATATTTCAGATGTTCTTGGAGCTTTTTTTCTAGAAAGTCGATGAAATGGATTTTTTAGTGAACAACAGAGTACTTTGCAACGAGAAAAGGACCTCCATGTTATACTATTTGGCCTCAAGGAAAAGTAAGTCAATCAAACATTAGTGTACATTTGTCATTTGTCAGTATCTAAGTTTTTTTTTAAAACACAATCTTTTAGATTGTGTTTTTTTTCCCGCTGTAATATGATGAGTAATTTGAACTCACTGTTTTAAGTGAAATTCAATATATTCTGAGAACAGCAAAAATAAACTATGTAACATGTTGTACAAGTTAATCTATACTTTGGATTGTGTAAATTAAATTGTATTCCCATTCTCTGCCACTCACTTTCCTTTTTCCTCTCTCTTTCAGCTCTCTTTACTCACTCACACTGCCTTTCTCTCACTCTGTTTCACACCCATTTGTTTAATCAACTTCTTTCACAACCCCTCATTCTTATTTCAACTGTCTGCATCCACGCTCTCCGTTGCATAACTATTCAGCTTTCAGTCTGTCTGCTTTACTTTCCTTTTCCTTGTTTTCCTCCTTTGCTCTTTTAGTAATTCCTCTTTACTCACTCACCAGTATTGTCGCACTCTATCACTATAAATCATCCACTCTCCCTCGCTTATCTTTGTTTCCTCCTTTCTTTTGACCACTTCTCTCTATTTTCTGTTCACTACCTCTATGTACTCAGTCCCTCACTCTCCTTGTGTTATGTTCACTTGTGTTTATCTACCTTCTATCATTTCTCTTACAACAACTTCACTGCTCCTCTCTCATTGTTCTTCAACCTATTTCTTTTAGTCCGGTTCCATTACTACCCCTCATTTCCTTTCTTTCAATGTCCTTCTGTTTACTTTCATCACCAAATTAGTTTCTCTCATTACCACTGTTTTAGTCGTTTTCTTCTCTGTTTTCTTTTTTTGTTCCCTTACTCATTTCCTTTGCTCACTCATTGTACTCCACCTCACTCGGTATTTCTCTTAGTGTGTCTCTTTACTAACTTCCTCACTCCATTTCCCTCAATCATTGTATATTATTCTCTCTCTCTTCGTCCCTTCATTCTATGACTGTTCTTCACTTACTCTCAGTTATCTTCTATTCCTCATTCTTCTAAATACATTCTTAATTAGACTCTTTTCCATCTCTGTCATTATCTTTTTACTTACTACTGTTTCCTGACTTAGTTTTACTAACTCACATTGTTTTAGTATCTTTATTAACTTCAGTTCATTTCTCTGTTCTTGTCTTCCTCTCTGTCAGTGAATCTATATGCCTTACTCTTAGTAATTTGCTCTGCTTCTATTTCTTTTTCTCTCTTTTTTCATTCTACCTTACTTTAGTTCCCTTTCTATGTCCTTCACTCTTACTTTATTTCTAAATACACTGTTATGATTTTTAACCTCTTCATTTGTATCTTTTAATTTAAAATACATATTTTACTAAATATAACTTATTTTTTCTTCTCTCTTTCACAGATACAAAGTGTAGTAAAAAATGTAATTACAGTTACATTTATTATATGGTAAGTGTCACTACAAAAATTTAGTTTGTCATCACCCTTTGCTTTAAGCTCACTAATATTTTCTCAACCAACCTCACTCCTGTTTCTTTACTCTGCTTCCCTCACTTATTCCTATTCTCCTTGTTTACTCCCCTTTTCCTATTTCCCCTCTCATATTCAACTTCTTTCAGTCCCTATTCTTTATTTCACTTACCCTCTGTTCCCTTCCTTTGCTTCTTCACTCATTCTGTTTTTCTTAATTATTTACTTCACTCCTACATACACACCTCATCCCCCTCCCAACACATACACTCACCTTTGACATACACCCCACATACACATCCCAGACACACCTCATACATACACACACCTCCCCCACATACACTACTCTCACACATACACACATTCCATACACACACATACATCCCACACACATACCCCCACACCCATATACCTCTCACACATATCTCACACACCCTCACCTCCACTCACACTGAAATACCCCACACACCCACACCCATAGACACACCTTACACACCCAGACCCCGACCTACACCCACTGACTCCCTATAAGTCACACATACTGCATTACTTACCTTTCTTTGCTGTGTCACTCAGACCCATTCTGACAGTCTTTCCTTTACTGTCTCTGTCCTTTCTCTTTATCACTCCCCATGTGTTATCCTAATTCAATTTTTCACCCTCTTTCACCCCTCTTTACTTATACTCACTGCTCTTTCCTTACCCTCTCTGACCGTTGTTCATTTATCCTGGATCTGTCACTACTCTTCATTCCCCAATTTTTAGTGTTCTTTATTTGTCTTTCAACACCCATTCACATTCTCTCACTATGTCTACTTTAGTCTTCTTCCTCTCTCTTCCCTTCTTTCGCTTCCTTATTCATTTTCCTTTTCTCACTTTCACCCTATTACACCTTTTCTGTTTTTTACTATGTGATAAACAATCCCTCTGTGTTTCTCCCTCTAGCTCTCTTTCTCTTAACATTACTCTCTTTTTGTTCTTCCCTCATGCTAACTCCTTCATAAATTTTTTTTTTCTTTTTTTTGGGGTACGCGCCCCGGTGCGCGTACCCTGAGGAAAAAAAACTGACAGAGATTCTTTAAAAATACAGGTTTACTTTTATAAAGTAAAGGTAGTTCTAAAAAGAACTGTTTTTTTTTCTTTTTGTTGTTTTATATTTTTTTATTTTTTTTGAACATTTTGTACTTTTTTTGGCTTTTCTGAACACTTTTATATTTTTTTTGTATTTTTTATGGGGAGAAACAAAAAACAGGGAATTGTAAATGGCTCAACTGGAGCATAAAAAAAACAGGAAAATTAGTTTTTTTTGGTACACTTGTGGTTATCACCAGCAACCATAATAAGTTTGATGCTTTGCTCACCATAGCAAAGTGTCTTGTTACAAAATTTGCATAGTATCCAATGTGTCTCTTGCCCCCGAACCCGATGGAGTGGGTTGTTTTGATGTTGAGGGTCTAGACGTTGATGGGGGTAGTTTACTGCAGAGGTCCCTTAACTCTGCATTAGAATAATTATTTGGATGCCAACGCATCATGTGGTGAATCATGGTGTGATTCCCGAAGGAATACTTTTTGTTAGGGTTCCCCCTAGACAATTCAGCACCACAAATCAAGCAAGTTACCTTTGCCGCGTTGACTTTCTTAAAACCCCTTGGAATTTTATAGAACTCCCATACAAAGTGTTCTTTCGGTTTGTAGGGCTGTTTATCTTCAGGCAAGTACTGCCTTCTTTGTGCCTCCTCTTCATCATCCTCCTCCTCTTCCTCTTGACCACCAAGGTAATCTTCACGTGGTCTTTTAGATGGTGGTGGTGGTGGTGGTGGTGGGGCAGATGCTCCAGCTGTTGCTGCTACTGTAGCCATGTTATTCAAGTAAAGAGTACAGATAGAACTCCAAACAGGTCTTCCTCAGTCAAAAGACAAAGTCAGAATAAAGAAAAAAGGTGGGGCTTTCATTATTTGGAAAACAAAACTGTTCTGAACCAATGAAAAGTGTTATTTTCAAGTCACATGATCCAGGCTTTAATCATTTGGAAACCAAAACTGATTTGCACCAATGAAAAGTGTTATTTTCAGATCACATGACCCGACGCGCTTACGCTACGCGCCCCGGGGCGCGCCCCGGGGCGTGTGGCGTAAGCGTGTCGAGACATTGCGCGATCGTATGCGATTGCGTGCTTCCGGGTGCGCTTACGCAGAGCGTCATATGATGCATCACGCGACTGCGCGAAACGTCACGATGTTGTTTTCGTTCGCGGGAATAGCGCTAACGGGACGCTCCCCGGTATGCGCCCCGGGGCACGCCGTAACATTGCGCTTACCCGTGCAATCACCGGTACGCGCCCCGGGAGCGCTCCGGGCAAAAAATATTTGAAAAAATTACATATTTATACAATATAAAATTCGTTATAAAAAATAATACTTTTCGTACCTATAGAGATTTGCTATTACAAAACCATTGAAATTCACTGAAAAAAACATAGGTTTCACATCAGTTATAGTTAGGAATTAACATTAAAAAACCTATTAAATTCACTGAAAAAACCATAGGTTTCACACCTGTTATAGTTAGCTGGAAATTTTACTCGCATAAAACCATTGAAATTCCCACGTTATAGTTAGTTGGACTCACTATAACTTGCGCGTGCAATGCACTGCTGGTCACATATTACATCACTCATGACATGGTCAGTGACATCACTCATGACATCACTGATGACACCATCCTTGTGACAGAGTGACAGACCTACTTTCACTGTAATGTAACCCTTGAAACACATATTCAAAAATAGAAACTAACATTTTAAAAAAAATTGAGATACCCATACCAGTTACAACAACCAGTTCAATAATTCCACCATCTATATACACATCCACTCATTCACCAACAGTTCTATATAGTCACTCATACATATACTCACTCATCATATGTATTGATACACCTATACATCCTGTTACACACCGACAGTCATCCGAAAGATACTCTCACACATACTCACACATGCAAATAAACTATTGAACATCCATTTATTTGCATATACAGATATACACACACTACCACTTTACTTCTAAGGAAACTTACGCATTCTTACTCTCTTAAACAATCACTTATAGAAACACATACTAATTTAAACAGGAACTCTTGCAATCCCTCACTCTCACATATACTCACTTATATACATCAATATTCACATATGCAAGATTAAAACATATGTAGTTACTGATAAAGACACTAGTGAGACAGTCATTCACTCACTAACACACACATATACACACTCATCCACCCATACAGTCCTGCACATATGCTGTTTTCAAAACACATACAAACAGAGAGTCAGTCATTCATGCATCTATGTGCTAAGTAATACCCCCACCAAACCATACAGATACTCATACAGATACTAAAACAAAAAAAACTTCTAACCCATATACATACACATGTAGCTACTCACCAACCCATGCAGCCACTTATACACAAAGTGAAACACTAATACATATATTTAAATATTTAAACATTAGTCACTAATATATGTATTCACTAGGATACACTTAATTAGCCAGTTAACCAATCAATTTTTTTTTAAAAAAACATCCCTTTAGACACTTATTTAAAAATGTATTCTTCCATCAACTTTTACATATACATATATAGCACATATTTATTTTTTAAAAAGACACGCATTCACTGGATGGTGTCATCAGTGACGTTATGAGTGATGTCACTGACCATGTCATGAGTGATGTAATATGTGACGTCATCAGCAGTGCATTGCACGCGCAAGTTATAGTGAGTCCAACTAACTATAACGTGGGAATTTCAATGGTTTTATGCGAGTAAAATTTCCAGCTAACTATACCTGGTGTGAAACCTATGGTTTTTTCAGTGAATATATATATATATATATATATATATATATATATATATATATATATATATATATATATATATGCGGTACGTGAACGTCCAAATGTTCAGCAAATGAGCTAGTCAGCAAATAAGTCTGATAAACGAAGCGAGACCCAAAGTTGGTGCAAATTATTTATTCTTCAGCCCTACACCAATCTGCCATGACGCGTTTCGGCTTAACGAAGCCTTGATCACATGACACCGTCATGGGGGCTGGCGTACCATTTTTAAAATGCAAAACAGCCTTTCCGATAGACATGGATAAGTTACTAACACAATTGACACTTAGGGGGTCATTAGGATGGCGGACGGAAGTGCCTCCGCAGCACCGGAGTATGCGGAACATGCCTATTCTCCGTCCGCCCGTCGCGGACACTCCGTCCGCCAGATCAGGATAGCAAATAGAGGTCAAAATCCGTCCGCTGCGGTAGATGACGGTCCGCCGCACAACCTCACCCAACCACGCAGCGGACGTAACCAATCCAGATACGCCGCCGTACGGACTGACGTCTACGCCCGTCCACCAAATCAAGATAGCGGAAAATACACATAAAAGCGCCGCGGAAAAACAACCTGCCTGAACACAGCGGATTCACCACAGCGACCATACCCACCACGAGCCGCTCGCCGACATGGACCCTGCACTACACGCATACCCGATACTCTACGCGATCCACCACGTCCTAGTCTTGGCCCACCATCGAGGACGACGCAGGTAGGCTACAAACATTTCGCTGCCTGATGAGGAGTACCTGCAAGGGACGTGACGTAGAGAGGGGGGAGTGACATGTAGCGGAAACGACTGATTCTTGTGGAGGGCACCACCTGCAAGGGTCGTCACCCAGGTAGGGGGGAGTGGCATGTAGCGAAATGACTGATTCTTGTGGAGGGCACCACCTGCAAGGGTCGTCACCCAGGTAGGGGGGAGTGGCATGTAGCGGAAACGACTGATTCTTGTGGAGGGCACCACCTGCAAGGGTCGTCACCCAGGTAGGGGGGAGTCACATGTACCGGAAACCACTGAGTCGTGTGGACGGCAGCACCTGCAAGAGTCGTGACCTAGGTAGGGGGGAGAGACATTTATCCGAACACACTGCCTTGAAGGAAAAACAAATACACACCAGCATCACACACGCAAGAATGACTCCGACAACCCACGACACATGAATGACAACTTTATTTACACATAATCGGGGTAACATCACAGTGTAGGCTCGAGCATGGGCAGTGTGGACACCAGAGCAGGTACATCACAGGGCATAGAGCAGTATGAGAACAGCAACAGGGCAGTGTGGACACCAGAGCAGGTACATCACAGGGACGGTGCTCAGCTGTTTTTCTTCCTTTCTAGCTGGCCGCCGGCAAACGGTCTGGGCCTCTCCAGACACCGCCGTGATGCCGCCTTTGGGAGTTGGGGTCCCTCAGGGCTCTATATTGAGCCCGACCCTCTTTAACATTTTCATGACCCCTCTGGCGGCGTTGGTGGAGTCGTTTGGGGCCCGGATCGTATCCTATGCCGACGACACCCAGCTCCTCTTCTCCAGCAAGAGAGGTGGAGACTTTGATGGGGAGAGTATCCGGGATTGCCTTGGGGCTGTTTTTAAATGGTTCCAACTGAACAGCCTCAAGTGCAATTCCGATAAGTCCGAGGTACTCTTCTTTGGGTGCGACACGGAGCCAATCTGGCAGGCCTGGTGGCCCATCGATATGTTCCCCCCGTCTTGTTCTTCCCTAATGGCTAAGAACTTGGGGGTTAAGATGGACAAGGGGCTAACGATGAAAGCCCAGATCCTCGGGGTGACTGGCACCTGTTTTGGCCTACTAAAGATGTTGCGGAGGTTTTTACCTCTGCTGTCTGAGGAACACAGGAAGCTGACCGTGCAGGCTCTGATCGGCTCTAGGTTAGATTATTCGAACGTTCTTTACCTGGGCCTTCCAGAGTACTTGCTGCAGCGGCTGCAAGTCGCGCAGAATGCGGCGGCCAGGGCCATCTTTGGTCTTAATAGACGTGCCAGCGCTTCGGGTCTATTGCTGAAGCTGCACTGGCTACCCATCCGCAAACGGATTGCCTTTAAGGCAATGACTCTGGCCTATAAGGCTCTCCATGCGGTGGGAGCAAAGTACCTCCAAAAGAGACTTGCCTTTTACCATCCGGCTCGCTCGTTGAGGTCAGAATCTTTATTCCTGGCGGCTGTTCCGCGAGTGAAGAGAGCGCGCCTGGGTGGCCGCTCCTTCGGTTTGCTGGCACCACAGATGTGGAATTCGCTTCCGCTCTCACTCCGGGGAGCCACTAGTCTTCTTGCTTTTAGGAGAGGTCTTAAAACCTGGTTGTTCATCCAGTAGGCCTCTCAGTTTCCCTTTTTTTAACTGTGTTTTTCTTGTTTCTTCATTTCACTGTGTTATGTTATGGTGATGTAGTTCTCCTTACCTAAAGCGCCGGGACACTCTTTTTGAGTAGCCGTTGCGCTATACAAAAGAAAAAATAACATAACATAACATAACATAGAGCAGCATGAGAACAGCAACAGGGCAGTGTGGACACCAGAGCAGGTACATCAGAGGCAGTACATCACAGGGCATAGAGCAGTATGAGAACAGCAACAGGGCAGTGTGGACACCAGAGCAGGTACATCACAGGGCATACAGCAGTATGAGAACAGCAACAGGGCAGTGTGGACACCAGAGCAGGTACATCACAGGGCATAGAGCAGCATGAGAACAGCAACAGGGCAGTGTGGACACCAGAGCAGGTACATCAGAGGCAGTACATCACAGGGCATAGAGCAGTATGAGAACAGCAACAGGGCAGTGTGGACACCAGAGCAGGTACATCACAGGGCATACAGCAGTATGAGAACAGCAACAGGGCAGTGTGGACACCAGAGCAGGTACATCACAGGGCATAGAGCAGCATGAGAACAGCAACAGGGTAGTGTGGACACCAGAGCAGGTCCATCAGAGGCAGCACATGAGAGGGGCTAAGTGCACCTACAGTCATTGGCAAGGCACAGGTCCATCAGAGGCAGCACATGAGAGGGGCTAAGTGCACCAACAGTCCTTGGCAAGGCACAGGTCCATCAGAGGCAGCACATGAGAGGGCCCAAGTGCACCAACAGTCCTTGGCAAGGCACAGGTCCATCAGAGGCAGCACATGAGAGGGGCTAAGTGCACCTACAGTCCTTGGCAAGGCACAGGTCCATCAGAGGCAGCACATCACAGGGCATAGAGCAGTATGAGAACAGCAACAGGGCAGTGTGGACACCAGAGCAGGTACATCACAGGGCATACAGCAGTATGAGAACAGCAACAGGGCAGTGTGGAAACCAGAGCAGGTACATCACAGGGCATACAGCAGCATGAGAACAGCAACAGGGCAGTGTGGACACCAGAGCAGGTACATCACAGGGCATACAGCAGCATGAGAACAGCAACAGGGCAGTGTGGACACCAGAGCAGGTACATCAGAGGCAGTACATCACAGGGCATACAGCAGTATCTGAGGCACCACAAGTACGAATCACCAACAACCCGTAACAAGGTCCACAGCAGTGGAAGACTGTGTACAATGGACAATTCACACACCATGTCCAATTACATGTGAGTGAAGACAACAGCACCTTACATCACACTATCAGGTGGATTGCGTGAAGATCCCGCATCGGACAGACTGGCAGCACCAGAAACCATAGTGTGACACACAGCCACAGATGTAGTGACTGACACGTGAGCCACAGCCCCTGACAGACTGCCAGCACCTGAAACAGGAGTGTGAGACACAGCCACAGCCCGAGTGACCGACACATGGGCCACATACCCAGACAGACTGCCAGCACCTGAAACAGGAGTGTGAGACACAGCCACAGCCCGAGTGACCGACACATGGGCCACACACCCAGACACACTGCCAGCACCTGAAACAGGAGTGTGAGACACAGCCACAGCCCGAGTGACCGACACATGGGCCACAGACCCAGACAGACTGCCAGCACCTGAAACAGGAGTGTGAGACACAGCCACAGCCCGAGTGACCGACACATGCGCCACAGACCCAGACACACTGCCAGCACCTGAAACAGGAGTGTGAGACACAGCCACAGCCCGAGTGACTGACACATGCGCCACACACCCAGACACACTGCCAGCACCTGATACAGGATGAAGCACAACTGATACAGTGGCACTACATGATGCATGACAGCAAACAACAGACACAGTGCCACTACCTGACACATGCGAGTCAACTGCAGCGGCGCCACTGGGACCACTGAAATGATGAGCCACAGGGCTGTATGGGCCAGGAGGCAGGGTGGCTCTGGGAGCGGGGGATAGTTGCAATTGGCCGACATCGGGTTGGGCATGTGTCAATGGTGTGTGTTTCCGTTTCTTGGTGACATGTGACTGCACCCTGGACAGGACAGGACTGGCAAGTGGGCCTGACTGGGTAGAAATATCACCCACCATGGGAGGTGCATCTGCTGGTGGGGGAATGCACTCTGGGGACGTGCTTGAGCCAGCTTGTCGTTTGCTGTGTGGCTGCCTTCTGGCCTCTGCAACATGTGGCATGGGGGATGCTACTACAGGGTCAACCTCCATCCGCTCCTGACGGGCCCTGATGGGAGTGGAGGTAAGGGGTGACTCCACTGCGGAGACATCTGTATTCCGTTTCCCAGAAAACAGCAACCGCAGTGCATCAAGGAGTGATGTATGCCTGTCCTTGATAGCACCACTGTCCATGGGAGATGCCTTTGCCCTTGGATGTCCTATTTCCGTAGGAGGAATGATGTCTGTGGATCTTCCCTGTTCCCTGGATGGTGCCCTGTCCCAGGCAGCAGACTTGTCTTTGGTGTACACATCCCCAGGACACACCTTCTCCCTGTGTGTGTCCCTGCCCCTGGGAGTGTCCGTGCTCTTCTTAGGTGCGTATGTCTTGTGACTGTCCTTGTCTCTGCCCTTGGGAGTGTCTCCTTCCTTCCTAATCTCCCTGCCCTTGGGAGTGTCTCCTTCCTTCCTAGTCTCCCTGCCCTTGGGAGTGTCTCCTTCCTTCCTAGTCTCCCTGCCCTTGGGAGTGGCTCCTTCCTTCCTAGTCTCCCTGCCCTTGGGAGTGGCTCCTTCCTTCCTAGTCTCCCTGCCCTTGGGAGTGGCTCCTTCCTTCCTAGTCTCCCTGCCCTTGGGAGTGGCTCCTTCCTTTCCAGTCTCCCTGCCCTTGGGAGTGGCTCCTTCCTTCCTAGTCTCCCTGCCCTTGGGAGTGGCTCCTTCCTTCCCAGTCTCCCTGCCCTTGGGAGTGGCTCCTTCCTTCCTAGTCTCCCTGCCCCTGGGAGTGTCCTTGCTCTCATGAGGTGCCTTCCTCTTCTCACTGTCCATGTCCAAGGTAGTGTCAATGGAACTGGGAGTAAGGTTTGCCTTGGGAGTACCTTGTGTGTGGGATGCCTGTGCAGCATGTGTAGCCATTGAACCCAAACCCTCTATTGGATCACGTGTCTGTACTCCACTGTCTCTGACGGTGTCTCTGTGAACAGATTTAGCTGACCTAGGGGATGGTGTCTGAGCCCTCCGAGACTTGACGTGCTGCCTGACGCTGCTTCTAGTGCAATGACCTGTGTTCGAGTCCTGGTCAGACAATTGACTCCCCCCTGAGACATCCAGTGTTGTAGATGGTGGAACAGAAGTTGCACCCAGTCCCTGCGACTGTACAATGGCAGATGACACACTGTTCCCCAATGATGCACTGTCCTGTGTAGAGCAGCCAGATCGCCATGCATACCTTCCATGAAAGCTACCACCTGCCCCAACATCCTATCGTGGTCTTGGAAAGCATTAATCATATTGGTCTGCCCCACACACAGCTGTCGCAGCAGATCAACAGCCTCAGCACAAAGAGCATTTTGGCTCATGGAGGCCGGGGCAGCGGTTCCGGCACTGAACGCTACTCTGCTCCCCCTACTCCTGCGTGCACGAACAGTACATGGTGCAGTTGGCGGCAGGGTGGGCCCTGTGTGCTGTGTCCCGACCAAAGGTGTTGATTGCCCACTCCCAGTCTGTGACAACAGTGCTGACTCACCGACACTGTCGGAAGATGTTGACGATGTTGTCTCCACATGCGAGTCCTCCGGGACGGTCCGGTCCCCCTCTCCGGCGCTGCCCCCTTCTGTGTCAGTCTGCGTGTGCCCGACGTCTGATCCGGATGCATTGGCTTCAAACGTCTCCTCGGTCTGTGGCTGAGTGTCCTCTGCCAAAGCTGAAATTCAAAGAAAAGAGGTGTAAGTCACGGCCACACTCACGTACAGTACTGGTACGGAATCCCTATTGCCATTGCTGACGATGTACTTCGATCCCCCAACCTGCACACGGGCCACCCCTACCAGTCATCTTCACACGAAATAAGTGGCGTTGTCCGTGCGACATGTACAGCATGCGGACAGGGCATGAGCAACTACATCTGCACACCAGTCTTGCCATGGGGTGACGGAGCACTACAGCATGTGCATCAACACTCAACTGCTTAGCGAGTGCCGTCTCAACATGCCGCACCGGAAAGTGACTTTTAACTGCGCCAATGTCACCAACATGGCATTGCAACGAGACGCACGATTCACGGAAGTCACTAATGTGTCTGGCCAACATAACATGCATTGCACTCACAAGCAACATTCACTGACAGTATGCTTACCGCCACGTTGCTGGTCATCCACACGCAACCGCCCGGACAGGGCAGGATGCGTCACAGCTATGATACGGTGCATGAGAGGGGTCATTGAGCATCGGGCCAGTCGTGGTGTTCTTGGAATCATCCCTAGTGTCACTTCCGCTACGTTCCTGCTCAGCCTGGAAATGTCGTCCCAGCGTTTGTGGCAGTGTGTATGTCGTCTATTGGACACCACCACTGCTCGTACATCACGTGCAATGCTCCTCCACACGTCCTTGCGAAGGTGCAGCTTGACCTACCATGATGGGAGACAAAAGGGTGCAAGTTAGTGGACAGTTGGCCAGTCACACAGATTGGGGCAACACGTTACTCTCAGCAGCCATGCACATTGCGAATCATGTGTTGGTCCCACATCACACCGCCAAGATCCCAGAGCCCAGGTGTCATGGTACACCTCATGCACACCAACTTGTCCCCCACTGCACTTACCACCTGTCCGGGTGCGCCGTACAGGCGTCCGTAGTTGCGGAGCACACCATCCACGAGGACATCCAGCTCCGCGGCGGTGAAGGGACGAGACCGGATCTCTTTTACTCTCGACATGGCAAGGTCAGGGAGTAGGGCACTAGAGCGGCAGTCGGTGGTCAGCTCCGCAGCAGCAGCTGGAGGTGATGGTCACAGGCAGCAGTCGGTGGTCAGCTCCGCAGCAGCAGTTGGAGGTGATTGTCACAGGCAGCAGTCGGTGGTCAGCTCCGCAGCAGCAGTTGGAGGTGATGGTCACAGGCAGCAGTTGGTGGTCAGCTCCGCAGCAGCAGTTGGAGGTGATGGTCACAGGCAGCAGTCGGTGGTCATCGTGGAATGTGTGGTATTGCACATGACACATTTATAGGGCCCTGTGGCCATGTCAGAGGCATACGGCGACAGCCATTGGTCAGCCCTAGAAGCGTGTTTGGAAATGGGCCAATGACTGGCCCTGGTGTTGCGCTGCACAGCATACGGTACATTCTATTGGGCACACGCCGCCCTTGTTCGCACCTCCCATTTCTGCACGTGCACAGACCGTCACGCTCACACACCGGCAAGTGCATGTGCAAGGTTCCGGGACGGATGGTCGATTTGCAACAATGTTGTATCACTGGCGCCAACATGGCGGGGCACGTGTTCGGCGGGGGACGTGCAGGCCAACACATCCATTAGCTGATGTCAATGCACATGGCAGGTCATGCCCCCCCTTACAGTGACATTGCATCATCCAGCCTTCACCGGCCGGCCGGCCGGCCCTGCCCTGCCCAGGACCGCCGTGCCGGCCATGCCAACCACCGCCGTTGCACGGCCCTTCCACTACCGCCATTCCAGGCCCTGCCCAGGACCGCCGTGCCGGCCATGCCAACCACCGCCGTTGCACGGCCCGCCAGGGAACGGCGGTAGTGGAAGGGCCGTGCAACGGCGGTGGTTGGCATGGCCGGCACGGCGGTCCTGGGCAGGGCCTGGAACGGCGGTAGTGGAAGGGCCGTGCAACGGCGGTGGTTGGCATGGCCGGCACGGCGGTCCTGGGCAGGGCCTGGAACGGCGGTAGTGGAAGGGCCGTGCAACGGCGGTGGTTGGCATGGCCGGCACGGCGGTCCTGGGCAGGGCAGGGCCGGCCGGCCGGCCGGTGAAGGCTGGATGATGCAATGTCACTGTAAGGGGGGGCATGACCTGCCATGTGCATTGACATCAGCTAATGGATGTGTTGGCCTGCACGTCCCCCGCCGAACACGTGCCCCGCCATGTTGGCGCCAGTGATACAACATTGTTGCAAATCGACCATCCGTCCCGAAACCTTGCACATGCACTTGCCGGTGTGTGAGCGTGACGGTCTGTGCACGTGCAGACAATGTGAATGTCGAAGGCGGGCTGCGTATGCCCAGACGTAAACAGCAGAAGCAGTGCACCGCCATGGCGGGGTCAATGTTTGAATCTTCGCTGATGATGCACCTTGTACCATTGTCTGCAGCTGCCTGCTGACGGTTGTGTGCGTGATTGCGTGGCTACACATGTCATGCTCTATCCCATGTGTGTCCATACCATGGCCATCGGTGAGCCACAAGTGTCCATCACGTCTGCATGTCCACATCGGGTAGTACCCTACACAAGTTTGTCGTACCTCACATCTACACAGTAGATCCCGTATGTATGGGCACCTGTGAATCAGTTGTCAGTGAGTGGTATGTGTCAGATGATGACTATGGTGGGGGTTCTGTTGTGTACTGTACATGTGTGTTGCCTATTGTGTCCCCATGCATGTGATGTCCGTATGGCCACCATTGTTGGTGTTGCCATTGGTGCATCATGAAATGGGGGGGAGGGGGTGTTTATTTTAGTATGTGTGCATGTACTTGCAGGTGTGCATGTGATGTTGGGCCTACACATGTGGGTCATGTCACATGTCTGGTTGGCAGTAATGATGAGGTGAGACACTGTGCATTGCACATGTTGCTAAACATCATGTTGCTAGTGGATGCACATTGTTGCTACGTCAATCCATGTTGTCCTGACAATCAGAGAAGTCACACATATGACAATCATACACTGGATACTACATGTTGGTAGAGGGCGTTGACATGTGAGTGAGTTGCACACACATGCGTTGTATGTGAATTGACTTCCATTCCATCTACTCCCACACAGGAGGGCTCCAAATGTCCATCGCCCATACACTGTGCTGGAGGATATGGTGGACGAGGAGGTGATCCGGAAATTCAGGCTGGATCGCCGACGATTGTTGGACCTTGTGACCCTATTGTCTCCTCACCTGCTGCCGCGAAGAACCTATCCACGTTCCATGACACCCACGCAAAAGGTGATGTCGGCACTCCATTTCTTTGCGACAGGCATATTCCAGTACACAGTTGGACATGCCGGGGGAATGTCACAGGCCATGTTCAACACGGTACTCCGGGATGTACTGACAGCCATGATGCTGTACAAGCATGACTATATACATTTCCCTCAGGCGGCGGAGTTGGCAGCGGTCAAAGCTGACTTCTATGCCCTGGGTCGTATACCACACGTTGTGGGTTCCATTGATGGCACGCATATCGCTATCATTGCACCACGGGCACGTGAGCAGGTGTATAGGAATCGGAAACACTTCCATTCCCTCAACGTGCAGGTGGTGTGCCAGGCCGACAACATCATCTCACATGTGTGTGCAAGATTCCCTGGCTCTGCACATGACGCCCACATCATCCGGAGCAGCATTGTCCCCCAACTGATGGCTAATCTGCGTCCGGCACAAGCGTGGCTTGTTGGTGAGTATGCTGTGGTGACAGGAGTGATATCTGTGTGGCATGGTGTGCCCCACAATGCAGGTTGTGATGTTTCTCTCTCTCTCTTCCACCAACACAGGCGACTCGGCTTACCCAAACAGGGCTTGGCTGCTCAGTCCCATACGCAATCCCACTACAGCTGGAGAAATGAGATACAATGATGCCCATGGTAGGACACGTCGAGTGGTAGAACGAACATTTGGCCTGCTCAAGTCTAGGTTTCGGTGCCTGGATAAGACTGGAGGGGCCCTGCCTTACTCACCAGGCAAAGTATGCAAGATCGTGATAGCGTGCTGCATGCTCCACAACCTGGCTGTGCGCAATAACATTGAACTGCTCTTGGACCCTGATGAACTGCAAATTCCTCGCCCTCCCGACCCACCCATGTCAACTGATGAGGATAGTGGTGAGGAGGAAGGTGTGGACCAGAGGCGCCAGATCATTGATCGCTACTTCCCTTGATTGTGAGTGTGCTTCTCTTGTGCTGCTTGGGTATGCCCTGTGAATGTGTGCTGGTGTTGTGGCATTGTGGTGTGCTTCATCTCTGTGTTCTGCAATGTGATGCATGCATGTGTGTGTGTGTTAATTTTTGGTCAATGCACGTCTCCATGATGTGTGTCGTCTCATCCATTATTGTTGTGATGCGTGTGGGTTGTTCAATGTTGCACTGCAGTGTGTTCTGATGAGTGTGATCATGTTTCCTGACGTGTCTTTGCGGTTTCTATTTTCCCTAGGTCACTCCCGCAGCGCCATGATTCTGTACCAGTTGGATACCTGTACCTAGTAACATCTGTTTCTGATGCATTCATGTGAATAAACATGGAGGCAACACATGATTGAGTGAGTAAGTGGCATTTATTTACAAATTGTGCATGGGTGTAGGTGCATATTTACAAATGAGTGAAGGGGTGGGGGAGTGAGAGTAGAAGGTTATGGCAGATGTAAAGTCCGTGCTGACACCACATAGGGTGGTGTCTGCCTAGTGCAGCAGGCCTGTGGCAGGTGGGACCGGATAGTTGGCAGGGTGAATGGCATGCTCAGGTACTGTTATAGTCATTTTCGGTTCCTCTTGGAGCTTGTGCCAGCTGCTTCCACACTGCTCTCGCCCACTTCCAGCCTCGGACGGCCCCTCCGTCTTTGTGACGGTACGGAGTCAGCTGGGTGCGCTGGCGCATCAGGTACCACATCCGCCGCAGGTGGCGGTGGCGGTGGCGGTGGCGGTGGCGTTGTTTGTGGGGTTGTGGGGAGGGTGGTGTTGGCGGATGTACATGGCATCCGCATGTTGGTTGTCATGGTAAAAATGTCCACTAGTTGGCCAAGCCGCCTCTCAATGGCCCCCAACATAGCAGTGTTGTCAACAAAGTCCTGGTGGGCCCGGTCTGCCTGTGCCTGACCACATTGATAGCTTACCTCCACCTTGGCCAGTGCTTCCAATGACTGTTGCACAGCATTGTGTGTGTTGGTATCCTCATGTCGTCTTTGGCCTATGCTCCTGCCTGCCGGATCTGGCCTTGCATCTCTGCCTTGCCTCACACTCTCCCTGCGTGGCTGGGATGGCGCTGGCACGGCGTTGGCCGGTGGGTTGGGCAGGGTGGCAGGGCCAGAAGTGGTGGTAGTAGTGGTGGTGGTGGTGGAGGTGGTGCTGGTGGTGGCTGTGCAGGTCACAGTGGCCGGTGTTGTGACAATGGCAGAGGCCGTAGTCGTTGGTGCAGGTGTGACCTGGGAGCCAGATGGCCCTGGCTGCCTGCTTGTGCCGGGATCATCCTCTGCCCCGGAGGTGGCTGCCCAATCGTCCCCTGAGACTTCTGTGTGTGGCGAGTCTGGAGGGCGGGTGTTGGTTCCAGCTGTCAGATTAGGATGACCTGCAAAACGATAATGTGAGGATGAGTAATGTGGACTTGACAGGTTGTTTTCATTTTGTTGCCGATTCTGTCTGCACTGGTACTCACCCCACCCACCACCACCACCGCCATCCCTATGGACATGGGGGCCTGTTGGGAGTTGTGGTTCCGTCCCCTCACACCCACCACCCACCACCACCACCGCCATCCCTATGGACATGGGGGCCTGTTGGGAGTTGTGGTTCCGTCCCCTCACACCCGCCACCCACCACCACCACCGCCATCCCTATGGACATGGGGGCCTGTTGGGAGTTGTGGTTCCGTCCCCTCACACCCACCACCCACCACCACCACCGCCATCCCTATGGACATGGGGGCCTGTTGGGAGTTGTGGTTCCGTCCCCTCACACCCACCACCCACCACCACCACCGCCATCCCTATGGACATGGGGGCCTGTTGGGAGTTGTGGTTCCGTCCCCTCACACCCACCACCCACCACCACCACCGCCATCCCTATGGACATGGGGGCCTGTTGGGAGTTGTGGTTCCGTCCCCTCACACCCACCACCCACCACCACCACCGCCATCCCTATGGACATGGGGGCCTGTTGGGAGTTGTGGTTCCGTCCTCTCACACCCACCACCCACCACCACCACCGCCATCCCTATGGACATGGGGGCCTGTTGGGAGTTGTAGTTCCGTCCCCTCACACCCACCACCCACCACCACCACCGCCATCCCTATGGACATGGGGGCCTGTTGGGTGTTGTGGTTCCGTCCCCTCACACCCACCACCCACCACCACCACCGCCATCCCTATGGACATGGGGGCCTGTTGGGAGTTGTGGTTCCGTCCCCTCACACCCACCACCACCACCACCATCCCTATGGACATGGGGGCCTGTTGGGAGTTGTGGTTCCGTCCCCTCACACCCACCACCCACCACCACCACCGCCATCCCTATGGACATGGGGGCCTGTTGGGAGTTGTGGTTCTGTCCCCTCACACCCACCACCCACCACCACCACCGCCATCCCTATGGACATGGGGGCCTGTTGGGAGTTGTGGTTCCGTCCCCTCACACCCACCACCCACCACCACCACCGCCATCCCTATGGACATGGGGGCCTGTTGGGAGTTGTAGTTCCGTCCCCTCACACCCACCACCCACCACCACCACCGCCATCCCTATGGACATGGGGGCCTGTTGGAGTGATTTTGACGTTGGTGAGTATGTGGACTGCATGCATGGGTTGGGGTCTTGGAGATGTGTCTTCACAGTTGTGTGAGGCACACCATGTAGTTGTGGTGCTTGGTTTGTACTTACCAGCCTCTTCTCCCTCAGCAAGTCCATCAAGGCTCTCAGGGTGGATTGATGGTCATCACCTTGTCCTCCCACTCGGTGTAGGGTAAGGGCTCCGGGGGGGTTCCACCGCCTGTGTGATTTGCCCGGAGATAGTTCTTGGCTCGAATGGATTTCACTCGGGTCTTGAGATCATGCCACCGCCTCTGTATATCCTGCTTCGTCCTCGGGACGCTCCCGGAGGCATTCACCCTGGTGACTATCCGGTCCCACATGCTGTTTTTCCTGGCTATGCTGGTCTGCTGCACTAGGGCCCCGAATAAGTGGGGTTCGACACGGATTATCTCATCTACCATAACCTTTAACTCGGTGTCAGTGAATTTTTTATTTTTTTTTGGTGCCATGGTGTGTGGTGCTCGGGGTGTGGGTTTGCGTGAATGGGGAGGTGCAGGTGTGTGGTGTGTAGGAATGGTGTGGTGGGTCTTTGTGTGGTGGGTGTGTTTGGGTGTGGGTAATGTGAATGATATATGTCTTTGCTGTCAGTTGAGTCGTGTATCCTGCTAGCAGCTATGCAGTGTTGCAGAGGATTTGTGGAGTGGGTGGGAGTTATTTTATGGTGTGTGTCTTGGCCGTGTCTGAATGGTTATTGGCAGTCAGGTGCTTGGTGGGTGTGTTGCCAGGTGTGCATTGTGTGGTGCTTGGCGGTGGATCATTGTGTGTTGTGATTGGTTTGGATGTTTTCGGTGGGTGGTCGTTCATTTTCGTGTGTTTGGTGATAACTTCCGTCGCAATGTATGGCATTGGTTTGACAGTAGGGATGTTGTTTGTTTTGGCGTTCCGCTGTGGAGCACGGAATCTCGGTGCATTGGTACCGCTGCGGACGTGGATGGCGGTTACTACCGGGGTACTTGCGGAGTTATCCTAATTGCGGACACGGACACTGCGCAGGTATCGCGGGGGAAGTGGATGTATTCGCGGTCATGTGCGTACGCGGCGGTCGGTGTTCTTTCTGTTCCGTCCGCCTGCCGCGGACTCAGGTGTACTCCGACCGCCGCGGATGGGGATTGGTGTGCTCCGTACGCCGCGATCGGCGTTTTTAGCATATTTTATCCTAATTGCTGTTGCGGATTTTCCGCGGACAGGTCCGGAGTATCTTGCCACCTTCCGCGGCGGACGGTACACGTTTCCGTCCGCGATCCTAATCGACCCCATAATGTGTAAAAAGACTTTAGAACAGAGGTAAGTGTGAAATCAAGTCACTGTATCTATATACAAATATACAAATATATAAATATATAAATAACAACCCCATCGGTATCTGTGCACACGTTCAGGTAAAATTACGATGGCAATTTAGAATAATGTTAAAACAAATAAATACATAAAATGTTTTAAAATATAAATATTCCCAATCATTGCCAATGATCAACCTGAAACATCCTGCGTTATATATTAAATATACTCTATGCCTAGCCGTATGCGAATAGCAGCAGCAAGGACACTGGGTATTCAAATACCGATATATATATATATATTACCTACTGGCGGTCGCCAGTAGGCATATATAGTTAGGATTTTTTCCCTATGGGTTTTTTGAAAATTCTATGTCTAATAACTTTGGCGTTTGTGGACGGAATTGGCTGAAATTTTCAGGAAAATGGAACATTTTGTTTCTGAGCAGCCCCTGGAAATTTGGGGGGGGGTTCGTCAAGGGGGGGCCGAGAAAAAAGGGGGGTCCCAAAACGTGTTTTTAACATTGAGTTTTCCATAGGGCGGTTGGCCTCACTTTTAGCCCGAACGGCTGAATGGATTTCCACGAAACTTGGCAAAATTGTAGGGACTGGTAGCCCGATGTGCCTTTGCTAGGTCTCAATATATGTGCTTCAGTGGATTTTGAGAAATTGACGTTCAAAAAAAGATATATATCTGTAACAGCGGACCGGGCAGCGCTCCGGTTCGCGGACTTTACGCGTAACGGAACTTCACGTAGCGAAGCTGATTGGCTCTCCGGTGTCTGTCAACATTCTAAACAGTCCGGATCGGCCGCCATCTTGTCTCTCGGTAGGATTGAGAGACAAGAGGAGGCCAAAACAAAGGGGGAAATGACCATAAGGGGGCATAGTAGATCCTCCCTGACCCCCTAGGTTTAATGTGGAGGCTTTAAAAGGGCCCCGCGGGGCAAAAAAAGAAAAAAAAAATGTTGGTTTTTTTTGCGTGGGTAGCGCCCGGTTCGCGAACCGGGAAGCGTTCTGGGCAGCGTACTATAAGGAAAAAAGAATGATAGACTTTTCAAATACTGTATGTTAATTGATTGTTGGTTTTGTTGATTATTTTTTAATTTTTTTATTTTTTAAGCAATTATTTATTATTGTAATTGTGTTTCAAAATTTAATAACATTTCTAACATTTCACTAGTTTATGAATTACATATAAAAATGATTAAAGACTCAAATAATTTTTTAATATTACATATAATTTTATTTTTCGGATTGTTTTTCAAAATTTAATAGAATGTCTAACATTTGACTGTCAGATATGTCCTCTTGTTGAGTGAACATAACTTCCCACATTTGACCGTCATCATAATGAAGTAAATGATCCACAGATTCTACACATTGAACTAATTCATGGTCCCGTGATTCATCCATGAAATCTGAGTCATCATTGTCCTCAATATCTTTTTCTGTGTTGTTCTCCAGAACAATTTCAAAGGAAATATTCTGCTCTCCTTCCATTTTCTTGCTGTAATTTGCATAAAAAATAATTATATCAGTAGAGATAGGGCACTGTTGGGTTTAAGTTCAGACAGGTACTTGTGAGTTTATAACAGAGAAGTGATCTATGGGCACTGTATGGTTTCAGGCGTGAAGTAGTACTATTAAAAAGTGCCTGTGAAGAAGCCTAAGTAAATTCATAATTATACCACAGAAACCTAAATCAATCCATAATTATAATAAAGAAGCCTTTCTCAATGTCTAACTCTTACAGAGGGATAGTATATAACTATCTGAAAATGTTTTCAAATTTATAAAATAATATCTCACCTTCTAAAAACAAGTTTAAGTTGTGAGTGAAAATGATCTTGCAATGTAGTTCAGGAAGTAGTAGTCAAAATGGCTGTGTTTCTCTCTCTTCCTTTACATATATTCAGGTACATAACCAATCAAATGTCAGGTAAAAAAAGTAGAAAATGAAAGTAACATTTTAATTGGTTGTCAATTCCAACACTTCAGATGTGTTTTGTGAAGTAATTTACCTCAGGGTATTTAGAGAGGTGTACAGGCTAAATGGTTAAATGGAATTTCAATCAAATTTGTGAAAATGGTAGGGATTGGTATGTAGTATGAGCTAATCTATATTTGGTGAAAGTGTCTCCAGTCGCTTTTCTGTAAACTACTTTCCCACCTTTTTTGATGGTGCACTTCCCAGGGAGCGACCCGGTACGCGAACTGGCGAGCGCCCCGGTACACGAACCTTAAGCGTTACGGGAGTCCACCATTTTGTGTTTTGGTCGAATTAAGATACAAGATGGAGGGCAAATAATGTTCAGAATGGGTAGAAGGGGGCACAGTAGACTTATCTTGACCCCCTAGGTTTTCTGAGGGTGGCTGAGGAGGCCCATATGTGCGAAAAAAAATCATTTTTTTAAAAATTTAGCGAGGTTAGCTTCCGGTTCGCGTACCGGGTAGCGTCCCAGGGAGCGTACTTTGTTGAAAATTAGTGAAAAAAGTTAGAGTAAAATAATAATTGTGAGTGATCAGATGTAGGGTAGCTCTGAGAAGAGCTTTTGGGTTTATGGTACATTTAGGTACTTATAAGTAGGTACCAATGCACAGTCTTAAATTCAGAATGAAAATTCTGTTGCCCTCATCTGAGAAGTGAACTCCATCTCCTCTGTAGATATCTTGCATGTAGTAACGCAAGTTATTGTTGTACAGGGAGCCCATTCCATGGTCTCTCATGTAAGCTGAAACAGATTTGTTTACATGCTTCCTCGACTTCTCAATTTGTGGACAAAATTGGTTTGACCACCTCCATTTCTGTCTTTGGCATATATTTGAATATACCAAGGCAGTCTGAGGAAAAAGTGCCATTAATTGCTCAAAGGTGTCCTTTAAAAGCATTTCCAGACCTACCCCAGTCAAAGTGCCCAAATCATTACCTCCACAGTGCACAATTAACAGGTCAGGTTTTGGCAAATGCATAAAGGTTTTCACCAATGGTATCAATTGGTGACATTTTAATCCTCTGTGGCCAAACCACTTAATGTCCACATCTTGTAAATTGAGGTTAGGTAAATTCCTGTTCTCAGCATACCTCTGAGCCGAATAGATGTAACTATGTCCAACAATCCAGACAGAAAACATGGTGAGAGAAGGTTCTCCTGCAGTCAGATGAAGTGTGGCAATGAAATGGCAGTTGAAAAAATAAGAGTTTAAAATGAAAAAAACTGTGGAGTTTCTGTGTTAATGAAGCAGTAACAGTGATTGGTGGATTTTGATTGCTGAAAACAGAAAGTTAGGGTGCATGGATGAGTTCTTTGAAAGATGTATTTTGAGTGGTCAAGAAAAAATCATTAAATGAAAGAATGCACTGGATATGAGGTGCACTGAGAGTTCAGAGTTCAATTGCAACATTGTTGTGTGAACTTGCAAACACCAGAGGCCTTCAAGGAGGTGGTTGCTATGCAAAAAAGGCAGAAAGGGCAGAGGGGGGAAGGGTTTTGATTTGAAAAAAAGTGAGGGAAGAGTTTTGATTGGGTGACATGAGAGATATGTGTGAAGAATTACAGCATTTCTGTGCTTTTGATAGCTGCAGACTCTGGAGTGCATACCTTTTGCTCTGCTGAAGACAAATTGGTGTGTTTCTGAGACTGTTTTGAAACTCAAAGTATTTGCTAAGGTGAGAAAAGATTTCTTTAATTTAGATAGAGAATAGTGTGCTTTAAGGAGAAAATTATGAAGAAAGTTGTGTTTTTCAAATGTTGCTTTGTCTCAAGTGTTTTACAAATAGATTTTGTTTCTTTGAGAAATTGTAATTGGAGAAAATGTGAAGTATTAGTACTGACAGGGTTTTTTTGTGCATAGGAGCTGTGGAGTGTTTTCAAATTATGACTTGAAAATCGTTTTTGAGGAAAAGGAATGGTTATAATATTTATGACAAGGACATAATGGTGTATGCTTCTTTATAAGGCAATTGAGTGTCTCTGATGTTATTTTTCCCATTTTAATGTAAGACCTTTCCCTGTGGAGCAAATTGCTTGTAAATATGCTCCCACCTGTGCATGGCAAATTTAGATTTTGAATGTTTGCGTTACATAGCCATGTTAAAAGTGACACAAACATGCTGCAAAGGCAATCAAAAAACGCTTTTATGTGTCTTAAGGACATTTTAAGTCATTTCCCCATGTGCAGTGTTTTCAAATTATGATTTGAAAATCGTTTTTGGGGAAAAGGAATGGTTTTAATATTTATGACAAGGACATAATGGTGTATGCTTCTTTATAAGGCAATTGAGTGTCTCTGATGTTATTTTTCCCATTTTAATGTAAGACCTTTCCCTGTGGAGCAAATTCCTTGTAAATATGCTCCCACCTGTGCATGGCAAATTTAGATTTTGAATGTTTGTGTTACATAGCCATGTTAAAAGTGACCCAACCATGCTGGAAAGGCAATCAAAAAACGCTTTCATGTGTCTTAAGTACATTTTAAGTAATTTCCCCATGTGCAGTGTTTTCAAATTATGATTTGAAAATCGTTTTTGGGGAAAAGGAATGGTTTTTAAATTTATGACAAGGACATAATGGTGTATGCTTCTTTATAAGGCATTTCAGTGTCTCTGATGTCATTTTTCCCATATTACATTAAAAGACCTTTCCCCTTGGAGCACATTCCTTGTAAATATGGTCCCACCTGTGCATGGTAAATTTAGATTTTGACTGTTTGAGTTACATAGCCATGTTAAAAGTGACCCAAAAAAGTTGCAAAGGCTTTAAAAAAACACTTTCATGTGTCTTAAGGACATTTTAAGTCATTTCCCCGTGGGCAGTGTTTTCAAATTATGACTTGAAAATCGTTTTTGAGGTAAAGGAATGTTGTTAAAATTTATGTGCGCCATATGCCCCCAAATTTCTTTTGCAAATTCTGCGATTCCTTAAATGCAATGTATCAAACAAAAAATATGCAAAAAATGCCATTAAGGATTTGCAAATTACCACCAACTTCTAGTTGGTGGTAATTTGCGAATTCTTTTCAAAAAGCTTTTTTTCAAAAAAACAAAAGGTGCCATATGATGCCCATACATGCCCTTAGGGCATGTATGTGCGCCATATGCCCCCAAATTTCTTTTTCAGGGGTGCAGCAGGGTGTTCTTGAGACACCCCTGCACCTTTGGAAAAATTCCTAATTTGCGATGAGCTAATTGCTAATCGCAAATTGCACCTTCATTCCTATGGGCCTCCTGGCCCATGGAAATGAATGGGTAATTTGCAATTAGCAATTTGCTCATCGCAAATTAGGAATGGTAAAGAATCGCTATTTATTCCTTAAAATTCGCTATTTAGGAAATGCAAAATAGTATGATGATACATATGGCGGTTCATCTCTAACAAGATAAGAAGCTTAGGGATACATTTATGATGACTGGCGCAATGAAGTGGACATCACTTACTTCATTGGTAGACCTTTACATGTATTATCTCCTCTGTATTCTTCATCAAGCGTAACTTTCATCTGCAATCCTGAGTAGGCCTCACCTTAAACAAACCTTGGGGCCATATGTATCAAGCTAATTAGCATTTGCAAAGGCCGAAATTCTGCGAATTTCGGCCTTTGTGAATGCTAATTAGACAAATGGTATGTATCAAACAAGTTTGCTGCAAAATAAGGAATAGCAAAATTTGATATTCCTTATATTGCGATTGAACTGAAGGATTTGCAAATTTTGCGATTCCTTAAATGCAATGTATCAAACAAAAAATATGCAAAAAATGCCATTAAGGATTTGCAAATTACCACCAACTTCTAGTTGGTGGTAATTTGCGAATTCTTTTCAAAAAGCTTTTTTTCCAAAAAACAAAAGGTGCCATATGACGCCCATACATGCCCTTAGGGCATGTATGTGCGCCATATGCCCCCAAATATTTTTTTCAGGGGGTGCAGCAGGGTGTTCTTGAGACACCCCTGCACCCTTGGAAAAATTCCTATTTTGCGATAAGCTAATTGCTAATCGCAAATTGCACCTTCATTCCTATGGGCCTCCTGGCCCATGGAAATGAATGGGTAATTTGCAATTAGCAATTTGCTCATCGCAAATTAGGAATGGTAAAGAATCGTTATTTATTCCTTAAAATTCGCTAATTAGGAAATGCAAAATAGTATGATGATACATATGGCGGTTCATCTCTAACAAGATAAGAAGCTTAGGGATACATTTATGATGACTGGCGCAATGAAGTGGACATCATTGGTAGACCTTTACATGTATTATCTCCTCTGTATTCTTCATCAAGCGTAACTTTCATCTGCAATCCTGAGTAGGCCTCACCTTAAACAAACCTCTGGATAGGCCACACCTTATCGTCATCCTGAATTAATCATTTAAAATGCTAGGGACAGATTTATGATAGGTGTATGCCTCTTTTGCGCCACTTTGGTCACTTTTCTGATGCAGCGGCGGTGCAAAAGATTTGCTATGAGGCGACAAAATTACAAATTGATGCATTTAGGCAGATGTGTCATGGTGTAAAAAAACCGTGCCACATGAAACCGATGCAGCAGTGATGCAAAAGATGCACCATGTTGCAAGACAGGCCTCACTTGGGGCCATATGTATCAAGCTAATTAGCATTCGCAAAGGCCAAAATTCTGCGAATTTCGGCCTTTGCGAATGCTAATTAGACAAATGGTATGTATCAAACAAGTTTGATGCAAAATAAGGAATAGCAAAATTTGCTATTCCTTATTTTGCGATTGCACTTAAGGATTTGCAAATTCTGCGATTCCTTAAATGCAATGTATCAAACAAAAAATATGCAAAAAATGCCATTAAGGATTTGCAAATTACCACCAACTTCTAGTTGGTGGTAATTTGCGAATTCTTTTCAAAAAGCTTTTTTTCAAAAAAACAAAAGGTGCCATATGATGCCCATACATGCCCTTAGGGCATGTATGTGCGCCATATGCCCCCAAATTTCTTTTTCAGGGGTGCAGCAGGGTGTTCTTGAGACACCCCTGCACCTTTGGAAAAATTCCTAATTTGCGATGAGCTAATTGCTAATCGCAAATTGCACCTTCATTCCTATGGGCCTCCTGGCCCATGGAAATGAATGAGTAATTTGCAATTAGCAATTTGCTCATTGCAAATTAGGAATGGTAAAGAATCGCTATTTATTCCTTAAAATTCGCTATTTAGGAAATGCAAAATATTTTGATGATACATAAGGCAGTTTATCTCTAACAAGATAAGAAGCTTAGGGATAGATTTATGATGACTGGCGCATCACCAGGGATGTGCCAGTTATCCTGTGCCGCTGTTCCGCCACCCATGGTGTGCTGCATTTACAATGCGGCGCAGCATGGGGCAAAAATGGCACAGATGCGTGACGCATCTGTGCCGTTAAGGTGGCGCATTGCTGGAGTTGTATCGCAAGTGCGATGCAGCTCCAGCAAGGCTCAGGGGTGCCCCATCTCCACAATGTTGCGTCAAGACCTATGCCTGCTTCAAGCAGGCGCAGGGTTTTGACGCAGCTTTCTCCTATCTGATTGTAAATGCGGCACACCATGGGTGGCAGAGCAGCGGTGCACGTTAACTGGTGCATGCCTGGGGATGTGCCAGTTAACATAAATCTGCCCCTTTACATTTAAGTATGTGCAGGGGACACAGAGTCGGTGAGGCTTATCCAAGGTTAAGAAGAGATGAGTCCTGTTCAGTGAAAAATTAGACATAGGCTTCACCTGCTCAGCATCGCTGGACATGGCTAAATAATAGCTGCAAAATGTTACTCTTGTTAAACAATTTTACTATTATAATCTCTGAGATTTGTCTCTTACTCTGCAACATCTCATTGTTGTTATCTTTCTTTAAAGATAAAGACAACATCAACATGAGCGACAATCAGCAATCAGTTGATTTCGACCTCATCATTGAACTCGTAATTGAAACATCAGTGGATGTTGATCCCTTGGATGATTTAAATCCTGAGGATGAAGAAGAACGTGATGAGGATGCAGATTTGTCAGAATTATATGACATAGGATGGGAAGCTGACGTGCTTGAGCCTATGGAACTATAAACATTTATTTTAAAAATTTATAATAAATAAAAAGTAAAAATGTAAACCGTTTAATTTAAAAATAAAGACACCTTCAAAAACAGGTTATGTGTAGTGTCTTCAATAAAATATTAAAATATGCTCATAAAATTAGATCAGATTCACATATAAAATAGCACAGGTAAAATGAATATAAATTCCATTTCTTTTCTGCTATTTCTGTATTCTAAATTTGCCAAGGACTAAAAAATCTTCTATGTAAAAATGTCAAGTAGTGTTTTAAGTTTTTGATTACTGTTATTGATTTACTGTTGGGTAATAGTGGTTAATAACATTTTTTAATATATTTTACCACAGATTCAACTGCAGATCATTTCAAGATTTCACCATGCCAACCAAAGAAAGACTGAGAAAGGCTGCAAAACGTCAAAGACAGCAGGTCAATGAAAAAAAGCAGCAGTCCTCTAACAAAAAGATTTGTCAAGTCACCAAGAAAGCACCGGGTAAGAGTACAAAAACATTCATAAGAAATATCTGTAGTAAAAAAAATATTACTACAGAAAATGTTTCAGTCCAGAAAAAGAGAAGCAATTCAAACGGAAAGGAAAGGCCAATGAAAAATGTTACTGCTAGAGCAAGAGATAACTCTGTGCATGATAGTAGAAGGAAACAACAGTTTAGGGACATTCGTAAACGAATGTTCCGCAACAGGATAATTGGCAATTTGTTAAAAAATATTAAGAAAGGTCAACAGAAAGTGGTTTTTTATAAGAGAAAAAAAAAAGTTGAGAAAGTTATTGATCAGGCATTTGAAATTAAACGTAAGTTATTTATTTTGATTATCAATAGAATTAGGAAGCTAAACAAGGCAATTTATGATTTCAAAAGAAATAGTAGATGGAAGAGAATAGTTAATCGTAGTAACTTTTGTGAAGTTTTTTCTGGAGAATGGATGCATAGTTCAAGCTGTGAGGCATTTTTTAATGAGGAGAGTTATTTCCAGGATAATGATTTGGTGCATGCAGTTGACACCAGTGGTCGAGCTTATGAAGTGAAAGATGGTTGTCCAGTTGAAAAAGAAAAACTTGTGACAACAGAGGCAGAAGAGGTGTTAGGTAATGAGGTTTTAGGAAGACATCCTAAGGGTCCTGTGTACACCTGGAAGTGTAGTAGTATTTGCAGTGTGCGACAGGATTCCATCAATTTGCTTTGTGATTTTGTACGGTCATTTAATAAGAAAAGTTTGAAGCAGAAAATGAAGTTGTTGCAAGAATTAGATCCTTGCAGAGTGAGAGAAGTGACAGGTTTGCATGGTCATTCACTGGCTTGTCTTTCCAGGAGAGTATGCCAGAGTGTTTTTCATCATTTCAGGATGCTAGCAGTGCATCATAATAAAGTGAGGAAATTAGTTAGAATGTTGTATTATGCTAAGAGTCCAGCAATTATGCTTAAACAATTATGTGCTGCTCTTTTGCATGGTTCTGAAATAGATGTGAAGAATATATGTGAAGAAATTGAGTTTTGTTACTTTGGAAGTAAAGAGGAGAATGTTGAAATTGACCCAGGAGAAGCGGGTAATGTGGAAGATAGTGTACAGGTTTCCAGTACAGATAATTTCCAGAGGGAAATTGCGACGTTTTAGGTCAAATCAAGTGAGAGGACAAATTTCACTTGTGTGTGTTGTCGACGCACTTATTATAAGAATCAGACTAAGTTAGTGGATTTATATGCAAAAAGTGAAAGGGAAAATAATAGTGAATGGAAGGATTTCACAACATATTTGATGGTAGAAAATTGTTTTGATTTGGGATTGGATCAACGTGTGTGTACTTATTGTTGTAACAAATTAAATCAAAACCAGATGCCTGCTAGAGCAGTTCATAATAATCTGGAATTGGTTGAGATTCCTTCTGAATTAAAGGATTTAAATACTTATGAATCTATTTTGATTCAAAGTATCCATCCCTTTCAGGCTATTGTAAGAATGGAGCCAAAGACAGGGAAATTGCCTCCATCAGATTTACAGAGAGGATTAAAGGGAAGAGTTGTTTATTTGCCTCTAGATTTGAAGAAAAACATTAACACAATTGGAGTAGAAAAAGTGGAAGAGGAACCTCTGGTTATCTTAGTTAATGGGGTTCTGACAAAGAATAAGAAAATATGGCAAGATTTAGTGGATGTTAGGAAAGTTAAAAAGGCAACATTGTATTTGAAAAAATAATAATAAATACTATAAGAATGTATATGTTGCAGAAGAGGAAGTAAGTGAGGAAGAGGATAGCGATTTGTGTGCTGGTCAAATTGAGAAAGTAGAACCCTCTACTAGTGAAGAAATATATGAACATTATAGTGTTCATCCTTTGCATTCCAAGGAAGTCATGGGGAATGCTATTGAGTTGTTTCAAATGAAACAAGCCAAAGGGAGTCCCATTAGTGTTTGGGAGGAAAGTTTGGAAGCTCGGTGTTTTCCACAGCTTTTTCCAACAGGTCAGGGAGGAAGATATGATGAGCGACCTCATCAAATTCCTGCTTCTGAATACCGGACTTTGCGATTGTATGCAGGAGATGCTAGGTTTCGACAATGCATTCCCTATTTGTTTCATCTCCTGTTTGAAAGCGATCTGTCTGGACTGTCATATGCAGTGAACCACATCTTGAAAAGTGGTATACACATGCAAAACATCTCGGCAAGTGACTTTATGGATAAAGTCAATGTCCAAGACAGTATTTTGGATTCTCACCTGATTAATCTCATGGCGTGTCAGCGTGGTACTAATGAGTACTGGTACCGTCGTCATGGTGATTTAAAATGTATGCTGAGGAACTTAGGAACTCCCACATGGTTCCTCACTCTGAGCTGTGCCGATTATGGCTGGGAAGACTTACTTGAATTTCTACGAGAAGCAAATGCTAACATAGAAAACATCGAATTCAAGACACCCGGAGAACTGTGCTCTTTGAATCCAGTAAATGTATGTAGGTACTTCAATCATAGATTTGAAGCTATGATGTCTTTCATCATGAATAAGAAGAATCCACCTCTTGGAGAGGTGTTGGATTTCTTCTGGAGAAAGGAGTACCAAGCAAGAGGTGCTCCTCATATACATATGTTGCTGTGGATCAAGGATGCACCTAAATTTGGAACGGATCCAGAAGACTCAGTGATGAGTTTCATACAACAGTATTCTACGTGTGCTGTTCCAAACGCAAAGGAGAAGAAAAGCCTAAGAGAAAAAGTTCTACGTTTCCAAAGCCATCGATGTGGAAAGTACTGTCGTCGTAAATTCCGAAACAAGGACAAGTTCTACACCAAATGTCATTTCGGCTTTCCACGACCGGTGATTTCTAAAGGAAGAGTGAACAGTTTGATGTCTTCGCTGTGACATAATGTGATGAAGAAATCACCTAAAAACACATACAATTTGAAGAGGAACGAAGAGTCTAAGTACATCAACGACTACAACCCGGTGATTTTGTCCATGTGGAATGCTAACATGGATATACAGTTTGTGGCTGATAACTGTATGACTGTGGCTCGATATGTGACATCTTACATCACCAAAAAAGAGAAGACAGAATTGAAGGATATGTGGGAAGACATTTCTCATGAAAAGAGCCTCAGCAAGAAGTTGTACAGTTTCAGTCTGAAGATGTTGTCGCATCGAGAAATCGGAGCTTACGAATGTTCTGACCGGTTGTCTTCAGCAAGTCTCTATGCCAAGTCCAGGAGTATCGTTTGGGCGAGTCTTGGTCTTGCTGCAACGCGTAATCGAGTTCTCAATCCTGTGCGGGAAATTGAGTATTTGGCGGAAAAGGAGCCAAACAGTACCGACATTTTGAAGACAAACATGTTGGATACATATTATCCAAATCGAAGCAGTCACCTCGAGAATGTTTGTCTGTATGAGGTTCTTCAAAATTACATATTCAAGAGTAACATCAAAGAAGATACTGAGAAAGGAGTGTATGCTGTAATAGGAAGTGAGGGATGTCTGGTCAAGCAAAGAAAATGCCACTTGGTAAACCATCGAAAATTGAGTGGCGAATCTCCTGAAAAAAAGGAGTTTTTCTATTTAGCACTTTTGCAACTTTTCAAGCCTTGGCGTGCAGAAGAGGAACTGCTTGGAGATTTCCTCTGTTACAAAGACTCTTTCAATGCTGCCAAGGAGACCATAGAATGTCCTGCTTTTCCCAAATATGTAGAAATGTTGAATGCGGAAATTGAGCAGGAAGCAACGATTGCAGCCGAGATTGCCAGAGACAGTTCTCAGGACAGTCAGAGTTCTGCTTCATTGAGTCAGGATCCACTAGGAGGACCTGTTATCGAAAATGAAGCTGCCACTGCTATGAATGAAGTGGAAAGAGCCATGGCACATGCTCAGGAGGATGCGGTTAACTTAGAAGAGTTGGAAAGACAACTCAACGTTGAGCAGAGGAAAATATATGACGAAGTTACCATGCAAATTGATCATGGATTAAGTCATGACAAGAAAGAGTGCTCATGTACGTCGTTGAAGCCTGTCCGACTGTACGTGAGTGGAGAAGCGGGAACTGGAAAAAGTTTCCTTATTAAAGCAATTTCATGTTATTTGCAGGAAAGGACAGAGTCATCGCTGTCTTGTGTTGTCACCGCTCCAACTGGACTGGCAGCACGTAACATTAATGGGATTACTTTACATCGTTTACTGATGCTGCCAGTGGAGCATGACAACAAATTACAATATCACAAGCTATCTGGAGATGCTTGTTGTGAAGTTTCAAGAATCTTGAGGAAAATGAAACTTCTTATCATTGACGAAGTAAGCATGGTTTCCAATGTCATGCTTGCCTTTGTGCATTTGAGAATGCAAGAAGTTCTCAAAACAGAGTATGACGTGTTATTTGGTGGCAAACACATCATTGTTTTCGGAGATCTTCTGCAGCTGACACCAGTGAAAGGGCAACCTGTGTTCAAAATGCTCACGCATGAAGATACCAGGAAGTGCCTAGGCAGCATTGGCAACGTCAATATATGGTTAAACTTCAATTATGCTGAACTGCATGAAAATATGCGTCAGGCGAAGGATGAAGTTTACAAGACTATTCTACAAGATGTTAGAATTGGAAAAGTGACCGAGCATGGGAAAGAAGCTTTACATGCACGTTTACTGTCAAATTTATATCCAGAACAAGATGTTGTGACTGAGAATATTTTTCAGAAAATTACTGAGAAGAAATCTGGAATATGTTTGATGCCAACTCTTGCAGAATGTGCCAAATTCAACCACAAAATGTTGCATTTAGAAAAGCAAGAGATTGTGAAACTGGAAGCTATTGACAGAGTAGAGCATATGGGATCAACAATTATTTTGTCTGAGAATCTGAAAACAAAATTGGATTCATTAGAGAAGAGTATATCTAAAACTGCAGGTTTTGAAAAGACTCTGAATGTGTGCTTGAACTGCCGTATAATTTTATGAAGGAATTTACATGTTGAAAGAGGTCTGGTAAATGGATCAATGGGTAATGTTGTTGATTTTGTAAAATACAGAAATAGAGATGGAATTGAATTTTTAAAAATTAAATTTGATGGCATTGAGGAAGTACAGCTAATTGGTCGTTGTTCTGCTAGATTTTTGCTTGTAAAAGACTTATATGTTCGCCGTAAGCAGTTTCCTGTTTGCTTGGCATATGCGGTGACAATCCATAAATCGCAAGGTTTAAGTGTAGACAGTGCATTGGTGAATATTGGCAGTTCTGTGTTCAAGGAGGGTATGGCATATGTGGCATTGTCACGAGTTAGAACTTTATCGGGATTGTACTTGATTGAGTGTGATGTCACAAACATTTGTGCGGATCTAGATTGTGTTAAGGAATACAATAGGTTAAGAAGAGAGTATGCGCCACATTTACCTCAATATCCTTTGTTTGAGAAACGTGTGGTAGATAGGAAACGAAGAAATGTGACCAATACTGGGGAGGTTGTAGCAAAAAGACGAAAAGTCGATGAACCTGAAATTATAAGCAGAAACAAAAAGGATTCTGTTGAAGATGTTGTTGGTTTTCAATTTGAAAACAGTTCTGCTGTCAACTGCTATGCTAATGTAGTGGTTAATGTTTTGTTTTCTCTAGAAAATGTAAAAGAAGAGATTGTGGTCAATTCTGATCAAAGATTTTGCAGTTTGTTAAATTCTGTATTAGAGAAATGTAGCACTGATAGAACAAAAATAGAAAGTGTGTCTGAAATTCGAAATCTGTTAGACAGATGTTCAGGCCAAACACAATTCTCTCAAAATATTCAGCAAGATTGTCAGGAGTTTTTAATGTATATGCTTGATGTATTGCATGCTGAAGGTGTAGATGTAGATCACCTGTTTGGGCTTTCTTATCAATGGCAGCATGACTGCGAGAACTGTATGGTATCAAGTACTACTAGTGTAGACTCAGAACGATTTATATATTTAACTTTGCCAGACAGTAAATCAGTCTCCTTTAATAAGCTAGTAAAAGCAGCTGATCACAACATGGAGTGTAGCCAATGTAAATCTGAATTGATGTCAACATTAATTATACGAACATATGGCCAGTATGTCATTTTAATGTTCCAACGATGTAGGCCTGATGGAACAAAATTGACAACTTTAATAAAAAATGTTGTGGCTTCACAGTTGTCAATATCAGGAAGGACTTTTGTAACTGCAGCAATTATATATCATGACGGTCCTTCAATAACATCAGGACATTACACAGCTTATTTAAAGTCTAGAAATGGCTGGTCATTCTGCAACGATTCTGTTTTAATTTTCAAAAAAAAATTGCCGTATGACCTTAAAAATTGTTACCTGGTGTTTTTAAAACCAAAATTTTAGGGAAAGAATCTCGGGATGTGCTCTGAGGAATTTCAAGAAGTTCTAATGGCTCCTACACGATTTGGCCTTGAGGATAAGTGTAGTACAGAGACATAACTTCTTACCATAACACTGGACGTCATGGAAAAATAACTGCACTTTGAATGAGTTCAGAAAAACTGTTTCTTTTTATAAGCTAATTGAAACAGCCAATCAAAACATAGAGTAGAGGGAATGTAAGTCTGCAATGCTGTCTACTGTTTTACATTGCTTTGTGATTAAAAGTGATGTAGAGAATTAAATAATTGTAGTAGTCATAGAGGTAGTGTAAGTCTGCTTCATAGTAAGCAGTATCAGTGTCATAGGAAATGTAGAACATGACTGAGCAAGAAGGGGAAGATATTACTAGTCCAGGATTGTGAAAATGATCTTCAACATTTTAATTGTGAAAGTTGCGGAAATACAACATGACGGGATTGGCTTACAAGAATTCCAAGAGTTATAAATGGCTCTGACACGATTTGGCCTTGTGGAAACGTGTGGTAGAGAGCGAGAAGTCATTTATTGTATGTAACATGTTTTTCAAAACGATGGAGGTTTTCTTTCAGAAAGTGGCGGGCTGAAAGTAATAACAGCACAACAGAGTGTAAGCTGTTCATAGGACATCCTTCGACGTCATGGAAAGTAAGTTAAGTTTAAGGAGTTCTGAATTCTGATTTGTTATGTTGTATGGGTTTTTTAAACACAATCATTTTGATTGTGTTTTTTTTCCCCGCTGTTATATGATGAATACCTTCAAGTCACTGTTTTTAGTGAAATTTGATACATTCTGAGAACAGCAAAAATAAACCATTTAACATGTATAATTAATTCTGTACTGTTTGCATTTATGATGTACATGTAGAACTGTGTAGGAGGCATGGAGAAGGTGAGGCTTCTGTAAGTGTCAAAGTTGTTGCATACAGTGATCATATTCTACGTAGTCTTTCATATGATAGACTACATTTCCACAATGAGATACCTAAGCAAAGGAAACACAGGTGATATGATTGTGGAATGAGCAAAATAAATTGCACGTTTTTCAATTATATTACCTGTGTTTCCTAACATTACACATCACATTGTGTAGGTGAGGTTTAGGCCTGTTCCTGGAGACAGAGGAGGTCTGACATTTGTTCAAGAGTGCAGTGGACATGACTCACTTCGTTGGTAGGCCTCCACATGTATTATCTCCTCTGTATTCTTCAACAAACCTAAATTCCATCTGCAACCCTGAGTAGGACTTACCTGAAACAAATCTGTGCATAGGTTACACCTTATTGGCATCTTGAAACAATCATTTAAAATGTTAGGGTCAGATTTATGGTGGCCGTGCGCCTCTTTTGCTGCATTGTGGGTCACTTTTGTGTAAAAGATGCACCATGTTGCAAGATAGATTTCAGTTCATCTCCAGCAAGATATCATCAGTTTAAAATGTATATAATTAGCACTGTGTAGGGGGCATGCAGAAGCTGAAGCTTTTGGAAGTGTCAAAGTTGTTGCATGCAGTGGTGCACTTCTGGGTACTGTTTAATATGCTGCACTACATCTGCACTATGAGATACCTTAGCCTAGGCAACACAGGTGATGTGATTGTGAAATGAGGAAAAGAAACTCCACATTTTTCAATTACATCACCTGTGTTTCCTAAGTTTACGAATGACATTGTGCAGATGAAGTTTAGGTCTGTCCACGGACACAGAAGAGGTCTGGCCTTTGTTCAAGAGTGAAGTGGACATGACTTACTTCATTGGTAGGCCTTCACATGTATTATCTCTTCTGTATTCTTCAACAACTCGAAATTTCATTTGGAACCCTGAGTAGGCCTCACCTCAAACAAACCTCTGGATAGGACACATCTTATTGGCATCCTGAAACAAACATTTAAAATGTTAGTGTCTTGAGACACTTTTGTGAAACAACAGCAGTGCAAAAGATGCACCATTTTTTAAGATAGGCCTCACTTCATCTGCATCAAGATACTGTTAGTTTAAAATGTATATCTTTAGGACTGTGTACGGGGCCTGGAGAAGCAGAAGCTTCTGTAAGTGTCAAAGTTGTTGAAAAACTGTTTGTCCTTTAATCTTTTCCCTTGTCTTTTCTAATTTTTAAATACATGTTTTAATATTTTTCAAATGTTTGTTCTCTCTTTCACAGATTGAAAGTATAAAAACAAAAAGTGAGTAAGTTAATGACAATTATAAGGTAAATGTTTTGTACTCTTTTCGTTACATTTCTATCACATTCACCTACTAGTAGTTTGACAGCTTCATTTCTTTAACCCTCAGTTTCCTGCCTTTGCTACTTCCCTCATTCCTTTCTCTATTACCTACTTACTCTACTCCTTCCACTCCTTTTCTCAGTCCCTCTCTTCTCATAGTTCCTCACTCTTGTTCACTCACTCCGTCTCTATTACTCTTAGTGTCTTTGACTGATCACTCTTTCAATACTTGTTCATTATGCTTCTTCTGTGTAGTTGAAGCACACTAAGGGGCATATTATCAACACAGCCAATAAAATTATTGCTGTTTTTATTGGCAGAAAAGTGTTGCAAAAGTTGTTTTAGCGGCAGTTTTCCGCCGCAAAAGCGGCTTTAGCGACACATTTCTGCCGATAAAAGCTGCAAAACTTTTATTGCCTATGTTGATGATATGGCTCTATGTTATTTACATTTCTTTGCTGTTTCAATTAATCTTTTTCTGTTATTTTTTCTTTTTTGTTTTCTGTTTTTTCTCTCTGTTATTCCACATGTTTTACTCTGAGTTTGAACATTCACTCACATTGTCCAAGAAACTCTTCTTTGTTATTGTTCTACTCTCTTTTTTTTCTTTCACTTCCTTATCTATTTTGTTTTTCACAATTATACCCTCTTAAATCTTTTCTTCGGTAAATAGATCTATTAAACAGTATCTCTGGTTTACTCCCTATAGCTGTCTTTCTTTTAACATTACTCTCTGTTTACTTCCCTTATACTTACTCTTCTTTTTTTTTTGGTTCGCTCCCGGTTCGCGAACCGGGAAGCGAACTGGGAAGCGAACTAAAAGAAATAGAGCTTGCCAGAGTGCTAAACATTCTAGCAATTTTTTTTGAAAGGGGAGGTAGTTCTGAAAAGAACTTTTTTTTAAAGTTTTTGATGTTTTATATATATTTTTTTTTTTATCATTTTTTGTTTTTTTTGTATTTTTTGAACAGTTTTATGTTTTTGTTTTTTTTTGTGGAGGGGAAACAACAAAAAACAGGCATTGAAAAGGGCTCAACAGGAGCAACAAAAAAAAATTACTGTCTGGGGCGGTTAGGGCAATTGTGATTGTTAAAAGCTAGGTTGATTGAATTAATACTCATGTTACCACATGATATCAATGCGCCGCAGTACAGACAAGTATGTTTCATATGCGCAAAATTCTCCTGGATGTTTGGCACAGTTTCCCGTGCCTCTGCTGCTGTCAACGATATTAGCGATGTTGACCTGGCCACAGGAGTTGTTGTTGGGTTATCTTCCATGTCACGTATCTCCGCCCGGCTGTAGTTCAATGGATGCCACCTGTTGATGTGACGATGCATTGTATAGTTTCCGTAGCTATATTTTTTATCAGTGCCTCTGGATAATTGTTCTTTGCAAATCAGGCAGGTGGCATACCTAGCATTTACTTTCTTTTGCCCTTGAGGGATTGAAAAAAACTGCCAAATAAAGCTGGCTTTCCGACGGGAAACCCGGGGCACCTCCTGTAAGAACTGCGGTCCTTCGGTCTCTTCTTCCTCTAGTTCATCCTCTTCCTCCTCTGTCTGGCTGATAAACTGGGGAGGTGGTCCTCTCTTCCCATGAGGAGGTGGAGGTGGTGGTGGGGGTGCACCAGCTGAAGCAACTACTGAAGCCATTGTTCAACTATGAAAAAAGGTCTTCCTCTCACAAAGATGAAAGTCAGAGTGAGGAAAGAAGGAGGGGTTTTCATCATTTGGGAAAAACAATAGTTCTAAACCAATGAAAAGTGTTATTTTTAGGTCACCTGACCTAGCGTTACATCATTATGAAACCAAAAGTGAAATGAACCAATGAAAAGTTTTATTAACAAGTCACATGACCTCTCACGCTTATGTTACGCGCTGCGGAACGCGCCCCGGATCGCTTCCGGGTCGCTGCGCTTCGCGCCTCGGTTCGCGCTCCGGAGCACTTCCGGATGCGCTAACGCGGCGCGTCATAAGATGCATTACGCGGCAACGCGATACGTCGCGCTTTCGCGACGCGCCGCGGATCGCTTCCGGGGAGCTGCGCTTCGCGTCTCAGTTCGCGTACCGGAGCACTTCCTGGTGCGCTAACGCGGCGCGTCATAAGACGCATTACGCGACAACGTGATATGTCGCGCTTCCGCGACGCGTCACGATGTTGATTTCTAACGCGGCAGATGCGCTAACGGAACGTTTACCGGTTCACGGACTGGGTCGCGGCATCAAGATTAGCTAACGGAAAGCTTCCCGGTTCGCGAACCGGGAGCGAACAAAAAAAAGTATTAAAAAAAATTATTAATAAACATATAAAATATATTTTTGGATTTAAAGAAGAATACATTTTACAGCTACAGATATTAGCTTTTAAAAAACCAATGAAATTCACTGAAAAAACCATAGGTTATAGACCATATATATTTAGGAATTAGCATTTACAAAACCTTGAAAATTCACTTTAAAAACCATAGGTTATAGACCATATATAGTTAGGAATTAGCATTTAAAAAACCTTATTTTACTCACACAAAACCATTGAAATTCCATATATAGTTAGTTGCACTAACTATATATCGCGCACCCGCAATCCACTGCTGATGATGTCACATATTACATCATTCATGACATGGTCAGTGACATCACTGATGACATCACTGATGACATCTCAAATGACATCACTGATGACATCACTGATGACATCTCAAATGACATCACTGATGACATCACTGATGACATCACTGATGACAACATCCAGTGACTGTATGTTTCTGTAAAGTTAAAATGTGTCTTACATATTGAAGAATGAGTGGAAGTATAAGTGTCTGGACAAAGGATTTAGTAGGTGCATGACTGAATGTATGAGTGAGTGATTAAATGTGTCTCACTGAGTGCATGGGTTAGTGACTAAACTGTCTTAATTTGTGCATCGTTATGTCTGTTGTTCTGTAAACTGCTGCATGTGTTGATCAGTAGCTATATGATTAACTATATGGGTTACTGATTGATTGTCCAAGTATTTGTATGGGAGACTGAGTGTGTGTGTGGCTGGCTGGGAGGTGTGTGACGCTGTGCATATCAATGTGTACTTGTATCAGTGATTGTATAAGAGAGTAAGTATGTGTTAGTATATGTGTGAAAAGTATGGTGTTCTGTGTTTAACTATAGATGAGGAAATCGAAGTGTGATTGATTCTTCACAGGACTGACTAGGTGTATGAGTGCATATCATAGTGTTCTAATAATAACTGACTGTATGTATGAGTAATTGTATGGGTGAATGAGTGAATGTGTGTGTAGACGTACGAATCAGTGAGTGCGTATGTAGTAACTGGTATTGGTGTGTCATGATGTCATCAGTGATGTCATTTGAGATGTCATCAGTGATGTCATTTCAGATGTCATTAGTGATCTCATCAGTGATGTCACTGAAGTATGGTGTTCTGTGTTTAACTGTATAGATGAAGAAATGGAAGTGTGATTGATTCTTTACAGGACTGACATAGGTGTATGAGTGCATATGATAGTGTTGTAATAATGAGTGACTGTATGTATGAGTGATTGTATGGGTGAATGAGTGAATGTGTGTGTAGACGTAGGAATCAGTGAGTGCGTATGTAGTAACTGGTATTGGTGTGTCATGATGTCATCAGTGATGTCATTTGAGATGTCATCAGTGATGTCATCAGTGATGTCATTTGAGATGTCATCAGTGATGTCATCAGTGATGTCACTGACCATGTCATGAATTATGTAATATGTGACATCATCAGCAGTGGATTGCGGGTGCGCGATATATAGTTAGTGCAACTAACTATATGTGGAATTTCAATGGTTTTGTGTGAGTAAAATAAGGTTTTGTAAATGCTAATTCCTAACTATATATGGTCTATAACCTATGGTTTTTTCAGTGAATTTTCAAGGTTTTGTAAATGCTAATTCCTAACTATATATGGTCTATAACCTATGGTTTTTTCAGTGAATTTCATTGTTTTTTTAACAGCTAATATCTGTAGCTGTAAAATGTATTCTTCTTTAAATCCAAAAATATATTTTATATGTTTATTAATAACTTTTTTTTTTAATATTTTTTTTTCTTCGTTCCCGCTTCGCGAATCGGGAAGCTTCCCGTTAGCTGACCTTGATGCCGCGAAATAGACCGCGAGCCGGTAAACGTTTCTTTACCGCAACTGCCGCGTTAGAAAACAACATCGTGACGCCTCCCGTCCGCATGACGTTTCGCGTTGTCGCGTGATACGTCATATGACGTGCTTTGTTAGCGAACTCGTACGCTTACCGAGTCGCAAAACACAGGTTTCTGGAAGCAAACCGGGAGGCCCTGCAAAGCGCGTAACGTAAACACAGCAGGTCATGTGACTTGGTAATAACACTTTTCATTGGTTCATTTCACTTTCGGTTTCCTAATGATGTAAGACTAGGTCATATGATCTAAAATGAACACTTTTCATTGGTTGAGAACTATTTTTTTTCCCAAATGGTGAAAATCCCTCCTTCTTTCCTCACTCTGACTTTCATCATTGTGAGAGAAAGACCCTTTGTTACCAGTGAGCAATGGCTTCTTTACTAGCTTCAGCTGGTGCTTCCCCACCACCTCCACCACATCCAAGGAAGAGTGGACCACCTGCTAAAGTTATAATTCAGCAAGAAGAGGAAGAAGAGGAACAGGACGACCTAGATAATCTCCCTATTATGGCCAGAAGATCTGTTGTACCGGAAGTAACGGGACCAGAGGGCAGGGAGATGGTGCCAAATATACAAACGAGATTTCGTGAAGTAAAACAAGTCTGCGTACATTGCAGTGGATTCATTTGCTACGGAGAAAGTAGCATCACTCTGATCAACAGAGCTATTGACAATCATGCTCATGTTTGTCCGAAACTCCCCAAACAATAAATTCTTTTTTTTTGTTTTCTTGCTCCTGTTGAGCCCTTTACAATGAATCGTTTTCGTTGCCCCCTCCGAAAAAAAAACAAAAAAAATATAAAACTGTTCAGAAAAATTCAAAAAAAGTAAAAAAAAATTCAGAAAAATAATACAAAAAATATAAAACAACAAAAACAATTTAAAAAAAAGTTCTTTTCAGAACTACCTCCCCGTTATTAAAAAATTGGTACAATATTTGCAACTGTGCCAACCTCTATTTCTCTTAGTTCGCTTCCCAGTTCGCTCCCCGGTACGCGAACCGGAAGCGAACCAAATTTTTTTTTTTTTAAAAAAGAACAGTAAGTATAAGGGAAGGAAACAGACAGTTATGTTAAAAGAAAGACAGCTATAGGGGAGTAAACTAGAGATACTATTACCCGTAATCCACTGCTGATGATGTCATATATTACATCATTCATGTCATGCTCAGTGACATCATCAGCAGAGGATTGCGGGTAACAGTATCCCTAGTTTATTCCCTATAGCTGTGTTTCTTTTAACATAACTGTCTGTTTCCTTCCCTTATACTTACTGTTCTTTTTAAAAAAAAATTTTTAGATCAGTCAGAAACAGTGAAAGTAATGAAATATAAAAGACTACGTAGAATATGAGCACTGTATGCAACAACTTTGACACTTACAGAAGCCTCACCTTCTCCATGCCTCCTACACAGTTCTACATGTACATCATAAATGCAAACAGAACAGAATTAATTATACATGTTAAATGGTTTATTTTTGCTGTTCTCAGAATGTATCAAATTTCACTAAAACAGTGACTTGAAGGTATTCATCATATAACAGCGGGGAAAAAAAAACACAATCAAAATGATTGTGTTTAAAAAAACCATACAACATTACAAATCAGAATTCAGAACTCCTTAAAGTTAACTTACTTTCCATGACGGCCAAGGATGTCCTATGAACAGCTTACACTCTGTTGTGCTGTTATTACTTTCAACCCGCCACTTTCTGAAAGAAAACCTCCATCGTTTTCAAAAACATGTTACATACAATAAATGACTTCTTGCTCTCTACCACAAGATTCCACAAGGCCAAATCTTGTCAGAGCCATGTATAACTCTTGGATTTCTTGTTAGCCAATCCCGTCTTTTCGCATTTCCGCAACTTTCAGAATTAAAATGTTGAAGATCATTTACACAATCCTGGACTAGTAATATCTTCCCCTTCTTGCTCAATCATGTTCTACATTTCCTATCACACTGATACTGCTTACTATGAAGCAGACTTACACTACCTTTATGACTAGTACAATTATTTAATTCTCTACATCACTTTTAATCACAAAGCAATGTAAAACAGTAGACAGCATTGCAGACTTACATTCCCTCTACTCCATGTTTTAATTGGCTGCTTCAATTAGCTTATAAAAAGAAATAGTTTTTTCTGAACTCATTCAAAGTGCACGTATTTCTCAATAACGTCCAGTGTTATGGTAAAAAGTTATGTCTCTGTACTACACTTATCCTCAAGGCCAAATAGTGTAGGAGCCATGAGAACTTCTTGAAATTCCTCAGAGCACATCCCGAGATTCTTTCCCTAAAATTTTGGTTTTAAAAACACCAGGTAAGAGTTTTTAAGGTCATATGGCAATTTCTTTTTGAAAATTAAAACAGAATCATTGCAGAATGACCAGCCATTTCTACACTTTAAATAAGCTGTATAATGTCCTGATGTTATTGAAGGACCATCATGATATATAATTGCTACAGTTACAAAAGTCCTTCCTGATATTGACAACTGTGAAGCCACAAAATTTTTAATTAAAGTTGTCAATTTTGTTCCATCAGGCCTACATCGTTGGAACATTAAAATGACATACTGGCCATATGTTCGTATAAATAATGTGGACATCATTTCAGATTTACATTGCCTACACTCCATATTGTGATCAGCTGCTTTTACTAGCTTATTAAAAGAGACTGATTTACTGTCTGGCAAAGTTAAATATATAAATCTTTCTGAGTCTACACTAGTACTACTTGATACCCTACAGTTCTCGCAGTCATGCTGCCATTGATAAGAAAGCCCAAACAGGTGATCTACATCTACACCTTCAGCATGCAATACATCAAGCATATACATTAAAAACTCCTGACAATCTTGCTGACTATTTTGAGAGAATTGTGTTTGGCCTGAACATCTGTCTAACAGATTTCGAATTTCAGACACACTTTCTATGTTTGTTCTATCAGTGCTACATTTCGCTAACACAGAATTTAACAAACTGCAAAATCTTTGATCAGAATTGACCACAATCTCTTCTTTTACATTTTGTAGAGAAAACAAAACATTAACCACTACATTAGCATAGCAGTTGACACCAGAACTGTTTTCAAATTGAAAACCAACAACATCTTCAACAGAATCCTTTTTGTTTCTGCTTATAATTTCAGGTTCATCGACTTTTCGTCTTTTTGCTACAACCTCCCCAGTATTGGTCACATTTCTTCGTTTCCGGCCTACCACACGTTTCTCAAACAAAGGATACTGAGGCAAATGTGGCGCATACTCTCTTCTCAACCTATTGTATTCCTTAACACAATCTAGATCCGCACAAATGTTTGTGACATCACACTCAATCAAGTACAATCCCGATAAAGTCCTAACTCGTGACAATGCCACATATGCCATACCCTCCTTGAACACAGAACTGCCAATATTCACCAATGCACAGTCTACACTTAAACCTTGCGATTTATGGATTGTCACCGCATATGCCAAGCAAACAGGAAACTGCTTACGACGAACATATAAGTCTTTTACAAGCAAAAATCTAGCAGAACAACGAGCAATTAGCTGTACTTCCTCAATGCCATCAAATTTAATTTTTAAAAATTCAATTCCATCTCTATTTCTGTATTTCACAAAATCAACAACATTACCCATTGATCCATTTACCAGACCTCTTTCAACATATAAATTCCTTCTTAAAATTATACGGCAGTTCAAGCACACATTCAGAGTCTTTTCAAAACCCGCAGTTTTAGATATACTCTTCTCTAATGAATCCAATTTTGTTTTCAGATTCTCAGACAAAATAATTGTTGATCCCATATGCTCTACTCTGTCAATAGCTTCCAATTTCACAATCTCTTGCTTTTCTAAATGCAACATTTTGTTGTTGAATTTGGCACATTCTGCAAGAGTTGGCATCAAACATATTCCAGATTTTTTCTCAGTAACTTTCTGAAAAATATTCTCAGGCACAACATCTTCGTCTGGATATAAATTTGTCAGTAATCGTGCATGTAAAGCTTCTTTCCCATGCTCGGTCACTTTTCCAATTCTAACATCTTGTAGAATAGTCTTGTAAACTTCATCCTTTGCCTGACGCATATTTTCATGCAGTTCAGCATAATTGAAGTTTAACCATATATTGACGTTGCCAATACTCCCTAAGCACTTCCTGGTATCTTCATGCGTGAGCATTTTGAACACAGGTTGCCCTTTCACTGGTGTCAGCTGCAGAAGATCTCCGAAAACAATGATGTGTTTGCCACCAAATAACACATCATACTCTGTTTTGAGAACTTCTTGCATTCTCAAATGCACAAAGGCAAGCATGACATTGGAAACCATGCTTACTTCGTCAATGATAAGAAGTTTCATTTTCCTCAAGACTCTTGAAACTTCAAAACAAGCATCTCCAGATAGCTTGTGATATTCTAATTTGTTGTCATGCTCCACTGGCAGCATCAGTAAACGATGTAAAGTAATCCCTTTAATGTTATGTGCTGCCAGTCCAGTTGGAGCGGTGACAACACAAGACAGCGATGACTCTGTCCTTTCCTGCAAATAACATGAAATTGCTTTAATAAGGAAACTTTTTCCAGTTCTCGCTTCTCCACTCACGTACAGTCGGACAGGCTTCAACGACGTCCATGAGCACTCTTTCTTGTCATGACTTAATCCATGATCAATTTGCATGGTAAGTTCGTCATATATTTTCCTCTGCTCAACGTTGAGTTGTCTTTCCAACTCTTCTAAGTTAACCGCATCCTCCTGAGCATGTGCCATGGCTCTTTCCACTTCATTCATAGCAGTGGCAGCTTCATTTTCGATAAGAGGTCCTCCTTGTGGATCCTGACTCAATGAAGCAGAACTCTGACTGTCCTGAGAACTGTCTCTGGCAATCTCGGCTGCAATCGTTGCTTCCTGCTCAATTTCCACATTCAACATTTCTACATATTTGGGAAAAGCAGGACATTCTATGGTCTCCTTGGCAGCATTGAATGAGTCTTCGTAACAAAGGAAATCTCCAAGCAGTTCCTCTTCTGCACGCCAAGGCTTAAAAAGTTGCAAAAGTGCTAAATAGAAAAACTCCTTTTTTTCACGAGATTCGCCACTCAATTTTCGATGGTTTATCAAGTGGCATTTTCTTTGCTTGACCAGACATCCCTCACTTCCTATTACAGCATACACTCCTTTCTCAGTATCTTCTTTGATGTTCCTCTTGAATATGTAATTTTGCAGAACCTCATACAGACAAACATTCTCGAGGTGACTGCTTCGATTTGGATAATATGTATCCAACATGTTGCTCTTCAAAATGTCGGTACTGTTTGGCTCCTTTTCCGCCAAATACTCAATTTCCCGCACAGGTTTCAGAACTCGATTACGCGTTGCAGCAAGACCAACACTCGCCCAAACGATACTCCTGGACTTGGCATAGAGACTTGCTGAAGACAACCGGTCAGAACATTCGTAAGCTCCGATTTCTCGATGCGACAACATCTTCAGACTGAAACTGTACAACTTCTTGCTGAGGCTCTTTTCATGGGAAATGTCCTCCCACATATCCTTCAATTCTGTCTTCTCTTTTTTGGTGATGTAAGATGTCACATACCGAGCCACAGCCATACAGTTATCAGCCACAAACTGTATATCCATGTTAGCATTCCACATGGACAAAATCACCGGGTTGTAGTCGTTGATGTACTTAGACTCTTCGTTCCTCTTCAAATTGTATGTGTTTTTAGGTGATTTCTTCATCACATTATGTCGCAGCGAAGACATCAAACTGTTCACTCTTCCTTTAGAAATCACCGATCGTGGAAAGCCGAAACGACATTTGGTGTAGAACTTGTCTTTGTTCCGGAATTTACGACGACAGTACTTTCCACATCGATGGCTTTGGAAACGTAGAACTTTTTCTCTTAGGCTTTTTTTCTCCTTTGCGTTTGGAACAGCACACGTAGAATACTGTTCTATGAAACTCATCACTGAGTCGTCTGCATCCGTTCCAAATTTAGGTGCATCCTTGATCCACAGCAACATATGTATATGAGGAGCACCTCTTGCTTGGTACTCCTTCCTCCAGAAGAAATCCAACACCTCTCCAAGAGGTGGATTCTTCTTATTCATGATGAAAGACATCATACCTTCAAATCTATGATTGAAGTACCTACATACATTGACTGGATCCAAAGAGCACAGTTCTCCGGGTGTCTTGAATTCGATGTTTTCTATGTTAGCATTTGCCTCTCGTAGAAATTCAAGTAAGTCTTCCCAGCCATACTCAGCACAGCTCAAAGTGAGGAACCATGTGGGAGTTCCTAAGTTCCTCAGCATACATTTTAAATCACCATGACGACGGTACCAGTACTCATTAGTACCACGCTGACACGCCATGAGATTAATCAGGTGAGAATCCAAAATACTGTCTTGGACATTGACTTTATCCATAAAGTCACTTGCCGAGATGTTTTGCATGTGTATACCACTTTTCAAGATGTGGTTCACTGCATATGACAGTCCAGACAGATCGCTTTCAAACAGGAGATGAAACAAATAAGGAATGCATTGTCGAAACCTAGGATCTCCTGCATACAATCGCAAAGTCCGGTATTCAGAAGCAGGAATTTGATGAGGTCGCTCATCATATCTTCCTCCCTGACCTGTTGGAAAAAGCTGTGGGAAACACCGAGCTTCCAAACTTTCCTCCCAAACACTAATGGGACTCCCTTTCGCTTGTTTCATTTGAAACAACTCAATAGCATTCCCCATGACTTCCTTGGAATGCAAAGGATGAACACTATAATGTTCATATATTTCTTCACTAGTACAGGGTTCTACTTTCTCAATTTGACCAGCACACAAATCGCTATCCTCTTCCTCACTTACTTCCTCTTCTGCAACATATACATTTTTATAGTATTTATTATATTTTTTCAAATACAATGTTGCCCTTTTGACTTTCCTAACATCTACTAAATCTTGCCATATTTTCTTATTCTTTGTCGGAACCCCATTAACTAAGATAACAAGAGGTTCCTCTTCCACTTTTTCTACTCCAATTGTGTTAATGTTTTTCTTCAAATCTAGAGGCAAATAAACAACTCTTCCCTTTAATCCTCTCTGTAAATCTGATGGAGGCAATTTCCCTGTCTTTGGCTCCATTCTTACAATAGCCTGAAAGGGATGGATACTTTGAATCAAAATAGATTCATAAGTATTTAAATCCTTCAATTCAGAAGGAATCTCAACCAATTCCAGATTATTATGAACTGCTCTAGCAGGCATCTGGTTTTGATTGAATTTGTTACAACAATAAGTACACACACGTTGATCCAATCCCAAATCAAAACAATTTTCTACCATCAAGTATGTTGTAAAATCCTTCCATTCACTATTATTTTCCCTTTCACTTTTTCCATATAAATCCACTAACTTAGGGGTCGATTAGGATCGCGGACGGACTTGAGTCCGTCCGCGACCCCTGAGGAGGAGGGAACGTCCGCATGGGCTGCGGCGTTCCCTCCGATCTGATTAGGATGTGACCGCCAGGGTGGCGGTCACATCCTCTATCTCTAACATTGCGGCGGGTGCAGCTTCAAGCTGCACCCGCCCCAATGTAAAAAATGCATGCACAGCATTTGCATGCACAAAGCGGCAGGCACCGCGCGGTGCCTGCTGCATTGTGCACGCAAATGCAGGGGGGTACCATAGGTACCCCCCATGTGCACCCACCACCACTCCTTCACCCAGGGGGCCCGCAACGGGCCCCCGAAGTGAAGGTCCGTATGCTTTTCCATGGCGGCAATGCCGCCGTGGAAAAGCATATTTACACACACATCATGATATGGCGGACGGTGTCTCATAGACACCGCCTGCCATGTTATAGCTTTTCCGCCGCGGTCGGAAGCCGACTGCGGCGGAAAAGCGGCGGACGGAATTCCAGACCCACCAGCCATCCTAATTTGGCGGTGGGTCTTTGGAGTCTCCGCTGCGGTTTTTCCGCATCCTCCAGGCCGGCGGACACTTCCGCCGGCCCGGAGGATGCGGAAAAACCGCCATCCTAATCGGCCCCTTAGTCTGATTCTTATAATAAGTGCGTCGACAACACACACAAGTGAAATTTGGCCTCTCACTTGATTTCACCTCAAACGTCGCAATTTCCCTCTGGAAATTATCTGTACTGGAAACCTGTACACTATCTTCCACATTACTCTCTTCTTCTTGGTCAATTTCAACATTCTCCTCTTTACTTCCAAAGTAACAAAACTCAATTTCTTCACATATATTCTTCACATCTATTTCAGAACCATGCAAAAGAGCAGCGCATAATTGTTTAAGCATAATTGCTGGACTCTTAGCATAATACAACATTCTAACTAATTTCCTCACTTTATTATGATGCACTGCTAGCATCCTGAAATGATGAAAAACACTCTGGCATACTCTCCTGGAAAGACAAGCCAGTGAATGACCATGCAAACCTATCACTTCTCTCACTCTGCAAGGATCTAATTCTTGCAACAACTTCATTTTCTGCTTCAAACTTTTCTTACTAAATGACCGTATAAAATCACAAAGCAAATTGATGGAATCCTGTCGTACACTGCAAATACTACTACACTTCCAGGTGTACACAGGACCCTTAGGACGTCTCCCTAAAACCTCATTACCTAACACCTCTTCTATCTCTGTTCTCACAAGTTTTTCTTTTTCAACTGGACAACCATCTTTCACTTCATAAGCTCGACCACTGGTGTCAACTGCATGCACCAAATCATTATCCTGGAAATAACTCTCCTCATTAAAAAATGCCTCAGAGCTTGAACTATGCATCCATTCTCCAGAAAAAACTTCACAAAAATTACTACGATTAACTATTCTCTTCCATCTACTATTTCTTTTGAAATCATAAATTACCTTGTTTAGCTTCCTAATTCTATTGATTGTCAAAATAAATAACTTACGTTTAATTTCAAATGCCTGATCAATAACTTTCTCAACTATTTTTTTTCTCTTATAAAAAACCACTTTCTGCTGACCTTTCTTAATATTTTTTAACAAATTCCAAATTATCCTGTGGCGGAACATTCGTTTACGAATATCCCTAAACTGTTGTTTCCTTCTACTTTCATGCATAGAGTTATCTCTTACTCTAGCAGTAACATTTCTCATTGGCCTTTCCTTACCATTTGAATTCTTTCTCCTTTTCTGGACTGAAACATTTTCTGTAGTAATATTTTTTTTACTACACATATTTCTTATGACTGTTTTTCGACTCTTACCCGGTGCTTTCTTGGTGACTTGACAAATCTTTTTGTTAGAGGACTGCTGCATTATTCCATGGTCCTGCTGTCTTTGACGTTTTGCAGCCTTTCTTACTCTTTCTTTGCTAGGCATCCTAAAATCTTGAAATAATCTGCAGTTGAATCTGTGGTAAAATATAATAAAAAATGTTATTAACCACTATTACCCAACAGTAAATTAATAACAGTCATCAAAAACTTAACACACTACTTAAGTATATAATATACTGAAGCCTATCTCCAATTTTTCACTGAACAGGACTCATCTCTTCTTAACCTTGGATAAACCTCACCTACTCTGTGTCCCCTGCACATAATTAAATGTAAAGGGGCAGATTTATATTAACTAGCACATCCCCAGGGATGCACCAGTTAACGTGCACCGCTGCTCTGCCACCCACGGTGTGCCGCATTTACAATCAGATAGGACAAAGCTACATCAAAACCCTGCGCCTGCTTGAAGCAGGCATAGATCTTGACGCAGGTAGGCTGAAAGCTAAAGCAACAACTAAGTGTCGTGTGCAGAAGTTACAAAAAAGGAAAAATGGTGTTTAAACCAGTAATGAGACCATGCTAACGTAATACAGAGTAAAAATATCCAGGATCTACATCAGTTTGGGGTTCACGAACCTGGCAGGTACAAGGCACTGAGGCTTTCCACCGTGCATGTCTCATCCCAAAACATATGTTGTTTGTGAATGAAACAATTTCCCAGACCAAATGCTTTGGATTGGCTACTTCTAAAAAATTAAACACCCCTACTATCCCGGTGTTAGAGGAATATGATGGTTGGAGTAATTTTACTCGTTGTCTATTAAAGATTTACAGGCCCTACTCCGTAATTCTTCCTTTAACATTTCCAGTATAAATCCAAAAGGTTGACTGCTTTGGCAACGTGCCTTATCCACGGTTTAATAACGCTGCCTTTTGCTTTATATAAGTTTTCAAATTGTATGAAATATATACCAATAGGTCGTTATTAACCTTTAGGTAGTGGTTTTCTTCATGAAGTCTGGTCGCTTCCATACACATACAGATTTTCAAAGATGATCAAGAACTTTATCTGAATGGAGAGGAATGCACTGAGACGCCAGATCATTCACTAATGTGTAGGCACATACAGTTACACGGTTCATGCAACAAACACCGACCAAATATGGCTTGCGTGTTGCAAGGCACACCAGTTCCTGCTATCATCCCCACGTTCAAGTTCTTGGAAAATGGTAGTTATTTGATGCTCAATAATGAAGATTGTTCTGGGTTAATTAAAAGTATTCATTTTATCGTAACAGTAAATGAACGGGTTATTTGCTGCAGAAATGTTCTATTTCCTCCCACACATGAACATAGGGAGTTTTCAATCTGGCCACAAATACCAACCTTGGGAGCACATTTCAACGGCATGGCAAGAATAAGAGCTATTTTGTCTCAGAGAGAGGTGGCCTTGAGTTCGGCCCGTGAAACTTTCGTGCTTCACACAGCGAACACCCGTACAGAGGTGCAGACCCTTTTAAATACAGATTCGCCTTTCCATTTCAGCAAGATGGTTCGGACTATCTCTAACGCGTCCTCCACAAAGGGCCTGGCGCACTTTTTTAAAGTTGTTACCAGTGGTCTCGTGACTTCATTTGAGAAAATCTTTGGAGTCATCCCTGCTTTCTTACATTCTATTTTTTCCACTCTGCTTCGTGGATTCCCATTTTTACTTGCATTACCAGCGGACGCTCTTGTGCTTTTTTACATTTTTAAATATGGATGTCCCTCCTGTGCAAGCTCCCGCCCTGCAGCTGCTGACACTGTTCCGCAATCGCATGCTAGAATATTATGGCACAATGCCGTTGGCGATATTAAGCACGGCATATGGATTATCTTTTCTATGCTGATGTGATTCCTTCAAATCTAAGACACTAAAGTATCGGAACGCCCTAAACCAACACAAAGAGACCTTCTTAGCAAATAATATATTATGTGTATTAGGGAGGGTGAGATATAAGCAGCCGCGGGCCGTGGAGGGAGTTACGGTGGGGCAGGGATGCGGGGAGGGGGAGGGGCAGGGTGGAGCCCTCTCCACCCTGCCCCTCCCCCTGCCGGCCTCCCTGCCCCACCGTAACTGCCTCCACGGCCCGCGGCTGATTATAAGTGTTGCTAACTCTTATTCATTTACAGCATGTTAACATACTGTCACCATTCGCTTTTTATGTACTATTGACTATGCTGGTAATTTTGCTACTGATAATATGTGTACTTGTATAATCTAAGATACTACGCCTGAGAAGACGGCATTAGTAAATAAACATTTCAAATACACATGTGTTCTTCTTAACTCCATGTTCTCGTTTCTAAGAAATATATAACGACCGACTGTTCATGAGTTCCACGTATCCTGAGGTACTATAAGTTCATATTCTGGATTGTCTAAACATTGAGAGTTTGTTATATCCAATGTGACACTGTACCTAGCTTGCTAAGGGGTTTTGATTACTAAGGTGAGTTTTGGGACACCCTAATTCGCCGAGGTTCCAATCCTCTGTCCACAGTTCTGTGTCAGAACAGAAACCCTGCGACAGGGGCACCCCTCAACCTTACTGGAGCTTCATCACACTTGCGATACAACTCCATCAATGCGCCAACTTTACGGCACAAATACGTCACGCATCTGTGCTGTTTTTGCCCCATGATGCGCCGCATTGTAAATGCAGCACACCATAGGTGACGGAACAGCGGCACAGAATGACTAACACATCCCTGGTGATGCGCCAGTCATCATAAATCTATCCCTATGCTTCTTATCTTGTTAGAGATAAACCGCCATATGTATCATCAAAGTTTTTTGCATTTCCTAAATAGCGAACTTTAAGGAATAAATAGCGATTCTTTACCATTCCTAGTTTGCGATGACCTATTTGCTAATTACAAATTACCCATTCATTTCCATGCAGCAGGAGGCCCATAGGAATGAAGGTGCAATTTGCGATTAGCAATTACCTCATCGCAAATTACGAATTTTTCCGACGGTGCAGGGGTGTCTCAAGAACACCCTGCTGCACCCCTGAAAAAGAAATTTGGGGTCATATGGCGCACATAAATTTTGAAAACATTCCTTTACCTCAAAAACGATTTTCAACTCATAATTTGAAAACACTGCACATGGGGAAATGACTTAAAATGTCCTTAAGACACATAAAAGCATTTTTTGATTGCCTTTGCAGCATGTTTCAGTCACCTTTAACATGCCTATGTAACGGAAACATTCAAAATCTAAATTTGCCATGCACAGGTGGGAGCATATTTACAAGCAATTTGCTCCACAGACAAACTTCTTACATTGAAATGGGAAAAATAACATCAGAGACTCTCAATTACCTTATAAAGAAGCAGACACCATTATGTCCTTCTCATCAATATTTAAACCATTGCTTTTTCTCAAAAACGATTTACAAGTCATAATTTGAAAACACTCCACAGCTCCTATGCACATAAAAGCCCTGTCAGTACTACTACTTCACATTTTCTCCAATTACAATTTCTCAAAGGAACAAAATCTATTTGTGAAACACTTGAGACAAAGCAACATTTGAAAAACACAACTTTCTTCATAATTTTCTCCTTAAAGCACACTATTTTCTATCTAAATTAAAGAAATCTTTTCTCACCTTAGCAAATACTTTGAGTTTCAAAACAGTCTCAGAAACACACCAATTTGTCTTCAGCAGAGCAAAAGGTATGCACTCCAGAGTCTGCAGCTATCAAAAGCACAGAAATGCTGTAATTCCTCACACATATCTCTCATGTCACCCAATCAAAACCCTTCCCTCACTTTTTTTCAAAGCAAAACCCTTCCCCCCTCTGCCCCCTCTCTGCTTTTTCTGCATAGCAACCACCTCTTGCAAGACCTCTCACACAACAATGTTGCAATTGAACTCTGAACTCTCAGTGCACCTGCATATCCAGAGCATTCTTTCATTTAATGATTTTTTCTTCGCCACTCAAAATACATCTTTCAACGAACTCATCCATGCACACTAACTTTCTGTTTTCAGCAATCAAAATCCACCAATCACTCGTACTGCTTCATTAACACAGAAACTCCTCAGTTTTTTTCATTTTACACTCTCATTTTTTCAACTGCCATTTCATTGCCACACTTCATCTGACTGCAGCAGAACCTTCTCTCACCATGTTTTCTGTCTGGATTGTTGGACATAGTTACATATATTGGGCTCAAAGGTACGCTGAAAACAGGAATTTACCTAACCTCAATTTACAAGATGTGGAAATTAAGTGGTTTGGCCACAGAGGATTAAAATGTCACCAATTGATACCATTGGTGAAAACCTTTATGCATTTGCCAAAACCTGACCTGTTAATTGTGCACTGTGGAGGTAATGATTTGGGCACTTTGACTGGGGTAGGTCTGGAAATGCTTTTAAAGGACACCTTTGAGCAATTGATGGCACTTTTTCCTCAGACTGCCTTGGTATATTCAAATATATGCCAAAGACAGAAATGGAGGTGGTCGAACCAATTTTGTCCACAAATTGAGAAATCGAGGAAGCATGTAAACAAATCTGTTTCAGCTTACATGAGAGACCATGGAATGGGCTCCCTGTACAACAATAACTTGCGTTACTACATGCAAGATATCTACAGAGGAGATGGAGTTCACTTCTCAGATGAGGGCAACAGAGTTTTCACTCTGAATTTAAGACTGTGCATTGGTACCTACTTATAAGTACCTAAATGTACCATAAACCCAAAAGCTCTTCTCAGAGCTACCCTACATCTGATCACTCACAATTATTATTTTACTCTAACTTTTTTCACTAATTTTCAAGAAAGTACGCTCCCCAGAACGCTTCCCGGTTCGCGAACCGGGCGCACTCCACGCAAAAAAACTAAAAAAACTGTATATTTTTTTTTGCCCTGCGAGACCCTTTCAAAGCCTCCACATCAAACCTAGGGGGTCAGGGACGATCTACTATGCCCCCTTATGGTCATTTGCCCCTTCGCTTTGGCCTCCTCTTGTCTCTCGATCCTACCGAGAGACAAGATGGCGGCCGCTACGGACTGTTTGGAATGTTTACAGACGCCGAAAAACCAATCAGCTTCGCAAACCTCCGTAACGCGAAAAGTACGCGAAGCGGAGCGCTGTTACAGATATATATCTTTTTTTGAACGTCAATTTCTCAAAATCCACTGGAGCACATATATTGAGACCTAGCAAAGGCACATCGGGCTACCAGTCCCTACAATTTTGCCAAGTTTCGTGCAAATCCATTCAGCCGTTCGATTATTATTATTTTATTTTTTTTTGCCCCGCGGGGCCCTTTTAAAACCTCCACATCAAACGTAGGGGGTCAGCGAGGATCTACTATTCCCCCTTATGGTCATTTGCCCCTTCGCTTTGGCCTCCTCTTGTCTCTCGATCCTACCGAGAGACAAGATGGCGGCCGCTACGGACTGTTTGGAATGTTGACAGACGCCGGAGAACCAATCAGCTTCGCTTCACAAAGCTCCGTTGCGCGAAAAGTACGCGTCCTGGGACGCTGCCTGGTCCGCTGTTACAGATATATATCTTTTTTTAAACGTTAATTTCTCAAAATCCACTGGAGCACATATATTGAGACCTACAAAAGGCACATCGGGCTACCAGTCCCTACAATTTTGCCAAGTTTCGTGCAAATCCATTCAGCCGTTCGGGCTAAAAGTGAGGCCAACCGCCCTATGGAAATTAACATGGGAAAAACGCGTTTTGGGACCCCCCTTTTTTCTCGGCCCCCCCTTGACGAACCCCCTCAGGGGCTGCTCAGAAACAAAATGTGCCATTTTCCTGAAAATTTCAGCCAATTCCGTCCACAAACGCCAAAGTTATTAGACATAGAATTTTCAAAAATCCCATAGAGAAAAAATCCTAACTATATATACCTACTGGCGACCGCCAGTAGGTAATATACATATATATACATATACATATATATATTGTAAAGGGAGGGGGTCGCGCGGCCCCACTTCCAAGGTCAATTTCAGCCCCAGGAACCCCATCCTCCGGGGCCTGCCCTGGCTTTATTTTTTATATTTTTGATGGGGGCCGTTTGGCCCCATTTTGGTCCTGCGGACCCCATCCCCCGGGCCTGGCGTTATCTTTTTTACAAAAAAGCTAGACATGCCCTGTGAAAGTACTTGAAGATACAGCTTAATCCCTGCCAGCAGTGAATAATCAATACAAAGTGATCCATGCAACTTTTTTGACATACATTTACAGAGTGGAAAGTGTTAAATAGAGGTATACTAGTATGCATAGTCTAATTTACATCTGTTATCTCATCTCTAAAAGGCACTGACACACTCATCCAGGCCTGTTGAAATATGCTGATGTTAATGAGATTGGCATGAGAGGAGAAAGCCTTTCGTTTTGGGTGAGGGCTAGAACTGAGTGCTCCATGTCTGTAATGAAAGTGGTAGAGAAGTATGATATTTAAAACATGTTGCCAAGTGTATTACCTTCTATCCTAGTGCATATAAGTGTACACAAAGGAATACTACAAGTAGGCTGTAGATAGTGATGGGTCTGTCAGAATACAGTAATGTCTGAAATATGTCTGGTATTCCACATGTAGTCTGACATATGGGGTGTAGCTGTTGTCTCTAACTTAAAAACGATATGTTCTATTGTACCCCAGAGAAATATTGTGAGAGCTACTTCACCTTTCAGTCCCACAAGCACAACTCTGTTAGCTACATAGGTTTTATAGGAGTATTTGAAGAGACGGCTTCATCCCTGGCTGCCCTGAATAATAAGTAGAAAGTGATCTATGCAGGTTCTTCTACAGACATTTACAGAGCATACAGCGTGAAACAGAGGTAGTGTAGTACCTCTAGTCTTGTTTATATGTGTTATCTGGCACACTCATTGAGGTCTCTAGAAAGATGCTAACACTCAGAAGAGTGATAAGACAGAAGTTGCACTTCAAGTCCATAGAAGTCTCTGCAAAGATACACTTCAAATAGGCTGTAGATAGTGATGTGTGTGCTTTAATCTGAAAACGTACTCTTGTCAACTTTGAATATCTCATTGTTACTATGTCTCAGGCATGTCTGTACTTCTGTGGTGGCAAGTCTGATACATGTGGTGCAGCTGATGACCCTAACTTAAAAACGTTACGGTCTATAGTGCCACAGAACAAATATTATAAGTAATGTTATATGCATAATTTAAGATAATAAATTTATAACATACTAACAAAATGATTCCTTATTTTCAGATATATTGTTTACTTGAAGCAAAAGACTTAAATATGATAAAAAACAACAAAAGAGAAGAGTACAAACAGTATTACTTAAAGAAGATTGAAAAGAATACATTTGAGGATGGACTCAATATTATAGAGGAAAAAAAATATTATGTAAGATAACTAAGCAGTATTAAAAAGAATGAAAACTGTGAAAAATATTGAAAATAAAAAGAAAGGTTTAAGAACAAGTGACAAATGAAAAGGGAATACATTAAATTACAAAACATCAACTCCTCTAACAAGAAGGCAGAAACAGTATCAAACTATAGGAAGAAGACTGTTTAGAACTAGACTCTCCAACAAGTAGCTTGAGAGCTACTGGTAGCTCTCCAGGTACCAATAAGTAGCTCTCCTCTGTGCAGCCTAGCCTATCAAATGAGAAGCTTTGGCTTTTTTGGTTGATATTTATATTTATATACCACAAATAAAAGTACATATTCAAGATGAAACTGTGTTTATTTTCAGAACTCATAAACTGATATTTGGAGAAAAAAGGGTTACTTCCCCAAAAATATTTAAAGCTGATGTTTGAGTAATAATTTATATGGTGTTGGGAAGACCTATTACTAATATTATTACCTTGATGCCAAGGGCATTATTTCTATGGCTATTATGTACTACTCACATAAAGGCATACTACATTGATTAAGCCTTTTATTGCATTACTGCTACCAACCATGCCAGGAAAAGTGATGTGATCACTGCTTGCAATCTTGCAAAAGGTATCCACTAATATAATCTTGTCTGATGTGGTCAGTATTACAACACTTGTAATATTAGTAGCTCTGAGTGATACACATTGAACAGAAGTAGCTCCTATAAGAGGAAAGGTTGGCAACCCTTGAACTAGAGTAATTCAAAAAGTATTACCACATTTAAAACAGTATGAGAGAATATCAGCAGCTTATAAGCAAAAGCAACATATTGCAAGTGTAGTAGATAAAGCTTTTGAACTGAAACAAAAATTATTTATCTTAATCTTGAAGAGATTGAGAATACTGGATACAAGAGTGGTGTTTATGAAGGAGAAATGCAAGACAAAAATACAGATTAATAGAACTTACTTTTCTAAAACTTTTACTGGTGAATGGAAACACACTTCTACCACTGTGCCTTTCTTTAATGAAGAAAGCTATTTTCAAAAGAAAACATTAGTAAATACAGTTGATACTAGTGGTCAATGTTATGAGGTGAAAGATGGTTCTCTCATTGCAAAGGAGAAAATGGTTCCTAAGAATGTTGAAGAAGTAGTAGCTGAAGAAGTTCAAGGTAGGCGTACACAAGCTCTTGTATTTAAATGGAATTGGATTTGCACTATTCGACAGAAGTCTATTGATATATTATGACTTTTTAACGCCAATATCCAAATAGAAGTGTTAAACAAAAGATTCCAATATTGCAAGGACCAGATCCATGTAAAATAGGAACACTGTCAATCTCTTGCTTGTCTTTCAAGAAAAGTGAGCCACAGTACCTTTCATCATTTAAGAATGATAGCTGCCCATTACTCTGAAATGCGGAAGCTAGTATGGAGACTTTTCTATATAAAGACTCCTGCATTATGTTTAAGAAAAATAACTGCAGCTCTTTTGTGTGGTTCTGTGGCAGATGTACAGAAAGTTTGTGATGATGTACAGTTTTGTTGTTTGATTCTGAAGAGGAGTGTAGAGAAAGTGAGGACTTGATATCTTTCGTAGAACAGGACAAAGAGATTAGTATTGATAATTTAGCAGAAAAATTACAAAGTTTAACACTGTTTCCTCTGAAAAAACAAACTATGATTGTATGTGTTATCGACATACTCATAAAAGTTAAAATAAGAATGTTGATTTATATTTAGGAAGTGAAAAACAAACCATTGATAAGTGGCAGAAATGTACTGTTTTTTTTATTTGTATAAGGACAATTTGAGCTGTCCACTGATCAAGTTATATGTAACTACTGTTACAACAAATCAGAAAACAAAATGACAACTAGAGCACCTATTCCTCAGGAACTGGCAGATTTAAATGTATGGGTCTATTCTTACCCAATCTGAACACCCATTCCAGGCCATAGTTGATTCGAAAAAAGGGTCTCAAAGGAAGAGTTGTGTACTTACCTTTAGATTTTAAGAAAAATAATAAAACTGTTGATGTGAACAGAGAATAAAATGAGCATGTAGTTATTCTAATAAAAGGTGTACCAACAAAGAGTTTAAAAATGGCAATAGTTTGTAGATGTTAATAAACTTTGAATGCAACATTATACCCAGTACAGAATAATATGTATTATAAAAATGAAATGTTGATGAAGACATAAGATGCTGACAAGATGACAATTAATGTCAACTGTCAAATTGAAAAAGTGGACACATCCAGAAGTGAAGAGATTTATAAACATTATACCATACATGGTCTCCATTCAAAAGAAATCATAGGAAACACTATTGAACTATTTCAAATGAAAGAAGCAAAAGAAGCTCCCATGTGTTTATGGGAAAACAAGTTTCGAAGCCCACTGTTTTCCACAGCTATTCCCCTCTGGAGAAGGTGGACGATTTGACCGAGCTCTATGGATTCCAGCATCAGAATTCTGATCAACAAGATTGTAGTCTGATGATCCAAGATGTTAGCAGTGCATTCCATATTTATTTAATCTTCTGTTTGAGAGTGAGTTTTCTGGACTTCCATATGCTATGATCCATATATGAAAAACAGGAGTTCATCTTCATGTTTCTGCAAAAGAATTCATGTAGAAAGCTGAATAAATGGATGAAAATTTGGAATCTCTCTTAATCAATTTAATGGCATGCCACTGTCGCACCAATGGATATTGGTATCGCTGTCATGGTAAACATGAATGCATGTTTAGAAACCTAGGTACACCTACTTGGTTTCTAGCACTAAGTTGTGCTGAATATGAGTGGGATGATTTACTTAAATTCCTACTACGAGCGAATTCAAATGTAAAAAACATTGAACTGAAGAGAGCTTGAGCACTCAGGGGCCGATTCACAGACGAAATCTTAGACCAACTTCTACATTTACTACTTCCGGTATTCACAGAAAGGCACTTATGATTTTTGGTATTCATAGAAATCAATTACGACTTCTAACTTTACGCCCACACTCAGGTTGAAATTTCCGTACCTGGAGGGGAATTTCCACACCCGAAGCGGAAGTCCCATATTTGTGCCGGAATTTCCGCACCCGGGGTGAATCTCTGCTTCCGGGCTGGAATACCCGCATCCTGGCCAGTTGATCATTTTCCTCAATGCAAAACACCTGTCCAAGTGCCTACCATCCCCCTACATGCATCAGATGAAGTCAATTAACACCAACTGCAAGACCAGCACCACAAACCACATACAAGCAGCAGATATTCAAGGAACAGGTTTGGCCACAGAGAGTTCCTGTTTTCATTTGCTGTGTGTCACTACTGGAAAATGTACCAACTGAGGAGGAAGAAAAACTTCACAACTGAGGAGACCACCATGAATTTAGAGTTCATTGTAAGGTACCACAAAAAGCTATATGGTCTCCCCCCTTACTGCACCAGTGGAACACAGAAGGCAGCTCTATGGCAGCATTTAGCCACTGCTGTCACAACATTGGGGGAGGATGTCCGCACAGTCCATGACATCAAGAAGAAGTGGCAGTGCGAAAAGGCGAGGGTGAATGAGAAGTACTCAAGGATTGAGTTGAACAGAATGCTCCCTGCCCCACAATCCGGAACCCACCTCCATCTTAACACACTTGAGGAGGATGTCCTCACTACAATCCACCCCCACATGCTCCATGGGCTGCCTGTGAGTGATGTCCGCAACGTTGTACCAGGTAAATGTGATGACAAGAACAACTATATAAAATGACTGTCTGTGTTGCACCCCAATTGTGATTAAGGAAGCTGTCCAAAGTTTATATAAAAATATATTTAATCAAAGGCTCAAGTGTTTCCCTCCGTATGCTGCACCACAAGTCCCAGAATCCTTTGTATTAGAAATGGCAAATCCCTTTCACAATATTGAAAACATGGGCCCAGTGCTGCTGCTGTATCTACCTAACACTGTTAAGTAGCAATTGACAAAGTGCCCTGGGTCAGTCAAGAACATCAGGGGGTGGGGTGGGTCAGAGGAAAATCAACAGACAACGGAATAGGGAAAAAAGTATTCAAAAAATAACTTACCTTGTGCCTGCCGCATCACAAAGCAGAAGGTGAGAGAATCCGTATTTTAAAACATGTAATTCCCCTATTCCATTGTCTATTTCCCACCCTGCCTTGCATTCCCAATGCCCCAATGCTCCTACCTGCACCGCTTTTGGCAGTACTTCACAATACTGCTAGCATGCAGGAGATATGAGGAAATGTCTGACAAGGAACACATGTACATTTTTGATTTGGTTTATTTTCTCTCTTCTCACCTGTTGAGACATTCAGCCAGAGTACTGAGAACCACAGTAGCAGAGGTCCCTGCATCTTCTGGGAGCAAACAACATCATCCAGAGTAAGGCATACCACCCTCACTAACTGGTAAGTCAAACTGATCAGGAGATGGTAAAAATGCATACATTGTCAGCAGACAACAGACAGACATATTTGGCTCAAATCTCAAAGGTAACAGGAGATGAAAATTTAAGTTTACAACTATTGGAATTCTTAAAGGACATTTACCTTTAGCAAATGACAGTTGTGAATAATGAAAGACAAAAATGATATATATCTAGGCTCAACAAACCTTTGTGATATGAGTACATTACATGTATTCCACCAACAGTTCCAGACTGTTAAATCAATCCTGGAATCGAGCGCCACAACAAGTTAAAAAGCAGCCCCCACTATATTATAATTGTGTTTGTAGACAAAATCATGAAATCCAACATTAACAAAAAAAAAAGAAGTGAGATATAAACAACAGGAGTATTGCAAATGCGTCCAGTGTCCAACTTAGAATGTTTTTTCTATACATGATATTGTCCAGTCCACCCAGCTGGTTATATTTGTTAACATCAGATGGCATGCTATTTTGGCCATAAACAAAACACAATAGTGGACCTTACTTCAGGAATTTTTGTGGTGTCGATTTGATAGACATTGTTTCTATGCAGTGTGGTCATTATAAGTTGAATTTGGGATCACTCATAATATTTAGCACAACACACTTCAGCAACGGTAGTGCCCACACTGCTTATGCTTATTCTTTGTGCCTGAAATTGAGTGTGTCACATGTGGCAGCTGTAATGTAAAGTTGCGAAAACACTTATTATTGTAGGTCCAATGATGTTGTCCCAGTTTCTAGTACCCCTCTTGACTTCTGCTATACGGTTGGCTGTGACATCTGGTCAGGGACCACACACAGGGCAGGTGCGGGGCCATGGTAAGTAAACTAAAGATTAAATGTGCCTGAATGCTCATGAAATGTGCCTTTTTCTTCTTCTCTATGTTGTATGTGTTTTACATCACTGATGTCCTGCATCACAATAGGCCTACATATAGCATTTAACCACATACCAGATCACACCATGGTGGCTAGTGAAAGTATGATACATAATGTATCCCAAGTGAGTGCAGAATGGATATAACATAGTATTCAGTGTCATATGACGTGTACTAGACGCAACTGGATTGTAATGATATGAACACTCTCTTGCAAAATATCACTGGACAAATCCCATTGAAATTGGTGTGGAAGAGGGTTGCACTGATGCCAGTTGTGTAATTGTGTGATGGATGTACGGGCTGCTAAGGTGAATCTTGAGGAAGTGAAATTTTCAAATCTCTTGGCTGAAAGGCACAACACAAATCCAGTGAAGGTGGCAATCATCAAAGCTTCTCAACTTACCCACAATGTGGGATCCTGGTCAAGTTACATTCTGCTTGCCTACTCTACTACTGTATTCACCTATATAAGTGAGTGTATGATATATGAGGTTAGAATGTCTGGTGTAAAAGACAACATCCGTTGTCAGCTAAGTACTACAATGATGTTGAACTGAATTATGGGAACAGAGGACACTCAAAGGATGTACATAACAAATGTGTGATCTCTCAGTCCAAAATGAGCTTTGTGACTTAGGGGTCGATTCCGATTCTGGAAAAAAAAAGTCCAACGAATTTGTAGCCGTTTTCGTACGAATCGTACAAATCCGTCCGAATCGCGTAGTGCGATCCGTTTCTGAAAAATACGTCCAAATGTCTTCGAACCGTACGAAAACCGAGCGAAGCTCTGTATGATACTGACTCGGAAATTTAAGTACGATCCGGACCGGGGACCCAGATTGCCATATGTACGGGAAAACAACCTCGCGTATGAACTGTGATTTGTACGGAAAACATCGCGTATGAGCGAACCACACTATCAAATACAAAACGAACCCCCCACAACAAAGCGCACGCGTACCCCGTAAAAACGTCACGTTTTAGAGTGCTACACAGTTAATCACGAAACAAACCCCCCCAACCAAGCGCACGCATACCCCGCAAAAACATCGCGTTTGAGAGAGCTACACAGTAAATCCAGAAATGAACCTCCCCAACCAAGCGCACGTGTACCCCGCAAAAACGTCACGTTTGAGAGAGCTACACCTTAAATCACGAAACAAACCGCCCAACCTAGCGCATGCGTACCCCATAAAAACATTGCGTTTGAGAGAGCTACACAGTAAATCACGAAATGAACCCCCCAACAAAGCGCACGCGCACCCCTAAAACATGGTGCAAAGTAGTCGCACAACACTCCAAAACATGTCTCACAAGTACTAACCATTGCAAAACAATGCCCTGTCCAGATCAAAACTGCCAAACAGAGGGCCCAACTCAGACCCACCCCATATAACACACCCACAAAAAAAATTCAAAATAAGCCACATCCACAAATGGACCAATAAAAAGAGCCCACACACACAAACCAGCATCCTTTGCAACATACACATTTTACAACAGGGACTGACAACCCGCCAACAACTGCACACATACACCTTCACACATACCACCAATCATATAGAGACCCACACACCCCCTTCACACTCAGACCCACACACCCCCATCCATACACACCATCACCCCCCCAATCACAATCACCCCACAACATGTCTGCACCAAAGAATCAAACGTTCACAAACCAGGAGATGGAGATCCTTGTAGATGAGGTCATCAGAGTCGAGCCACAGCTGTTTGGCGCATTGGTCAGACAGACCAGCATAGCTGACAAAACACACCTGTGCGAGAGGATCGTCAATAGGGTCAATGCTGTTGCACCCATCAGGCGCATCAAGTCAATTTTGCCAGGCCAGGTGGTACGATCTGCTGAGGGTGGTGAAGTGCAAGATGGACTAGGACTATGCCCAGAGCCAGTACACTGGAGGTGGTGGTCCCCGCAGACCAGTACAGTACCATCCCTGGGAGGAGTAGGTCATGGCCCTGCTACCACCGGTGGGAGTACATGGAATTGAAGGAGGCGTGGAGCCTGGTGAATATACCAACAACTCATGTAACATGGGGGGACTCCCAGCAGTGACCACACATATGAGAGGTGGGTGGATATGACACCCAGCAGTGGCCAACAGTATGGGGGTGAGTAGATATGACACCCAGCAGAGCCTAACAGTATGGGGGTGGGTGGATATGACTCCCAGCAGTGGCCAACAGTGTGGGGGTGGGTGGATATGACTCTCAGCAGTGCCCAACAGTATGGGGGTGGGTGGATATGACTACCAGCAGTGCCCAGACATAAGAGGGGTGGGTGGATATGACTCCCAGCAGTGCCGAGACATAGGAGGGGTAGGTGGATATGACTCCCAGCAGTGCCCATACATAGGAGGGGTGAGTGGATATGACTCTAAACAGTGCCCAGACATAGGCGGGGTGGGTGGATATGACTCCCAGCAGTGCCCAGAAATAAGGGGGGTGGGTGGATATGACTCCCAGCAGAGGCCAGACATAGAAGGGGTGGGTGGATATGACTCCCAGCAGTGCCCAGACATAAGAGGGGTGGGTGGATATGACTCCCAGCAGTGGCCAACAGTATGGGGGTGGGTGCAAGGGGCAGGGCCTGAATGCTGCAAGGGGGAGACTGAGAAGGGTGCAAGTGGGAGTGTAGGAGGGTGCAAGGGGGATTGTGAATAATCTATAAAGTTGGTCACCCCTATCAACAATACTGTGTACATCCATGCACAATTGCACTCATCCCATATGGCCCAGGTACACACCAATGCCTCATGCTCAATGTACAGGGAGTGTGAAAGTACTGACAACATAGCTGACACTGGGCCCTGATGTAGGCAGCACAAGGCCCTCCTGAGACCACTGCAAATACCAACACCAGGACTACAAGGTCAGATATCTTGAACAGGAACTCACAACCACTATCATGGCAGCATGCCCTATAGGGGAACAGCCACACCATGAGGGACGCCCAGTTGCAAACCTGACTCAAACTACCAGCACAGCCTGTCACTCACACCCCTTATATATACATAGCTACTTAGGACAGGCAATGGAGTGCCTCACTGTCACAATCGTCATGTAACACAACAAATACAGATCTGGTGAAGCATCAAAGCAAAACATGCACGGTGCTGATGCACAAGTCCCTTGCGCAGTGAAGCAGTGGATGCAAAAAATCGTGCCATGGTGCTGGTTAATGTCAAGGTGATGCATCTTGGAGATGTGCCAAGTACTAAAGCCCAGTGCCAGAAGTCGGTGTCTATGCACATGCTGCCTCAAAACCCTGTGCATGCTTGAAGCAGATGTAAGGATTGACACAGCATTGTGCAGATAGGTCCACACAGAGCATAACAGGATCTGCCTTGTGCCAGCTACACAACTACAGCAATGTGCCACTTCCTTGGCACAGATGCGTGATGCAGCTGTTCAGTTTTTCCCCCATGGTGATCCGCAGTGTTAATGTGTTGCATCCATGCTGGCATAGCTGTGGTTCATGATGAATGCCAAATCACTGCTGGTATGCCTGGCTCTGATAGACCCTCACATGTCAATGATTCCTGAGCACAGATCAATCTGACCCCACAAATTAAACACCCACAAGTGATCAATATGAAAAAACCAAAGCAGGTGGCACAGTGACAATGACAATGTATATGGAAATTTGATGTTGCATTACATGGCATAAACATCTGCTGTCTCTCACACCCACAGGGCAACGTGCGGTATCTACCCCCAACCAGGGGGAGATGGATCACAGTTCCAGGCTCCGCACCACTCCATGGATGACACAGACCAACCTGGCACCTCTGGTTCCCAAACACTTGCAGCAGCTAGATCAGGGCCATCTGTGCCAACCACCACACCCATTCCTGCCACATCCCAGCAGACAGCTCAGAGCCCTGCCCACGATCCACAACTGAGCCAGTCTGACAATGAGAGACAAGGTGAGCGGGACACCCAGGAGGTGGCAGACAACACCACCACTGTCAACTGTCAACCCTCAGGGGTCCCGGCGACTCGATGTGCCCACTAAAGCAGGCCAGGCTCGTTTGGGCAGGGGTGGTGGGAGTGGCACAAGGCGGAGGTGAGAACCTGACCAGCAAGCTGCAGGGCCCGGTATATCTGAACTGAGAAACATCATGGAGGTATACCGGCGGGACACCAGGGAGTTCAGCCAGGGAGTGGGGTCCCTCATCGAATTTAAAAACCAGCAGGCCGAGCAATATGCCAGTCAACAATGACACCAAGGACGGATGGAGGCAAAACTGGCTGAGCTCTTGGCGGTGCAGAGGGACATAAGCCACTCACTCCGTCGAATTGCTGACAACATGCAGCAGCCTCCCTGTGTCACCAGGCCAGAAACATCAAGGCAAAGACTGACAACAGGCACAGGGAGGGAGGAGGAGGCGGAATCGTCCGACGGAGCGTCCCAGGCATTGTCATGGTCTGCATATGAGGGTCCCCCTAGGAAGGTGGGTCATCCACGGAGAAGACATTGAGAGGCAGTGGGCCATGCACATCTCCCAGGTCACCTGGTCTGGCATCTTGCCTTTCTGTGCAACAGCATCACCTTATTGACTTTCCAACTCTCCCACATGGCTTTGCTGGTCGCAGTGTCACCAATGTTGCCAAGCAATGTGTGCTGGACTCTGTTGACTCAAACTGCAAGGCATCACATCTCCCTTTGTGAACTTTGGATTCCCAACATTTTTGTACAGCACCTACCACCTACTCACATTTCACGCACAAGATGGTCAAATAAATTTGACAACAACTATACGTATTGATGTACTAATAATTTTTCCCGGGCTGAACAACCTAAGTGTGGGGATATGTCAAAGTATGCCAGAGTGTAGAACAAACTAAAGCCATCTATACAGTGGAGTCTGAGTCCGGTTGAGGACACACATAGGTCACAATGTATCATCAACTACATACATGGAGGGCAATACTCACCTGTGATGGTTACTATCTGCTGAGGGGGGAGGTGGCTTGCCATACTGCTATGACAGACAGTTACGGAACAGTCCCATGGATGTGTAGAGGTCATGTGTAATGTATAGGTGTCCAGTGAGGGAGTAACAGGTCTGTTTGTTTAGGTGGGAGAACTATCTCCCACATGCAGTTGTATTATGGATGTGATGAATGGTCCCCAGGGCAACGGTTGCTGGACGGATTTTGGGCAACGGGGTGTAGGTTGGCAGACGTACATATTTCAGCTACTATTGTTTTGGTTTGTGGAGTGCCTAATGAGTGTCGCAGAGGAGTATGAAGGTGTTCCTGCAGTTGACTGTGGGGCTATTGTATGTATCTAAGGTGGACGGTCTTGTGGCTGTGGCTGTGGCAGGAGAAGTTGAGGATGATGTGTGCGCATGCACCCTGAATGTGCACAAGTACTGCTGGAGTATGGCTCTTGTACTTTACAATTTATAACATAGTTCTCATTTTTAGAAACTGAAAGTCCTTCAAGAAGGACTTTTAGTTTCTAAAAATGAGAACTATGTTATAAATTGTAAAGTACTTGGGCCACAAGGGAAGTTTAGCTTGCTGTATTGTTATTTTCCTCTCTTTTCCCTGGCCAGAAGCATTTAAGAGGGGGTCCCGTATTTTTGCTACTATATGGACCATTAGCCATTTAAAAAACAGCATGCATGTTGCCATATTACACATAATCACATATGTACAAACATTGCAAATAAAAAAATAGATGACGCATGGAAACTGGCTGAAGATCTGCGGTGACAGTAATGATGCACAACGTACTGTGGGTAACACATTCACTACACAAAAATATCACGTTTGCTATGAGGCCATGCTGCTTTGCACAATGTACATGGTCAGTGGCATTGCTCTGATGAAGATAACAGACATGCAATGATGTTACCTGTAATGCTGTTAAACCAATAGCCACACAACTGCCAGGGACTGTCGGTACCTTTGGGCCTCAGAGTTGTGCGATGCTGAAAGGGGTCCATCTCCCAATAGCCTCTTGGTCTGAGTATAAATGACAGACACAAAAGGGTGAGATCTGAAACAAAGGTAAAGAAGAAGCATAAGCATTCCACACTTCTTGTCACAGATTAACAGAATACCTCAGGACCTATACTGTAACATTTACAGATGCGAAGTATGATCACAGCTACTGTATCCTAATTGGGATCACATATTTGGAAATGATACAAGATCAGAACATTAAACATGGACACATAAAAGGTAGCAGAGTTTGTCACCTAAATGAAGGGGGTGTAACGCTCACCAGGACAGCATCAATGCAATGAGATCCATGCGCTCATCTATTGATTCACAGTGTATGAATGAGGCTCAAACTTACAGTGAATATAATGTGTGGCAGTGCTACTCACACAAAGCCCACAATCTGTATTCATCCCGGGGAATCAGTGACGGTCATGAAGGCAAATGACACATCACCTGCAAGAGCCCTAAGAAGCTCAACCAACGAGGAAGGGAATTATCTAAACCCATTGGCTCGTCCAACTGTGCCCTACGATGCCTAACATGACAAGCAGGTCGCAACAAACTACAAAGAGAGAAATATTTAACAAATCCAATAAACCACCCCTACCGTGACCAGGACATGCAGCACAGCACAAAAGAATCCTGGGATTGACGTCACCCGACTGGTGCCACGGAAGTGTAAACATTAGCCACAGCACAACGTTGTGACATAATCAGTGGTACATACCTGCCATCATGGAAATAGAAAGTTAACATCAACTTACAGAGAAGGCTTGCAAGGCAGTGTTCTCCACCGGCACAGGGGTAGCGACATGACTGTGACATACGGGCACAAGGGGCAATGCATCCCTACGAACAGACTCACACGACAGTTGACAGACATACACTGTCCCACAACTTCAAAACATGGTTGTTTGCAGATCAAACTGTACTGGCACAAAGGATACAGGGGATGAGCCAGACACATCCTGCTGCACACAGTAAGGCTGCAATTCTATACAGACCCTGTTGTTGAGCAGTCCCACGCTATGTCAACCGGTGTCAGCAGCAATGTGTCTGGGGCAAGGTATACACACATTGATGCATTCACCAGAGTCAAAAGTCCACAACAGATGACTGTCAAGAAGGGTGACTGTTCTGTCATTGGAGTGGTGAAACATGCAATTTGATCCATGGGAATGGGACATGTAGGTATGGTTCAACAACATGAAAAGAAACAGTTCACACACATTCAAAAACCATACCAACCCAATACAGCCTGTTTGGATTTCTTACCAGAACTGACATTTCCACTTGTCTGTGCATGGCAGGCTGATTCGGCACACTTGCACTCATCATGGGGAATAGCAGGAGGACTAAGATGACACGAGCAGACAACAGGCAGAGCAACCTGCAAATAACAGGCACACAAGGCTTTACATTGAGAATCAATATCCTACAGGCATGTTCCTGTAAAATACACCAACAATGTAGTACACATATACATTTCACGATCACTCATTGTGCATATGTGTCTGGCAGAACATCAGCACTAGTGTGACACATCACAACATTCATCAAAGTGACTTTCCATACAGTCGGCTGGACACACAGTTTGCAACAAATGCCACTCTATGCTACAAGCTTGCACAAGAATACACAGTGACTCACCATTAAGAGAAGAAGTTGCGTATGAGCTGACTCCGGATATCAGCCTCCTCCTACTCATCACTTTCATCGTGGCCAAGGCCAGCATCCTCAACGGGTGGATGTTCCAGCTCGTCAGGATCCAGGATGAGTGGCACAGCCTCCTCAACTGCCATGTTGTGCAGCATGCAGCAAACGATGAAGATGTTACACAACTTTTTTGGGGCGTATGGGAGGGATCCACCGGTCTTATCAAGGCACCGGAATTGACTCTTCAGGAGGCCAAGAGTCCGCTCTATAACTCGCCTGGACTGCCCGTGTGCATTGTTGTACCACTGGTCTGCAGCTGTTCTGGGATTGCGGAGCGGTGTCATGAGCCACGGCATGTTGGTATATCCTGCGTCTCCTACAAGTAAACATCATGCAAAAAAGTGTGTAATGAGATGGCGTCATACATAAAACATAAATGAGACATACAGGACAAACAGAGTTTCCCCACCAACAAGACATGCCCGCTCGTTGTGCAGCTGCAGCATCATCGGTGGTACCCTGCTACGCCTCATGATGAATGCATCATGGCACGATCCTGGAAAACGTGCACAAACATGGGAAATCAGCATGTTAGCAAGACACATAACCAGGGCATTTATTGAGTGGTAATGTTTCCTGTTGCGGAAGGCCTGCTCCTGAGCCTGTGGTGGCACCAAAGCCACATGTGTTCCATCAATGGACCCAACTACATCTGACATCCCTCCCAGGGCATAGAAGTCACCCTTGACATCTGTCAACTCTTGTGCAGTTGGAGATTTTATGAACTCATCAATGTGCTGCAACATAGCAGCTAACACATCACGTAGAACACGGCTGAACATGGTTTGGGACATCCCCCCAACATCAGCTATGGTAAATTGAAACGTACCTGTAGCAAAGAAATGCAGTGCTACCATCACCTTTAGCTTGTTTGTCAGCGCAGTCGGATACCTGTGTCGCGGTTGGAGATGTGGTTCCAGCCTGACCGTCAAGTTCTGAATCAACTCTCGAGTGAATCGGTAACGTCGAATGCAATCACGTTCCCTCATGGTCTCCAAGTCAGGAAAAGGCCTTGGTAGAGGCGGTGCCCTGCAGGACATATTTGGTAAGAATTGAGCACAACTGTCAGCCAACAACGATACCAATGTACATAGCACATGCAGCACTGCAACTACACAACAAGTCACTATGGGGTCTGGCGTGTGCAAGACATCCAGGACACATATGACAGCTTGCTGGCACTCCAACATTTCATATCGGACAAATTGCAAATGAGGTGTGCATGTGTGAATGCAACACCACAGCCATTGTCACAATGCAGACATGTATGCCTGGGGATAAATGATGTATGATTCCATCAGACACAAAATCCTTTGAAAAGCACATGTGGCATGGTGTGCGTACATGGACAACCATGTCAATCACAACACAGACGCATGAGAGATGTACCAAAAGCATATGCAGCATACAACACAAACAGCTATTGCAACTCTTACCATGACACACACATGACATTGTCAGATGGTGTCATGCTGAGCGTCAAAATGTCAAGTGAGAAGGTGCCCCGGTCACTGGCATAATGAGACAGCTGCCCATAGTGATGACTGTGCCATCCCAGTGTTGATGTGCATGAGTAAATGCGCATAATGATACATAGGGGACAAGTGTTAAGGTGATGTGCTACACTTACTGCCCCATCACACATGATAGGTGTCAACAGGTCGTCGCACTGGTTGAGGAAAGGGTCAGATGCCCTGTGCTATGTCACAGCCTGCTACACCTAGGCACTGGTCATGTAAGTATGCAATGATAAGAACCTGATATACATCCTGGTTTGAACCGTACCCAAACATTCGTGCCATGTGATTGCCTTGTATCACTTTTGTAATGTTGCAGTACGTAAGCGTGTACAATGCACCATACCCCTACCTTCACCACAGCGGGTGTAACGCACCGTACCCCGACATGACGTGCATGTGTGCGCCTCGTTTCGCTATTGTCATCGTGCCATACGCAAGCGAACCGTACCCCGACATGACTTGCGTGTGTGCGCCTCGTTTCACTATTGTCATCGTGCCATACGCAAGCAAACCGTACCCCGACATGACATGTGTGTGTGCGCCGCGTTTCACTATTGTCATCGTGCCATATGTGAGCTAACCGTACCCCTACATGAAGTGCATGTGTGCGCCTCGTTTCACTATTGTCATAGTACCATACGCGAGCGAACCGTACCCCGACATGATGTGCATGTGTGCGCCTCGTTTCACTATTGTCATTGTGCCATACATGAGCAAACCGTACCCCGACATAACGTGCATGTGTGTGCCTCGTTTCACTACTACAATGGTGCCATACGCGAGCGAACCGTACCCTGACTTGACTTGCGTGTGTGCGCCTTCTTTCACTATTGTCATCGTGCCATACGCGAGCGAACCGTACCCCGACATGATGTGCGTGTGTGCGACTCATTTCACTATTGTCATCGTGCCATACGTGAGCGAACCATACCCCGACATAATGTGCGTGTGTGCGCCTCGTTTCACTACTACAATGGTGCCATATGCGAGCGAACCGTACCCCGACATAACATGCGTGTGTGCGCCTCGTTTCACTACTACAATGGTGCCATACACGACGTGGAAAGCACCGTAGACGTGTGTTGATCTCAGAAACTAGCTAGGGTACACCTATGGGGCGAATAATGGGCCCTAAATGTACCCTGGTGTCATGGATACTGAGATTTGAGTGTGTTCTACAGGTGTCCTGCAAAAGTCAGTTGGGCAGAAATATACAATGTTGCAATTAGTATTTGGAGATGAAGCACACATTTTAAACCATGCAAATGTGAGTCAGGGCCTTATATTTGAATGGATTGGATGAACCATAGGATGCAAAGTATTCTGGCCTATCATATATCTGATATGACAAGTATGCTGTGTTGTGTGCCTGACTTGCACAGTTAGCACAACACCTGTGGCACCTCTTTGTCAAGTGGGACATGTGCAAAATGAAGGTTTTATACACTGTTGACACTGACAGGTGAGTGATCTGTGCCAAGGTGTGTCTGTCTGGTCTGCTCAGGGTTCTTAAGTGGAGTAGGATATGTGACAGATTGTCACGTGCTGTCCCACAACCTACAGTTGCATGTGTTGTACAGTGTGTGCCAGGATCAGTGAGTTTGTTGCACCCCTTATGCCATATATTGCCTTTCAAAGGCATGTGGTGTATTGGGGTTTGCACATATGCCTAATGCACATGGACAATAATGCAAGTCCTGTCAGCATCATATGACCTATTCACATTATCAATGGTGTGCAGGTGTGTGTCTCTGGGACATGGAGCAGGTGTACTGATGTTGTTTCACTTGGTCTTCCTGACAGGTATCTGCCTATGAGATGGGAGAGATATGGATAGAGATCGTCAGGGCTGTCAGGAGTGTGGGGGGCCATCGCCGGCGGCTGAGGAACATCAGGAAGACATCTGGTGCAGCTGAAGATGGAGGCCCCACGACGGCATGGTGGAAGCCGCCACCTCACCCCCCAGATGCTCCAGGTCCTGGCAGTGGTCTTTCTAGACCTCCATAGGCAGTTGCAGGAGGGACAGCAGCAAGGAGGGGGTAGGTACATGTCTGTTTGTAGTGTTGCATGTCAGCTGCTACTTGAGGTGCTCTAAATCCTGGGAACACTCCCAGAGTTGGGGTGTATGGTCAGACAGGCTATTTGTGCATTGTATTATCAATTCCCCATATTCAGATGGTGCTCTTTTTCATCCCTTCCCCTCCTCCACAGGTGTCCCTTGGTGTGTGTCTTTTTACATTTGCACATGTTCCTGTAGGGTACAAGGTAATTAGACTGCACATTGATTAGCGCATCATGTGTGAGGGACGTCTGTCACATGTGTTGGTACCTTGCCTGTGTCATGACCTGTGCACTGTGTTTGGCCTTCACATGTGTTTGCACTGATGATGAGTCTCAACATAGGAGTGTGCGGTTTAAAATGCACACACTTGCAGCATGCATGTTGCATTCTCAGATTTCATTTGTGAGATATGCATATTGTCATGACGGGTAATCCTGAGACAGTCAGCAATTTCTAGACCCATGGATCTGTGTGCCCACTACAGTCCCCTGAGACACCCTGGCATCAAAATCATGTGTGTCATCCAACACTGTGCCCATTCTATGTGTGTTCAGGATGGGTCAGCGTATGTGGGATTGGTGCCTTGCATAGTTTGTATTTATCATGTGTCTACTACATGTGCACACTGGCCATGGATACAAGATTTGGCTAGTGCATGCTCACACTGGCCAGTGCCTGTGTGCCTATTCAGAACAATCTGTTGTTGTTTGGTTGTGACTAATATGTATTGCCAGCCCCACGAGGTGACCTTGGTGTACTGTTTGTGAAGTTGCAGCACTGTTTATGTCACCCTGATTCTGAGTTCTCACTTCTTGGGCTGTATGACTGAGTGATGTGGGTGTTGTGCTGGAGTGGTGTAATGGGCCTGCCTGTTTGGCCCTTGGCAGTTTTGACCTGTGGATGTAAATTGTGTGTTTGAATTTTTAACAGTTCGGGCTCGACTGTTCCCATGAGGCACAGGGTCAGACTGATTTGCATATAGCCATGTCTGAACTGGGGTGGCAGAGTGGGCTAAAGAACAGTGATGGATCAAACCCAGATCTTTTGACTGGGTGTGATTGTTTGATTGGTTCTGATGCTCCGTCCATCACCACCCCCACCCCCTTTTGTACCGCTTTGGCGGCCATAAGTGTTGGAGGGTATGCTCAGACGTGAGTCCCTTGCTCACTTTGCCACTGGATTAAAAAAAGCCGGGCTGAAGATGGCTGGAATGCCAGAAACCGGTCCTCGGAAGTTTGTTTCCGGTCCAGGGAAGGCATGGTTTGGCAGTCCGGGTTGGACTGTTCCCATGAGGCACAGGGTCAGACTGATTTGCATATAGCCATTTCTGAACTGGGGTGGCAGAGTGGGCTAAAGAACAGTGATGGATCAAACCCAGATCTTTTGACCGGGTGTGAGTGTTTGATTGGTTCTGATGCTCCGTCCATCACCACCCCCTTTTGTACCGCTTTGGCCGCCATAAGTGTGGCTGGGTATGCTCAGACGTGAGTCCCTTGCTCACTTTGCCACTGGATTCAAGCAAGCCAGGCTGAAGACAGCTGGAATGCCAGAAACCGGTCCTCGGAAGCTTGTTTCTGGTCCAGGGAAGGCATGGCTTGGCAGTTCGGGCTGGACTCTTCCCATGAGGCACAGGGTCAGACTGATTTGCATATAGTCATGTCTGAACTGGGGTGGCAGAGTGGGCTAAAGAACGGTGATGGATCAAACCCAGATATTTTGACTGGGTGTGAGTGTTTGATTGGTTCTGATGCTCCATCCATCACCACCCCCTTTTTTACCGCTTTGGCCGCCATAAGTGTGGCAAGGTATGCTCAGACGTGAGTCCCTTGCTCACTTTGCCACTGGATTCAAGCAAGCCGGGCTGAAGACGGCTGGAATGCCAGAAACCGGTCCTCGGAAGCTTGTTTCCGGTCCAGTGAAGGCATGGCTTGGCAGTTCGGGCTGGACTGTTCCCATGAGGCACAGGGTCAGACAGATTTGCATATAGCCATGTCTGAACTGGGGTGGCAGAATGGGCTAAAAATTGGTGATGGAGCAAACCCAGATCTTTTGACTGGGTGTGAGTGTTTGATTGGTTCTGCAGCTCCGTCCATCACCACCCCCTTTTGTACCGCTTTGGCAGCCATAAGTGTGGCAGGGTATGCTCAGACGTGAGTCCCTTGCTCACTTTGCCACTGGATTCAAGCAAGCTGGGCTGAAGATGGCTGGAATGCCAGAAACTGGTCCTCGGAAGCTTGTTTCCGGTTCAGGGAAGGCATGGCTTGGCTGTTCGGGCTGGACTGTTCCCATGGGGCACAGGGTCAGACTGATTTGCATATAGCCATGTCTGAACTGGGGTGGAAGAGTGGGCTAAAGAACGGTGATGGATCAAACCCAGATCTTTTGACTGGGTGTGAGTGTTTGATTGGTTCTGATGCTCCGTCCATCACCACCACCTTTTGTACCGCTTTGGCCGCCATAAGTGTGTCAGGGTATGCTCAGACGTGAGTCCCTTGCTCACTTTGCCACTGGATTCAAGCAAGCTGGGCTGAAGATGGCTGGAAGGCCAGACACCGGTCCTCGGAATCTTGTTTCCGGTCCAGGGAAGGCATGGCTTGGCAGATCGGGCTGGACTGTTCCCATGAGGCACAGGGTCAGACTGATTTGCATATAGCCATGTCTGAACTGGGGTGGCAGAGTGGGCTAAAGAACAGTGATAGATCAAACCCAGATCTTTTGACTGGGTGTGAGTGTTTGATTGGTTCTGATGCTCCGTCCATCACCACCCCCTTTTGTACCGCTTTGGCTGCCATAAGTGTGGCAGGGTATGCTCAGACGTGAGTCCTTTGCTCACTTTGCCACTGGATTCAAGCAAGCCGGGCTGAAGACGGCTGGAATGCCAGAAACCGGTCCTCGGAAGCTTGTTTCCGGTCCAGGGAAGGCATGGCTTGGCAGTTCGGGCAGGACTGTTCCCATGAGGTACAGTGTCAGACTGATTTGCATATAGCCATGTCTGAACTGGGGTGGCAGAGTGGGCTAAAGAACGGTGATGGATCAAACCCAGATCTTTTGACTGGGTTTGAGTGTTTGATTGGTTCTGATGCTCCGTCCATCACCACCCCCTTCTGTACCGCTTGGGCCGCCATAAGTGTGGCAGGTTATGCTCAGACGTGAGTCCCTTGTTCACTTTGCCACTGGATCCAAGCAAGCCGGGCTGAAGACGGCTGGAATGCCAGAAACCGGTCCTCGGAAGCTTGTTTCCGGTCAGGGAAGGCATGGCTTGGCAGTTCAGCTGGACTGTTCCCATGAGGCACAGAGTCAGACTAATTTGCATATAGCCATGTCTGAACTGGGGTGGCAGAGTGGGCTAAAGAACGGTGATGGATCAAACCCAGATCTTTTGACTGGGTGTGAGTGTTTGATTGGTTCTGATGCTCCGTCCATCACCAACCCCTTTTGTACCGCTTTGGCCGCCATAAGTGTGGCAGGGTATGCTCAGACGTGAGTCCCTTGCTCACTTTGCCACTGGATTCAAGCAAGCCGGGCTGAAGACGGCTGGAATGCCAGAAACCGGTCCTCGGAAGCTTGTTTCTGGTCCAGGGAAGGCATGGCTTGGCAGTTCGGGCTGGACTTTTCCCATGAGGCACAGGGTCAGACTGATTTGCATATAGCCATGTCTGAACTGGGGTGGCAGAATGGCTAAAGAACGGTGATGGATCAAATCGAGATCTTTTGACTGGGTTTGAGTGTTTGATTGGTTCTGATGCCCGGTCCATCACCCCCCCTTTTGTACCGCTTTGGCTGCCATAGGTGTGGCAGGTTATGCTCAGACGTGAGTCCCTTGTTCACTTTGCCACTGGATTCAAGAAAGCCGGGCTGAAGACGGCGGGAATGCCAGAAACCGGTCCTCGGAAGCTTGTTTTCGGTCCGGGGAAGGCATGGCTTGGCAGTTCGGGCTGGACTGTTCCCATGAGGCACAGGGTCAGACTGATTTGCATATAGCCATGTCTGAACTGGGGTGGCTGAGTGGGCTAAAGAACGGTGATGGTTCAAACCCAGATCTTTTGACTGGGTGTGAGTGTTTGATTGGTTCTGATGCTCCGTCCATCACCACCCCCTTTTGTGCCGCTTTGGCTGCCATAAGTGTGGCAGGGTATGCTCAGACGTGAGTCCCTTGCTCACTTTGCCACTGGATTCAAGCAAGCCGGGCTGAAGACGGCTGGAATGCCAGAAACCGGTCCTCGGAAGCTTGTTTCCGGTCCAGGGAAGGCATGACTTGGCAGTTCGGGCTGGACTGTTCCCATGAGGCACAGGTCAGACTGATTTGCATATAGCCATGTCTGAACTGGGGTGGCAGAGTGGGCTAAAGAACGGTGATGGATCAAACCCAGATCTTTTGACTGGGTTTGAGTGTTTGATTGGTTCTGATGCTCCGTCCATCACCACCCCCTTTTGTACCGCTTTGGCCGCCATAAGTGTGGCTGGGTATGCTCAGACGTGAGTCCCTTGCTCACTTTGCCACTGGATTCAAGCAAGCCAGGCTGAAGACAGCTGGAATGCCAGAAACCGGTCCTCGGAAGCTTGTTTCTGGTCCAGGGAAGGCATGGCTTGGCAGTTCGGGCTGGACTCTTCCCATGAGGCACAGGGTCAGACTGATTTGCATATAGTCATGTCTGAACTGGGGTGGCAGAGTGGGCTAAAGAACGGTGATGGATCAAACCCAGATATTTTGACTGGGTGTGAGTGTTTGATTGGTTCTGATGCTCCATCCATCACCACCCCCTTTTTTACCGCTTTGGCCGCCATAAGTGTGGCAGGGTATGCTCAGACGTGAGTCCCTTGCTCACTTTGCCACTGGATTCAAGCAAGCCGGGCTGAAGACGGCTGGAATGCCAGAAACTGGTCCTCGGAAGCTTGTTTCCGGTCCAGGGAAGGCATGGCTTGGCAGTTCGGGCTGGACTGTTCCCATGGGGCACAGGGTCAGACTGATTTGCATATAGCCATGTCTGAACTGGGGTGGCAGAGTGGGCTAAAGAACGGTGATGGATCAAACCCAGATCTTTTGACTGGGTGTGAGTGTTTGATTGGTTCTGATGCTACGTCCATCACCACCACCTTTTGTACCGCTTTGGCCGCCATAAGTGTCAGGGTATGCTCAGACGTGAGTCCCTTGCTCACTTTGCCACTGGATTCAAGCAAGCTGGGCTGAAGATGGCTGGAAGGCCAGACACCGGTCCTCGGAATCTTGTTTCCGGTCCAGGGAAGGCATGGCTTGGCAGATCGGGCTGGACTGTTCCCATGAGGCACAGGGTCTGACAGATTTGCATATAGCCATGTCTGAACTGGGGTGGCAGAGTGGGCTAAAGAACAGTGATAGATCAAACCCAGATCTTTTGACTGGGTGTGAGTGTTTGATTGGTTCTGATGCTCCGTCCATCACCACCCCCTTTTGTACCGCTTTGGCTGCCATAAGTGTGGCAGGGTATGCTCAGACGTGAGTCCCTTGCTCACTTTGCCACTGGATTCAAGCAAGCCGGGCTGAAGACGGCTGGAATGCCAGAATTCGGTCCTCGGAAGCTTGTTTCCGGTCCAGGGAAGGCATGGTTTGGCAGTTCGGGCTGGACTGTTCCCATGAGGCACAGGGTCAGACTGATTTGCATATAGCCATGTCTGAACTGGGGTGGCAGAATGGCTAAAGAACGGTGATGGATCAAATCGAGATCTTTTGACTGGGTTTGAGTGTTTGATTGGTTCTGATGCTCCGTCCATCACCCCCCCTTTTGTACCGCTTTGGCTGCCATAGGTGTGGCAGGTTATGCTCAGACGTGAGTCCCTTGTTCACTTTGCCACTGGATTCAAGCAAGCCGGGCTGAAGACGGCTGGAATGCCAGAAACCGGTCCTCGGAAGCTTGTTTTCGGTCTGGGGAAGGCATGGCTTGGCAGTTCGGGCTGGACTGTTCCCATGAGGCACAGGGTCAGACTGATTTGCATATAGCCATGTCTGAACTGGGGTGGCTGAGTGGGCTAAAGAACGGTGATGGTTCAAACCCAGATCTTTTGACTGGGTGTGAGTGTTTGATTGGTTCTGATGCTCCGTCCATCACCACCCCCTTTTGTGCCGCTTTGGCTGCCATAAGTGTGGCAGGGTATGCTCAGACGTGAGTCCCTTGCTCACTTTGCCACTGGATTCAAGCAAGCCGGGCTGAAGACGGCTGGAATGCCAGAAACCGGTCCTCGGAAGCTTGTTTCCGGTCCAGGGAAGGCATGGCTTGGCAGTTCGGGCTGGACTGTTCCCATGAGGTACAGTGTCAGACTGATTTGCATATAGCCATGTCTGAACTGGGGTGGCAGAGTGGGCTAAAGAACGGTGATGGATCAAACCCAGATCTTTTGACTGGGTGTGAGTGTTTGATTGGTTCTGATGCTCCGTCCATCACCAACCCCTTTTGTACCGCTTTGGCCGCCATAAGTGTGGCAGGGTATGCTCAGACGTGAGTCCCTTGCTCACTTTGCCACTGGATTCAAGCAAGCCGGGCTGAAGACGGCTGGAATGCCAGAAACCGGTCCTCGGAAGCTTGTTTCTGGTCCAGGGAAGGCATGGCTTGGCAGTTCGGGCTGGACTTTTCCCATGAGGCACAGGGTCAGACTGATTTGCATATAGCCATGTCTGAACTGGGGTGGCAGAATGGCTAAAGAACGGTGATGGATCAAATCGAGATCTTTTGACTGGGTTTGAGTGTTTGATTGGTTCTGATGCCCGGTCCATCACCCCCCCTTTTGTACCGCTTTGGCTGCCATAGGTGTGGCAGGTTATGCTCAGACGTGAGTCCCTTGTTCACTTTGCCACTGGATTCAAGCAAGCCGGGCTGAAGACGGCGGGAATGCCAGAAACCGGTCCTCGGAAGCTTGTTTTCGGTCCGGGGAAGGCATGGCTTGGCAGTTCGGGCTGGACTGTTCCCATGAGGCACAGGGTCAGACTGATTTGCATATAGCCATGTCTGAACTGGGGTGGCTGAGTGGGCTAAAGAACGGTGATGGTTCAAACCCAGATCTTTTGACTGGGTGTGAGTGTTTGATTGGTTCTGATGCTCCGTCCATCACCACCCCCTTTTGTGCCGCTTTGGCTGCCATAAGTGTGGCAGGGTATGCTCAGACGTGAGTCCCTTGCTCACTTTGCCACTGGATTCAAGCAAGCCGGGCTGAAGACGGCTGGAATGCCAGAAACCGGTCCTCGGAAGCTTGTTTCCGGTCCAGGGAAGGCATGGCTTGGCAGTTCGGGCTGGACTGTTCCCATGAGGTACAGTGTCAGACTGATTTGCATATAGCCATGTCTGAACTGGGGTGGCAGAGTGGGCTAAAGAACGGTGATGGATCAAACCCAGATCTTTTGACTGGGTTTGAGTGTTTGATTGGTTCTGATGCTCCGTCCATCACCACCCCCTTTTGTACCGCTTTGGCCGCCATAAGTGTGGCAGGGTATGCTCAGACGTGAGTCCCTTGCTCACTTTGCCACTGGATTCAAGCAAGCCGGGCTGAAGACGGCTGGAATGCCAGAAACTGGTCCTCGGAAGCTTGTTTCCGGTCCAGGGAAGGCATGGCTTGGCAGTTCGGGCTGGACTGTTCCCATGAGGCACAGGGTCAGACAGATTTGCATATAGCCATGTCTGAACTGGGGTGGCAGAATGGGCTAAAAATTGGTGATGGAGCAAACCCAGATCTTTTGACTGGGTGTGAGTGTTTGATTGGTTCTGCAGCTCCGTCCATCACCACCCCCTTTTGTACCGCTTTGGCCGCCATAAGTGTGGCAGGGTATGTTCAGACGTGAGTCCCTTGCTCACTTTGCCATTGGATTCAAGCAAGCTGGGCTGAAGACGGCTGGAATGCCAGAAACTGGTCCTCGGAAGCTTGTTTCCGGTCCAGGGAAGGCATGGCTTGGCAGTTCGGGCTGGACTGTTCCCATGGGGCACAGGGTCAGACTGATTTGCATATAGCCATGTCTGAACTGGGGTGGCAGAGTGGGCTAAAGAACGGTGATGGATCAAACCCAGATCTTTTGACTGGGTGTGAGTGTTTGATTGGTTCTGATGCTACGTCCATCACCACCACCTTTTGTACCGCTTTGGCCGCCATAAGTGTGGCAGGGTATGCTCAGACGTGAGTCCCTTGCTCACTTTGCCACTGGATTCAAGCAAGCCGGGCTGAAGACGGCTGGAATGCCAGAAACCGGTCCTCGGAAGCTTGTTTCCGGTCCAGGGAAGGCATGACTTGGCAGTTCGGGCTGGACTGTTCCCATGAGGCACAGGTCAGACTGATTTGCATATAGCCATGTCTGAACTGGGGTGGCAGAGTGGGCTAAAGAACGGTGATGGATCAAACCCAGATCTTTTGACTGGGTTTGAGTGTTTGATTGGTTCTGATGCTCCGTCCATCACCACCCCCTTTTGTACCGCTTTGGCCGCCATAAGTGTGGCTGGGTATGCTCAGACGTGAGTCCCTTGCTCACTTTGCCACTGGATTCAAGCAAGCCAGGCTGAAGACAGCTGGAATGCCAGAAACCGGTCCTCGGAAGCTTGTTTCTGGTCCAGGGAAGGCATGGCTTGGCAGTTCGGGCTGGACTCTTCCCATGAGGCACAGGGTCAGACTGATTTGCATATAGTCATGTCTGAACTGGGGTGGCAGAGTGGGCTAAAGAACGGTGATGGATCAAACCCAGATATTTTGACTGGGTGTGAGTGTTTGATTGGTTCTGATGCTCCATCCATCACCACCCCCTTTTTTACCGCTTTGGCCGCCATAAGTGTGGCAGGGTATGCTCAGACGTGAGTCCCTTGCTCACTTTGCCACTGGATTCAAGCAAGCCGGGCTGAAGACGGCTGGAATGCCAGAAACTGGTCCTCGGAAGCTTGTTTCTGGTCCAGGGAAGGCATGGCTTGGCAGTTCGGGCTGGACTGTTCCCATGGGGCACAGGGTCAGACTGATTTGCATATAGCCATGTCTGAACTGGGGTGGCAGAGTGGGCTAAAGAACGGTGATGGATCAAACCCAGATCTTTTGACTGGGTGTGAGTGTTTGATTGGTTCTGATGCTACGTCCATCACCACCACCTTTTGTACCGCTTTGGCCGCCATAAGTGTCAGGGTATGCTCAGACGTGAGTCCCTTGCTCACTTTGCCACTGGATTCAAGCAAGCTGGGCTGAAGATGGCTGGAAGGCCAGACACCGGTCCTCGGAATCTTGTTTCCGGTCCAGGGAAGGCATGGCTTGGCAGATCGGGCTGGACTGTTCCCATGAGGCACAGGGTCTGACAGATTTGCATATAGCCATGTCTGAACTGGGGTGGCAGAGTGGGCTAAAGAACAGTGATAGATCAAACCCAGATCTTTTGACTGGGTGTGAGTGTTTGATTGGTTCTGATGCTCCGTCCATCACCACCCCCTTTTGTACCGCTTTGGCTGCCATAAGTGTGGCAGGGTATGCTCAGACGTGAGTCCCTTGCTCACTTTGCCACTGGATTCAAGCAAGCCGGGCTGAAGACGGCTGGAATGCCAGAATTCGGTCCTCGGAAGCTTGTTTCCGGTCCAGGGAAGGCATGGTTTGGCAGTTCGGGCTGGACTGTTCCCATGAGGCACAGGGTCAGACTGATTTGCATATAGCCATGTCTGAACTGGGGTGGCAGAATGGCTAAAGAACGGTGATGGATCAAATCGAGATCTTTTGACTGGGTTTGAGTGTTTGATTGGTTCTGATGCTCCGTCCATCACCCCCCCTTTTGTACCGCTTTGGCTGCCATAGGTGTGGCAGGTTATGCTCAGACGTGAGTCCCTTGTTCACTTTGCCACTGGATTCAAGCAAGCCGGGCTGAAGACGGCTGGAATGCCAGAAACCGGTCCTCGGAAGCTTGTTTTCGGTCTGGGGAAGGCATGGCTTGGCAGTTCGGGCTGGACTGTTCCCATGAGGCACAGGGTCAGACTGATTTGCATATAGCCATGTCTGAACTGGGGTGGCTGAGTGGGCTAAAGAACGGTGATGGTTCAAACCCAGATCTTTTGACTGGGTGTGAGTGTTTGATTGGTTCTGATGCTCCGTCCATCACCACCCCCTTTTGTGCCGCTTTGGCTGCCATAAGTGTGGCAGGGTATGCTCAGACGTGAGTCCCTTGCTCACTTTGCCACTGGATTCAAGCAAGCCGGGCTGAAGACGGCTGGAATGCCAGAAACCGGTCCTCGGAAGCTTGTTTCCGGTCCAGGGAAGGCATGGCTTGGCAGTTCGGGCTGGACTGTTCCCATGAGGTACAGTGTCAGACTGATTTGCATATAGCCATGTCTGAACTGGGGTGGCAGAGTGGGCTAAAGAACGGTGATGGATCAAACCCAGATCTTTTGACTGGGTGTGAGTGTTTGATTGGTTCTGATGCTCCGTCCATCACCACCCCCTTTTGTACCGCTTGGGCCGCCATAAGTGTGGCAGGTTATGCTCAGACGTGAGTCCCTTGTTCACTTTGCCACTGGATCCAAGCAAGCCGGGCTGAAGACGGCTGGAATGCCAGAAACCGGTCCTCGGAAGCTTGTTTCCGGTCAGGGAAGGCATGGCTTGGCAGTTCAGCTGGACTGTTCCCATGAGGCACAGAGTCAGACTAATTTGCATATAGCCATGTCTGAACTGGGGTGGCAGAGTGGGCTAAAGAACGGTGATGGATCAAACCCAGATCTTTTGACTGGGTGTGAGTGTTTGATTGGTTCTGATGCTCCGTCCATCACCAACCCCTTTTGTACCGCTTTGGCCGCCATAAGTGTGGCAGGGTATGCTCAGACGTGAGTCCCTTGCTCACTTTGCCACTGGATTCAAGCAAGCCGGGCTGAAGACGGCTGGAATGCCAGAAACCGGTCCTCGGAAGCTTGTTTCTGGTCCAGGGAAGACATGGCTTGGCAGTTCGGGCTGGACTTTTCCCATGAGGCACAGGGTCAGACTGATTTGCATATAGCCATGTCTGAACTGGGGTGGCAGAATGGCTAAAGAACGGTGATGGATCAAATCGAGATCTTTTGACTGGGTTTGAGTGTTTGATTGGTTCTGATGCCCGGTCCATCACCCCCCCTTTTGTACCGCTTTGGCTGCCATAGGTGTGGCAGGTTATGCTCAGACGTGAGTCCCTTGTTCACTTTGCCACTGGATTCAAGCAAGCCGGGCTGAAGACGGCGGGAATGCCAGAAACCGGTCCTCGGAAGCTTGTTTTCGGTCCGGGGAAGGCATGGCTTGGCAGTTCGGGCTGGACTGTTCCCATGAGGCACAGGGTCAGACTGATTTGCATATAGCCATGTCTGAACTGGGGTGGCTGAGTGGGCTAAAGAACGGTGATGGTTCAAACCCAGATCTTTTGACTGGGTGTGAGTGTTTGATTGGTTCTGATGCTCCGTCCATCACCACCCCCTTTTGTGCCGCTTTGGCTGCCATAAGTGTGGCAGGGTATGCTCAGACGTGAGTCCCTTGCTCACTTTGCCACTGGATTCAAGCAAGCCGGGCTGAAGACGGCTGGAATGCCAGAAACCGGTCCTCGGAAGCTTGTTTCCGGTCCAGGGAAGGCATGGCTTGGCAGTTCGGGCTGGACTGTTCCCATGAGGCACAGGGTCAGACAGATTTGCATATAGCCATGTCTGAACTGGGGTGGCAGAATGGGCTAAAAATTGGTGATGGAGCAAACCCAGATCTTTTGACTGGGTGTGAGTGTTTGATTGGTTCTGCAGCTCCGTCCATCACCACCCCCTTTTGTACCGCTTTGGCCGCCATAAGTGTGGCAGGGTATGTTCAGACGTGAGTCCCTTGCTCACTTTGCCATTGGATTCAAGCAAGCTGGGCTGAAGACGGCTGGAATGCCAGAAACTGGTCCTCGGAAGCTTGTTTCCGGTCCAGGGAAGGCATGGCTTGGCAGTTCGGGCTGGACTGTTCCCATGGGGCACAGGGTCAGACTGATTTGCATATAGCCATGTCTGAACTGGGGTGGCAGAGTGGGCTAAAGAACGGTGATGGATCAAACCCAGATCTTTTGACTGGGTGTGAGTGTTTGATTGGTTCTGATGCTACGTCCATCACCACCACCTTTTGTACCGCTTTGGCCGCCATAAGTGTCAGGGTATGCTCAGACGTGAGTCCCTTGCTCACTTTGCCACTGGATTCAAGCAAGCTGGGCTGAAGATGGCTGGAAGGCCAGACACCGGTCCTCGGAATCTTGTTTCCGGTCCAGGGAAGGCATGGCTTGGCAGATCGGGCTGGACTGTTCCCATGAGGCACAGGGTCTGACTGATTTGCATATAGCCATGTCTGAACTGGGGTGGCAGAGTGGGCTAAAGAACAGTGATAGATCAAACCCAGATCTTTTGACTGGGTGTGAGTGTTTGATTGGTTCTGATGCTCCGTCCATCACCACCCCCTTTTGTACCGCTTTGGCTGCCATAAGTGTGGCAGGGTATGCTCAGACGTGAGTCCCTTGCTCACTTTGCCACTGGATTCAAGCAAGCCGGGCTGAAGACGGCTGGAATGCCAGAATTCGGTCCTCGGAAGCTTGTTTCCGGTCCAGGGAAGGCATGGTTTGGCAGTTCGGGCTGGACTGTTCCCATGAGGCACAGGGTCAGACTGATTTGCATATAGCCATGTCTGAACTGGGGTGGCAGAATGGCTAAAGAACGGTGATGGATCAAATCGAGATCTTTTGACTGGGTTTGAGTGTTTGATTGGTTCTGATGCTCCGTCCATCACCCCCCCTTTTGTACCGCTTTGGCTGCCATAGGTGTGGCAGGTTATGCTCAGACGTGAGTCCCTTGTTCACTTTGCCACTGGATTCAAGCAAGCCGGGCTGAAGACGGCTGGAATGCCAGAAACCGGTCCTCGGAAGCTTGTTTTCGGTCTGGGGAAGGCATGGCTTGGCAGTTCGGGCTGGACTGTTCCCATGAGGCACAGGGTCAGACTGATTTGCATATAGCCATGTCTGAACTGGGGTGGCTGAGTGGGCTAAAGAACGGTGATGGTTCAAACCCAGATCTTTTGACTGGGTGTGAGTGTTTGATTGGTTCTGATGCTCCGTCCATCACCACCCCCTTTTGTGCCGCTTTGGCTGCCATAAGTGTGGCAGGGTATGCTCAGACGTGAGTCCCTTGCTCACTTTGCCACTGGATTCAAGCAAGCCGGGCTGAAGACGGCTGGAATGCCAGAAACCGGTCCTCGGAAGCTTGTTTCCGGTCCAGGGAAGGCATGGCTTGGCAGTTCGGGCTGGACTGTTCCCATGAGGTACAGTGTCAGACTGATTTGCATATAGCCATGTCTGAACTGGGGTGGCAGAGTGGGCTAAAGAACGGTGATGGATCAAACCCAGATCTTTTGACTGGGTGTGAGTGTTTGATTGGTTCTGATGCTCCGTCCATCACCACCCCCTTTTGTACCGCTTGGGCCGCCATAAGTGTGGCAGGTTATGCTCAGACGTGAGTCCCTTGTTCACTTTGCCACTGGATCCAAGCAAGCCGGGCTGAAGACGGCTGGAATGCCAGAAACCGGTCCTCGGAAGCTTGTTTCCGGTCAGGGAAGGCATGGCTTGGCAGTTCAGCTGGACTGTTCCCATGAGGCACAGATTCAGACTGATTTGCATATAGCCATGTCTGAACTGGGGTGGCAGAGTGGGCTAAAGAACGGTGATGGATCAAACCCAGATCTTTTGACTGGGTGTGAGTGTTTGATTGGTTCTGATGCTCCGTCCATCACCAACCCCTTTTGTACCGCTTTGGCCGCCATAAGTGTGGCAGGGTATGCTCAGACGTGAGTCCCTTGCTCACTTTGCCACTGGATTCAAGCAAGCCGGGCTGAAGACGGCTGGAATGCCAGAAACCGGTCCTCAGAAGCTTGTTTCCGGTCCAGGGAAGGCATGGCTTGGCAGTTCGGGCTGGACTGTTCCCATGAGGCACAGGGTCAGACTGATTTGCATATAGCCATGTCTGAACTGGGGTGGCAGAATGGGCTAAAGAACGGTGATGGATCAAACCCAGATCTTTTGACTGGGTGTGAGTGTTTGATTGGTTCTGATGCTCCGTCCATCACCACCCCCTTTTGTACCGCTTTGTCCGCCATAAGTGTGGCAGGGTATGCTCAGACGTGAGTCCCTTGCTCACTTTGCCACTGGATTCAAGCAAGCCGGGCTGAAGACGGCTGGAATGCCAGAAACCGGTCCTCGGAAGCTTGTTTCCGGTCCAGGGAAGGCATGGCTTGGCATTTCGGGCTGGACTGTTCCCATGAGGCACAGGGTCAGACTGATTTGCATATAGCCACATCTGAACTGGGGTGGCAGAGTGGGCTAAAGAACGGTGATGGATCAAACCCAGATCTTTTGACTGGGTTTCAGTGTTTGATTGGTTCTGATGCTCCGTCCATCACCACCCCCTTTTGTACCGCTTTGGCCGCCATAAGTGTGTCAGGGGATGCTCAGATGTGAGTCCCTTGCTCACTTTGCCACTGGATTCAAGCAAGCTGGCCTGAAGACGGCTGGAATGCCAGAAACCGGTCCTCGGAAGCTTGTTTCCTGTCCAGGGAAGGCATGGCTTGGCAGTTCGGGCTGGACTGTTCCCATGAGGCACAGGTCAGACTGATTTGCATATAGCCATGTCTGAACTGGGGTGGCAGAGTGGGCTAAAGTACGGTGATGGATCAAACCCAGATCTTTTGACTGGGTGTGAGTGTTTGATTGGTTCTGATGGTCCGTCCATCACCACCCCCTTTTGTACCGCTTTGGCCACCATAAGTGTGGCAGGGTACGCTCAGACGTGAGTCCCTTGCTCACTTTGCCACAGGCTTCAAGCAAGCCGGGCTGAAGTCGGCTGGAATGCCAGAAACCGGTCCTTGGAAGCTTGTTTCCGGTCCAGGGAAGGCATGGCTTGGCAGTTCGGTCTGGACTTTTCCCATGAGGCACAGGGTCAGACTGATTTGCATATAGCCATGTCTGAACTGGGGTGGCAGTGTGGGCTAAAGAACGGTGATGGATCAAAACCAGATCTTTTGACTGGGTGTGAGTGTTTGATTGGTTCTGATGCTCCGTCCATCACCACCCCCTTTTGTACCACTGAATTTTTAACTAGGCACTTCCCCTGTGATGGTGGACGGTGCTCTCATTAGGGGCTTTACAGGCTATGTCATTTGCTTCCAGAGATGATTGTGCCTCAATATTTTTAGCCACATGTGTGTATTTCTGGTCGAACGCTGTTTTGTCTTGGTGTGCACACTACTGTGTTGACATTTAGCATGTGGATAAGCGTGTGTTCATGATGCAGCAATGGTTTCGAACTACACAATTACAGGCACATTAGCTTACATATTGCACTGATTTGGGACATGTGGGCCAGTTCACATGACATCCAGTGGGTCTTATGTGCTAGCAACTGTATGATCTGGTGATAGATGCCCCTGTGTGGACTGACACATTTGAAGTTGTCTCACATTGAGGTATGTACCTTGGCACTTCCAACACTTGTTAAGAGTTGTTCATGTTTTGAATGTTTTCATGTGACAAAATGTGTAGGTAACACTTATGTGTCTGCATTATAGTTGTTTCACAAGGTAGTGCACAACAAACAACATTTGCAATGTTTTGGATTAGCCGGCAGCTTTTGGTAGAGGCCATGTCCACACAGTGTTCTGGAGTGCTTGAGAGTCCTTTCTTGTCAATTGCACAGACAAATGCGTGTCGAACCATCAAGATCTCCGTTGGAGCATGTATATGGTACATGGTCCAGGCCATTTGTTTGTGACAGTGTTTCATTGAAAAGTGTGTCATCTGTTTCAATAAATGTGTATATGTTTTTGGTGTGCATTTCGTTGTGAGAGATCTTTCATGCAGGCACCTACGTGTTATGTTCACAAGATGGTAAATTTACACATGCAATTCATGTTGAATGTGTGAAGTATGGTGAGTCCCAAGATGCCAACAATTTGTGACATTACTTTTCACCAAAATGTACTAACAGGGTGCAGAGTGTGATGTCACCTTGGTGAGTGAGGTGTTTTAGTTTGCCCTGAGGGGCAACACAACTGTTTATTTCTTTGTGAACTTGAGGTGGCATCACTTCATTGTATAGATCTGCTCTCCTGTAAACAAACAGAAGCTACTCAGTGTGACTCTCATTCAAGTTGTGGCCTGGTCTGTTCTTTGGATCCTTGTGTCCAAGTAGAATTGTGTCTATACCAACTGGGCAGTACTAGTATCAATTATGTGCTGAGCTATCTGGCTAATACTCATAATGCCTGCCATAATTTGCAGTGTGACCTACTGATTTTGTGCTCATGTGTCAGATGTGTACAGGTGACTGATGCATTTTTGTTTCTTCTCCTTGCCCACAGCATCATCAACCGACACAGGAGGAGACATCAGCACGGACCAGGAGGAGGGACCCAGCTGCAGTGGCCCCAGCGCAGAGGAGTTGGAGGGAGCTAGTGGCACGGAGGGTGAGGGGAGTCAGACGGCATGATCTTTGGAATGCGACCTCTTACCATGCAGACGGCTCGGCTTCTGACTTCCAGGAGGAGAGGGAGTACGCGGCAACATCATCTACTATCACTGTGTCCGTCCCCACCTCCTCCAGACCCATTTCCACCCACCCAGTTGCTCTGGTCCCTTCTGTCCATGCTGCCACCCATGTCTCCTTCGTCCCTGGCACCGCAGCCCCTGCCCCTGTCTCCCCTGCTGCCCTCAGTGCGGAGTCTGTGGACCTACTCGGGCAGATTCATGTTGGTCAGACATCAATGCTGACTGTCCTCCATGGCCACACTGCTATTCTGACACAGTTGTTGTCATTCATGAAGGGCATATCAGCTGCGATGTCTGACCAACGTCGGATACTAGCGTCCATGGACTCCTCACGAACGGCAGCAGTTTCAGTCCTGCAGCGGTCATCCCCCCTCCTTCTGACCCATCCACACCCCCCTCTCCCATACCTGTCCCAAGCACACGCCGACACACAAGATCACGCACACCAGCACCCACAACCAGCACACCACCACCACCAAGTGTAAGCGCAGATCTCCTGGCACACAATCTCAGATGGATGCAGGCGCACCCACAGGGCCAGGGGTCAGACGGCAGCCACGCAGCCACAGAGACAGTACGCCTGACTCACAGCCCTTTACCTCCACTCCCATTGAGTCCCCGGGTGCAGGTGGTGGTCTGGCGGAACTGGCAGGAGTCTGCAGCGCTGAAATTATTTCCACCTTTAGCACTGCACAAGCCACTGAGGAGGATTCCTCCCCCCCTGCACCCACAACACCCACCCTTCCCTCAACTGAAGCTGCGGTACCAGGCCCTGACCCTGATGATGCCTCCACGGGTTAACCCGCCTTTAACTCCAGAATGTGCAGGCAAGTTTGGGGTCGACAACCTCCACAACGTCTCCCAAACAGACTTGAAAATGGCCTGGCCATTGGCCTTGTTTGAGACAGGACTCATTTTTAAATTACTTTTACTTTGGAGCTGAATAAAGCATTTTATTTTTCATTCAAAACTATTGCATTTCAGGTACTTGCTTTAGGTGCTGTGTGCCTAGGAGTTGATGTCATGGTAATGTTTTGAGTTTGTGAAATATGTATATTTTATGATGTTAATGAGGTGGACCATGGTATCTATGTGCCATCACAAAGTTGCAGCAATTAATCTTTGGTTGTGTGTGTTCAGTTTGACTACAGACATTGTCCCAAGGAGTGTCCATTCCTCAGTTATACAATGAGAAGTTCACTACAAACAGTTGCACAATGGTTGTGCTGACATGTGTGCATATTCCCTATGTTGTTGAACGTTCCCTCAACAATGGCCATGCCTGCTCACAGGTGACTACATATCATAACTGTGTGCAATCAATGCTACTCACTGTACATGTATTTAGAGTATGTAGAAATGCATTCATGGACACATTCACCCTTTTTTCCAATATGCAAATGTATAATCACAGCCTTACCCTTTTGTTTGTATTGGTTCTGCAGGGTATTTGTGCACATGAATCACAATGTTGTGCATTGTTTCTAAGGTCTTTCAACCGTATTCCTTCCATGAGCAAGTACATGTTGGTGGTCTGACCAGCACCTGGACATCCATATCAGCCCAGGGATGTACATGACAGTGTGTGTTACCTTTTGCTGTCTTTGTTTGTTGGGCTGTTACATGACTATACACTATTGTGTCAAGATGGTAGGGTGTGTAGGTTGCCTGCAACCTCCATGGGTGGATATGCATGAGGGATCTGACATCACACCCACATGTGGTGTGTCACGCTGTGTGTGACAGAAATCCATCATCCGTGTAGTGTGACACTGCTGTAAGTGATGTGTTGCTACGGCACTATCAGGACTCTCACAGGTTAGGGTTGTAAACATACCCTCATGAAGTTGTGGTATGATGATGACAATGCCCCCCTATAACTGTGCCCTGCTTGGAGTCCTCTACACCCACTCCTCTTATGTCTGGGCACTGTTGGGAGTCCTCTCCACCCACCCCTCCTACGTCTGGGCATTCCTGGGAGTCCTATCCACCCACCCCTCCTACATCTGGGCACTGCTGGGAGTCATATCCACCCACCCTCTTATGTCAGGACACTGCTGGGAGTCATATCCACCCACCCCTCCTATGCCTGTGCACTCCTGGGAGTCATATCCACCCATCCCTCTTATGTCTGGGCACTGCTGGGAGTCCTCTGCACCCACCCTTTATATGTCTGGGCACTGCTGAGACTCATATCCACCCACCCCTCTTATGTCTGAACACTGCTGGGAGTCATATTCACCCACCCCTCCTATGTCTGGGCACTGCTGGGAGTCCTCTGCACCCACCCCTCTTATGTCTGGGCACTGGTGGGAGTCCTCTACACCCACCACCCATATGTCTGGACACTGCTGGGAGTCATATTCACCCACCCCTCCTATGTCTGGGCACTGCTGGGAGTCCTCTGCAGCCGCCCATCTTATGTCTGGGCACTGCTGGGAGTCCTCTACACCCACCACTCTTATGTCTGGAGAGTGCTGGGAGTCATATCCACCCACCCCTCCTATGTCTGGGCACTGCTGGGAGTCCTCTGCACCCACCCCTCTTATGTCTGGGCACTGCTGGGAGTCCTCTACACCCACCCCTCCTATGTCCGGGCACTGCTGGGAGTCATATCCACCCACCCCTCTTATGTCTGGGCACTGCTGGGAGTCCTGTGCACCCACCCTTCTTATATCTGGGCACTGCTGGGAGTCATATCCACCCACCCCTCCTATGTCTGGGCAGTGCTAAGAGTCATATCCACCTACTCCTCCTATGTCTGGGCACTGCTGGGAGTCCACTACACCCACCCCTCCTATGTCTGGGTACTGCTGGGAGTCATATCCGCCCACCCCTCCTATGTCTGGGTACTGCTGGGAGTCCTCTACACCCACCCCTCTTATGTCTGGGCACTGCTGGGAGTCCTCTACACCCACCCCTTCTATGGCTGGGCAGTGCTGGGAGTCCTCTACACCCACCCCTCTTATGTCTGGGCACTGCTGGGAGTCAGATCCACCCACCCTCTTATGTCTGGACACTGCAGGGAGTCCTATCCACCCACCCCTCCTATATCTGGGCACTGCTGGGAGTCATATCCACCCACCCCTCCTATGTCTGGGCACTGCTGGGAATCATTTCCACCTCACTCTTAGATGTTACGCACCGTACCCCAACAATATTGACGTCTGTGCGGCTCGTGTCACTATTGCACTGGTGCCATACGCGAGCGTGTGACGCACCGTACCCCAACATTAATGACGTCTGTGCGGCTCTTATCACTAAAGCAATGATGCTGTATCCGAGCGTGTGACGCACCGTACCCCAACATTAATGACGTCTGTGCGGCTCTTATCACTACTGTAATGATGCTGTACGCGAGCGTGTGACGCACCGTACAAGTACACTTCCGTTGTTGAGGTACGTTGTACTCACCGTATGCGCCATCGTCGGTTTCTATGCACCAGGTCGTAGGCGTACAGGACTGGGATGACACGGCCGAGGGGGTTCATGGCGTGTCTGTCGCGTACCGGGGTGCGGTTCGGGCCGGACTCTGCTTTTACGGCTGTTTTCAGAAGGGTCGTGCGGAGTGTCGTCAACACGGGTCATACTTGCTCGTCCGGAAACTGCTGGCTGTTTACGTACGGATGGCGTGTACAGCACGACCCGGATATGAATCGTATATATTTTTGTGTCGTATGGTGTTTGGCACGATTCGTATTTAGATATGCTTTGGTTTAGGATCGTACTTCATTGTACGTACGGGGACGTTGTAGGTGTACGAATTGTACGGGAAAAACACTCCGTACAGCGAATCATGGGGGATTTTACCGGATCGGAATCGGCCCTTTATTGTGTGGCGAAGCACAAATGAGGCACAAGATGTACCTGACTATTGCACATCTCACATTTGAACTCTGCAATGATCTGATGTGCAAATGTGAAACTGGAATGCCTGACAAAATAGAGAAAGACAAAATATCGACCTACAAAAATATCGGAGCAAAAATATCTGTCAACAATATCGACATCCTATCTACAACATGGTAAGTACAAAAGTATTGAAAGAAAAATATCGATGTCAAAAATTTCGTGGTTTTTTTATATTGTTTTTCAAATAACAAAATATGTAAAATAAAGTTAATAATACTTAAAAATATAATAAAATATTATTTTTTTTATTTGTATTGGTACTCAACAGAGGACCACAAATTTAACATTAAACAATCAATAAAAAACAAAAGAAAATTTACATCATTGATCAATATAAGATTAACAAAGATTTTAAAAATTTATAAAAATTATAACATACAAATTCATTTGGTGGCTGTTTACACACTGTTAATAGTTCTTTTACCTTTGTAATTCTGCAGGTGCGATGTATTGGATCAAGATATCTTGCACGTGCTATTACTACGTTAGAATTAGGGCATACAAATAGTAAATGTTCGATGGTCTGATTACCCCCTTGGCAAAGAGAACATAGTGAGGATTCTCCTGATGACCATCTCGATTTAAAAGATTCCAGAGGCAATATGCCTAGTCGTAACATTGTGATCGCCCTTCTTGCGCTATGCTTAAGGGAAAACCCAATGTACGGCTGGATATGTTTGTACTCTAGTAATTCTGTGAAAGGTTTATAGGTAGATAGTTTATTGCAATGTGCAAAATCGAGTTCATAGCTCAATTTTGGGGTAAAACATTTAAGAAAAAGTTTCAATTGTGATACAGACCAGGTGAGAAAAATGTCTGGACAGATTTTGGCCATTCGAAATACGACCGTCGTATTCCCCAGAAAAGTTTGTTTAGCAGCTTTTGAATCAAAAGTTTCGTTTTTCAACAGGAATCTTAACATTCCCTCTTTTGCATGGAGAAGGTTATAAGCCCACCTAATAACGTTAGCCACGGCCGTAGCATAAGAACTTGTTATAGAAAACTCTAATCTTAAAACTTGAACTGGTATAGAGTCTGAGACCTTCATAATTCTTTTCAGAATTTTTCCTTCTTTACGATCCATGTAATCCCACTGCTTTATAGGGATATATTCCGTCGCATAGGATAAGACGGCAGGTATCTTTACTCTGTATATTTTTAACAGTGAGGAAAAATGTCTGTTACCGGTAGCGCTATAAAGTCTAGAAAGTGCTCCAGCGTGTAGATCGGATTTCTTTATTAAGTTATCTATATGTTTTGTATTTTTTTAATTCTTAGAGAGAGTCCTGCCAAGATATATATATTCATCAACTTCGTCTATCTTTTCTCTGCCAAGCCTCCAGTTGTATTTAGCACTTAATTTCCTCCCAGAAAAGGCTACAACTTTTGTTTTCTTTATATTTGGGATTAAAAAATTTGCTTTTGAATATTTATACAGGATGTCTAGTTGTTTTTGCAGACCAAAGGGAGTGAGATCTAACATCACTATATCATCAGCGTAAAGCAACGCATGGATACTTTGTTTGTTGATTTTTGGAGTCAAATTCGAGCCCTGTTGTAACTGATATGGTAAGTCGCTGAGATATAGAGAAAATAACATAGGGGCTAAGAGACACCCTTGCTTAAGACCATTAGCTGTTTTTATTATTTTCGTTAAACCTTTTTCTCCCCCATTTGTACTTGACACCAGGTATTGGTATGGAGGCTTACTATGACCTGTAGCAATTGGCCTGGGATACCAAGACTCCTTAATTTGTTCCAAAGTGTTGGTCGGTCGACGCGGTCAAACGCGGTAGAATAGTCTATAAATGCTGTGTATACAGGTTGAGTTTTCCGAGTTACGTATTTATCGAGGATAACCTGGATGATTGCAATGTTATCCGTAACGGAGTGCTTAGGTCTAAAGCCAGCTTGTAACATAGGTATTAGACCCAGCGAGAAGGCCCAATCTTTCAATTGTTGTAATACCTCAGTGGCAAAAAAAATCCCGGTGGCATCCATCAGTGCTATTTGACGATAATTTCCTGCTACAATTTTGCTCCCCTTTTTATGTATGGGGATGATGATACTCCCCTGCCATGATTTTGGTACTTGTCCAGTATTGAAGATGTAATTGAAAAGTGGTGATAACATATGGCTCCATTCCTTGGGGTCTGCCTGCAGGACCTTGATGGATATTTGGTCTGGGCCGAAGGCACCAGTGTTTCTAGCTTTTCGAATATATGTTTCTACCATTATTGCTGTGGTTTTGGAAATTGATGAATTATGCTTTTCCTTGATGTTTTCTGCACTTTTACCATCTAATATAGCCAAGTTTGCTTTATAAAGATCGGTCAAATAAATTTCCCAGTCTTTCGGCGGAACCGGTATTGCTTGTAGTTTCTTTTTTGTTCCGGTTATTTTGGCTATTAGGGACCAATATTTGCGCTGGTTGTATTTTTTTGCGGCTATTTGTATGTCAACCCAATTGCGATCTTGTAGTATTTTTTTCTGACTAAGTTTCTCTCTTCTCAACTGATTTTTTAGTTTATTAATTTCTTTATTTCTAGAAGGAGAAGAGTTTGCATATTGAGCACGTATCAGTTTGTTGAGATTTTTCCTAGTTATTGAATTCCGGGTATTATTTTTGTTTATATTTTTCTTCTTTTTATTTCCTGTTGTACCCTGGTGTAACTTATTTAATAGTACATCTTTAAGTTCCTTGATTATATACTCAAAATTTGCTATTGGGTCATCTGAGTAGGTTTTCTTTAAAAGTTGTGCATATTTAATCAGAGCTGATATTTTGTCCATAGATGATGAGTTCCAGAAGATGCGTCTCTGTTCACTATTTGCCAAGATTGTATTTCTATAAAAGATGATCTGTCCTGCAGCTGTATGGTTAGCCGACCAGCCGGTGGTTAAATGCATCAGTGCATGATCGCTATCCGCTGTAAAATTAGAGTGCAAATGCATAACTGTTTCCAATAAATCCGTACCGCAGATGATGTAGTCTATAATAGAAAAGGTCCCATTTCCCCGTCTAGTGTACGATGCCGGAATATCTCCTTCGACATTCCATTTAAGATTACCCCATTTATGTTAGGCAGTGCTGATAGCAACATTTTTCCTCTTTTATCTGAGTGAATAGCTTTAGGGAACTGGGGAGTTGAAATTTCCAGTATTTCTTCATTATAAATACTTTCCCACTTTCTTATTTCGGAGTTGGAAATTTTTCCGTTAAAGTCACCCATAATTATATAAGACAGAAAAAGTTGGTCTTCTATTATCTGCGTGATGGTTTCCATGATATCTACAAATAGGGTATCTTGCTTTTTACCAGGAGGGGCATATATGTTGAAGAGCAGAATTGCGTTTTGTGAGGCAGTATTTTGTGTGTTTAAGAAAATCTTAATGCATTGTAAGTTGTCAAGGTTGGTCTCAACTATCTCCTGAGCCCACAGATATTCTTCCCTCAGTAGAATAGCCAGACCACCTTTAGCATGGCCCCGGTTAGTTGCTTTGGCTGGTATATCATAAACGTAGTAGCCTTTCTGGGAGAATGGTTCAATTGCCCAAGTTTCTTGCAGAGTCAGGATATCAGGCTGGTTATTTGTAGCTTCGATCATTTTATTTTTAGTTCTCCCAGCCATGTTCTACGATGTTATCTTTAGTCCATTGTTAAACAGGGTGTTTAAGGCAAGTGGAAGTTTTGTTACTATTCAGTGTCTCCGATATCCAAGACCAGGACTTTACAATATCAGTGACTCCATTCTCGTTTGAATCTTGATACCAGACTGCCCTTTCCCCATTGTTCACTTGAATTTTCAGAATATCCTCCCCTGGATGCGTACCTCCTGAGTAACTTAGTCCTGAATCTCCTGGCGCAGGAGAAGTTCTAAAAGAGATTGATCGCGTATCATCCTTAAACATTTTGTAGGTTTTGTTTTCTTTAGGTTCAGATTTTTCAATTACATCGTATCCGCGTTTGTGTAGTATCTCTTTTTCATTTAGAATGATCCCAGGAAGGACTGATGACCAGAATGATACCAACGCTACTTTGATATTATCTTTTTTGGGAAAGGTCACTAAATCTATTTCGTTACTGGTCAATGATTGTAGAGGCCATATATGTTGCAAAAGATTGAGTATCCTACCTCTATTGAGTGGAACATTGTCAGTTGGAAAAAGTTCTTCAAATTGTAGTAGTTTAGACTGTGTCTTTTCACCGCGTTGAGAATACCTCTCATCGCCTTCTCCGACCCGTGTATTTCTGTGTCCTGTCTTTATATGTATCCGAGCTGGAAAGTATTCATCTGCTCTTGGGTTCAATATTTGTATTTTCTCTACAGTGTTTCTATCAGTGGATTCCACTTTTTTTGTAGTGTGAGGCTTTATAGTTTCATCTTCTTGTTCCTCTCGATGTTTTTGAGGTATAATAGATTTTTGAAATTTTAGCTTGCGTGTATTCTTTTTTTGAATCCTTCTTAATGGTTTTTTCCTCCTCTTTTTTCTTCCTTCTTGCTCAATTTCCATATTTTTATTTATTATTTCTCCTTTTACAATTTCAGATGTGTTTTTAGTGCTAATGTCCTGATTGTCTTTGACAAAATCATTATCATGCATACCCGTTTTATTCGTTTTAGAGAAAATTGGATATTGTTTTACATTGTTTTGAGGTTTTTCTCTGAATAGTTTTTTCAAGGAGTAAAGTGTAGATTCATTTTGGGTTTCCATTTTTTCCCTTTATTGTGTTTCTATTTGTTCTATTTCTGATGTCTGAGTACTAGAATCACGTTTTATTTGTTTCTGGACATTTTCCACTTGCTTAGTATTATTGTTTAGTTGATTTTCCTCTGCTTCGAAGGACTCTTTTTCCTTTTCTCTTCTACTAAAAACTTTAGTATACCTATTTGGGCATCTAAAGTTTGGTCTTAATTTTCTAGAATATTTCCTAGAAAGGAGAGAACCGATTCTAATATTTCTTGTAACGAAAATAGAGCCTTTGACATTGGTGTTGCGGTATTGGCAAAATTATTGTTTTTGAATATGAGAGGATCCAGAAAAGAGTCAAATTCGAGAAATTGTTCTGATGTTTTTTTCGAAAAGCTATTAGATAACTTTAGTTCAGAGTTGTATTCTACTGACTTCAGATTATTTGCACTTGAATCCTCAGGCTTGTGTAGGCTCCCAAGACATCTTATAGGGGTTGAGGATTTTAGAAGAATTGCCTCTTGGTCCATTGATTCTCGATCATGTGAGGAGTGGTTGAGCTTATTGTTAGGAACCGAATCGCTTAAATTTTGAGTTAAATGAGGTGTCATTGATAAGCACATTTGTTCCCCTGTACTTGAGTGTTGATTAAATTTATTTTCTATTTCCGGCATATTTGTATCAAGTTCCCTTTTAGATGGTAAGGCAGAAAAATAATTACTAATTGCCGGGGTCAGAGTTATCCGGCCGTGTTTTATTGCTTTATCTGTAGATTTCCTGACAGCTTCCTCAGTACCCATTCGCTTCATGAATATAGTGCGCGAACGTAATTTTTTGTAGCCCATTTCACTTTCCTGTCGAAGACGTATTGGTATTAGTATTACTTGTTTTCCCAATGGGTCGCGTTATTGTTACTATTTGAGATTCAGTAGGAATCTCTATCACCCTTCGCCTTGCTGGCGTTTGTTTAGTTGTGCAGTAACCACAAATATATTAGTGTAGAGATCCTTTTTTGCAAGAAGACACTGAAAGTGTAGATTTTGGACACAGAAGTTAATAGGGTGGCCCGTCCCGTCCTAGTGTGTCCCCAGGCGGTGGGCGTGTCCGTGGGCGTGAGCGCCGGGGGAAGCGGGTATCACGAAAGTTATTGCAGGTAGGCGGTGGGCGTGTCCGTGGGCGTGAGCGCCGGGGGAAGAGGAACCAGCTGAGCTGCCTGGAGAATGCTGGTCCTCGCAGTCCCCTGGCTCGCTGATGGTGTTTGTCCCTAACCTCTACCCGTGGGACTCCAGCTGGGAGCGTTTGACTAGCCCTGCCGATTGCAGGACTCGCTCACACCAGCGAGTCCTCGTTGAGGGGAGGCGTCAGCAGAAAAGCAAGATGCAGTGTGAAGCGGACTTTCCTTCCGTCCCAAGAAGAACAAAGCAGCACAGTTCTCTAAAGCAAAGTAAGTGGCACCCGCGAAGCGGGTGTCACGAAAGTTATTGCAGGTAGGCGGTGGGCGTGTCCGTGGGCGTGAGCGCCGGGGGAAGAGGAACCAGCTGAGCTGCCTGAAGAATGCTGGTCCTCGCAGTCCCCCAGCTCGCTGATGGTGTTTGCCCCTAACCTCTACCCGTGGGACTCCAGCTGGGAGCGTTTGACTAGCCCTGCCGACTGCAGGACTCGCTCACACCAGCGAGTCCTTGTTGAGGGGAGGCGTCAGCAGAAAAGCAAGATGCAGTGTGAAGCGGACTTTCCTTCCGTCCCAAGAAGAACAAAGCAGCACAGTTCTCTAAAGCAGAGTGAGTGGCAGCCAAACCTGGTCCTGACTCAGTGCCTAGATCAAGCTTAGAGCACACAGGTATACAAGCAGGTGCTCTCACCTTCCGCCTGTGCCAGCCCGCAGATCGCAGTTCACGGCAGCCTGCAGCCGGCTCCCCCACAAGCCCACCAGCTCACCGTGACATCATGTCTTCGACTCGCAGCGGCAACCGCCCAGCAGAGAGGAGAGTAGACGGACAAAGTGGCGGGGAGGGAGGCTGTTCGGACCCCTCGTCCGCACGCCTGATGCTGCGTGTCTCTTAGGCTCCTGTGCACCTCCGCAGACAGATACGGGTAGGGAGCGGGTGCAGTTTGCAGTCTGCGGTTGCAGAGACGGCAGAGGCAGGAACCACCGTGACCTCCTCGCTGCGGTGAAAATGGTGATCTGGCGTTTCTGGCGTTCTAGAACAGCTCACGAGCTCCCTCTAGTGTCAATATAATAAACATAGTTAAAAATATTTAAAAATATTTAAAATTAATAAGTAATATATACAATTTCATAACAAAATATTGATACATATATGTAATATAGATACTTACTTAATCAATTTTAGTAATTATTTTAATAACTTATAAATGATTATAAATATTATAAATTACAAATTCATCTATACACATCAAATAATAATATAAATAAAAACTAAATAATTATGCAAAACAATTAATCAAATACTAAATTAAATAAAACAATACAAAACTATTAAATAACAGAGGGAATAAAATACTATTACAACTCCAAAAAAAACAACAGTAAGGAAAATGTTTGATAGCGTAAGGGCAAAAATTACTATTCCGACCCCAGAGAGTGCAACAGTAGGGAAAGTGTTGGATAGCGTAGGGGTAAAAATTACTATTCGAACTGCAGGGAGTGCAACAGTAGGGAAAGTGTTGAATAGCGTAGGGGTAAAAAGTACTATTCCAACTCCAGAGAGTGCAACAGTAGGGAAAATGTTGGATAGCTTAGGGGTAAAAATTACTATTCCAACTCCAGAGAGTGCAACGGTAGGGAAAGTGTTAGACAGCGTAGAAGTTAAAAATAACATACTTATAAATAAATTAATATTTAAAAAATATGTAATACATTAATTATTAAATAGATCTAAACTATCTACAAATACCAATAAATAAATATTACAAACATATTTACCAATGAATAATTAATATCCAATAAATGCATTTTTAATACACAACTATAAATGTAATAACTACTTAATTACATATCAATTACTTTACACACAACAAACCTCAATATTAAAATAATGCTCTTAACATAATTTTCAATTAATCAATTAATAAAAATGAATTACCATTTAATAAAAATGCATTACCAATAAATAATTAATTAACAATAGTATAATTAGCAAAAATAATTAATGAAAATAAATTATTACTCAATTACATTTAAATTACTTCCCACCCTATTTCCCTATAAACCAATAACCAGCTACAGAACATAATTATCAATTAATCAATCAATTAATTTGTTTTACCAATTAATAAAAATGAATTACCAATTAATTAAAAATTATTTATAATTCCTAAAAATAATTAAATAATTTAGTATAATTAAATTACTTTCCACCCTATTCCCCTATAAACCCACAACCCGCTACAGAACATAATTATCAATTAAGTAATTAATTAAAATGTATTACCAATTAATAAAAATGAATTACCAATTAATTAAAATTAATTTATCATTCCTAAAAATTCATAATTAATTTAGTATAATTAAATTACTTCCCACCCTAATCCCCTATGAACCCACAACCCGCTACAGTACTAAAATATAAAATGTACTTAAATTACATAAAAAAATAATAAAATACATATTAAATACATAACAATATACATAAAAATCATATAAAAATTGATATTAGTAACATCGATATTGCTAACATCGATATTAGTAACATCGATATTACTTACATTGATATTAACAAAATCGATTTTACTTACCTCCGATATTCTGTCCCTTCTATATTAAATTTTTTTATATTACTTACTTTCTATATTCTGTCCCTTCGATATTAAAACATCGATATTATTGTAGGACGATATTAAAAAATCGAGCTTTTGTCTGCCTACCGTGAAACTGATCAGCCTGGTGATGTACACTCCTTTCAACTTGTCAACACTATACTCATGAGGCATGATGGTCTTAACAGTGAAGGTGTAAACAATGTAATGCGGAGGCATCCTGATTATTTATCCCCTTCCTTTAAATATCAGTGACCTTCTCATGCACTTTTGTCTGTTAATGTGTCATCTCTTTGATGTCATGCTGTGTATATGCAATAGCTGTGAGCAGAGGCCCAAATGTAAGTTCATGAGATAAACATGCTGGACATTGACCAGGAATAGCATATAAATTGTCATTGAGAATGACACATATATGTAGCTCATAGCTGCCATCTTGTGTACTGAAATATGGACCAGTGCAGTGTAAAACATCATCCCATGGAATGAAAGACATCCTGGCTCCAGCAGTGAAACCCTCTCGCACCTGTCCATCAGGTAAGTGTGGTTTCCCTGTCATAGATTCCAAAACCCTGACAAAGATCCAAATCCCCTACTGCATAGAATCTGCAGTCAGTGTTTTCAAAGTTGCCTACATGCCATTTAAGTTTTTATCAGTGTCACATGTGCCTGTTTGCAAATTAGTAATTCAGATCATTGAGTATGGTGTCACTTCCCTCTCCAACTGCTGTATCGGGGACTGCTTCATCAACTACACCTATGAGGAGATAGGTTCAGCAGTTGACATCAGGGGGGATCTATAAGGGACACAAAGCTGTGGCTGGAGCTGGTGAGTTTGCTTGTGCCTTGTACATCTCCATTCAACACCTCAGTGCTATGGTGTTGGCTGTCACATGTAGGGGTACCCAAACCAGGTCACATGTTCTTCATCTGTTGTTGCAAAGTACAGTGGAAACAAATCTTGTGTTGCACCACATCTTATACTAGGTCAATTACTTATCCAGTTGCAACCTCTGTGTTCCAGGTGATGATCACAATGAGGAGGATGTACCTTCCAACAGTGCTGGGTGACGGGCAATCAAAGGGCAAAATACACTGCTCCTGCAGGTAGTAATGTCGGCTGCAAGTTCTGTGCAAATGGAGGAGGATGACGTACCTGAGGAGGCTGAAGAAATTCACCATGATGAAGACTATCTGTCCATCCTCTCAGAGAATGATGAATTAGATGCCATAGCCTGAAAAATACCCACATCGGACAAATTTGGCAAGGCCCCACATCCTCCACCCAGCCAAGTGCCTCAGCCTCCTAAAAGAAAGATTACCTGTAATCAGCATAAAGCTATCCATCCACATCTCAAATGCACCCCAACACATACATCAATCCCTCATTGCCCTCACACCCAGCAGAGACGTGGTAGTTACCCTACAAACTCCATCTTATACAGTGTAACCCAGGCATTATCTCCACCATCTGAGGGAATTTACATCCCTGTTGTGGTCTCATCCATGGCCGACCCCTGCAGAGAGGGCCTGCCCCTGGCCATGGTGCCTAGTGGTAGTAGGACCTCTTCCAACAGCAGGCAGAAGTGAGTCAGGACATTAGTGTCATAGGGGCTACCCTGTCAGACATGCCTTAGGCCCTGCAGGACATGCGTCAAATCCTTAAGTTGGTGGACAGACTGACCCATGTTTTGTACAGGGCTGATAGCATTTGGCAAAATATGTCCAAGAATATCAGAGACATGATATCCATCCAAAGGAACGAGAGTGCAAGACACCATGACGTGGCCATGAAGATGATGGAGGTTATACTGAAAGTGATCCAAAGTCTGCATCTATGGTCAACGCAGGGAGCGGAGCCATCACGTCTCCCTGCAGCACATCACAACCACACGCCTGTACCACAAACTGCACAGGACCAATGCAATGGTACACACCCACCACTGCTCCCTATCAGGTACTCCCCACACTTGCAAATCCACCCCCACCCCTGAATCGGCACTCCCCCACCTGCACATCCACCACTACCCCTGAACAGGCACTACCACCACCTGCACAACAACCCCCATCCACTCACAGACACCAACTGTACAGACACCATCCACCCCTGCACATGAACTTCACCCTCTACAGCCAAATGCACCACACCAACCTGCACCTCAGTGACAATCCAGACATAATCCCTCACAGCAATCCCCACCTCCAAAAGTCCTAAGTTGCAAGCACGAGCCCCATTGATCACATCCCAAAACCTTGTGACAAGTGTGAGTATGTGTATCACAAGTCAAGACTCTGTTGCGTATTATGTCCTGAAAGGCAAATGTTTACCGATCGTGGTGGTCTACAGATGTGAGGCGGTATTTGTGTATATGACACATGTACAAGTGTAACCCCATCATTGCAACAAGCACTCATTTACTGAGCAAATATATGCCAAGAGTGTTTACATCCATAATGAAGTTCAACACGATAAAGAAAGTATGATTCAAAATAAGATTTTATGTAAAAAAGTGTGGGGTTAGAAAAACAACAACAGTCCGTTTGAAGGGGAGAAAGGAAAACAAATTATGTTCTTACTACAGAAGGAGAAGGGAACTTGGATTGGGGTGGGGTTACATAAATATAACACATCAGGGAGTGTCAGGGGAACCTGTCTATTTATAAGGGGGCAAAGTAAATATTTGTCCCCAAAGAAAATTCTGTCCTACAGGTCAATTGTCCATCTGGTCATCCTCTATTAGCACAATGTCCAGATCCTCTAAGTCCGATATGGGTTCCTGGCTGGCCGGTTTAGGAACAGGCACCACACATCAATGGGACACACAAGGAGTACAGGGGGAAACAGTGTGGTGCAGCGGACAGGTGGGGACATTGATGGTTGTGTGGGAGGGATGTTGGGATATGACAGACAACATGGTTGCAGTAAGGGAATTGACACTGGCAGTGAGGGTAGCCAGAGCTAGGGAAGTTTCCTCTCGCATCATGTGCAGCTCTGTATACATCTGCAGCATGATGTTTATTTTTATTTATTTATTTACGTAATTTTTATAGCGCAACAAATACCCTGGGGTGTCTCGGCGCTGTAGAGCTAGTGGAGTCAGCCATCCTCTTACTGGTTAAACAACCATGTTTTTAAGAGCCTGCGGAAGCTCATCAGGTTCGGGGCAGTTTTGATGGCCAGTGGCAAAAGATTCCAAAGTTTTGGAGTGGCCACAAGGAAGTGCCTGTCTCCCCAAGTGGCCGTTCTTGTGCGTGGCACAGGAAGGAGACTGGTGTTGGCTGATCTTAATTGCCTTCTAGGAGTATACATCTGAAAAGCTTCGGTCAGGAACCTGGGTCCTATGCCATGTACTGCCTTATATGCAATGCAGAGGGACTTAAATTTAATGCGGCTCTCAACTCTCAGCCAGTGAAGCTGGCGAATGCCAAGAGTGGTAGATTTGCGGCGAGGAATGTTTAGAAGGAACCTAACAGCCGCATTCTGGATGGATTGCAGCTTAGTTATGACACGCTTCTGGGTATGAAGAAAGAGAGCGTTCCCATAATCTATTTTAGAGAAGACTAAGGTAGAGACCAGAGTCTTCCCAGCTGAGGCAGGGAGATAAGGTAGTAGTTTCTTAATTTTTTTCAAAATAAAGAATGCTGACGAGACAACCTTGTTGGTGTGGAGGTCGAAAGCCAGCTTGCTGTCGAAAATCACTCCCAGATTTCTGGCTTTTTCCACTGGAACAGGTGGATGGCCGAGCTTTTCCGGCCACCAGCTAGGGGACCATTCAGGGGAGAGTTTTCCGAAGGTCATAATCTCGGTCTTGTCCGAGTTGAGCCTGAGACAATTCAAGGCCATCCAGGTACTGACCTTAAGCATTGCTCTCTGGAAGTTGGCTGCCACAGTGAGGCCGTCCCTGTGGATACCCAGAACCAGCTGGGTATCATCTGCGTAGGATGTAAGCCGTACCCCATGGGCCTTTATTACCCTCGCTAAGTCCGCTACATAGATGTTAAATAGCATAGGACTTAGCGAGGAGCCCTGTGGGACTCCACAAGGGAGTGCAGAGATAGGAGAGTAAAAGTCTCCCAGCCTCACTGTCTGGGTACGGTTTGCCAGGAAAGATGAAATGAGATCCCTGGCCAGACCGTTTATCCCCAGGGCTGTGACACGGTCGACTAGAATGACATGGTCGACCGTGTCAAAGGCCGCTGACAAATCCAAAAGGATGAGGACAGCCGCCCCTCCCTGATCCATGATTGCCCTGATCTCATCAGAGTCCTTTATCAAGGGGGTCTCTGTTCCATGCCCTTTCCTAACACCAAACTGCGTTTCGTCGAGAAGTTGGTGGGTCTCGACGAACTCTGAGAGCTGTCTATTCATCAGGGATTCACATACTTTGGCAGGAAAGGGCAGACACGCGATGGGTCTATAACTGGCGACAGCTGTAGGGTCTAGGGAAGGTTTTTTTAAAAGGGGTTTTATAACAGCCTTCTTCCATATACTGGGAAAGTGGCCTGTCTGAAATGCAGTATTGCAGATCTCCATGAGGGGGCGTGAGATCACTTCTGTGAGTTTTAGCATCACAGAAGGAGGGCACGGGTCCAGAGGTGAGCCCGATTTGATGGTAGAAATAAGTTTGATAACATCATCATGTGAGGCAGGTGAAAAACATGGAAAGGAATCATGATTGTGATGGGGAAGTACTTCTTTCACAGTATCACCTCTATGTTCAGTTTTGGTATCCCCTTCAAATGATGCATATATATCTGCCACTTTTGTGGTAAAAAAAGTAGATAGTTCATTACAGAAGGTCTGTGAGGGCTCGACTCCAGAGCCAGTGGAGGGGGTGGACAAAGTCGTGACAACAGAGAACAGCTCTCTAGCAGAGTTAGCAGCGGTCTCAATTTGCGCCGAGAAAAAAACCGTTTTTCGGGCAATAATCGCCTTTTTTATAGATAATAAGGGCCTGTTTATAAGTTTGTCTGGCTATGGGGCAGTAAGCTTTCCTCCAGCGCCTTTCTAGATTCCTACAGTGTTGGCGGTGAAGTCTAAGATCTTCATTATACCAGGCGGCCGAAGGAGATGTGAAGGCCATGTCTGGTTGACCCTCACATGCCCACATCAAATCCACTGGAACAGCCACATGAGCGACACAGGGAGGGGTTTGGGTTGAACATGAGGGGTGTGGAGGCAATGTTGGTGTCTACCTGGCAGCTACGATGAGGGGGACTGGTTGCAGGAGATGCAGCTGAAGGTCCCAATGTAATGGGGGCCTCTTTAGTTAGGAAGGGGCTGATGGCAGGCCCAGGCTGTGTAGTGGCCTGCCCCGGGGTCACCTCACCAAAGTAAGTGGTGAATGGTCCTGGGGAGCATAGATCTCCTTCCCCAAGGCCAGAGGTTTCCAGTTCTTCTCCTTCAATGTCCTCAGCCTCCACCCGGTCCATAGCACCAGAGATGTCTTCCTGCTCAGTCCGGGTGGGCGCAATCCCCTTGCCTTCTCATGTCGAAAGTCCTGCCTCATCCTCTTCTTCCTCACTCGTGGAAAATATCAAAGTTGCAGCACACCAAAGATTTCCTGCTCTGAACTGTGTCCTTCTGTTGGTCCTTTTGTCCAGCTGAGCCCACTGAAATGTAAGACAAATCATGATGTAGTGTTTATACACGTCAGGACAATACACATACCAAGATGAGCCAAGGGCAGACTTTCTTCTCCTCGGATCACACTGTACAGTTGTCAGTGTATATGAGCTTAAATTGTACGTATGTTCATATCTTGATTTTAGTCTGACATCGAAATCTCACTAGATTTTTAGTGGCTTGCACATGTGTACTGACCAACCCTCAACTTTGACATTCTTGTGAGCAGTGTGTCCTGTAACTGCTACATGGGCAGGTTCCAAACCCAGTCTACAAAAGGAGATCCGAGAGAGTCCGGATGGTACTGGCATGGGCCTGTGATATGGAGTCTTCACTTTTACTTCTGTGTAGCATTGTATGAGACAGCACAGATGCTGATTGGGGGGTCACACATCCATATAGGATCTGGGCTATTAGGTTAGCTAAGTTGTGAGTCTAACCTTTTGATATTCCCTCACAAAAGCGGACAATCCAGTGCCACATATTGGATTAGAAGACTGATCAGTTAGTGCTGTGCACTGGTGAACAGTAGTGGCTCATTGTTACAGCTACCAGTACTTGAAAAATGGCATGCAAGCCACTGAGGGTAAGAGGCGTGTCTGTGGACACACTTGGCTGAGGCAAGGATCTCCATGTCTGTCCTGACTCCATGGCACATGATGATCTGTCTTAATCAGAACCCAAACTCACTGAATTCAATGCACATCACATCTTCCAATATCATTTGGCCTCTCATACACACACTGGACAGTTATATGCCCTTGGTTCACTGTTAGTGGAGAGGGCAGGACAAATTTCTGTACAAATGGACGTGTGTGGCTCAATTCCCCATTTATCATAATAAAACTACAAATCCCAGAATGCAATCCGCCCTGTACAGTTAATGTGCTACAGTGAACCTTTTGCTTCATGATGACTGCTGCACAGACACAGAATAGGGGAATGGAGGTATGGGACACATGATGGTACAGCTCTGTCTTCACTCACATCATACTTCAAGACACATATTTCATATAATGCACTTACCAGGTCTCTGCTGCTCATGCTCCTCCAGCTGAGCATAGGGGGACGGCCAAGCTGTATACAAACCTTCTTGTACACTGGCAAGAGGCGGGATGATGCACATGGTGCATGGAAGACGGGCCAAGAAGTTCCTCTGCCTTGTGCCGGGCCCAGCGTTTTATGTCCTTCCAGAGCTTGTGGCACGCCCTCGCCTTCCTGGTGTAAACGCCCACTGCACTGCAGCTCTCACCAATGTTGGCCCATTGTGTGCCCCATGCTACATTACTCAGCTGGTCCTCTGGTCCCCCATACAGCTGAGAATATTTGTTGAGCACCCCCTCAGCTAAAATGTTTTATTCCCTTTCAGTGAAAGGGGGTGGTTTCTCCTCATAACCCTCAGCCACTTTGGGTGGGAATGAGGTTGAAATGAGCAGAAGAATGGTAGAGGATCTGATCTGTGAGAGAGAATGAACACAAAATGGCTGTCAACAGCTTACTGTGATGTATTTTCTGTACCTCACTTCCTATATGTCATTTTCTGTATGATAGAATGGCTTCCAGTTCATTTTCGGAGCTTCTGGCCCGAATATGTAATATCCGGTTGCGGGGCATCAGGTCTGCATATGAGGCGTACGCTCCGCATACCGAGAGAATGCAGTTGTGCCTGAAGTTGCGAAAACGGACCGGAAACCATACCTTCATATAGGAAATTACATACAGGAAGGGGTAGACAGGAAATAAAACACTGAAAGTAGTTGACATCCATTTTGTGTTAATTCTAATTCATCCACCACAACAGATCAAATCCTCTGCCATCCAGTTGTACTGTAGTCGAGAAACCTGAAATGAGAGAGTACGAGAAAATCGTAGACATGAAATAAAAGGTAGAACAGACCATTTAATGAGATTTGGGCTGGGACAAGGGGCGGCAGGCACAATATCACACCCCAGTTTAGTTTTTTGCTTTGCATTATGGTACATGTAGTCCATATTTAGTGTTCAACACAAGAGTTATATGTTGTGTTGCAGTAAATTTGGGGAAAGCAGTACTGTGTTTCCCAGACACATAGTGCCAAATTCACCCAGAACATCATCACTCATGTTGTACGCCCATCATTTGTGGGGTAGTCTAATCAGTGAGAGACAAACACTCATAAATTCAATAGTTTGGGCCTTTCTTGGTTCAGACACCCATTCTCAAAAAGGTACGGGAGGGTCTTTCACAGCAATACATCTTATCGTCTGAGGCAAAAGAATCCACTCCACTCATTGCTGACATCGGCACGTGACCTGATGAACGTTCAATCTTTTGACTCCTGTCAACAGCTGTGGTTTACATACAATTGGTGTGGCTTGCAAAGTAGTCTCAGGATGGGATTTTATCATTGACAACAGACTGTAAACAACATATTGTCCATGAAACAACAGGGTGCTCATGTGAAAAACGTGGTAACCATTGGATCACTGACTTGCATACCCTGACCTCGGTTATGTGCAATGGCCTGCTGGTTGGCCCAGATTCAGAGCTAGCCGAAGTGCAAAACACAACAGGCTAATATGATCTAGCACAGAAATTCAGGAGAGTACATCAGGACACCCCTGTACTGGCAAGACATCTGAATCGCAACTTCAACAGACCAAAAGTGCGCTCTATGATGGCTCGAGTTTGCATGAGTTTACGATTGTTCCTACGCTGAGGTACAGTGGTTGGATGTCTGTAAGGTGTGAGGAGTTGCAAGGAGAGTGCATACCCAGCATCGCCTGAGGAGGGAAGATAGGGCAATTCATTACATGTCCATCTTAAATTTAAACAGATCATGATTTATACTTTGGTACATGCAGTGTCTGTTGAGACCGTGTATTTGGCAAGGTGAATCTTATTGTTCAATTGTTGTTAATTTAAGGTGGCATTCATACATTTCAGGGCTTATTTTTGAGCCCCTTGGGCTACCGGTGTGTCACTTTTATTATGGGGAAAAAGTGACTTACCTGTGTTGCAAGTGGCTTGTAAATAAGCCCCTTCATTTACACATACCCCTCATTTTTAGTGCTTGGTACTTACCCAGTAGCAACATTTTGCCAAATTGTCCTCCACCCATCAGCAGGGCAAGAGGTGACTTGCAGAATACGAAGATGTCATGGGTACTGTGTGGAAACACTGCATGCACATCTATGAATTTCCCACTAGCATCACAGACAGCCTGCACATTGATGGAATGTCATAAGTGTCTATATAAGTGGAGTAGTGTGGCTCACTGGTTAGAGGCGGCAGGCCTGAGAGCAGAAGTCAGCCCGGGACCAGGGTTCAATTCCCGACGCGGCAGGGTCGTGGACCTTGGTCAGCGGACTCGATAATTCTCGCTTCGGTGCTTACTATAATCAGGGGTTCCACTCGGCAACTCTGGGCATTAGCTTGCCTAATCTCCACAACGGCCCCACCAATTCCGGGGATGCCTGGCTCCACTTTGGGGACTCCCAGCAAGGGACCATCCCACAGGGAAAGCCAGGACGGGTTCCCCAGAGTTATACAGCGCCGGGACGCCCCGTTGCTGGGGCAGCTGTGCGCTTTACAAGTATACTACATTTACATTTACATTTATTGCAGAATATGTGTGCAATGCGGCGGGGTGGCTGAAGGACCACAAGTGTACAATCAATTGCACCGAGCACACTTGGGAAGTGAGAGATGAGATAGAAATTCCTAGCTGCCCTTTGTCTGCTGTCCAGTCTATAGGGCAATCGTATGTGGACAGGGGCACTTGAATTGATGCAAGCACCGTGACTGGCTTGCCTAATAGATGCCCACAGGTCACTGTAGACCCTTTGGAACAATCCAGTCACAAAGAAATGAAGAGCAAAAAGTATCTTGAGTTATGCTGGAATGGCATGGGAGCAGCATGTCACACATTCATTTTCCTGCTGCCACTCACATACCATCTCCAAGATGACTTCTGCAGGGAAACGGCATCTGGCCCTGACATCTTGGCTGGACATCCCACATAGGTTGCTCCTTTGTCTGAAGATCCTCTCTACGATCCTCCTCAGGTTTTCTTGCAACATAGCATGGGCAGGGCAACAAACACATTCAGCAACATGTTGAAAGATTTGTGTGTGTTTGCTCTGCTTTCGTATGGGCTGCAGCCCTGGGTTTGGCTGTTGGGCTTCATTGTGTCAGCTGGAGCATGGTGGGGGATGGCAGGCGCTTGGACTGGTGTTTACACACTGCTTGTCCTATCAGCGTGTTGCCCCAAAGCAATGTGGCCCATGAAGTAAGCATCCGAGGGTGCGCCTCTGCCAGAGTCTCGAGCAAAAATCACTGTCGCGTTGGCCATCCCTGGACACGTGTTTCGAGGTTGTTACCTCTCGTCAGCAGGGAATAGGCATATATGTAGGAGTGCTGCGTAGGCTGCCAAAAAATATTCTCAGGTCCGGTACTACTCGTGGCACGCAGGTGCGTAACCCGGGCTCGTGAGCCCCACCGGCTCAAGGGAGCTTGAATATAAAAGTAAGTCCAATAGGTCGCACACTGCTTGTCCTATCAGCGTGTTGCCCCAAATCATTGTGGTCCATGAAGTAAGCATCAGCGGGTGCGCCTCTGCCAGAGTCTTGAGCAAAAATCACTGTCGCGTTGGCCATCCCTGGACACGTGTTTCGAGGTTGTTACCTCTCGTCAGCAGGGAATAGGCATATATATAGGGGTGCTGCGTAGGCTGCCAAAAAATATTCTCAGGTCCGGTACCACTCGTGGCACGCAGGTGTGTAACCCGGGCTCGTCAGCCCCACCAGATAAAGGGAGCTTGAATATAAAAGTAAGTCCAATAGGTCGCACACTGCTTGTCCTATCAGCGTGTTGCCCCAAAGCATTGTGGTCCATGAAGTAAGCATCAGCGGGTGCGCCTCTGCCAGAGTCTTGAGCAAAAATCACTGTTGCGTTGGCCATCCCTGGACACGTGTTTCGAGGTTGTTACCTCTCATCAGTAGGGAATAGGCATATATGTAGGGGTGCTGCGTAGGCTGCCAAAAAATATTCTCAGTTCCGGTACCTCTCGTGACACGCAGGTGCGTAACACGGGCTCGTCAGCCCTACCAGCTCAAGGGAGCTTGAATATAAAAGTAAGTCCAATAGGTTGCACACTGCTTGTCCTATCAGCGTGTTGCCCCAAAGCAATGTGGCCCATGAAGTAAGCATCAGAGGGTGCGCCTCTGCCAGAGTCTTGAGCAAAAATCACTGTCGCGTTGGCCATCCCTGGACACGTGTTTCGAGGTTGTTACCTCTCGTCAGCAGGGAATAGGCATATATGTAGGGGTGCTGCGTAGGCTGCCAAAAAATATTCTCAGGTCCGGTACTACTCGTGGCACGCAGGTGCGTAACCCGGGCTCATCAGCCCCACCAGCTCAAGGGAGCTTGAATATAAAAGTAAGTCCAATAGGTCGCACACTGCTTGTCCTATCAGCGTGTTGCCCCAAATCATTGTGGTCCATGAAGTAAGCATCAGCGGGTGCGCCTCTGCCAGAGTCTTGAGCAAAAACCACTGTTGCGTTGGCCATCCATGGACACGTGTTTCGAGGTTGTTACCTCTCGTCAGCAGGGAATAGGCATATATGTAGGGGTGCTGCGTAGGCTGCCAAAAAATATTCTCAGGTCCGGTACCACTCGTGGCACGCAGGTGCGTAACCCGGGCTCGTCAGCCCCACCAGCTAAAGGGAGCTTGAATATAAAAGTAAGTCCAATAGGTCGCACACTGCTTGTCCTATCAGCGTGTTGCCCCAAAGCATTGTGGTCCATGAAGTAAGCATCAGCGGGTGCGCCTCTGCCAGAGTCTTGAGCAAAAATCACTGTCGCGTTGGCCATCCCTGGACACGTGTTTCGAGGTTGTTACCTCTCGTCAGCAGGGAATAGGCATATATGTAGGGGTGCTGCGCAGGCTGCCAAAAAATATTCTCAGGTCCGGTACCACTCGTGGCACGCAGGTGCGTAACCCGGGCTCGTCAGCCCCACCAGCTCAAGGGAGCTTAAATATAAAAGTAAGTCCAATAGGTCGCACACTGCTTGTCCTATCAGTGTGTTGCCCCAAAGCATTGTGGTCCATAAAGTAAGCATCAGCGGGTGCGCCTCTGCCAGAGTCCTGAGCAAAAATCACTGTCGCGTTGGCCATCCCTGGACACGTGTTTCGAGGTTGTTACCTCTCGTCACTCGGGAATAGGCATATATGCAGGGGTGCTGCGTAGGCTGCCAAAAAATATTCTCAGGTCCGGTACCACTCGTGGCACGCAGGTGCATAACCTGGGCTCGTCAGCCCCACCAGCTCAAGGGAGCTTGAATATAAAAGTAAGTCCAATAGGTCGCACACTGCTTGTCCTATCAGCGTGTTGCCCCAAAGCATTGTGGTCCATGAAGTAAGTATCAGCGGATGCGCCTCTGCCAGAGTCTGGAGCAAAAATCACTCTAGCGTTGGCCATCCCTGGACACGTGTTTCGAGGTTGTTACCTCTCGTCAGCAGGGAATAGGCATGTATATGTAGGGGTGCTACGTAGGCTGCCAAAAAATATTCTCAGGTCCGGTACCACTCGTGGCACGCAGGTGCGTAACCCGGGCTCGTCAGCCCCACCAGCTCAAGGGAGCTTGTATATAAAAGTAAGTCCAATAGGTTGCAAACTGCTTGTCCTATCAGCGTGTTGCCCCAAAGCAATGTGGCCCATGAAGTAAGCATCAGAGGGTGCGCCTCTGCCAGAGTCTTGAGCAAAAATCACTGTCGCGTTGGCCATCCCTGGACACGTGTTTCGAGGTTGTTACCTCTCGTCAGCAGGGAATAGGCATATATGTAGGGGTGCTGCGTAGGCTGCCAAAAAATATTCTCAGGTCCGGTACTACTCGTGGCACGCAGGTGCGTAACCCGGGCTCATCAGCCCCACCAGCTCAAGGGAGCTTGAATATAAAAGTAAGTCCAATAGGTCGCACACTGCTTGTCCTATCAGCGTGTTGCCCCAAATCATTGTGGTCCATGAAGTAAGCATCAGCGGGTGCGCCTCTGCCAGAGTCTTGAGCAAAAACCACTGTTGCGTTGGCCATCCATGGACACGTGTTTCGAGGTTGTTACCTCTCGTCAGCAGGGAATAGGCATATATGTAGGGGTGCTGCGTAGGCTGCCAAAAAATATTCTCAGGTCCGGTACCACTCGTGGCACGCAGGTGCGTAACCCGGGCTCGTCAGCCCCACCAGCTAAAGGGAGCTTGAATATAAAAGTAAGTCCAATAGGTCGCACACTGCTTGTCCTATCAGCGTGTTGCCCCAAAGCATTGTGGTCCATGAAGTAAGCATCAGCGGGTGCGCCTCTGCCAGAGTCTTGAGCAAAAATCACTGTCGCGTTGGCCATCCCTGGACACGTGTTTCGAGGTTGTTACCTCTCGTCAGCAGGGAATAGGCATATATGTAGGGGTGCTGCGCAGGCTGCCAAAAAATATTCTCAGGTCCGGTACCACTCGTGGCACGCAGGTGCGTAACCCGGGCTCGTCAGCCCCACCAGCTCAAGGGAGCTTAAATATAAAAGTAAGTCCAATAGGTCGCACACTGCTTGTCCTATCAGTGTGTTGCCCCAAAGCATTGTGGTCCATAAAGTAAGCATCAGCGGGTGCGCCTCTGCCAGAGTCCTGAGCAAAAATCACTGTCGCGTTGGCCATCCCTGGACACGTGTTTCGAGGTTGTTACCTCTCGTCACTCGGGAATAGGCATATATGCAGGGGTGCTGCGTAGGCTGCCAAAAAATATTCTCAGGTCCGGTACCACTCGTGGCACGCAGGTGCATAACCCGGGCTCGTCAGCCCCACCAGCTCAAGGGAGCTTGAATATAAAAGTAAGTCCAATAGGTCGCACACTGCTTGTCCTATCAGCGTGTTGCCCCAAAGCATTGTGGTCCATGAAGTAAGTATCAGCGGATGCGCCTCTGCCAGAGTCTGGAGCAAAAATCACTCTAGCGTTGGCCATCCCTGGACACGTGTTTCGAGGTTGTTACCTCTCGTCAGCAGGGAATAGGCATGTATATGTAGGGGTGCTACGTAGGCTGCCAAAAAATATTCTCAGGTCCGGTACCACTCGTGGCACGCAGGTGCGTAACCCGGGCTCGTCAGCCCCACCAGCTCAAGGGAGCTTGTATATAAAAGTAAGTCCAATAGGTTGCAAACTGCTTGTCCTATCAGCGTGTTGCCCCAAAGCATTGTGGTTCATGAAGTAAGCATCAGAGGGTGCGCCTCTGCCAGATTCTTGAGCAAAAATCACTGTCGCGTTGGCCATCCCTGGACACGTGTCTCGAGGTTGTTACCTCTCGTCAGCAGGGAATAGGCATATATGTAGGGGTGCTGCGTAGGTTGCCAAAAAATATTCTCAGGTCCGGTAACACTCGTGGCACGCAGGTGCGTAACCCGGGATCGTCAGCCCCACCAGCTCAAGGGAGCTTGAATATAAAAGTAAGTCCAATAGGTCGCACACTGCTTGTCCTATCAGCGTGTTGTCCCAAAGCATTGTGGTCCATGAAGTAAGCATCAGCGAGTGCGCCTCTGCCAGAGTCTTGAGCAAAAATCACTGTCGCGTTGGCCATCCCTGGACACGTGTTTCGAGGTTGTTACCTCTCGTCAGCTGGGAATAGGCATATATGTAGGGGTGCTGCGTAGGCTGCCAAAAAATATTCTCAGGTCCGGTACCACTCGTGGCACGCAGGTGCGTAACCCGGGCTCGTCAGCCCCACCAGCTCAAGGGAGCTTGAATATAAAAGTAAGTCCAATAGGTCGCACACGGCTTGTCCTATCAGCGTGTTGCCCCAAAGCATTGTGGTCCATGAAGTAAGCATCAGCGGGTGCGCCTCTGCCAGAGTCCTGAGCAAAAATCACTGTCGCGTTGGCCATCCCTGGACACGTGTTTCGAGGTTGTTACCACTTGTCAGCCGGGAATAGGCATATATGTAGGGGTGCTGCGTAGGCTGCCAAAAAATATTCTCAGGTCCGGTACCACTCGTGGCACGCAGGTGCATAACCCGGGCTCGTCAGCCCCACCAGCTCAAGGGAGCTTGAATATAAAAGTAAGTCCAATAGGTCGCACACTGCTTGTCCTATCAGCGTGTTGCCCGAAAGCATTGTGGTACATGGAGTAAGCATCAACGGGTGCGCCTCTGCCAGAGTCTTGAGCAAAAATCACTCTCGCGTTGGCCATCCCTGGACACGTGTTTCGAGGTTGTTACCTCTCGTCAGCAGGGAATAGGCATATATGTAGGGGTGCTACGTAGGCTGCCAAAAAATATTCTCAGGTCCGGTACCACTCGTGGCACGCAGGTGCGTAACCCGGGCTCGTCAGCCCCACCAGCTCAAGGGAGCTTGAATATAAAAGTAAGTCCAATAGGTCGCACACTGCTTGTCCTATCAGCGTGTTGCCCCAAAGCATCGTGGTCCATGAAGTAAGCATCAGCGGGTGCGCCTCTGCCAGAGTCATGAGCAAAAATCACTGTCGCGTTGGCCATTCCTGGACACGTGTTTCGAGGTTGTTACCTCTCGTCAGCAGGGAATAGGCATATATGTAGGGGTGCTGCGTAGGCTGCCAAAAAATATTCTCAGGTCTGGTACCACTCGTGGCACGCAGGTGTGTAACCCGGGCTCGTCAGCCCCACCAGCACAAGGGAGCTTGTATATAAAAGTCAGTCCAATTGGTCGCACACTGCTTGTCCTATCAGCGTGTTGCCCCAAAGCATTGTGGTCCATGAAGTAAGCATCAGCGGGTGCGCCTCTGGTGTTTAGCATTGAGAAAAATGATCAACCAGCCAGGATGCAGGTATTCTGGCCCAGAAGCGGAGATTCCTGCCCGGGAGCTGACATTTTGCACCAAGTGCGGTACGTCAGCTTCTGGTGCAGAAATTCTATTCCGGGTGCGGAAATTCCGTTCCGAGTGTGGACGTAAAGTTAGGAGTCATAATTGATTTCTGTGAATACCGAAAATCGTAAGTGCCTTCTGTGAATACCAGATGTAGTACATTTAGTATTTTGGCTCAGATTATTTCTGTGAATCGGCCGCTCTGTTCTTTGCGTCCCACAAATGTTTGCATGTATCAAGCTATGATGTCATTTATCTGCAACAAAACCATTCCACCTCTTGGAGAGGTAACTGATTTCTTTTGGCGAAAAGAGTACCAAGCCAGAGGTGCTCCTCATATACACATGCTATTATGGCTATTATGGCTAAAGGACGTACCAAAATTTGGAACAGATAGTGATGAAGCTGATTTGTCTTTCATCAAACAGTACGTTACATATGCCATTCCAATAGAAGGAGGAGATTGATACAACAAGGTCAATAGTTTCAAAGTCATAAATGTGGAAAATACTTCAGATGGAAATACAAATCTAAAAGAACATTTTACACAAAATGTCGTTTTAGATTCCCACAACCCTTAATTTCTAAAGGAAGAAGAAAATTGTTTTTGTCAGCAGTAAGACATACAATAACTCAGAAATCTCCCAAGAAACACAACTTAAGAAGAAGAGAAGCTTTAAAGTATATTAATTACTATAATCCAGTCATTTAAAAATGTGGTATTTAAACATGGATATTCAGTTTGCTGCAGACAACTCTGAATTTTGAATTAGAATTTTAATCGTTATTGTTTAGTTAATTAAAACCATAACAAGTTTTCTATTCATTTCACAAATCAGTGTTTAAAAATAAGGTTGCATAAAAGAGAAATATTAAAAATTAAGTTACTGCAGAAATAAAATCCAAACAGAAAAATATAAAACTTTAGATCTAAGAATACAGAAACCTAAAACATAACACATTTTAAAATATTAAATTACTTTCAGGTGTTTTTCAAAAGCGAGCAAGAACTTTATCATTTTGCAATTTATTTGTGGGTCCATTGAGTCCAGACAGCAAATAACTGCTGATCTACATGTACGCAGTCTCTTAACCAGAAAGCAGTTCTTTAAAAAGTGCCTGCGCTCTTGATTCAACTTCTTGCAATGACATGTAATATGAATTAGGTCTACCTTGAAATGACCGCAGAGCCGACAGGCAACGGATGGTAATAGTTTCCAGGCAGGCTCGTCTGCCAACGTTGGATATTTGCCATATTTTAGGGCCATCAACCTTTTTTTTATGAAGACTGAATAAATAGAAGCCAAATAAGACGACGGAGTAAGTGATTTATAACTGTTAATCACGGCCCAAGCGAGGGAGCAATGGGAAAACAACTCAATTGTTGTTGCTTGGTATGTCACATCATATATTACAAAATCTGAGAAGTCAGAGATGAAAGAAATGTGTGAAGAAATTTCCACAGAAAAGAGTCTCAGCAAGACATTATACAGATTTAACTTGACGATGCTTTCCCATTGGTAGATAGTCTTATGAATATTCGGATTGCTTGAGCTCAGACAGTTTGTATTTGAAGTCAAGAGTAATCATTTGGGTAAGTCTAGCCCCAATAATAATACTAACAAAAGGGGGGTCAGAGGGAAAGTGTAACGACCAGAATGCTACGTCCCTCAAGACTATTGGAAACCAACTGATAGGTAGCATTAAGTCAGAACCTCAAAATGAGGGATAAATGAATGTGTGGGGGCTGCTAGCGAAATCGTTACTGGGGCACCTTTAAATTATTAATAGTGTTCCCATCAGAGTTCCATCCTGTACCGCCCTACATCATTTGGGAATGTCACTGGTAGTACACAAGGGATGACCCAATGTACGATTTGGCACAGCGTTGCCCTGTAGGAATTCAATTACCCAATGTGGTTGTTTACTAGGTAGGTATCAGGAGGTAACTGGTAAGCAGTGCTAAATAGTGTAGAAAAACAAAGATTTTTCAAAAAAGTGGTGTAGTTTAAAAAGGGGTAAAGGAAGGAAAATGTGTTTAATAGAAACCTTCCGCTCCCACTATTTAAAAACAGTGCAGAAGGTAGTATCAACAAATAACTACCTTGACAGTTTTAATGGTCATGGTCGACATGTTTCTGCAGCTTTACCTTGGGCCCATAGGTCACCTACTGCTTCATCAGGACCTGCAATGCTACTGCTTAATTATGTGCATAAACAAAAAAAAGTGGAAAGTGAAAAATAAATATCACCTTACATTCTCTTTGTTAGAGGACCGGTGGATTTCGCAATACAGCACACACATCAACATGAAACATGAAAAGAAAAAGCTCATTAGCTAGTGCCTCACACGCAGCTAAGGTCATACAATGTACCTCACTGTGGCTCTTAATTCATTAGTTATATTTATCACTAATCTTGTTCCCTTGAAGAGTCACAAGAGAGCATAAGTACCCATCATACAAAAACACTCACCCACTGTTAAGGAGAATGTTGCCCCACCTCACCTGGCATTAGCACAGGTACAACGGAGCCCCGCTCTGTGTGAACAAACAAAAACAAACAGACACAAAGACTGGATTAAAGGAAGTACAACTAGGCTGAGACAAGCCACTAGGTACTTAGTTGGTGTCTTACGCAATATATTTACTAACCAAAGCCACATAGATTGGCTACTGATGTATTGCTAAGTCAATTTCTTATATCGTGGTCTATTGCTGATACAAGTCGCGTAGCATGCGCTAATTCACTGTTAGAGCCGCTATGCGGTTGTTCGAGACAAACACCAATAAGCTAACAGAGTGCTTATAACTTCTAACAGTCACATACCAGCGCGTGTCGATTTAGTGAAACGATCAATGTAAGACCGTTCTTTGGAAGCGCTAGCGGAAGGTTTCTATTAAACACATTTTCCTTCCTTTACCCCTTTTTAAACTACACCACTTTTTTGAAAAATCTTTGTTTTTCTACACTATTTAGCACTGCTTACCAGTTACCTCCTGATACCTACCTAGTAAACAACCACATTGGGTAATTGAATTCCTACAGGGCAACGCTGTGCCAAATCGTACATTGGGTCATCCCTTGTGTACTACCAGTGACATTCCCAAATGATGTAGGGCGGTACAGGATGGAACTCTGATGGGAACACTATTAATAATTTAAAGGTGCCCCAGTAACGATTTCGCTAGCAGCCCACACACATTCATTTATCCCTCATTTTGAGGTTCTGACTTAATGCTACCTATCAGTTGGTTTCCATAAGTCTAGCCCTAGCCTCCACACATAATAGAGTATTGAAATATTTTCCGGAAATCCAATTCTTAGCACAGTATGAGCCAGAAAGCACTGATATTGACAAAGCTAATATGTTGGATATGTACTATTCCAAAAGGAGTCAGCATCTTGAAAAGGTATGTCTGTATGAAGTACTTCAACATTACAGGTTTAAAAAGAATGTGAGAGAAAATATAAAAGAAGAAAAGTATACAGTAATTGGATGTGATGAATGTTTAGTGAAACATGTCAAAGGAAATCTTATTAAACACAGAAAACTCAGTTGCGAGACTCAAGATAAGAGAGAATTTTTCTATTTAGCACTTCTGCAACTGTCCAAGCCTTGACATAGTGAAACATAATTACTTGGAGATTTTGACTGCTATGAAGAGTCTTTCAATGCAACAACAGATGCTATTCAGTGTATTGTATTTTCGACCTACTTAAAAATGATAAATGATGGGATTGACCACGAAGGAATTATTGCTGCTAAAATAGCTAGAGAAAGTTCACAAAGCAGTCAAAGTTTTGGTCCACTGACTCAAGATTCACTTGGACAAACAAATATTCAAAATGAAGCAGCAATAGCCAAGAATGTGGTAGAAACTGCAATGCAGCAGGCACAAAAGGATATTATTGAGTTTGAAACAACTGAATATTGAATAAAAAGAAATACATATCTGCTAGTGAAACCGCAAGTAGAACATGGCTCTCTCCATGAAAAAAGAATGTCAATGTTCATAAATTCAACCTATTCTATTATGTTAATGGGGTTGCTTATATAGCGCACGGCTACTCCGAGGAGTGTCCCGGCGCTTTCTAACCCGCAACTGAAAAAGGGGAAACAGAGCATAACATCTTACTGATTATAAAGCCAAGTCCTCAAAGCTTTTCTGAATGCAAAAAGATTGGAGGTGCGACGGAGATCAACAGGAAGAGAGTTCCAAAGTTTAGGGGCAAGATGTTTAAAGGAACGTCCTCCTATCCTGGCCCTCCTGATGGGGGGAACCGTTGCCAGGCCAAGACTTTCCGATCGGAGAGATCTGGTGGGTTTGTAAAAAACAAGCCGTTTTTGAATATACGAAGCCCCGACCGAATGGAGTGCCTTGTGAGTCAATGTAAGAGCCTTGAAAGTAATCCGCTTCTTGACAGGAAGCCAATGAAGGGAAAAAAGCAGCTTTGATGCCCTGGCTTGCCGAGGTAGGCCAAAAATAGCCCTGGCCGCGGAGTTTTGAACTACCTGAAGTTTATGCAGGAAATAATCAGGTAAACCTAGGTATAGAACATTCGAGTAATCAATCCTCGAGCAAATCAGAGCCTGTACTGTCAGCTTCCTATGAACTAGAGGAAGCAGAGGAAGGAATTTTCGCAGCATTTTTAGCAGACCGAAGCAGGTGCTGGTGAGACCAATGATCTGTGCTTTCAGCGAAAGGATGTTGTCGATTTTAATCCCCAAGTTTTTCGCGACCACAGAGGAGGAAGAGGGTGGAGACATGCTCACCGGCCACCATTCCTGCCAAGGCGGATCTGCCTGACAGCCGAAGAAGAGCACCTCAGATTTATCAGGGTTGCACTTGAGGCTGCTTCGCTGAAACCAGTCGAAGACAGCCCCAAGGCAACCACGGATGCTCTCCCCGTCAAACTCCATGCCCTTCTTGCAGGTGAAGAGAAGCTGGGTGTCGTCAGCGTATGATATGATCTGGGCACCCATGGATTCCGCAAGTACCGCCAATGGAGTCATGAAGATGTTAAAAAGGGTCGGGCTCAGCACCGACCCTTGAGGAACTCCGACATCCATAGGCGGCACTTCTGCGGAATAAGGAGGGGCCCAGACCACTTGTCGACGACCGGCTAGGTAAGATCTCAACCATCTAAGCACCGTCCCACGAAGACCAATCTCATGAAGTCTTCTCAAGAGGGCCTCGTGTGGGACGGTGTCGAAGGCCGCCGACAGATCCAACATCACCATCACTATTAGACATTAGTAGTACAACTAGAACAGGAAAGGTTTCTTAATTGATGTTCTGACAAGATATCTACACAGGACTACAGAATCACATTTATCTTGTGTCGTAACAGCACCAACTGGATTAGCAGTATACAACATTAAAGGTATTACTTCACATTGATTACTTATGCTGCCTGGCAAACATGATAATAAACTGGAATATCAAAAGCTATCTGGAGAAGCTTGTTTTGAAGTCTCAAGAGTACTGAAGAAATTGAAACTTGGAATCATTGATGAGGTGAGCATGGTCTCAAAATGAATGCTTGCCTTTGTACACTTGAAAATGCAACAGATTTTAAAAACAGAGTACAATGTGCTGATTGAAGAAAGCATTCAATTGTATTTGGAGACCTACTACAACTTACTCCTGTTAAAGGACAACTAGTTTTTAAAACACTACTCCACAATGAAACAAGGAATTATTTAGGAAGTATCAGAAATGTAAATATTTGGTTAAACCTTGAATATAAAGAACTTGTTAACAATATGCGACACACAGGTAATGAAGATTATGGAAATATTCCTGAAGATATAAGAATTGGCATGTTGACAAAAAACTGTAAACACACTTTAGAAAGTTGTCTAATAAGGAATTTGTTTACATCTGATGGAACAGCAGCAGATGTAATGTACAATTTGCTTGTAGACAATAATTCCATAGTTTGTCCAATGCCTACACTGCAAGGGTGTTCTACCTTTGATGAACAACTACTGAAACTGGAAAAACAAATTCTGGAAATTAATGCTATTAACAAAATGGAATACCAGAGAGTAACAATTCTACTTACTGCAAAACTACAGGCTAAATTGGATTCCTTTGTAAAAGTCTGTATCTAAAACTGCAGTGTTTGAAACGTGTTTACATGTATGTAAAAACTGTACAGTAATATTGCGTTGTAATTTGAATGTAGAGGAAGGGTTAGTTAATGGAGCATTGGGAAAAGTTGTTTATTTTGTGAATTTTAAAAATAGAGATGGAATAGAACCTTTTATTGTAAAACTAGACCAGATTAATGAAGTAAGACAGATTGGGCATTGTTCTGTACATTTCTTCTTGTATAGGACTGGTATGTTCGAAGACAGCAGTTTCCTCTGTCTCTAGCATATGCAGTAACTATTTACAAATATCATGATTTAAGTATAGACAGATTTTGTACATCAATCAATTAATCACTGCATTTCTAAAGCGCGCTACATACCCGTGAGGGTCTCAAGGCGCTGGGGGCGCAGCTACTGATTAAAGAGCCAGGTCTTGAGAAGTCTTCTGAATACCAGCAGGTCCTGGGTCTGTCGAAGGCTGGTAGGGAGGGCGTTCCAGGTCTTTGCGGCAAGGTAGGAGAAGGATCTGCCACCGGCGGTGGGTTTCTGGATACGAGGAACTGAGGCTGGCAGAGCGGACGCTGCGGGTGGGGGTGTGGAAGCTGAGTCGGTCGTTGAGGTATGCAGGTGCGGTGTTGTGTAGCGCTTTGTGTGCGTGGATGAGGAGTTTGAAGGTGATCCTCTTGTTGACCGGGAGCCAGTGTAGACTTCTCAGATGGGGTGTGATGTGGCTGCGTCGGGGGACGTCGAGAATCTGTCGTGCCGAGGCGCTCTGTATTCGTTGTAGTCGTCACGGGAGCTTGGATGTTGATAGTAGAGGGCGTTCCCGTAGTCGACTCTGCTGGTGACTAGGGCCTGGGTGACGGTTTTTCTTGTGTTGGGGGATCCATTTGAAGATCCTGCGGGGCATTCGGAGGGTGTTGAAGCAGGATGCGGAGATGGCGTTGACTTGCTTGGTCATGGAGAGGGCGGAGTCGGGGACGACCCCCAGGTTGCGTGTGTGGTCGGTGGGTTCCGGGGCGGTGCCTAGCGATGTGGGCCACCAGGAGTCGTCCCAGGTGGATGGGGTGGGTCCGAGGATGAGGACCTCCGTCTTGTCTGAATTGAGCTTCAGCCTGCTGTCCTTCATCCAGTCGGCGACAGCCTTCATTCCTCTGTGGAGATTGGCTTTGGCAGTGTGGGGGTCTTCGGTGAGGGAGATGATCAGCTGGGTGTCGTGGACGTAGGAGATGATGTTGAGGCTACGTTGTCGTGCGACGTGGGCGAGAGGTGCCATGTAGATATTGAACAGCGTTGGGCTGAGGGAGGATCCCTGAGGGATGCCGCAGATGATCTCGGTGGTTTTTGAGCGGAAGGGGGGGCGGCGGACGCTCTGGGTTCTGCCGAAGAGGAAGGATGTGGTCCGGGCTAGGGCCTTCTATTGGATTCCGGTGTCGTGGAGGCATGCTGATAGGGTGTGGTGGCAGATCGTGTCGAAGGCAGCTGACGGGTCCAGGAGGATGACGGCGGCTGTTTCTCCTTTGTCCATCAGGATCCTGATGTCGTCGGTGGCAGCGATGAGGGTGGTCTCGGTGCTGTAGTTGCTGCGAAAACCAGATTGGGAAGGGTCCAGGATGTTGTTTTCTTTGAGGTAGTGTGTTAGCCGTTTGTTGACAATCTTCTCTGTCACTTTTGTCAGGAACGGGAGCAGGGAGATGGGCCGGAAGTGCTTGAGGTCCTTGGGGTCTGCCTTGGGTTTCTTCAGTAGGACGTTGATCTCTGCGTGTTTCCAAATTTCTGGGAAGGTTGCTGTTTCGAAGGAGATGTTGATTGCTTTTCCGGAGGTGGGGTGCGATGGTTGTGCTGGCTTTGTTGAAGACGTGGTGGGGCAGGGGTCGGATGGGTACCCAGAGTGAATGGAGTTCATGGTCTTGATGGTGTCTTCGTTGCTGATGGTGGACCAGACGGTCGGGCGGCTGGTGCGGGTGGAGGTCGCGGGGGTGGTGGTCTTGGTGGTGGGTGCGGGGGTATCGGAGTTGAAGCTGTTGTGGATGTCGGTGATCTTGCGGTGAAAGAAGTTGGTCAGGGAGTCGCACAGGTCCTGTGATGGTGGAATGTCGTTGGCTTTGGAGCTGGGGTTGGAGAGTTCTTTCACGATGCTGAAGACCTCTTTGGTGTTGTATGCGTTGTTGTCTAGGCGGTCCTTGAAGGCGTTCCTCTTGGTGGTCCAGATGAGTTGGTGGTGTCTCTGGTTGGCATTCTTGTGGGCTGTGTGGCTGTCTGGTGTTCGGTCGTGGAGCCATTTCTTCTCCAGCTTCCTGCAGGTGTGCTTGGATGTCCGGAGGTCTTCGGTGAACCAGGTGGCTTTCTTGTTGGTGTGGTTTGTTGTGGAGGTCTTGAGAGGGGCGAGTGTGTTGGCGCAGTTGTTGATCCACTGTTTGAGGTTGGTCACAGCGGTGTCGGGGTCGAAGGGGTCGGCAGGTGGTCTCAGGGCGAGGGTGGTTGTCAGTTGGTCCTCGGTGAGCTTTTGGGTGCAGCGGTGTGTGGTGGGTTTCTTGAAGGTGAAGTCGACGCATCTGTGGTCGGTCCAGTGGGGTTTAGTGGTGTGGTTGAAGGAGACGTGGGGGCTTGCGGAGAAGATGGGGCCTGGTGTGTGTCCGGCAGCGTGGGTCGTTACGATCTGTTTGAGTCCGAGGTTGGCGAGGTTGTCGATGAGAGCTGTGGAGTTGGCTTCGTTGTTGTTCTCGAGGTGGAAGTTGAGGTCCCCGAGGAGGATGTAGTCCGTGGAGGCGAGGGCGTGCGTGCTGATGAGGTCAGCGATGGTGTCGTTGAACTGTGGTCGTGGTCCGGGTGGTCTGTAGACGAGTGTTCCTCTGAGGGTCGTGTGGGGGTCGGTGTGTATCTGGATGTGCATGTGTTCGGCAGTGGTAGTACTGGAAGTACTGTGTTCAAAGACGGAATGGCATATGTTGCATTGTTTCCAGTATGAAAATTGTCTGGTTTGCATTTGATAGCATTTGATGAGAAAAGGTTAGTGTTGATGCAAATTGTGTAAGAAAGTACAATTGTTTAAGAAGACTTTATGCTTCCCATTTAGGTGACTACTCAATGTATGAGAAACGTATACTCTGTCCAAAACAGAAATATATCAACCATTTAACTGAAGTTCAACATGAGAAAAACATTAAAGAGAATGTTGAAGACATAAAGAAAAAAAAGTGGAAACTGATGGTGACATTGTAGGATGCCTGTTAGAAAACAGTTCAGGTATCAACGGTCATGCTAATGTAGTTCCAAATGTAATCTTTCATTTACCATGTCTTTTTCATGAAATCATGGAAAACTGTGAAAAAAATATTTTGTTCTTCACTACATCATTTATTTCAACAGTTGCTTACTGATGGAAGTAAGATACATACTTAAACCCAGATCTTTTGACTGGGTGTGAGTGTTTGATTGGTTCAGATGCTCCGTCCATCACCACCCCCTTTTGTACTGACACAAATAAAAAGGCATGACATTAGTTGGCCTTTTATTTTGCAATAGACCTCCTACTGCAAAAGGTATTTGCGTATTATAGAGATGTGAGTTTTAAAACATGTTGCCAAGTGTATTGACTTCTATTCTAGGTCATATAACTCTCCACAAAGGTACTCTAGAAGTAGTTCTTAGAAAGTGATATGTGTGCTTAAAACTGGAAGTGCATTCTGTTATATTTGAATGTTTGACTGTTTGCATGTCTCAGGTATGTGTGTATTTGAACCTGTATTCTAACATGTGTGCTGTAGCTGGTGGTCCTAATTTAACAACTAAATGACCTATTATATCTCTGTAATATTATTGGTATAGCTACTTCACCTATCAGTCTCAGAAGCACATATCTCTTTGCTAGGTATGCCTCATGGAACCACCTAAACACACAGCTTAAGACCTGACTACCCTGTATAGTAACCAGAAAGTGATCCATGGAGCTTCTTCTACATATATTAACATAGTAGATGTAGTGAAACAGAGGTAGTGTACTATCTTTACATTACTTTACATGTCATTTTACCCCTAAAAGACATTGACACACTCAATGGCATTTGTACAATGCAGGCACTAATAAAAGTGGCATAACACTAGAGAAATATTGACAGAGGTACTCCACCTTTTACTTTCAGTACCACACGTCTTCTCTAAGAGGGTGTCATGGAAGCACTTGAACAAACAGCTCCATACCCTACTGCTGTGTATGATAACCAGAAAAACAATCGTGCTGCTTCTTCAACACACATTTACAGAGCATATGGTCTCCAACAAAGTTAGTCTAGTGCCACAAGCTACTTTACATGTGGCATGTCACCTCTAAAAGGCACTGACACACTCATTAAGGTCTCTAGAAAGAAATTAATATGAATAAGAGTGGCATGACAGGAGTTGGCCTTTCATTTTGGGTTAGGCCTCGCACTGAGAGCTCTGTCTTTCTATTCATAATGCTTAAGATATGTCAGGTATAAAATACTCTCAGAAGTGTATTCAAGAATATCCTAGAACATATAACTCTCTTCAAAGGTATAGTAGAAGTTGGCTGTAAATAGTAATGTGTTTGCCTAAAACAGAAAATGTATTCTATCAAGTTTGGATGCCTTATCTGTTTCATGACCGAACCATTTCAGTACTTGAATATGTAGTCTGACATGTGAGGTGCAGCTCATGATTCTACTTTTGAAAACTATATACTTTATCATACCCCTAAGCAAATATTGATAAAGTCACTTCACCTTTTAGTTCCAGAACCACTCATCTCTTTTGTGAGCAGATCTTGTGAATGTACTTGACTTCACAGCTTCATACCCCACTGTCTTGTATAATAAGTAGAACGTGATTCATGCAGCTTCTTGTACACATATTTACATAGCATAGGGTCTGAAACAAAGGTATTCTAGTGAATATACACTGTGTGTTGTCACATTTCTGAAAGGCACAGCAACACTCATTGAGGTCTCTGGAAAGATGCTGGTATTAGTAACAGTGAGATGATAGGAGTTGGCTTTAAAATTTGGGTTAGTCATGGCACTGTGATGTCTGTGTCTTTAATCAGACTGTTAGACAAATTTGAGGTTGAAAACATATTCCAAGTGTATTAACCACTATCCTAGCATATACAACTCTCTGCAAAGGTACATTGTAAGTATACCATAGATAGTGATGTGTGTGCTGGAAATGGAAAACGTACTCTGGCATGTTTAAATGTGTGACCTTTTTAATGTTTAGACATATGTGTACTTGTACATGAAGTGTATACATTTGGTGAAGCTGATTATCCAAATTTGAAAAACAAACAGTCTATCGTAACCCTTGGCAAATATTGACAGAGCTACTTTACCTTTCAGTCTCAGAACCACATATCTCTTTTCTAAGTTGTCTACATGGAAGTACTTGTACACACCGTTTCATAGCCTGCTGCACTGTGTGATATAGAAAGTGACCCCTCCAGTTTCTGGGATGCACATTTACGGAGCATATTGTCTCAAACAAAGGTAGTGTACTACCAACTTGTTTGTTTACATGTGTCATGTCACTCACTTCTAAAATGCACTGACACCGTTATTTGGGTCTCTAGAAAGATCCAGACACAAATGCAAGTGCAATCAGACGAGTCGGTCTTTAATTTTTGGTTAGGACTGGCACTGTCATCTATGTCTCCATAATCGAACTGCTAGAGAAATGTTAGGTTGGAAACATATCCCAAGTGTATTAATTACTATCCTAGTATATATAAGTCTCTGCACATGTACACTGCAAGTTGGCCATAGATAGTGATATCTGTGCTCATAATTGAAGACTTATTCTTCCAATTCTCAATGGCTAACCTTTTCCATGTTTCAGCCATGATTTCAATTATACATAAAGGGGCACATGCATCATTGGTTATTGCATTCGCAAACGGTGCGAATCGCAAAAATCGGTCATTTGCAAATGCAAAAACCATTTTTGGGATGCATCATTTTTTTTCATTTTTCGCTATTTAAGAAATCGCAATTTTTAGCGATTTCTTAAATTGCTATAGCATTTAAGAAATCGCTAATTTTGCGATTTCTTAAATGCTATGCATGATTATTTTTTTAAATTGCAAATTCGCAATTAGGAAGGGGAAAATTACCATGAAGTCAACCCTCATGGTAATTTGCGAAAAGGTTTAAAAATGCACAAAAGTGCATTTTTTAAACTTCTATTTTACACACACACACATTCCCTTGGGACATGTGTGCGAGTAAAATGTACTTACGTGACATTTCAGAGGTGCAGAGGGGGTCCTTTTGACTTCCCCCTGCACCCTTGAAATTGCATTCTCATTTTGCGATTCCTTAATTGCGAACTCGCAAAATGAGAATGCCTTGCCATTGAATCAATGTAATGCGATTCCTTAATTGCGATTCGCAATTAAGGGATTGCAAATACAGAAAATTAAGGAATCGCTACAACTTGTAAAATTTCTTGATGCATAGGATTTTGCAATTCCTAAATTGCGATTCCTTAATTTTCGCAATTTAGGAATCGCAAAATCCTACAATGATGCATGTGGCCCATAGTCTTAGGCATGTAGTGCAACTGATGATCCTAACTTCCAAACTATACAGTCGATGATAATTTTTTGCATATATTGACAGAGCTAGTTCACCTTTGAATCTCAGTACCGCATATCTCTTTTCTAAGCAGGCCTTGTGAAAGCACTTGAACATACAGATTCTTACTCTGCTGTATTTTATGTTAAACAGAAAATTATCCATACTGCTTCTTCCACACACATCTATAGACTAGGTATTCTGAAACAAAGGTAGCCTAGTGCCTTTATGCTACCATACATGTGTTATCACCACATCAAAAAAGCACTGGCACACTCGTTGAAACTTGTGGAAGGGCACTGACACTAATGAGATAGGCTCAAGAGGAGTCAGCCTTTCATTTTCGTTTAGGCCTGGCACAGTGATGTCTGTGTCTATAATCAAATTTGTAGAAAAATGAGTTGTTCAAATGATATTCCCAAGTGTATGATATATAACTGTCTGCATAGTTTCACTCCAATTACGTCGTAGATAGCATTGTGTCTCTTTAAAACTGAAAAGTAGTCAGGCAACTCTCAACATGTAAGCTCTTTCATATTTTAGTGGTGTCTGTACTTATATGTGTATTCTAAGACATGATGGCAGCTTCTATTCCCACCTTCAACATGATATGGTCTATCATATCCCTGGGCAAATATTGACAAAGCTACTTCTTCTTTCATTTTCAGTACCACACATCTCATTTCTAACAGGGCCTCGTGAAAGCACTTGAACACACAGCTTCATACTCTGATGCCCTGTATGATAACCAAAAAAGGATCCCTGCAGTTTCTTCTACATACATTTTCAGGGCATACAGAGATAGTCTGGAGCCTACAGGCTACTTTGCACATGTTATCTCACTTCCGAAAGGCACTAACACATTCATTAAGGTCTCTATAAAGACACTCACACTAATAAGAGTGGCATGACAGCAGTCAGTCTGTCATTTTTGGTTAGGCCTGGCACGGTCACCTCTGTCTCTCTAATCACTATCTTAGTACACATAACTCTCTATAAAGATACAGTGCAAGTAGGCCGAAGATAATAATGTCTGTGCTTGAAACTCGAAATGTACTCTCTAAAATGTTTAAGGCTTTCCATATTTCAGCTATGTCTGAGCTTGTACATGTAGTCTAAGATGTGAAGTGCAGCTGAGACAAATTATACACTCATGCAATCATCCAGGCACTACCCAAGCAGTCATGCAATCATTTATGCACTTTCTGGCACTCATTTATTTATTCAAGCCATTCAATTTCAGTCATCCATTCACCCAAGCACTATATTTGTCGTAATTCATTCATCCAGGCACTGCACTTGCACTCCGCCAATCTTCCAGACAATGCACTTACAATTTTACAATCACATAGGTACTGCAGAGACTCTCTTCCAAACAACCAGGCACTACCCTTGAAGTCATACAATTACCCAGGCTCTACTCATGCACTCATGCAATTACTCAGGCACTACTGATGCACTCATCCAATCAGTCAGGCATTATTCATGTACTCTTACAATCACCCAGGCACTACCCATGCAGTTATCCAATCAGACAGGCAGTAGTAATGCACTCTTACAATCATTCAGATGCTACTTATACACTTATTTGATCATCCTGGCAATACACTTCTACTTATGTACTCATCCAGGTACCATTCATGCACTCATGGCATCACTCATACACTACTCATGCACTCATTGAACCACTCAGGTACTATTCATACACTCATCCAATCACCCAAACACTACTTGCCACTCATCCAATCACCCAGGGAGTATCCATACAGCCATGAAATCTCCCAAGCACTACCCATGCACTCATATAATCATGCAGGCAGTACCCATGCACTCATCCAATTACTCAGGCACCACCCATGCACTCATCCAATAATCCAGGCAGTACCTATACCCTCATCAACCCATTCGTACACAACTCATACAGGTATTCAATCAGCAAGAAACTAGTTATACATTCTCACAATCACTCTAAAACTACTGATTCATTCATTCTTAAAGTAATCATACAATATATACACTTTGTCTATCTCTAACCAAATAGGCAGTTCTAAAAAGAACCATTTTTTTCTTTTTATGTTTTGAAGATTTGTATGTATTTTTTAACTGTTTTATTATTTTTTTGTGTTTCTTTACAAAGGTATTTTCAAAAACAACTGCGCAGCAAAAAAATTGGAAAAACAATGTTGGTGAAAAAAAAAACCTAACATTTGTGATGTCTCGCACTTGCAATAATTGCTGCGATTGATTTCGCCCCAACACAACTAACTGTAGTGCATTTCAGACAGTTTTGACCCAAAGCAGCAAACTCGGGGACTGTTGTAGGAATTTGCAATATTAGAACAGAACCCAAAGATGTGCTGGGTCCAAACATTTTTCTGCCCTCAGCTAGCTCTCCTCTTTCCCGCTCTCGTTGTGCTCTTGAGAGCCAATTGGGATGGATTGTTTGTAGATACGGTGACGTCCCGCAAGAGTACTTCTTCTCAGAGCCACGAGAAAGCACTTTTTAACATAAAGTACAGGTTACTTTATGTGTATTCGCCTTCTCCTCTCCCTCAGGAATGGAAAAAAAGGTCCACACGATACTCCTGTTTCTCTTCTTTCCTAGTTGCTCTTCTTCCTCCACATCTTCAATCTCTTCTGTAGGTGGTATTGTAGATGCCATTTTTTTAGTGAACTAAAAAAACTGCACAGAAATAAATGTTTGAGTCAGAAAAAACCCAAAAATGGTCTTCATCCAATAGAGGCTAGCGAAAGAAATTGGGTGGAGCCTTCCAAGTGGTAACATTGAAAGCCTTTAACCAATAGAATCCATTCCAATTACAAATATGGTTGTTTAGAAATATGAAAGTAAATTACTTGGTATAATCTTTAATATAAAATGATATCTATATGTTTTTTAGAACTACATAATTTTCGCTGGAGACGTGAACATGTTGCGCACCTGGAATTACATGAGAGATGGTATGCAGAAACTTCGCAGCTTTGTAAATTTATCACAAAAGCTCAAATATTCAAAATATTTATATTGATGTAAGTTTTATAACTCTTTCTATCAAACACATACAAGTAATTTAAAACTTAAAATGTATATACTATATATCATGTATGTTAATTGTTAAAGACAAATCTGGAAGATGTGCATCCATCAAGCACCCTATGCGCACATCAAAATATTGCAGCACTCTGCCAGGATTTACACAATTACCGAGAGAGGTACCCAATCCCTTTAGTTTCTTTTTTTTAAATATAAATATACATAATAGAAAGGTTGAAGAAATTGCCTTACCATCTTAATGCCTCCTATAACTTCTACACAGCTCAATTCTTCAAAGTTGGTTGAAGGTGCAGCTCCTTTCCTTTACCACTTTGCAAGTGGGAGTACTAGTTAAAAAACCATAGAAGGTTACAGGCAGCCGCGGCCCGTGGAGGGAGTTCGGTGGGGCAGGGAGGCGGTGCGGGGGAGGAGCAAGGTGGACAGTGGTAAACACCGGAATATGGACAATTGCAGGTAAGTAAACAATTTAAAAAATAAAACGAATTTCGTAGCGCGCGCTGCATCGCATTTTGCTACGCGGCTGGTTACAGGGACATTATTGTTAGCAAATAGAATTAAAAAACCTTCGAAATTCACAAAAAAAGGTTCAAGGGACATGATTGTTAGGGTCAGATTTTACTCATACAAAACCAGAGATTATAGTCAGCTGAGTTAACTATAACTCGACCCCCTGTAATGTGCTGCTTATGACCTCATATATTACTGGACTCATTACATGGTCAGTGACATCACTGATGACATCATTGAATATATCATCCACAGTATCTCTGCTGTACCCACTCACACCTCCATAGAAATATTTATACACCCACTGTCACTCCCACACAGCCATTCACAAATTCATTCACATGGCCATACCAGTACTTACACACCCATTCACTGATTCATAGGTCTATACACACATCCACTCACTCACCCATACAGCCATTCATACACCCACTCACTCACTAATACAGCTACTGACATATCCACTCATATACCCATACAAACACTCACACCCTAAGTGAGTACCCATAGAACTACTCACACACTTAGATACTACCCATACAGTCAATCACACAACCACTTACTCACCCAAACAGTTACACACACACACACGTATTTACTTATACAAATAGTAACACATATTCACTTACCTATACAGTCACTGACAGAAGCATGCAATCATGCATACAGCCTCTCTCACATTCACTCACCCACACATCCAGTCACTCATATACCCTTCACTTACCTATGCTGCCTTTCACATAAACAGTTACTCACTCTTACTGACACATGCACCCAGTCACTGAAACAGCCATACACACATTCACTCACACCTACAGCTTCTCACACACTCCCTCAGTGTCCCATACATCCACTGATGCACTCACTTACTCATCCATACAGGTAGTCATACACCTCCTCACACACACATATAGACACCTAGACAACCATAGAGGTAGTCAGGAAACCAATTGCCCACCCATTAAGGCATTTAGGTACCCACTAACACACTCATACACTAACTTAGACATCAACTGACAGACATTCACACAACCAGTCACTCATCCTTGCATTCACTGAGAAACCTAATCACTCACTTATACAGTCAGTCATGCACTCACTGAGTCATCCATACAAACACTCATCCACCCATTGATTCACCAATACACCTTGGTATACATGTTTAACAATCATACATTTAAAAACGAAAACTCACAGTCACTGGCTTATGTCATCAGTGATATCACTGACCATGTCATGAGTGATGTAATATGTGAGGTAATTAGCAGTGCATTGTGGGGGTGCAAGTTATAGTTAACACAGCTAACTATAACATCTTATTTTCTCTGTTTTTTATGAGTAAAATATGACCCTAACTATAACGTTCCTGTAAACTTTGTTTTTTTTTGTGAATATATAGATATATGTCCACACAAATAAAACCAAGGTTACAGGGACGTTATAGTTAGGGTCAAATTACTCGTAAGAAACCAGAGAAATTCAGATATAATTATTAGCTGAGTTAACTTTAACTTGAGCCCCGTCACTCATCTATACTACCTTATATATCATATTTCAGTTGGAAACACATTTTTGGATTTGCCTATATCATTGGCGCCAGTTGACAAATCTTCATAACATTTTGCCCAAAAAGTGTGCTGTTGATTCTTGTTGGTTGTTCCCATAGAGATTTTTAGACAATACTACAGCTGGAGACGAAAATACACAAAATTTGGCAGAAAGGTATCATTATTGCTATTTTGAATAAATCTGTTCTGTGGGATACAAAGTAATTGAATTGTATATATATGGACGTGTATCCTCCGTAGATCTGACAGTCCCTGTGCTGAATCTGACTGGCTACCAAAACTTCAACCAGGAATTATTGCCAGCCATCTTGGGACTCAGCAGAGTCCCACAAAAAACATATACAAAAAATACAAGGGGTTAGGGTATGAATATGATAACCCCCAAACCATTGACCAAAAAGCACTAAGTGCCATGGAAACATTACAGAGACATGATTTTGCAGCAACAACTAAAAAAACAAGTGTGGGCTTCTGTGCTTGCCTTGATTAGAGCCCCCAGGTGGGGCAGAACTTGAAGGCATTTTATGTGAGGAAGGGGTGCATTGGGCCCCCCTTCTAAGCCACATTGAGCCCTGAGGGCCACCACCACCATGGTGCTTTGTGGATACAAAATAGTGGGGTGCACAGGGTCTCCCTCCATGGGCTCCACAAGCCCCAAGACCACCACCTCCCATGGGCTAAGGAAAAAGTGATAGGGAACAGCGCGGACCCCCCAAATCCGAGCACTACTTCCCCGGTGCTAATAAACAAGAAATGAGAGGGCCACAGAGACCCCTTTGGTCCAGATTTATTTTTAAATGAGAGAGGGATCACACCTTGAAAAGTAAAAGAGGGAGGGGCCACGCAGGCCCCCTGCTGGTGCCATACATAGCCCTGGTGACTGACATCCTCAAAAGGACTGGCTCCTGCTATGTCTCGGGGTGCCCACCCACAGGACATAGCTGGTTTTACTTTTGCTTGGTAGGAGCTAACAGCTCCCACCAAGCTAAAGCAAACACTCTGGTTCCATCGGACCAGAGCTGTCAAAGCACACCCGCCCAATGGAACTGGAGGTTATACCTCTTTCTCTGCCCACAGACATGCAGGCCTTAAAAGAGATAAAATATGTGCTTCTGCACACAGGGAAGTTCCCGCAGCACACTGCAAGCAGTAGGAATACCAACTTCTGCAGGTAGTGGGGTGACGGTTGGGACCCCCTTCCATGGTCCCAGAGAAGATTAGAAGGGAGCAGAAAGGCAGAATTAAGATGAGAAACAATCAGAAAGAGGCCAAACAAAAGGTCAGCAACGAGCAGAAAGAGGCAAGATAAAGGTGAGAAACAAGCAGAAAGAGGCAGAGCAAGGGTCAGACACAAGCATCGAGAGGCAAGTTAAAGGTCTGTAACTAGCAGACAGAGGCAGAATAAAGGAGGGAAAATAACGGAAAGAGCAAAATAGAAATCAGAAATGAGCAGAAAGTGGCAAAATAAAGTTCAGAAACAAGCGGTAAGAGGCAGGGTAAAGGTGAGCAACTATGCAGAAAGAGGCTGGATAAAGGTGAGAAACAAGCAGAAAGAGGCAGAATAAAAGTTAGAAATGAGCAAAAAAAAGCAGAATAAAGGTCTGAAGTCAGCAGAAAGAGGCAGAATTAAGGTGAGAAATGAACAGATAGAGGCAAAATAATTGTGAGAAACAAACAGAAAGATAGGTTAGTAGTGAGCGGAAAGATGCAGAACGAGCAGAGAGAGGCAAAATAAAGGTAAGGAAAATGCAGGAAGAGGCAAAATTAAGAAGAGAAATTAACAGAAAGAGGCAAACGATAGGTGGGAAATTAATAGAAAGGGGTAAAATAAAGGTCAGTAACCAGCAGGAAGAGGCAAAAGTAAGTTAAAATAAAGTTCTGAAGTGAGCGGAAAGAGGCAGAATAAAGGGGGAAGGGAGCAGAAAGAGGCAAAATAGAGGTGAGAGATGAGCAGAAAGAGGCACAATAAAGGTGAGAAAGGAGCAGCAAGAGGTGAAATAAAGGTCAGGAGCAAGCAGAAAGAGATAAAATAATGGGCAGAATGAGCAGGAAGAGGCAGAAAAAAAGAGGAAAACAAGCATAGGAGGTACAGAACCGAAGACAGTAGAGAGTTGTGAACTGCAAGCAAGCTGGACAGGGAGACTTCCACAAGGGGCAGATGACATCAGATGACCTGCTCCTGTGTGCCCCCTACTTTTTTACTGCACATCCACTGACATACCTACTCACATACTCATGCACTCATGCGCCCACTCACAGACCCCCCCACAGACCCACTGAGAGGCTCAGACACCCAGTCATAGACACATTCAGACATTCATGCACCCACTTATAGATTCATTCAAGCACTAACTCACCAACTCAAACTCACTGAGACTCCAACACATACTCACAGACCGACTCGGAGAGTCACACACCCACTCACACACTCATGCACCCAATCACAGAAACACTCAGACACTCTTGTTGCCATTTACGGTCTCATGTATCCACTCTGATACCCATGTACTCCCTCACATACCCACTCAGAGACTCATGCAACCACTCACTCACTGAGTTAAATGCTCATGCATCCATTCACAGACTGACTCAAACATGTATGCATGCACTCTCTCACCTACTAAGAAGCTCATTCACCCACTCACAGATGTACCAGGACACTCACACACCCACTTTCACCCACTGAGATGCTAATGTACCTACTTATAGACCCACTCAGACAGCCATGCAGCCACTCAGTGACATACTAAGAAACCTGTGCACCCACTCACCAATCCACTCAGACACTCATTCACCCACTCGCTCATTCAGTGAGAGGCTTATGCAGCCAGTCACAGACTGATTCAGAGACTTATGCACCCAACAGACCTATTCAGACACCCATGCACCCTCTCACAGAACCTATCAAACATTCATTCACCCACTCATTGACCTACTGAAACATTATGCAGCCACTCACAGATTCACTCAGACACTCATTCATCAACTGCCACACTTATTCAGACACTCATGCACCCACTCATATTGCCACGGAGAGTTTCATGCATCCACTAACAGACCCACTTAGTGTGTGATGCCGATCCCAGTCACAGACTAATGGACTCACTCACAGACCCACAAAGAGACTCATGCATCTACTCACAGACCTACTCAGAGTCTCCTGCATCCCCTCACAGATCCCCTCAGAATGTTATACACCCACTCACAGACCTACTCACGCAGTCATGCACCCACTCACATACTTATTCAGAGACTCATGCCCAGTCAAAGACCCACTCACAGACTTACACATCCACTCATGGACCAACTAATACAGTTATGCACCCATTCACAGATCTACTCAGACACTCATACACCAACTCACAAACCCACTTAGAGATTCATGCACCGCTTCCCGGACATACTCAGACACTCACACATATTCTCATAAGCCAACTCAAACTCTCAATAAACAGTTGACAGATCTTCTGCAACAGTTATGCATTTACTGATAGGCCTACTCAAACTCTCATACTCACAATCACAGACTCTTTCAGAGAGTGTTGAATGTTTGAATGTTGAATGTTTTTATAGAGTTATTTAGATAGTGATGTACGTAGTGTGATGCACAGAATTCCTTTTTATCATTATGAGTTTTGAATATGTTGTTGTCTATTTAATGTCTGCTTTTGTTTTGGGTATTATCCAAGTATACTCAATCAGCACCACATTGTCATGAATATTCCCGAAAATTGAAGAAAAAAATATATTTTTAAAGAAAATAGACAACATTGTGGACAATAGGGTGGCTCTGAGAGGAGCCTTTGTGTTAATTGTGTGTATGTGACAGCTACACATAAGACAAGATACAGAATTTCAGATTGCTGAAAATACCCTTCTGCCTGTAAAGTAAACTTCATCACTTCTACTGATTGCCTGCATGTCAAAACGCAGGTTGTTGTTGCAGATAGAACCCATGTTATGGGCTCTGAGGAATGAAGAAACAGTTTTATTTACATGTTTCCTGGCGTTGTCAATCAGTGGACAGAATTGATTTGACTGCTTCTATTTCTCTCTTTCGGAATAGGTTGGAGTATACCAAGACAGTGTGAAGGAAAATTGTCATCAATTCTGCAAAGGTATCCTACAGTAGGATTTCCAGTACTACCCCAGTCAGTGTGCCGAGTTCCATGCCACTACAGTGCACAGTCATGAGTTCAAGGGTTGGGAATCCACAATGCTTTCAACCAAAGGCAGAAATTGACGCCACTTCAAACATCTATGGCCAATCCAAGGGATGACCACATTAGGCAAACTCAAGTCCCTGTCAATGCAACTTTTCTATCAGCCTCTCTAGCCCACAATACATAGCTGTTTCATACAATCCATAGTCTAACAATTTTGAAGTGAAGCAGCAGAAGCAAATAGGAGAAGGCTGGAACTGAATGGGGCACTTTTCAAAATGAAAGTCAGTTAAAATGGTGGTGTACTCATGGTTTAAAAACACATATTTATTTTGATGCTGTGAATATGGAGGTGAATAGAATCAGGCAGTGTCTTTAAAGTATAAGTAACCATATCTATGATTGGCCGAAGCAAAAATAAAAAAGTAAAATGCAGACGACAGGAAGGATTAAAAAAATGTAATGCAGACTTGGCTATGGTTTTAATTCTGTACTGTAAACCACAGCTACTACAGCTCATTTTGTAAACTAGTATAGCCCTTTAGAGAGTACTGCAAACTCGTGAGGGTTGCTATAGAGACTGTGGTAAGAGTATATTAGGGGAAGGGTATTAAAGAGAGAGTTGTCTGTTTTAAGAAATTACAGGTCTTTAGACTGCTTGTTGTGGTAGAAGGATTACATTTCCTAGTGAGGGCTTGCATATTAAAGTGTACTGTACTCTTAAAGTCATAAAAGTCCCAAGCTAAATACGTTTATTTTGTGAATGTGTCATGACTATTGCGGATAAGTCATGAATATGCACAAATACCCTACCATGTTGAGCTTATTTATTAACATGTAAGAAAGGATTAAGACAAATTAACCATTCAGTAAAAAAAAAAATATGTTTTTATTTGCTAATTTTCGCACTATCAGAGATTGCAAAGTTGAATAGTTTGCAATTAATTGCTGTTTTGTATGAGAGTAGTATGCCATTCTTATACATTTCCTGAGAGTATTGAATCTATCTGATAAGAGCAAAAAAAGGATTTGGTCAACAAACTCAATTTTCTTGTATGTGATTTACATTTAATTTGGAGAAAAGAAGAATGAAAAACTATGGCCCACATGCATCAAGCATTTTTGGAGTCGCAAACAGTGCGATTCCTTAAAATCGGCCGTTTGCGATTCCAAAAGTGCTTTTTGGGATGCATGAAGCAATTTTAGAATTCGTAACATTTTTGCGAGTTCTAAAATTGTGATTGCTTTTAAGAAGTCGCAGATGTGCGATTTCTTAAAAGCAATGCATCATTACTTTTAAAAGTGCAAATTCGCAATTAGGGTGTCAAATTTACCGAGTGATTGAACCACTCGGTAAATTTGGAAAAAGTGTTTAAAATGCTGAAAATGGGTTTTTTTCAACATTCATGTTTCACACACACATGTCCTTAGGACATGTGTGTGTGAAAGATGATGCGAAAAATACATTTCAGAGGTGCATGGGGGGGTCCTTTGGACCCCCCCCGCACCCATGAAATTTTCAAAGTGCCACTCGCAATTTGCTAATGCCTTCCCATTGACTCCTATGGGCCTTTTGGCCCATAGGAATCAATGGGAATTGCGAAAATTAACTTAAGAATTCGGTATTTATTTGGGATTCGGTAAAAATTGCGATTTTTACCGAATCACAAAAGAATACCGAAAATAATGATGCATAGCATTTTGCAATTCTTAATTTGCGATTCCTTATTTTTCGCAAATTAAGAAGTGCAAAATGTCTCAATGATGCATGTGGGCCTATATGTGTTGTGAGAATGTTAAAAGACAGTATGAAATATTTTTGAACAAATATTGAAACTATATGAGATGATGTATGAGTGGTTGTGTGTGTGGTTTTGTATATTTATTAACAGGTGAGTAAGACACTTTATGACTCTATGAGAATGTAACAGTTTCCCTAATGAGCAGACTGGGCATCTGCGGAGTTGCTTCACAATCTGTTGCTATGGAATTGTATATTGTACATTTGCTGCTTACTGTAATTGGTAGAAAAACTGTACATTAGGAGTTACATTTATACTTAGCAATGTATTAGAAGATGTGGAAATATTTGCATGTCTATTTATAATGTGCTGTTCAGAAAGGGTGTTTTCATTTAATTCTGGGACTTGTAGTCCTTTTTATTGTATTTTGAAAGATGAGTACAAGGTTCAAAATTGAAAGGAAAAACATGCACTATAGGAGTAGATCAGTCATGAATCTGTGAAACTTGCCAGCTATTAGATACACTTTAGGGTAAGTGTTGGTAAAATATAGAGCAGGTTTGTATGTGCTTAGCCGGTAAGACATGCTCTTTACACTAATACTAAGTTTCATTTGTAGTATGAGAGGCATAGGCATTGTTAAACATTTAGTATTTAAACATAGCTCAATCCTACCACTTATCTCCCTGTCTGTGCACTCTCACTGCCAGTTTCGCATGGCATGTAAAAACTGTTTCACAAGCCTCCAACCCATGTTTTAGTACACACAGGTTACCCCTGAGATATGCTTGGTGCTTGGTGCTTAAAAGACGAGTGATGTCCTTTTGACTTCAATAAGGTACTTGTGCACTTGCAGGTCCTTATGCCAAGTACTACATAGGGTATGCAGCCCCAAAGCATCTACCAACCATGTTCATAAAAGCTTAGAATATCTCACTTAATGATACAGCTACAGAAGCACTTATATATTCAGTCACTTACTCAGAAACAACTCACTCAGAAACTACTTACTACAGCAGACTCAATGGTAATTGCAGTCACACCTATGCCTATTCCCTAACAAAGACTCTGGGGTATTTGTTCAGCCACTTCCATACACATTTATAGAGCCATAGAGGTACTAAAACACTAAAACAGAGAGTTACATACTGGCACATATACTTAACATTCTCATGGTACTGTTATGGGTGTACTCCTACACTCACTCAGATCTGTAGGCATGTTCTGACACAACTTTGTCATCCATCCAGAGAAATAATCTTTCAAACATGGGTGATGTCTACTAGTGCAGGCTCTGTCTGTGCACTCTCACCTCAAGCTTCACTTGGCATGTAATAACAGTTTCTCAAGTGTGGTATCCACATTTTAGTACAGATAACACACCTCTGAGATATGCTTAGGTATGCCATAAAGCATGGTGTTTTGTGCTTAATAAATTGAGATGTCCTTTTGAGTTCAAATTACTTGTGAACGTGCAAGCCTATATGTCAAGTACTACTTGAGTATGGCACCCCTAAAACAACTGAAAAACATGTTCACAAAAGCAAAGAGCACCCCTCTCACTGAGTCAGCTACAAAAACACATATACATTCAGTCACTTATCCAGAAACTACTTATGCATGCAACAGATTAAAAGGTATTTGCAGTCACACCTAGATAGCCCTCTATTCCCTAACAGAAGAAATGAGGTGTTTGTTCAGCCACTTACATACTCAGTAAGAGAGCCATAGAGGTACTAACACAGACAGTCACATATGGGCACATGTACTTACACATCTCATGGCACTGCTACATGTGTACTCTACACTCACTCAGATAAGTAGGCAAGCAGAAACACAACCTTCTCATCAATCCAGAGAAATACTCCTTCAAACATGGGTGAAGTCTGCTAGTGTAGACCCTGCCTGTGCACTCTAACTTGCAGCTTGATTTGGCATTTAAATGCTTTAAACACGTTTTAGTATATACAGGTCACATGTGAGATATGATCTAGGAATGATATAAAGCATGGTGCTCTGTTCTTAAATGATGAAAGATGTCCTTTTGAGTTCAATAAGTTACTTGTGCACTTGCAGGCCCATTTGCCAAGTACTACATAGAGTATGCCACCCCTAATGCAACTGACAAAATATTCACATACAGGTGCGCAACAACTCAAGACATAATTGGCCAAGAATTAAATTAAAGTAAACTTTGTCTCCTAAATATGTGCAAGGAAGGGAGCTGACAGATTTAGCGCCACAGTTGCTGTCAGTATAAACCACAAAAAGTAATGAATCAACCTGTGCTTAATCCTTTGGTAGCTTCGCACAAACGCAGTCAGGCTAAACTTAGAGGTAAATGTGAAAAGTATTTATGAAGCACACAAACAGTTATAAAGTTGAAAAATCTGCATACTTTAGTATATTATTTGACACCAAAATGACAAAAATCCAATCAGTAGAATCAGAGATATGCAATTAAAAAAATTATAGGTAAGTAAGTTGATGCCGTCCACGATGGAGCGCAGGGTGCAGAGACCAGGTGAGTCTAATTGAAAGAGTTTTCTTCAAAGTCCAGTGCAAAGAGTTCTGATCGTGGTGGAAGGGGTGCGTGGGAAAGAAAAAGCACTGCGGATGGTTGGCAATATAACACTGAGACCAGGCAAGATGTCACAGACAATGGTTGCTGTAGCATGACGATCCTGTCAGGCATCATAAAGGGTCATGCTGGGGCAAGCTGTTTATGCTGTAGCACGAAGTTTATATCTCACTCTGTGGGTCATTACTAGCAGTCACTGTTGCACAAGGAGTCAGGTTTGCCAGAATTTCATGTTGGAGGGCGGCAGGGCATCAATATCTTGGTGTAAACAGGCCTGTTTGTTAAGAACCCAAAACTTCAGGAGTGCACAACAGAGGCCACACCAAAGGTCCAGGACTTGAGAGGTGCCTCTTGGGGTCAGGAACTCACTTCAACAAAGGCCAGCATGGCTCAGGCAGGTCCAGTTGCAGGTCGACTGGGCAGTTGCGGGAAGCCTCTGGAGCTTATGTAGTTCAAAATAGAAGATCAGCTCGATGACACTTGGAGTCACTTCAGCCTGGGATGAAGAGTGCAGGTCCAGTGTGCCTTCTTACTGAGAAGAGCAGCAGGCCACAGAGCAGCAAAGTAGAGGGCAGGGGAGTAGCAGTCCTTCTGTCAGCAAATCAGCCCTAGTTCTGCATCCACAGGTCCTAGAGTGTATAGAAGAGTGGGTCTGAGGGTCCCCTTTTTACTACATGTTATCTTCATTGAAGTAGCAGAAGTTTCTAGAGAATTCCCTTTGAAGTGCTTAAAGATTCCTGACTCCCCTACCCTGGCTCCTAGCTGGCTGTATGATCAATTTAGCCGTAACAAGTCCTTTGTGTGAAGGCAGAGCACAGCCTATTCAGCTGAAAGTGGGGCTGCTCACTTCTTCCCCCATACTGCCAGTTGATGGCCCATCCAGGCACATATAATCAGTCTATTGTGTGGCTGTCTGTGAGGAATAATCAAAGTCCAACTGCCAACTACATCCAGTCATGTGGCACAAGATAGGCTACAAGCACCAAAAGGTTTGAAACAGGAAAAAGCCAACTTTCTAAAAGGCAACGTTTCTAAATTGTAACTTAGAAATTGACTTTACCATTAAAATGGATGTTTAATTGCAAATTGTCAAACATCAAACATGAAGTGCCTATCTGTTCCCAATCAAGTGTTACCACTTATTAAATGCAATAAGGTATCCCTGTGTTATCATATGGTTATGTAGGCCTCACAGTAGTGAAAAATAAACTTTTACAACTTAAAACTACATGTCTATCTTTTTAATTACAATGCACACTTCCCTATGGGATACCTAGGGCCTACATTAGAAGTGACATATGCAATGATAGGGGAGTTTAAAGCTAGAGTAGTGGGTTACATTGCCAATTCCAATTAGTAGTTTAAAACTGCATTTAGGCTGCAATGACAGACCTAAGCGATTGTTAAGGGGCCAATTGAGTGGGTGGCACAATAAGTGCTGCAAGTGCACCCATATCGTTCAATTTACAGAGCCTGGGTTTATTTCAGCAAAATGTGGAGGATAAAGGGAAAATGTTTGGGGGTGACCCTGCAGAGAATGCCAAGTCCAACATATGGTTACAAATCAGGTGCCCTCCTGACATGGAAAAAAGACCGCAGATCCATCTGATTATGGTAATAGGGATGACGCAAATAGGGCTAAGTAGTCTAAAGATTAGAAGATAGCAAAATTGTCACCATAAATAAGGAAACATGAAAGACTAATGTGTATTCAGAAAAGAAACAAAATGAAAAACATTGCCCCATAGTGTAACTAAGCGTTCTTTGTGTTGTTTGTTTGTATTGGCCTGTTAGTCTGGCAGCTGCTAGTTACTTTTCTTTTCTCAGAAACGATGAATTTGTCAATTAAGCAACTGTGCAATGACATCTCAAGCAACACTTACCGAATATTTGTTCATTAGGGCCTTGTGACATGTTGGCTTTTGTATTGCTCACAAACGAATGATACCAAGATTATTAATATATCAACATATCTGAGTTTCATTCTGTAAATATAATCGAAATGTCACCCTCTATCAAGGCATGGGCAGTGTTACGCATGACACCGTTGCCTCTCAGCTGTTTTGCCGTGTTTAATACGTGCAGTTCTTCACTACTTGTAAAGAGCCGAACGTGACAAACTTGAACTATACAAACAAACCAATTATCCCTGGAAGAATGGCCCTAGTTGAAACAAGGACAACGAATCCGAGGTAGATAATTATTAGAAAAGATTTACGGACCACTGTGCTAAGTTTAAATTTGTAATGCAGCATGCTGCACTAATGAGAAATGAGCTCGAGCCTGTACCTGGACTTTGTCTCATCTAATTGAAAGAGAACACACTGAAGTGAGCACAAGGGGCTTGATGCACATCAGTGTTCATTGGTTTGATGTAGTATCTGAAACTTCACAAGTTCCAAGTGGAATAGAACACAGAAAGGTAAATTTATCTAGCAGGAAGACGCCGCCATTTATTGATAACTGCGCGTGACAAGAGCAAACAGTGCATGCCAGAATTTTAATTAGAGGCAAAATAAACCTCTCTTTGATAAAAGCGAACTACAGCAAATAATTACATCTGGGCATGGTTTTTAGCGTTTCTGTAGATAAGTGTACACTTGACATTATACTGTTCTGAAAGGAGGGGTTAAAAATATCGCAAGTTTAAAAAAATGTAATTTATTGCTCAGTAGGTAGAAGTAAACAGACATTGATTCCTCCATTCATGGTTTTATTTATCTAAGTGAAAGGAAGGTACATTTAAAGAACCGTGTTGTTTATTGCTCTTGCTCAGTAATCCATTAATCACTAATCGGCTTGATTCTCAAAAAGCTTTGGAAATCTGCACCATTCATTTACACCCTCTTATAGTTGCAAATGTATGAGTTTTATGCATTTTAAAAAATCTGCTAGACTACTCATGTAAACCTGCGAGTAGGTTTCCAGTTGTACTGCTTGAAAAGTGTTTTTGGATAATAATTTTGCCTAGACAGGGAAAAATCCTCATGCATAATTATTTCAGAGTTCATAAGTGTTAATTTATTTATTTAATATTTTTCGGAATATTTCCAAATAAATACCAGTCACATGTGAGCAAATTTCCTCCATTCCAGCTGGCCTTTTAGTTTTCAGTATTTTAGATTGGTATTAATGCAAGTGCTTTTGCCTCATCTCACAAGGTGACAAAATTGAGCTCTAACCCTCTGGAGGCCAAGCATGCGGAAATATGCATGGATTAACCCACGTTTGCACTTTTTTATTTTTCATTTTATACTAATCAGAGTCTTCATTAATTAGTGTATCTATATTGGGGACGCCTAATCTGTTTGCTGCTTCTGTGCCTTGCCTGCCGCGGGTTGTGTTCGCCTGCTTTTCGCGCCTCCAGAGCCTCAGGACGCCGGTCAATCAGTCCAAGGGGCACTGCCATGCACTTTGTGCACGCCGGGACTATAATTCCCAGAGTCCCCGGCCGCGCTCTATTCAGTTCAGTTCAGTTTAACTTTATTTCGGCTAATATAGCCATAAAAGCAGGAAGTACAGACAAGGAAAACATTTACAGACAAATATATAAAATACCCCAGGCAACAATTGATCACATGAACACACTACAATTAATATAGTGGGGCAGAGTAACAATTAAATCTGTAACACATAATTAAATATTATTAAATAAAATCCAAGTAAAAAAGTAAAAAAGGTTATTTCCTGATTAAAAAGCCAGATTAAAAGTCTAAGTTTAAAATCTCAACAACCAAGCAGTATTTACAAAAAGTGATCTCAGTGCATTCTGCATTATTTAGTGCTATGAATGAAAATTACAGATTCCAATATTGTATTACATTTTGTATCCAAGACGTTTCTTGATAAGATACACATTGAATAAGAACCTGCTTATACAAAAAAAACACCAATTGTGAGGTATTAGACTTAATGATACGCTCAGCCTCTTTATACGACCTGACATCCATATTTTTACACAGGGATTTTACCCAACGCTGTCTAGGTAACGTATGAGCAGAACAAAAAAACAAGAGATGATCATCATCTTCCTTAGCCTTTAATGAGCCAAGGGTACAGATACGATCCTCATTTTTACCTCCCCATCTGCATGTGTGAGCATTAGTCTGTAATACCCCGTATCTAAATTGCAAATATAAGGTTTTTGCTAATGGTGGTCTTATCTCATCCATAAACGGTTCAAATGCAGCATTGTCTTTCATAGACAAAGATTTCTGAGTCAGTATGCCAGTAGATGGGCAGTGGGATGGCTCATCGTTAACATAAGACCAATAGGTAGTTTTTAGAACCTTTTTACACACCGATGTCATATTCTGGGGTTCGGCCCAAAAATGGGACAGCCCTAACCTGGTACACCAAAGTTCGATATGTTTTAACCATGAAATTTTCTTGTACTCATCAATCTGGGTAATTTCTATCAGTCCATTTTTATAGTTACACAAATCCGGGGTTGTCCATAACCTTACCCAGTACAGCAATGGCCTAAGAGCTGCTTGGTAATCTGTCCGCTTAAAATCCAGATCCAAAAATACTGGAACTAGGGGGGTTCTAGTTGGTAATTTTAGTAGCCTGCGCAAAAAGTGGTTTTCTTCCCGTTCGAAATTTTGTTTACAACAATGCCCCCAGACCTCGGCACCGTAAAGTGCAGCTGATTGGGCCTTTGCCTTAAATACTTCCAGTGCCGGTGTAATAGCTTTGGAATAACTAGCTCCATGCACTTTTAGGATGGGCATAGAGTTTTGCTTAAAGGCCAGCCTACTTTTTGTCAGGTGTCCCTTCCATGAATGGTTACTATCCAATGTAATACCTAGATAGTTAAAACTCCCCACACATTCCAATTTTTGATTATTTAAGGCCAAATTCTTCCTAAAGGACTTTTGCGGATTTATTGACATATATTTTGTTTTAGATGAATTTATTTCCAACCCCTTCTTTACACAGTAACCATAAAAAGAATTCACCAGATTTTGAAGACCCTTCGGGGTCTGTGAGATGAGGATTGTATCGTCGGCAAAAAGCAATGCCGTAATTGCCTCATCTCCTAACCTCGGAGAGTCATGGTCACAATCCCTTAGATAAGTAGGTATATCATTAACGTACAATGAAAAGAGCGTGGGCGCCAACACACAACCTTGGCGCACACCACGGCTCACAGGTATGGGCTTCGATAATTCACCTCCCTTTCCCCATCTAACTTTTGCATAGTTCCCTGTGTGTAATCGAATGAGTACATTGAGTAGCTCGCCTGGAACCCCCAAGTCTCTTAGTGTAATCAACAGAAGATTCCGTGGGACGAGGTCGAAGGCGGCCCGCAAGTCTATAAATGCCACGTACAAACTGCCCTTCCTTATGTTAATGTACTTCCAGCAGATGCACGTGAACCTGAACACTTGGTCTACCGTACTAACTTTTGGTCTAAACCCTGCTTGGTATTTGGACATTATTTGTATCTCGTCCATCCATTCTGTAAGTCTATTTAATATATGTCTGGCAAAAACCTTCTGTAAAAGGTCAATTAAACTAATTGGGCGATAATTGCCCGGATCGTAACGATCTCCTTTTTTAAAAATTGTTACAATTTCTGCCCCTTTCCAGCTATCAGGGATGGATGTTCCAGCCACTATAGAATTGCATAAAAAATTAATGTATGGCCCCCATACATCCACATCATGTTTTAGTAGGTCTCCAGGAATCCTATCCGGTCCAGGAGCTTTTCCCGCTTTGATAGCCCCTAATGCCTGCATAGTCTCCTCTATACTGAATCTTATTGGCGCTATGCTTAGTTCTAAATTGCTCACTAAATTTTGTGTAAGCGACCCCTCTTCATCTTCTGAGTAAAGTTTAGAGAACTGGTCACACCAGGTTTTTTCGTCTAGATAAAGATCCTTGGGTGATCTACCCTTTCTGTTGCCTTTTGATATTAGACTCCAAAAGGTACATTGATCTCCCAATTTAGCTGCTATTAATAAATCATCCCATAGAGCATCATCCCATGTTTTTTTCGTCTGGGTCAGAATTTTATTATATGCTTGTCTACTTTCTTTTATAAAATGGGAGTTTTTAGTTTTAACAGCCTGGATCAAATGGTGCTTTGCTAGGCGACATTCTTTATTATACCAAGGGTTAACCAACTCTAGATGATTTGAGGTCTTTTCCCTTTTGCAGGCTTTACTCAGAAGGGGACCTAGAGCATCAACCAATTTATAATGTAAATCTAGAACACCCTGACTGCCCAATAAGGGTTCCTTACAAGATGTAATGGTATCAGAAAAGGAATTATAAATATCTATCATTGCATCTTCTTTAGCCAGGATATAGGGCCATCTTAGTGCACGTCTGTTATTAGATAGCTGTGGTTCGCCAGAGGAATTATTTTGTGCAACCTCCTCTTCTCGGTTAGATATAAAAGGTTGTGGATTTAACCATCATTGGAGTGGGAAATTATCACTCTCGGTCCTGGCATCTATTTTAAGGTCAATGAGTAAATACTATAAGCTCAGGGAGACCAATATGAAGTCTATGTGTGACTTGCAATTGGCTTTACAGAATGTTTGGGCTGCTGGTCTATCCGACTGCAGGCGGCCACTACATGCTCTTAATTCGTGACCTACGGTCAACTGGAAAATTTGAGTTGCAGCTAGAGTGCATTTAACTGGCCCAATAGCATCCAGGGTTGGAATATCGTTTACTGTGTCCTGTTCTTCAAGTAAATTTTCAAGGCCCAATACCGGTTCATATTTACAATTAAAATCCCCTCCTACTATTACTTGGGCATTTGGTCCTAAGGTGTCTAAATAAGAGTCTAGAAGTTCTACTACCTTCGATTCTTTATTTGTTGGCGGTGGCCTATTATATATGTTTATTAGATATATAGTTTCATTTCCCCTTGTCACCATCTTTAATCCCAACAAATCAGGGGAAGGAATGTTTAATAAGGTAACTTCTATTTCTAGAGTCACTTTAACCCAGATCACCAGGTCCCCTGACGCTCTTTCTCTCGTAGAGGGAATAGCGCCACAATGGAAAGTTTTGAACCCAAGCCTGTGTGGGGTTATTAAAGACCAAGTCTCCTGGAGAAGGATGATATCATGGTCCTCAATGTAGGTACACCAGTCGAGGTCCCGAAGGTTCTTAGCTAGCCCTGCTATATTCCATGATATTAGTCTTAAAGATAGTTTATCGTTGGATCTGGGTGGGAGTACGTCCAGAAATGTATCTTGTATGGATTTAACAGCTAAAGGGCCAGCTTGGGTACTTATTTCTTCCAGAATTTTATTTCCTATGATAGGTCCCTCCAGAACACTTCTGTCTATTTGGCGTGTACTGTACTCTTCTAAAATACCAAAGGTATCACCATCACAATTAATATTCTTGTCCATTTCCTCTACCATTTGAATGGGCCCAAATGTAGACCTATCATCGTGGTTCAAGTTGGACACCACTACCTGCACCTGTATATGCTCTAGCTCTGGATTTGTCGTATTTGATTTGCCTACTTGGCTTCGCAAGGTTGGCCTCAAACCAGGGCTATCACTGAACATGAGTCAATCATTTTGATCCAGCGCACTCAGTGCTTGATATTTATTGTGCGTTGTGATCTCAAAGATTGGACTCCTGTGAGAGTTAGGGGGCCGTGGTAGATTATTACACTGGGGGACCTTATCTAAGTGACTATAGAAATATCCCAAGGGGTGCACACCCACACTATTCTCACCCTGCTTCAGAGAAGCTGCTCTAAGGAGTACAGTCGCAACATGCTGGGGGTGTCTAAAATTGATGATTATACAGTCACCCCTGCAAGTTTTCCTGGCATTTCCAATCCAGGGTACCCGTCTAGTTGACAATATCTGGTCGGAATAGTGTATCGGGAACCCACAGTTTTTATTCAGCCAGGAAACAGTTTTGTGTTTAAGTGAATCGTGTGATCCCTGGCCGATATTTGACTCTATGGGGTGTAAAGGTGGAACATTTGAAAGTACAACTATGTACGGTTCACAAGCTGGTGGGAGATTAGCTGGTCGTATTTTTCTTACTGGGGACAAAAACCCCTCTGTACTTGTTGAAGTTACTTTGGTCTGAATAGACTGGCCATCCGTTTGGCTCGTCACCTTAGCTCTAGCCGTAGTTGCCCCCCCCCCGCCCTTGGTTGCTGTACAACATTTTCTATTACAATATTCTTTTCACTCGTTTTAGGGCTCTTACCATTGGTTATCTGATTTAGAAGCTCCCCCAATCTAAATACTTCAGTCGTCAGGGCGTCAATCTTTGCCACTAGAGGCTTGACAATCACTTCTAATTTGACCTCTAAAAACTTAGAAATATGATCCAAGAGGTCAGATTTTATGTTAATACCAATGTCAGTAGTCATAGTCCCCTTATGGCTGGGGGTACTCCTCTTGGCTATTTCAGGCTTTCTCTTAAGGTGTGTTCATCCCCATCTAGACGCTGTTTTCCTACATTTCCTTACTGCTCTCTTGGCTGGTGAGCAGTGAATGGAAACGTCCAAGAGATCATCAGACGGGTCATCATCTAATGTGTCCTGGTCTATCATGCTTATATCCGGGGATTCCGTTATAAGAGCATTGGTAGTGACATCCGTAGTGGAAGCGGGGGCTAAGTTCGACCCACCACTGACATCAGGTACCGTCGCTGTTATCTCAGGTAGATTATCACGCCCCAGTGACTTCCTTCTATCATTATTAATTTTCCTCACCATTTTAACAAGATAATTGTCCATGGTTACTTTGCTTTTAGCCATTTAAGGCTAGGTGCTGGCCCCTTCGGTATCAATGACTTTTAAACCTCCACTGGTAATAGGCAGGAACAGAGGAACAGGGTTTTGAAAGATCAGTGTACTTCCAATCTTAACTTTCAGAACCGAAATTACATGTACAAAATAATGTAAAAGTTCGTAATTCTTACTTCTTAAGGAGGTGGCCCAGCACTGCCTCGATCTGCCCGGACTGCACAGACTGCCCCGCCCTTGTCCCGGGCTTCTTCCGCGCGCGACTCACGAGGCGAGAGGCGTTCCGGTTACTTAAGCGCCTCCGGGCGCGCTGGTGACGCGAATGCTGCTTGCCTCCCTGGGGCAGCTGGGAAGTGTGGTTCGCGTTGGCCGTTTCCCTCACGGCGTGTCAGGTAGCGGGAATGCAGTTTTCCTCACGGCTGCCGGTCCGCTTCAAATGATTGCCCCCTGGAGCTCAAGATGCTCCGGTTACTTAAGCGCCTCCGGGCGCGCTGGTGACGCGAATGCTGCTCGCCTCCCTGGGGCAGCTGGGAAGTGTGGTTGCGTTGGGCGTTTCCCTCACGGCGTGTCAGGTAGCGGGAATGCCGTTTCCCTCACGGCTGCCGGTCCGCTTCAAATGATTGCCCCCTGGAGCTCAAGACGCTCCGGTTACTTAAGCGCCTCCGGGCGCGCTGGTGACGCGAATGCTGCTCGCCTCCCTGGGGCAGCTGGGAAGTGTGGTTCGCATTGGCCGTTTCCCTCACGGCGTGTCAGGTAGCGGGAATGCCGTTTCCCTCACGGCTGCCGGTCCGCTTCAAATGATTGCCTCCTGGAGCTCAAGACGCTCCGGTTACTTAAGCGCCTCCGGGCGCGCTGGCGACGCGAATGCTGCTCGCCTCCCTGGGGCAGCTGGGAAGTGTGGTTCGCGTTGGCCGTTTCCCTCACGGCGTGTCAGGTAGCGGGAATGCCGTTTCCCTCATGGCTGCCGGTCCGCTTCAAATGATTACCCCCGCGCTCTATTCACAACACCCGTGGCGCCGCGAGGCGCGTAAAAACCCTGCGGCCCTCCCGCAGCGGGGGACGCCTAATCTGTTTGCTGCTTCTGTGCCTTGCCTGCCGCGGGTTGTGTTCGACTGCTTTTCGCCCCTCCAGAGCCTCAGGACGCTGGTCAATCAGTCCAAGGGGGACTGCCATGCACTTTGTGCACGCCGGGACTACAATTCCCAGAGTCCCTGGGCTCACTCCATTCACAACACCTGTGGAGCCGGGAGGCACATAAAAACCCCGCGGCCCTCCCGCAGCGCGGGATGCGCGCGGGCGAAGCCTGGGCCAAGGGCTGGCCCGTCCACGCCAGTCGTAGCCCGGAGGAGGCTGGGCTGGGCCACCGCCCTTTCATCTTTACATCGGGACCCTTTCTATTGTTGGTTAGTGACTGTAAATTGTTGAATTAATTGTTTGTGGGTAAGCTTTGGGCAATTGGGGTGGATTATTTTGTTGTCATCATGAGTAAGTCCATGCAAAAGGGGGTAGTAGGCACTTTGGACGCATTTTTATTGAGGGCTGAGTCTGTACTTATCAAGGAGATTGAGCTCACCCAAAGAAGACTATCTATTGACCCTCGCAGAGGATCAGCTGGAGCTGTTGTAAATACCGCTCAAGAAGGAGCGGGTTTGGAAGTGGAATTGGCACCATGCCAATCCCTTGAACCTTCTTCTTCGTTGGTAATTGCTCCCTGCATTCCATCCCTAGTGAGCAGTCGAAATTCCATCAGCCCATCTCTCAGCTCTTCCCCAGATAAGATGCTAACTCGACATCAGCGCCAATATCAGGCCAAAAAACGTGATGGTCCTACTGTTGTTGCATCTAAAAAGAGGAAGGCAGGTGGGCTCCCCACTACCGTGCAACAGACTATTAAAGCAGCCAAAATTAAAGGGCCACCCCGTGGGAGGAAAGGGAGTGTTCAAGAGGCTGGTAGTTCTAAAATTCCCACACTGATACTGAGCAATACTCCAACTTGCTCCAGTCAGTTGTCTTGTGATGTGGAAGCAAGGCTCATTACCAAGTTTGAAGAACTATTAATGGCGAAGTTCGATCCCTTGGCCACTAAACTGTCAGATATTAGCCAAAGGTAAACTAAGATTGAAAATCATCTACTGGCTAGTCCTCCAAGCTGTTCAACAGTCTCCTGCAACGTATTAGCTCCACCCTTAAGTGCTCCAATTGTCCCTGTTGTCCTACCAAGTGATGCAAACATACTGGCAAGCTCAAATGTGGTTGAATCTCCCCATCATTCAGTGGTTAATGTCATGGGTCACGATCCCTCATTAGTATCTGGCAGAGGCATCACTATGGGACGCCCTATCCATTCCAGGGCACAGCAGGGTGGTTCGCTTAGCCAACAGTGCAATGAAACCTTGAACTTACCCCCAGAGTCTACACCGTACACCATTGTTCTTACCAATGTTGCTCACCTCCAATCTGGTATTGAGGAGAATTGGGTATCATTGAGGAACAAGGCACTCCATTATATAGACTCCAAAACCAGGTTGGGAGGACAGCTATTTAGGTTGTTTAAGGTGGCATGTAGGGTAGCCTGGATAGGCAACTCCAAAAAAATGAGTAGAGGTGATTGTGTGGTTGTCAACTTTGGGTCCCCCGATTTAGTTAATACAATACTTAATAAGGCTGGTGCATGGCAATTGAGGGAGGAAAATATAAATATCTTACCCTTGGGGTACTTCTACCGTGCCATTTGACTGATTCCTATGTTAATGCCGACCAGTAGTCAGGTACCATCAGCACAGGGGCCATATCAGTTTACAGTTCCAACGTTCAATAGGTTTGATTACTTTACCAATCTTGAGGATATCGACTGACTGGGCCCTGTGACACAGCCATTAAGTGCTTCCTCATGTAGGGCTCCGGGATCTAATGGGAGTGGTGCATATTACCCTAGTGCTAGGGACTCCATTGTATCTCAGTGCAGTAGTCCGGGCTTTCAGGTTATACCAAGGACCTGTATTATTGACTTGGGTGGTAGCAGCACTCTTAATGCGAATGCCTATCCCACATCCACTTTTACCATTGAAGCAGGACCATTGCAATGTTTATTTACAGAGCGACCAGGTGTTCTCAAAATAGTCTCTTGGAACATTGCGGGGCTCACAAATAAACTTGCCTTTAGAAGGTGGACCACTTTTATAGAGGAGCAGGTTATCCTATTGTTCCAAGAATCATGGGCAGTCGAAAAGGTGTTTCTTGAGGGTTATATCAATTATTCTAAACCAACGGTCCAGGGTGTTAGGGTAGACCCAAGGGCGGGTTGACAATTTGGATTAGGCAGTCCTTCTTGTATAAATTTGAGGAGATTGAAATTGATTCACCGGACATTCTTATCCTCAAGTTATCCCACTGCATTACCCAGGACAATCTCTATTCTAGGTGTTTGCCAGGTGGGAGGTCATCACATATAGTAGACGCTTTAGACATCTTTTTAACTAATCACAAAGGGAACAGCAATATTATTATGGCAGGGGATTTTAATTGCACCTTCGAACCCCTTGACTGTGAGGATCACTATTTCAGCTGAGAGGAGGATGACCAATGGTTAATTCCTCCATTGGACATCTCTCCCATTAAAAAGTGGACAAGAGCAGCTCTTCAGGTAAAAGCCTTGTGTCTAGAACATGGGTTAAGAGCTGCCAACGGCCGCTCAAAGTCTGACAAGCAGGGGGCAGCAACATTTAGTAATGGGCACCGTCATAGTCGTATAGACTACTTTTTGGTTAGTATGGAATTATGGTCAGTTTTGCTCGACATGACGGTTGTTGCCAGGCCAGAAAGCAATCATAACCCACTGGTTGCTTCTATGCGGGACGTAGTCTTTAGTAAATCGAATGTGCAGCATACTAGATTAGACTACGTAGAGGGCCAGTTGACTAATGACACCAGACGCCTCAAATGGTGTAAGGTAGCGCATGACCCGGTGAAGTTGCAAGCCATGAGTTCCTTGGTAGCAGATTCCATAGATTCCTTACAGGCTGAGGCAGTTTCAGGGTTCACTAGGTCCGGAGCTGCACTCACACACGAGCACCTTTTTAACAAACGTACGTTTTTTTTATAACACATAAACCCAAAGGCCCTGCTCTAACTGGGTGTAAAACGGTACCTTGGTATAACTCCAAATGTCATACTGCTTACAAACTATGGCAGCGGCAATTAGGAGCCAAAATCAGGACTCCATTAGAGAAAAGCGGCAGGGTTACAAGCTGTCTAAAAGCAAGACTAAACGGGAGTGTGGAGCCGGACCTGTGGGTTTCTCATTTTAAAGGCCAATTTGCAATCTATCAAGGCTCACAGGATATTTTTGTAGTGCAAGTAACCCCCCCTCTAAGTATCACTCTTAAAGAAGTAGAATCAGCACTTATCAAATCCCCAAAAGGTAGGGCGCCAGGTCTTGACTGCATTCCTGCAGATCTTTTTGTTCTAGACCTGGCCTCCTAGGCCAAATATATTCAACTTTTAATGAATGCCATCGACCAGGGGGGAGCTGTTTCCAGTTCCTGGGCTGGTGCTGTTATTCTCCCCATCTTTAAAAAAGGGAATCAGTCACTCCCAGGAAACTATAGACCTATCAGTCTTATCGACTGCATTCAGAAGGTTGTGGCATGAGTGATACTTGGGAGAATCCAGTCATGGTTGGTTGATTGTCATATCTTATCAGACCTCCAAGCTGGGTTCAGACAATGTGTTAGCACAGTGGACAAGGTGCTAAGGTTCATACTCATTTATTTATTTATTTATTTTAAAAATTTATAAAGCGCAGCATCTACCCGTGGGTGTCTTGGCGCTATGACTCAGCTAGCGATCTCTGATTGAGCATATGTCTACCTTAGGAAGTGTTGTCCTGAGCAGTTATTGGTCAAATAGCCAAGTTTTTACCAATTTCCTAAATTGAAGTAGCGAGGATGCAGATTTTATTTCATTTGGAAGAGTGTTCCAAAGTTTGGCTGCAGAATTAGTGAAGCATCTGTCGCCCCATGTAACCGTCCTAGTACGCGGCACTATCAGTAACTGCCTCTGTTCAGATCGTAAAGATCTTTTCGGTGAATAGTGGACAAGTTTCTGTTTGAGAAACGCTGGGCCCTGACCGTTAAGAGCTTTAAAGGTGAGGCACAGGGTTTTGAATCTAATGCGATTTCTCACCGTTAACCAGTGGTGGTTCCTGATTGCTAGTTTGGCGGACTGAAATCTAGGAATGCCGGACAGTAGCCTTGCGGCAGCATTTTGAATAAGCTGCAGTTTGGCCACCACCCGTGCCTGTGCATTTACAAATAATCCGTTGCAATAATCAAGCGATGAGAGTACTAAGGAGCTCACCACTGTTTTCCTTGTACTCTCAAGAAGATAGGGCAGGATTTTTCTGATGATCTTAAGCTTATAAAAGGCAGACGAAGCTACCTGATTGGCATGGCTAGAGAAGTTAAGTTTATCATCGAAAATAATTCCTAGGTTTCTGACCTTCTGCACAGGATCTGGGGGGGCTCCAAGTGGAGTCGGCCACCAAGTGGTGGACCACTGTGGCGATAATTTTCCAAAAATCATTACCTCAGTTTTATCTGAGTTGAGACGTAAACAGTTCTCAGCCATCCATTCCTTAATGGCCACCATGCCTTCCTGGAACCTGGCAGCTACTTCCTCGCCATCGTTCTTAATTGCGATCACCAGTTGGGTGTCGTCGGCGTATGAGGTGAGGCTCATCCGGTAGTTCTTGATTACCCTAGCTAAGTCCGACACGTAGATGTTAAAAAGTGTCGGACTTAGGGATGAGCCTTGCGGAACGCCACATGGGAGGGCGAGCTCAGTGGATTGAAATGCGCCCAGGGTCACTGCTTGCGTTCTGTTAGACAGAAAAGATGCCAAAAGCTCCTTGGCCCTTGAGTGTATGCCCATTTCTTCGACACGGTCAATCAGGATGGAATGATTGACCGTGTCGAAGGCTGCCGAGAGATCCAGCAGGACCAGTATAGCTGTTCCTCCTTGGTCTCTGATGATCCTGATGTCATCGGCAGCCTTTATAAGAGCAGTCTCTGTTCCATGTAATTTCCGAAAGCCAAACTGAGACTCGTCCAGGAGGTTGTTATGTTCGATGTATTCAGCTAGTTGCTTGTTCATAGCTTTCTCCACTATTTTGGCTAGGAAAGGCAGGCTAGCGATGGGTCTATAGTTTTTGAGGATTGTTTTATCTAAACCCATCTTTTTCAGGAGGGGTTTCAATAGTGTGTTTTTTAACTTATCCGGGAAAATCCCAGATTGGAACATGGCGTTGCAAATTAGGGTGATAACTTCACTAACCACGTCGATTACTGGAGTGAGAATTTTAGGGGGGCAAGGATCTACGATGAGCCTGTTTTTACCTGTCTCATGAGATCTGTTATCTCCTCGTTCGTTACCTCCCTGAATTTAGAAAATGAGCAGTCCGGGTTGTTTCTTAGTTGTTTAGGTTGCATGTTAGTATTAGATGAAATTACAGAAAATTCGGAGTATATGTCATTTACTTTTGAGAAGAAGAAACCTGCTAGATTATTGCAGAATTCCTGTGAATGGGGAGGGCTCAAGTCTACCGCTTTCCCTGCCAGTGTCTTGACTACCTCAAACAATTGTCGACTTGAGTTTTTTGATTTTTCAATTTATCTACTGGCGCATTGTTACTTTGGGGAAAGGGGCTATATATGCACCATTTACAGATCTGAGGTCTGCCTTTAATCTGGTTCCCCGCATAAAACTGTGGCACACCCTGCAAAAGCTGGGCATGCCTTGGGAGATTCTGTCATTCGTAATTAAACTGCATACAGACATCTATGCCCAGGTTAGATGGGATTCGGCTGGTCATACCACCGATAAATTTCCAGTCAAGAAGGGGGTTAGGCAGGGGTGCGTCCTCGCACCAACCCTATTCTCCATATATATTAACGGGGTTTTGAAATATTTTGAAGATTGCCTGACTGATGCTCTGAGTTTAGGTGGACAAAAGATCCCACTCCTAATGTTTGCCGATGACACCTGATCCAGCGGCCTATAGAAAATATATCATAAACAACGCTACCCAATTTCATAACCTATAAACAAAATTCTATACTAAATATGGACCCATTTATAAACCTGACATATTTTGGGCCTACTGAATCAGGTGGTCAGATTAAATCTATATACACATTATCTACACACTATATACATTTTATACATCTATGAAAGGAATATTGTCATTAGAATAAAACTTGACCATTTAAACGACCACCATTGGCGACGTGATCTAGCTAATAGTAACCTACACTTCTGAATAACCAAGACCAGCTTGTTTGTCAAAAGTAAGATTTTATTTACTAAATTATGGTATATAAGTTGATAGTTTTATAAATGAATTTTATTTGCAATAAAGCAAGCATGATTGTAAAGAAATATGAGAAAATACAATTTAAGCAAGTAAATCAAATTTAAAGTGAATATATAAAGTTTAGCATTTCTAAAACCTAATTCCCTAACTGAGCTAAATAGATAAAATTAAAAGTAAAGTTCTTTGAGGATTCTTACGTGCTCCACGCAAAGTCCGTCAGCACTTCACCCTCATCGGAAAGTCAGAAAGCAGCAGCCAGCCCATCCCTAAGGGCTTGACTTTTTATACCTTTCTACGCTAACTAAACTAGCAAAGGAAAGTTTTCAGAAATCTTCGACGTCCCATTGGCTGAGAGTGACAAGTGACATGTCACCCACTTTTCAAAAAGTTCCATTAAATCACGTTTCATAAAGACCATTGTCTCTTCCACGTGAAACCAGAAGCTTCCTGAGTTTGCAACAAATGTATTAAGTCATTCTCGCAGCGTCCATTGACTTTCAATTGACTTCCGCGGATGCCAAGTTAAGGACTGACAAAATGTTCTTTTTCGACCTTGGCCATGTCCGACAGAATGATGACAGCACATTAGTTTTTGCTTTGTGAACGCAGCTTTTGACGAATAATTTATTTCAGAATGGGCGTCTCGTGACTTTTGCAGAATTACAAGTCAGCTCTTTTCTGCGACTCAAGTGACTAGGCCCAAAAGCAGGCAACTTATGATTTCTAGTATAAAACAAACACAAGAAAAGTATTAATGTAAGAAATAATGTAGATTCTGTATCCACCCCAGGATTTACTAATTAATTAACCCACCCGATTAATCAAAATGTTACCTAGCTATTGCAAACAAATAAAGCAGCGTTTATATCTACCAGTCTCCGTTATTCCATGAGACTCAAATGCACCTAGAATAGTAGAAATGACATCACACAGACAAGGAAAAGCAAAACAAGCACATGCTTCTTTTAAGTTTGCAGCAGTTAGTAATGACAAAAACGAAAACAATAAATTATTTTATTATTTTGCACGAACAAAAAGATGCAACAATTATGCACGTTTATGAGCACACATGTTAGTCCCCCCATGTGTAAAGTTTAATCTAAGTTGTATTAGCACGACATATCACAAATCATTAATATTATTATTCATGTTATGGAAATATGACTTAACGAGATTAAACAAAATTTTGTTTTCTATCTCGCTCCATCAACTCCCTCATCTGGTGATTAACAAATCACCACACCAACACTCAAAATTTTGATAATTTAAATTTCTAAGAAATCGATTCAAATTCATTTGTATCAGTAAACCTAAAAGTCTGTTTCTGCATAATCTTTGGAATTAACATAACGCTCTCCATGTAACTCCTGTAATTCAATCTCTCTTTCTTCTTCTTTTCTGAGTTTATAGATTCTTTTCTTTTCTTTCAACTGTTTCTTTCTTTTATGTAACAAACAACCTATTTTGGTCAAAATAAAAATGAATACTATTATAATCAAAGGTGCCAGAATCTTGCCAAGAATTGAACTTCCGATATTATGAAACCAGTTTTTAATTGCTTGAAACCTTTTTGAAAGTTTTCCAGTAAAATCATCTTCTTCTAAAGGAATTATTTCTGAATGCATTTGTGTAATATTCTTAATATACATTTCAATATTCTTACTTTCATCAGGTATATATGTACAACAATGTTGTACATGTAAAATGCCACAGACTCCTCCCTCTTTTGCTAGGAGTATGTCTAAAGCAAGACGGTCTTGAATTACCATGGATCTAATTGCAATAACTTCAACATTTACTAATTGAAATCCATCAGCAGTGTCAGTTGATAATCTATCAACTATAGTGGACAATTTTCTGATTCTCCCTGCATTTAGGGTTATACCAACAAAAGGTATTACAGCTTGAAAAATATCTCCCAGAACTTCAGTAAAAGTTTCTCTTTTAACTCTATTTACATAATTATGAATTTTAAACAATCCTTCTGAATCTCTGTCAACATGAAACACTTTAGGAAAAACAATTCCCACATAACAAGTTCCATACCAGTGGTCTGGAAGGTTGTAGTAGGCTTTGTCACCACAAACAAAATAAATCCCAGGAAAGATAGGATCCTTTCCACCTTTAAATCCCCAACCTCCCAGAATTTGATAAGTATCTTCACAGTTACTTGCACCTACAAAATAATTATCAAAAAGTGTGTTATCTCTTCTAATGCAAAGCTTTCCACTAACAGGTTTGTCTATGTGAATTGCAATATTTTCAAGCAATTTGCCATTTAATTTCTCATCCTCTTTCTGCCAGAAGGCTGACTTAGTCTGCTTGACTAATTCATTCCTCTTATAAATTGCTCTTCTCTCCTCAACCATATTCAAAAATTTCTTTCCTTCAGCACTTAATTTACATGTTAGATTATTCTTGTAAGCATACTCGTAAGTGAGTTCATTAGTAACAAGGAAAAATTCTCTCATTTGTTTTGCTTTCTTATGCTTATTTAAAACATTATCAATCTTAATATTTGCAAAAATTTCATCATAATTTGAATAGTAATATTCTAAACGTCCAGTTTGATAAAATAAACTAGTTAATACACTACATGTTACAGCATATGTGAGAGGAAGCATATTATATGTTACTCCCTCAGAAACAGAAGCAGGTAACTTAACGCAGACGTAACAGTCTTTTGCATCCATTACCTTAACATATTCACTCAATAGCTTTGTGAATGTATTACTTGAAAAATCACCAATTGATTTATCTTGATGAATGTTAGGCTGATGATCAATAACTTTTGTAGACGCACTATGTTTAGTTTGACTAACCAGAGCTTTGCTTGTTAAGTTAACTTTGTGTAATTCTCTATTCATCTCCAAAGGGATAATCACAGCTAGAACCAACCAGAGCAGAACTAAAATGAGCAGACATACCAGAGTCATCTTACAGCATCTTTTAAAAACAGAACACTTTGAAGTGCTCTCCTTAACATAAGGCATTCTTGGTTAATTTTAGCCTCAAAAATAAAAAAAATAAAAATTTTAAAATTTATATACACCCCCCCTTTTAAAATTTTTTTTTTTTTTTTTTTTTTTAAAACCCTAAACAAGATTTCTTCGACCTTATGTCATACATAAATTTTCTTTAACTAAACAGTTTTTCTTCGACCTTGTGTCAACTAACAAATTTTCTTCAGCCTTTTGCCAATTTAATATTTCTGTACTTCAATCATTGTCACTAATTTCTTGGATTTCGTTTTCTTCTTCACTACTATCATATATGTCAATAACAGGTGGAATTACTAAGTAAGTCCACTCAGGAGACTTGTATTTTTGGTTTGGTCTTATTATTCTCTTCCCTTTTCTCGATATCACTTCAATTTTCCTTCCAACTCCAACTTCTTTTCCAGGACTCTTTTGACTACTGATTTCTTCAACTTGTTCTTTTGGCTTTTTGATCAATCTGACTCTCAATCTTCCACCTGGCCAGTAGTCTGCTTTTCTCACGTACTTCTTCTTTGGTTCAGAATTATTTGATTCTGACTTCCAAGTCCTTTTCTTTCTGTTTTCACTTTCACCTTCCACGTCACTTTCTTCAGTTTCGTAGTCTGAAATTTCAATTGACTCAGGAACTTCTCTATTCGGCAATTTCACTCCTTCAGGAATTTCACTTTGTCTTCCATCACTGGTACTCGGTAATTCGTTTTCCTCCTCTTCCTCAATTACCTCTAACTTCCCAGATTTCGGATATTTGTTCCTTACTTCAGAGTTTGTTCTCTGCCTTTCGATACTCTCCTGGTCTGAAACTTCTTTTTGTTCAGCTTCTTTGTCTTCAATGGAAACAACCAAATCCTCAGTTATCTTTCCTTTTAACAGATTCTCTTCACCTTCAGAATCTATTTCAATTATTTCCAAGTCTTTTCTTGTCAGATTTCCATTCACTGGCACATTCACTGGCACAGTTTCCAGATGTCGACTTTCTTGTCGATCTTCAGAATCTGGAATTATTTCACCTTCTGTTTTGCCTTCTGCCTCAGAATCAGAATCGTCTGTGGTATCACTTTCAACATCAGAACTCTCAGGAGTTGGTACTGGAATAGTATGACTAGGATGTATCCAACGTTTCAATCCTCTGCACTTTACAGCATTAGTAGTGATCAAGATTATCTGCCTAGGTTTCTGCCATCTAGGAGCTAGACAATTCCTTCTCCGATGCACTTTTGTTCTGACCCAATCGCCAGGTCTCAGATCATGTGTCAAAACCTTTTCATTTGATTGAGCTTCAGTTCCCACCTGATTAGACACAGAAGTTACCATATCAGATAACCTTTTACAGTAATCCAAAATTGCACTGTCATTTATGCTCAACAGTTTACCTACAGGTACATAAGCTTGCCTCATAACTCTTCCCATTAAAATTTCATGAGGACTCAAACCTGTCTTTTTATCTGGTGTACTTCTTAATGACATCAAAACAAGTGGAAGAGCATCGGTCCACTTTATACCTGTTTCAAGACACATTTTTCCAATTCTGTTTTTAATTGTTCCATTTATTTGTTCAACTACTCCTGATGCCTCTGGTCTGTATGCACAATGTATTTTCTGCTCAATGCTCAAAGCTTCGCAAATTAATTTCATCAGTTTGTTATCAAAATGGCTTCCTCCATCACTCTCAATAGTGACTGGAAAACCGTACCTTGGGATGATTTCTCTGAGCATTAGTTTTGCCACTGTAATTGAATCACAATGTCGTGTAGGGAAAGCCTCTACCCATCTTGAAAATAAGCATACAATTACAAGTACGTATTTCAAACAATTGTGTAAGGGCATTTCAATGAAATCCATTTGTAACCTGGTAAAGGGACCACCTTCTCGACCAATTATTCCTGTCCCCACCACTGATTTTCTGTTTGGATTCATTTGTTGGCATGACAAACACCTTTGACAAAAAGATTCAGCAATAGTTCTAAACTTGGTATTGAACCATGTTTCTCTGAAAAGTCTAACCATAGAATCTCTTCCCAGATGTGCTGGACCATGATATAATCTGGCCATGTCAGCAATCAAACAATTTGGTAAGACTACTCTGCCATCTTCTTTGTAAACCCACACTCCATCTTCTTCACGTGGTCTACAATCTGATCTTAACCATAAGTCTTTTTCATCATCTTCTGCTTCATTTTGTAAATCTCTAATCTCATGCCATGTTTCTACAACAGTTGTTAGCATTAATGAATTTGAATCAGTTTCTTTACTCCTCTCCCGATTGTATGAATAATTTTTCCTTGCGCAGTATTTAGCTGTTTCATCTGCGAAGGCATTTCCCTTGGAAATATAATCAGTTCCTCTAGTGTGCGCTGCACATTTAACAATGGCGATTTCTTTTGGCAATTGTATTGCTTCAATTAATCTCCTAATGAAAACTGCATTTTTAATTGGTGATCCTGCTGATGTCATGTATCCTCTCTGTGACCAGAGTTGTCCATAATCATGCACAACTCCGTACCCATACTGACTATCAGTAATGATGGTAACTCTTATATCCTTTGATATTTCACATGCACGAATTAAAGCAATCAATTCAGCCACTTGTGCTGAACGAACTCCTTCAAGACATGATGCTTCTTCAATATCTACGACTGTACAAACTGAATATGAAGCTTTTAAGACACCTCCTTCGGATCTTAAGCATGACCCATCTACAAAGTAGACAAAATCCGATTCAGACAAAGGTCTGTCTTTGATGTCTTTTCTTGGTTTAGTGCAGAATTCCATGACATCTAAACATTCGTGTTCTGTTTCAATGTCATCAACAATTTCAGAATCAGGCAGTAATGTAGAAGGATTCAGATTTAAACATCTTGAAATCGAAACATTATCTGCTCCCAGTATGATTTTCTCATACTTTGTCAATCTGCTACTTGTTAAGTGTTGAGTCTTACCTCTTGTCAGTAATATTTCAACTGAATGAGGCACAAAAACTTTCACTGGAAATCCCATAATGATCCCCTCACTTTGTTCGAGGCTGATACTTGTAGCTGCAACTGCCTTCAAACAACCTGGTAATGCTTTTGCAATTGGATCAAGAACTGCAGAGAAGTATGCAATAGGTTTCTTTAAATTTCCATGTCTCTGAATTAACACAGATAATGCACATCCTTCTCTTTCACTACAATACAGTTCAAAATCTTTTTCATAATTTGGCATACCTAAAGCAGGAGCTTGGCATAAGCTCTTTTTCAGGTTCTCAAAAGATTCCATCTCAGCATCATTGAGAATAATTGGATCTTTTACATCCGACTTTGTCAATCTTTGTAGTGGTTTTGCAATTACCGAAAATCCACTTATCCATTGTCGACAGTAACCAACCATTCCCAAGAACATTCTGACCTGTCTTTGTGTTCTTGGTGGTAACATTGCTTGAATCATTTTTATTCTCTCTATTGTTACTTGTCTTTTTCCCTTTGCAATTCTGTGACCAAGATATTTTACTTCTTGTTTGCAAAACTGTAGTTTTGCTGGGGACACTTTATGTCCTTCTTCTGCAAGGCGATTTAACAGAATTATTGTGTCTGTTACACAATTTTCTCTTGTCTTTGCAGCTATTAACAAATCATCAATATACTGCACTAGCGTAGACCTACCAGTTAAGTCTAGGTCTTCTAATGATCTTTTTAACAGTTCGTTAAAGATTGAAGGACTTTCTGTATAGCCCTGAGGGATTCTTGACCATCCGAGGGTCTTACCTTGGAATCTGAAAGCAAATATTTCATAACTGTCTGGATGTAAGGGAACAGTAAAGAATGCATTGCAAAGGTCAATGACTGTATACCATTCAGCATCATGTGGAATCTGAAATAGAATTACTGCTGGATTTGGAACCACAGGACAACATGGAACGACAATTTGATTAACCTTTCTCAAATCTTGTACGATTCTAAATGTTCCGTTAGACTTTTTAACTCCCATAATTGGTGAATTACAAGAGCTACTCTCCATTTCTTTTAATACACCTTGCTTAATTAATTTTTCAATTATAGGTGTAATACCTTCAATTGTTTCTGTTTTCATCTTATATTGTGGAGTGTTTGGAAATTCTATTCCCTGTTTCAATGTAATTTTTACTGGATCTACGTTTTTCATCAGACCCATCTCATTTCCAGTAAAATCCCATATTTCAGATTTCACTGTTTCTTTGAGTTCTTCAGGTAAATCTTTTTCTTCAAATGCAGGAAACAATTTTGTTTCTTCTGCTTCCATCATCATCATTGTCATTCTGTATAAACCATCTTCCTCCATTGTTTGTAATTCAACTCCATCAGGAGAACAATATATTCTACAATTCATTTTACATAGGATGTCTCTGCCTAATAGATTTACTGGACTACTATTACAAACCACAAATCTGTGTTTATCTCTGTAGTTTCCAATTTCAACTGGTATTGGATCAGTTAAGTCAGTTTTAATTTGCTGATTACTTACTCCGACAACTTGGATGGTATCCCCAGAGAGAGGTAGGTTTTCAATTTCCACTGATCTAACAGTAGAACGGGTAGCACCAGTGTCCACTAGAAAAGTGATGTCTACATCATTAACTTTCCCGTTTACAAAAGGACCAGACTGGTCAACCTCAAGAGTGGCTCCAACGACACACTCTTCCTCCTCTCTCGGGCACCGTCAGCAATAATCATCAGAATCGCTGTCTTGACTTTCTGTTAATAAGAATTGTTGTGAAGCATTTTGCATTTGAACCCTTTGCTGCTTTTGCTGTTTTTGTGGTTTTATTACCTGTTCACTTCCCTGAAATCCCACGTTTGGATTATATTTTTGAACTCCCCCACAATTCGGAAAAGGTGGTTGTGGCAATTGGTCTTGACGATTATTCACCTGTTGTTGTTGCTGTTGCTGTAACTGTCGCTGAATATTAAATTCGTTTAACCCCTGTTGCATCTGTAGGTGTCGCTGCAGGTCAACACCATTCTGCATCTGTGGATTCAATAAGGGATTCTTTAAGTTTTTAGGAGGATGAGGACACTCGTCTCTCCAATGTCCAATTTCGCCACAATTAAAACAAGGTAATCTTTGCTTTAACTCCTCAATCTTTGGGCTAAATTTCTTTGGGAAATTATTACCTTTAAACTTTCCTTGTATCTGGTTTGTATTTCCAGTTTGAACAAAATTAGTGTTCTTATTTCCCATGCTGGCAATCTGTTGCTCAGCCACTTTTACCTGAGCCCACATGGCTTTCTCCTTCAGCTTCTTCTGTTTTACTTCTATTTCATCGCTGCAATACTTTGCTTTCCTTAGAATATCATCTACAGATAGTGATTGCCATCCGACAATACTATTTCTGATCATTTCTCCAATTTCAGGTTTTAGTCCATAAACAAATCTATAGACGAAATGGCTCATGTCTTTTTCATCTAATTTTTCATAACCACTGTATTGTTTAAAGATTAACAGTAGTCTTTCATAAAAAGAATGAACTGATTCTTTTGTTTCCTGTTCTGTTCTTTCTATTTTAACCCAATCAACTTCTTTGGGTGGAATTTTGTTTTTCATCCAAACAATTACTTTTTCATAAAAATCCATTACAAGTGGATTTGGAGCACCTGTTTCTTTGATTCGCTCAGGTTCTGTTTTTGGCCAACTAATCGATATTTTACATTCTGTCCAAAGATCAGATGGAACAACAATGTCAAAAAATCCATCTAAATCAATCCACAGAACTTTTGACACTTTGATAAATCTATCGACTTGCCTGTACCACTCAACTGGTTTTTCCCTCAATTTTGGAAAGTCATTTGTAAATAACAGAATGTCCTGTCTCGACCAAGGGACATGAACATATCCTCCACCTGCAATTTCTCTCATTGGAAATTGTTTTGACAATTTTTCCAATCTTTCATCTTCCTTCTTTTTCGTCCATTTTACTCTCCATTTATTCAGTTCTCCTAGCTTTTTGATATAGACAATCAAATCTTTAATGTGAACTATTCTTCCCATTGAGTTTAAACTCTCAATGTCACTTTCTGAAAAGTCTAATCTGTAATGCTTTGCAAAATTCTTTTGTTTACTCACATCGATTTCAAGTTCTGCTGCTAGATCCTCTAGTTGATCATATTTGTTTTTCGTTTTCCACTGTATGCTTTTACAAATGAACAGTAGTTCATCATCTCGATAGTAATTTAAACTATCTGGACCAATTGTTCCAATTATTAATTCTTCGATATTCGCTTTTAATTTGGCCACATCAAGTTTTGGTGTGGTTACCCTGACTTCAGGACTCCCTATATCTGATATAGCACCCATTGGTGTTTTTGGAGATAAATCCTCATTAAAGGTTAAATCAGGCATTCTCGATTTAGAAGTGTTTATTTCAGATAAATCTGAATAAAATTTTTCAGCAGCCTTTTGAATTTCTGTATTTAAAGGAATAGTTAATCCAGTTTTGTTTGTTTCTCTTTGATCAAATACGGGCTGAACAGGACCAATTGTTACTGGAACTGTCACGGCTTCCATGCCTTTTGTCATTCTTTTTATTAATTCTTCCTTTGATCTTATATATTCATTATAATCAACATCTTCAACATTTCTTGCCTCTCTTGAATAATCTTTTGGAGGTTCTCTTGCTCTTGGAGCCATTGTAAAATGTCTACCTTCATTTCGAGCATTCTCGAATTCTGGTCTTCTAGGAGTTTCAATGATTTCACAATTATTTGGATAAAGTTTAGGAGCTTCATTAATTGGAGGTGCACTCGGTGAAGTTTCAGTAGAAACCACCGGAGTAGACCAAGATCTAGGAGGTCTCAAAGGCTGATTCTTTCTAGCAGTTGTATATATTTCTTCCATAACTGCATCCTCAGATTCACTTTCCATTGATTTCCCTGTAGGAGAACCCATTACCATTTCATGAATTAAATACAATCCTTCACTCATGTTTCCCTGTCTCCACATTCGCAATCTATCTTCATGAGTTTCTCTTTTCCAAGATGGATTTTTAGAAGGTCTTTTAATTCCACTAGCTTCTCTTTGTAACTGATACATCTCGTCTTCCCACTCAACTAAAGCTTCGAATTGAGTTGGTCTCGGTTTTGGAACAAGAGCATTCATTTTCTCTCGTAAATTTCTTAAAACCTTTACATTAAATGAACCATCATCAGGCCAAGTTAAAACACCGTCATTTTTAGTATATCGTTTCCAACTATCGAACCATAAGACAGTATGATATCCATATTCACCTTCCATATACGCTGCAGGTGTTTTATACTTATGAAGTAGTTTACCACCTCGCGTTTCGATTTTCTTGTCAGGTGAAAATAAATTCTTAAATTTCTGAAATAATGTTGGCTTTTTCTCAACATGTTTAAAATGATAACTCATTTTTAAGAGTTAAATCTAATTCACAAAATCGTTCGTAAAATATTTCCGGGATGTTCCGTAAAACAACCAATCCGTGCGCGAAACACACCAACAAGCCAATGACAGTTGAGCTACGTCACTTTTCTGCTCAACCAATAAATTTAGAGTTTTTCTGAAGGACCAATCAGCTCACAGGCCGTCAGAGACTCAAGAGCCAATCAGAATATAGCTTGTGACGTAGGTCATCCAATCCCAGCGCGGCTCTGTGACGTACACAGCAGCTGCGGTTTCTCGTTTCTCACTCCTGGCGCTTACCCCTCCTTCACAAAATCTTTTCACAGCGCCATTTTAAGAACACTTTTCAGTGTAAATTAATTCTTAACAATGACTATAAAGACAACATCTGTTCGTTTCACTATTTAGGATAGTTTACATACATTCAAGTATCCACACTTCGGAATAGACGGCGCTATTCACACTAAGGATAATATTCAATTGTCAGTAGAGTAACCTTACCCCACCCTTCTAACACGTATAATTATGAACTCGCTTTGCTCTGAACCCACCGCGAAGTGAAAGTTCTAAGAGTTCCACTTGAACATAAAATACAATTCAAACTCGCACTTTCACGCTGAAATTTCCCTAATTTCAAACATACATGAAATCCGTACAGGACTCTCACCTGTTTATAGAAATCATGCACCGTTAGCAAAATAACGACGTTATCCGTACAGGGCTCTCACCTGTTTATAGATATGAAACATGTACCCGTACAGGACTCTAACCTGTTTATAGATAATCATGCACCGACGCTAATTTACCCTTCACTCAAGCTCGGATATAACTAATACTTTTATCACAGTGAGTTTTATGGAAGGCGCTTTGTCCCTATTCTCATGCTGCTTTAATTTCTTAGAAAACCCTCACTATACAAGATTCAGACCTAGCCCTAAAACTGTGCTGCTCGGCGACAACACTATGGTACACGGCGATACCTCTTGTGATACTCGGCGATATCACTACAAACAGAACAGATGGCTTGCGTGACTAATTTCTCGCCACACAATCTATACCGGTATAGCTTACAGATAGCACGAAAAAACGAACTTAACATGTGTTAAAACATCGATCCTATTTCCATACCATAACACTTTAGTAACCCTTAGCAACCAACATATTACCTTGGTTACCCTTAGCAACCATCAATTTCTGCTACCAGAGAATTGATCCAGCGGCCTATAGAAAATATATCATAAACAACGCTACCCAATTTCATAACCTATAAACAAAATTCTATACTAAATATGGACCCATTTATAAACCTGACATATTTTGGGCCTACTGAATCAGGTGGTCAGATTAAATCTATATACACATTATCTACACACTATATACATTTTATACATCTATGAAAGGAATATTGTCATTAGAATAAAACTTGACCATTTAAACGACCACCATTGGCGACGTGATCTAGCTAATAGTAACCTACACTTCTGAATAACCAAGACCAGCTTGTTTGTCAAAAGTAAGATTTTATTTACTAAATTATGGTATATAAGTTGATAGTTTTATAAATGAATTTTATTTGCAATAAAGCAAGCATGATTGTAAAGAAATATGAGAAAATACAATTTAAGCAAGTAAATCAAATTTAAAGTGAATATATAAAGTTTAGCATTTCTAAAACCTAATTCCCTAACTGAGCTAAATAGATAAAATTAAAAGTAAAGTTCTTTGAGGATTCTTACGTGCTCCACGCAAAGTCCGTCAGCACTTCACCCTCATCGGAAAGTCAGAAAGCAGCAGCCAGCCCATCCCTAAGGGCTTGACTTTTTATACCTTTCTACGCTAACTAAACTAGCAAAGGAAAGTTTTCAGAAATCTTCGACGTCCCATTGGCTGAGAGTGACAAGTGACATGTCACCCACTTTTCAAAAAGTTCCATTAAATCACGTTTCATAAAGACCATTGTCTCTTCCACGTGAAACCAGAAGCTTCCTGAGTTTGCAACAAATGTATTAAGTCATTCTCGCAGCGTCCATTGACTTTCAATTGACTTCCGCGGATGCCAAGTTAAGGACTGACAAAATGTTCTTTTTCGACCTTGGCCATGTCCGACAGAATGATGACAGCACATTAGTTTTTGCTTTGTGAACGCAGCTTTTGACGAATAATTTATTTCAGAATGGGCGTCTCGTGACTTTTGCAGAATTACAAGTCAGCTCTTTTCTGCGACTCAAGTGACTAGGCCCAAAAGCAGGCAACTTATGATTTCTAGTATAAAACAAACACAAGAAAAGTATTAATGTAAGAAATAATGTAGATTCTGTATCCACCCCAGGATTTACTAATTAATTAACCCACCCGATTAATCAAAATGTTACCTAGCTATTGCAAACAAATAAAGCAGCGTTTATATCTACCAGTCTCCGTTATTCCATGAGACTCAAATGCACCTAGAATAGTAGAAATGACATCACACAGACAAGGAAAAGCAAAACAAGCACATGCTTCTTTTAAGTTTGCAGCAGTTAGTAATGACAAAAACGAAAACAATAAATTATTTTATTATTTTGCACGAACAAAAAGATGCAACAATTATCCACGTTTATGAGCACACATGTTAGTCCCCCCATGTGTAAAGTTTAATCTAAGTTGTATTAGCACGACATATCACAAATCATTAATATTATTATTCATGTTATGGAAATATGACTTAACGAGATTAAACAAAATTTTGTTTTCTATCTCGCTCCATCACACCCTTGTCATTTCAAAAACAAGACAGGATTTACAACGTGCCTTGATAAGATTTGGGGAGGTCTGTGAGGACTATGACCTTGTTGTCAATGTTGACAAGACCAAGTTCATGGTCCTCCAAAACTCAGCGAGGCATATCGGCGAAGTTAGGATGCGGGAAGGTGTGTTTGATCAAATGGAGACTTTTTCCTACCTTGGAGTTACCCCTGACAAAAAGAAGAGCTGGAAGCCCCAAATTGACTGCCTCCTGGTTAAACATGCCCAACTTGCAGGTGCGTTGCTCAGGGAATTCAGTCGCTCTTATACAAAACACATGGCCCCAGTACTACAGATATACAATTCAAAAGTTAGTGCTGCCATTTTGTATGGATCTGAGTTGTGGGCGCATGCGAATCTAGAAGCACTGGTGGTAATGCAAAACAAATTTCTAAGATCAGTAACGGGTTTGCCACAATCAACCCTCCTTATTCCCCTCTATATGAATCTGGAGTGTCACTCCCTCAGAGATGTTGCCGGACTTATATCAGTCCTATATTGGAGAAGACTCTGGGTTACCCCCGAACTAACCAACTATGCGTTGCCGGCCCGGGAAATACGGGACTTGGATCTGAATAAAACAATAGGGTGGTTTAGGGGTGTCAAACTCATTTTCATCGAGTTGGGATTGTCTCGATTGTGGTCCTCTCCAGAGGGTAGTGTGTGTTTTTCCCACACAAAAAGAGTTAAAAACAGCATACTGGGACTGGATATATACACGTCAGTATGAATCATCAATCAGGCCCACATTGTCTAGTACTTATCTTCATACTAAATTCCAACCCCAATATGAACAGTATTGGGACCTAATTACCTCAACTCATGACCGCAAATTATTCCATCAATTTAGAGTAGGTACTCTACCGACCAAGGTCTTCACCCCTAGGTGGTCTGGACAGCATGCAAGCAGTAGTAAATGCCCATTTTGCTCTGATAAGGAAGAATCGGTGGGCCACATCCTTTTTGTATGTCCTGCTTACTCCAACCCAAGGAGATACTGGCTTAAACCCATTTTTATTTTGATGGGGATCAGGGACCACCGTGAGGCTTTCAGTCTTCGTAAAAGAGCTGTGGACGCCCCCTTAGTGATTGTTTTAGCCAAGTTCCTGGGACGAGTGTGAGTTATACGCTGGTCTGAAGGGAGGAGATGGTAAATTTCTTCCACTGCTGCTATGTGTGTTACCTGTGATATGTTTTATTGCTCTAGATGTAATTCCTCTTCTTTTATCTTTTCAATCATGTACTCCTTTCGGTCCGCTATACATGTTAGTTTTAACTTGGTTTTATTAATTTATAATTTTTATATTGTATAAATGTATTGCCCCCCAGTTATGGGTATTCATATTAGTGTAATGAATAGTCTGATTCCTGTAGACCCTGTGATTATTTTATAATGTGCAGACTTTTGTGATTTTCTCAAATCGGAATAAAGCTTACAAACGTTTCTATATTTATGTATATAAGTAAATTTACCAAAAAAATAGGAATACTAGAACGGCAGTCAGTTTTTTTCAAAACAATTCCCATGTTTTATTTGATGCAAGTTTCCCTCCTTTTTTGGAAAGCAAGATTTCTAACTATAATTTAAGCAGTGGTGCTGGAACACTTTTTAGAGTGGTGGTGCTCCCATTGTTATATCACTGACGTCATAGGGATTGTGTAATTTAATACAAAAAACAAATGTAGCAAATGTGTCATGTCTATTTAGCAGGAGACTGGTAAGAGTGTGTAGTATGTAGCTGGTGGTGCATTTTGGAGCACTGGTGAGCTGGTGCCTTTTCCATTGAAATGGGCACTAAATTTGCATGGATATTCAGTTTTATTCTGGTAAAACCATATCATGCTGTTAGAAATGGGGGTTGCCAATTCTACGGGGGGTAGCTTGGAGCAGAGTGGGCAGGCCAAACTCCTGAGGACATGTGTAAAGCATCAATGCAGTACCCACAGATGACACACCAGGCACAGCGCAAAAAGAGATACAACACCGGTTTGGATGTAAAAGAATAACTCATGTATTGTCTCCAACCTGCAAAAGAAAGACACAGTAATCACAGTAGGGCGCCAACGGACGCCAAGGCAATGTCTACCAGGGGGATTATTTACAGGGGTAATCAGGAAAAGAATAAAAAGGTAAGTCCGTTAGTTTCCAGGCTGAAATAAAAAGATCGTTATCAATTGGCGTGAAACGTTAGGGTCAGTATTGCAGGGAAAACACAGGCATTAATCCTTGGCATGACCTTAGCAGTAGGCTTTAAGCATAAAATAAAACATTATGCATAAACACAGCCTGACTTGCATTAGCACCTCCTGATAAATCAAACCATAGGCACGCAATATTAACATCAGGCCTAGGCAGCCATCATGGGGCAGGAAAGACCTGAGCACAAAGAAATGGCATAGAACATCAGGCTGTCACTCTTCAAGGGGCACCTGAGGGGAATCATCAACACCGGGTGCCTGGCATAACACAGTAGGCATAACGCAGCATGGCTTTGGGCATACCCAAGGCGGCTAACATATCGGGGCACAAGGCCTCACCAGCATCGGGGTCCCCTCTTCTAGGTCTCTAATGAGGAAAACTGCCCCCGCCAACTGGTCCACGGGGCAAAAGTCAGGGCCCTACGTTAAAGGTGCCCGCTGCCACCAGGGCACCTGAAGAGCAACACTGTTCCTGGGGGTGGGCACCGACAGTGTGCCCCGACACACACCCCCAACCACCTCGCAGCTAAGCCCCACTCACCGTGCTTCTCCTGAGGCTCACTCGGTCTCCGTCAGGGGACAAGCACTGCGGGGCTCTCCTCTTCTTCGTGCGGGCTGGCGGCAGGCGCGGGGCTTCCCTGTCTCCCCCTGGGAGCCCCGCGGGCAGCAACACCTTCCGGACTGCTTCTCTTTGATGGTGGGGACACGGGCCGGTGGGGTGGCCTCCCGCTCCGTCTTCCCAGAACTCCCGGGGCTCCCTCTACACTACGGGGGCACCGCAACGTTGTCTCTCGCTTCCGTTTCCTCCTGCTTCACCCGGGCCCCCGTGAGACTTCGGGCCCGGGACTTCAGGGCAGCCTCTGCAGGGCTGCAGGGCCAGCGCAGGGTAGGCTCCCGCCTGGCTCTCCCACCGTTCGGAGCTCCCTGTAGGTCACGGGAGCCCAGCAGCACTTCCTTTGGTTTCGGGCCTCTCCTGTCAGCCTCTTCCTGCTGCCTGGCCGCGCAGCCAATCGGTACGCAGCGGCAGGGGGGCGCGGCCGGTGACATCACCGGTGCCCCAGCCACATGACACGGGTGGCGGCTTTGGGTGGGCGCGGCCTCAAGGACAAATGAGGTAGTGTTGGGCCCCAGACACGGCTGATGACGAGGCCTACTCTTGACTCCGGCGTCCCTCTCTTGGCACCGGGGTCCGCCGCAACGATGCACACAGCAGGGGCCTCCCCCACACAAGCGATGGGCCACGGCAGTGAAGGCGGGGACAGTAGTCTTCCGGGCGGGACGAGGCAGCGCCAGCAATCCCCGGGCTGCGGCAGTGAGATCGGCGGGTAATTTATTTTTCCCGGGGCAATACGGGGTAGGCACACGTTTCTTCACTCTCTCCTATGGCGACCCCCAGGCGGTGGTGGTGATCTTGGGCAGGACACACACGGGGTAGGCACCCGCAGCACTCTTAAGCCCACAGTTCCTCCTGGCCCCACAGCGCACAGCAACTACAGCGCTATGAAGGGGTGACAGCGCTTCACACGCACATCAGGGCAGTCTTGGTCATGGCGTTCTGGGGACATAAGGCAGTCTCCTGCAGGCCAGCGCTTTCAAGGGCATTTTCTTGCTCATTCAAAGAGTGGAGCATGTTGCTAGTGTGATTTTTGGGGTGAGAGATAGGTGATATTTATGGGTGATGAGATAATAGGGGTCAGGGATTAATGAAATTAAGGTGTAGAAATGGGCATTTGGGTTCAGCGATGGCTGGGATTTGAAAGGTGATGAAGGGATTAAAGGGTTAAGGAATTTATGGAGGTCACAGGTGGTGAGTGGTTTTAGGGGTCACATTTGGGTGAAGTTTATGGGCAGAATATTGTGAGAGTTGAGGAATGGGCGGAGTTTAGAGTGGTCAGGGATTTTAGGGATTCAAGGATAGGTGGAATTTACATTCATAAAGCGTTACAGAATGGGTGCATCTGAGGGTTGGTGAGGGGCTTTTAGGGTTCAGGGATGGATGGCATTTAGGGCTGAAGAGGGCCTTTATGTGTCTGGGGTCGGTGTTGGATACTGGTGGTCAGAGAACTTTAGGGGTCAGGATGGATGAGTTGAAGGGTGGTGAGTGGTGTTTTGAGGTTGCAGGAATGCCTAAAGTGTAGGGATGGTGAAGGATTTTAAGGCTTTAGGGTTGGGTGGGTTTAGGAAGAAATGGGGTTTTTCATGTCCCGTAATAGGCAGAATATTTTGGTAGTGAGGGTTTTTGGGGTTTAGAGAATGCTGGAGTTTAAGGTTAGAAAGGAAGTTTGGGGTTCAGGATTGGATGGCGCTAAGGGTCAAAGATCAATTGTAATTCAAGAGTGCTGAGGAGTTTTTAGAGGGCAAGAATGGATATTGCTTAGCGATTGTGTTGGTGTTAGGGATGGATGGTGGTTAAGGGGTCAGCAAATTAAAAGCATTTGTTTGTTTCGCAATGCAAATTATATCGAAGTAATAACCCCACAAGTAAAGCACTAAAATAAATATATTTTCCCAAAATTTTCCAGAAAATACAACCTGCAACTAATACATTTACACATTGAAACAGGAGCATGCAAAGACCAATTAAAAAAAAAACATTCTATGAATTAGTTTCTGTGAAATTATAAATGCAATTCATTCTGCAAATTTCCATTAAATAGTTTGGGTGAAATTGTTTCTTACATTTTTACTTCTGTCATATTTTCTGCTTCTCTTCCCCCCTGCTTTTTCTTTTTCATCTCTCTATTTCCCTTCTTCCCTTACAGGCTTATTCAATTACTTATTTCCATTACATTGACTTCCGGTTTAAACTTATTCAGCTGTTTTTCACTTTTATTGTTTACCCTAAATAATGTTAATCATGTCATTTTGTTCTCACAGTGTTGGTTCAATTATGTTACTAGTTTTGTATTCCTGTACCCTGTAAACTGTATTATGCATGCTGAACAAAGCCTTTTGCACAGACCCCCTCCATGGGCTCTGTTAGCCCAGGGGGCTTTTTAAACTTTGATGGGGGCTGCGTGGACCTCCAGCTCCAGGGACAACAACCTATCCAGGGGTAGAAAACACCTAATAGGGGGCCCACAGAAACCCAGCCACCACCTCTCTGGGGACCACCACCTCCCAGGAGGCTAGACCTGAAAAGTAAAGGAGGTGGGCTGCGGGACCCCCTTCCTGGAGCATACATGGCCTTGGGGTCTGCTACCCCCCCTGGACTGGCTTCTGCTATGTCCTGGGGTATCCACTCTTGGGACATGTACATGTATAAATGGTCGGAGTCTGATATGAACAATAGGAATAATCTCAAAATGTCACTTATTTTCTCAGTGAATTGCTTTCATTCTATCAAAGGCACAAATGTCACTTGAAAAAAGAAAAACAGGTCAATATATTCGGTGCACATTTATTTAGCACATCTTATATTGTAAACTGCATAAATTTCAACCCATACGGTAGAGGATATTGCAATTAATGCATTGGCAATATAAACTTAGAAACAGCACATTTCTAGACAATAGATGAATTCAAAAGTGTGTCAACGCGCTCAAGGTGCATAGAGAAAAGGTATTTAGAAGGGATGGGTAAGTGGGGGTAAAGGTGGGGACCGGGTAAAGGTGGTGTGACTGAGTTAAAATCACAGTGAGGAGTGAAAAGCCTTTACAGTCTATATACAGATCCAAGGGTTCCAAAACAATCTCAAACATAGGTTCCATAGTCATCCATTATTAAGTCCTATGTTTGGAACAGTGAAGAGTAACGGTAGTCGACGTTTCGACCCCTGAAAGGTACGGGTGATTCAGAACCTCAGGTTGGGGTCTTCATCAGGACGTGAGGAATAACAGGAGCGCCTATAAATAATGCGGAAATAATGAATGTATCTAATAATCCTGTATACTGATTAATGCACTCGAAATCAGGTGAAAAGTTACCTACTTTGCATGAGGCCCGTGTGGGCCTACAGCATTGGGACCTTCCAAGGTTCCTTTGTGGTGCGTTAAGCCTGTAATTAAGTAAAGGGGGTATAGTTACAATGGGCTGGCCCACCTGGGGATGAGGCACCAGTGTAACACATCAATCAAAAGCAAAAGGGGAGCACTTAATGGGAGCTTTTCATAAACTCGTTCAATTACGTGGGATTCTGTGGTCCACTGGACCGGCCGGTCCGTGGTGGAATGCCGTATGTCTCTGAAAATGAAGTAGAGCATCAAACTCAATGCTTGTGGTAGATCAATGTTAAAGCGCCTAAAGCCACAGGGGATTGCTTTATAAAAAGCGCGGTTAACAGTGAAAAGGCCATATGTCTCTGAAGGAAAAGAAGAACATAAGTCTCAATGCTTCGGGTAAATCAATGTTACAGCACCCAAAGCCACAGGGGAATGCTTTATAACAAGCGCGGTTTTAAGCGTGTAAAGTGAAAAGGGCCATCATCCAATCCATGTATCCAATAGCCAAAAGGTATAGGTACGGGGTGGCCCGGGGCGCCCGACATGGTGTGGGCAGTGTCTTGAAGGGCACTGACTCGCTCCGCCGGTAGTGGTAAAACTAAGACGCGACTGTTGATAATGCGTTTAAAAATGAGAAAACGCAACTCCGGAGTTAAAGACTCTCCGTCAGTTGTGTAGTGCGTCGCAAAAGCGCTTCAAATCTAAAATGAAGCGCTTTTGCGACGCACTTTACGACTTTTCACTTTACACGCTTAAAACCGCGCTTGTTATAAAGCATTCCCCTGTGGCTTTGGGTGCTGTAACATTGATTTACCCGAAGCATTGAGACTTATGTTCTTCTTTTCCTTCAGAGACATATGGCCTTTTCACTGTTAACCGCGCTTTTTATAAAGCAATCCCCTGTGGCTTTAGGCGCTTTAACATTGATCTACCACAAGCATTGAGTTTGATGCTCTACTTCATTTTCAGAGACATACGGCATTCCACCACGGACCGGCCGGTCCAGTGGACCACAGAATCCCACGTAATTGAACGAGTTTATGAAAAGCTCCCATTAAGTGCTCCCCTTTTGCTTTTGATTGATGTGTTACACTGGTGCCTCATGCTTTATAACAAGCGCGGTTTTAAGCGTGTAAAGTGAAAAGGGCCATCATCCAATCCATGTATCCAATAGCCAAAAGGTATAGGTACGGGGTGGCCCGGGGCGCCCGACATGGTGTGGGCAGTGTCTTGAAGGGCACTGACTCGCTCCGCCGGTAGTGGTAAAACTAAGACGCGACTGTTGATAATGCGTTTAAAAATGAGAAAACGCAACTCCGGAGTTAAAGACTCTCCGTCAGTTGTGTAGTGCGTCGCAAAAGCGCTTCAAATCTAAAATGAAGCGCTTTTGCGACGCACTTTACGACTTTTCACTTTACACGCTTAAAACCGCGCTTGTTATAAAGCATTCCCCTGTGGCTTTGGGTGCTGTAACATTGATTTACCCGAAGCATTGAGACTTATGTTCTTCTTTTCCTTCAGAGACATATGGCCTTTTCACTGTTAACCGCGCTTTTTATAAAGCAATCCCCTGTGGCTTTAGGCGCTTTAACATTGATCTACCACAAGCATTGAGTTTGATGCTCTACTTCATTTTCAGAGACATACGGCATTCCACCACGGACCGGCCGGTCCAGTGGACCACAGAATCCCACGTAATTGAACGAGTTTATGAAAAGCTCCCATTAAGTGCTCCCCTTTTGCTTTTGATTGATGTGTTACACTGGTGCCTCATCCCCAGGTGGGCCAGCCCATTGTAACTATACCCCCTTTACTTAATTACAGGCTTAACGCACCACAAAGGAACCTTGGAAGGTCCCAATGCTGTAGGCCCACACGGGCCTCATGCGAAGTAGGTAACTTTTCACCTGATTTCGAGTGCATTAATCAGTATACAGGATTATTAGATACATTCATTATTTCCGCATTATTTATAGGCGCTCCTGTTATTCCTCACGTCCTGATGAAGACCCCAACCTGAGGTTCGGAATCACCCGTACCTTTCAGGGGTCGAAACGTCGACTACCGTTACTCTTCACTGTTCCAAACATAGGACTTAATAATGGATGACTACGGAACCTATGTTTGAGATTGTTTTGGAACCCTTGGATCTGTATATAGACTGTAAAGGCTTTTCACTCCTCACTGTGATTTTAACTCAGTCACACCACCTTTACCCGGTCCCCACCTTTACCCCCACTTACCCATCCCTTCTAAATACCTTTTCTCTATGCACCTTGAGCGCGTTGACACACTTTTGAATTCATCTATTGTCTAGAAATGTGCTGTTTCTAAGTTTATATTGCCAATGCATTAATTGCAATATCCTCTACCGTATGGGTTGAAATTTATGCAGTTTACAATATAAGATGTGCTAAATAAATGTGCACCGAATATATTGACCTGTTTTTCTTTTTTCAAGTGACATTTGTGCCTTTGATAGAATGAAAGCAATTCACTGAGAAAATAAGTGACATTTTGAGATTATTCCTATTGTTCATATCAGACTCCGACCATTTATACATGTACCTGTTTAATTGACCTAGGTCAGGGAGTTCTCAGGGTCCACCCCGTTGTAACTCACTACACTCTTGGGACATAGCTGTTTGCTTTAGCTTGGTGTTAGCTGTGACAGCCCCTACCAAGACAAAGCAAACACTCTGATTCCAGTGTGTGGGAGCAGTCAAAGTGCTCACACCTGCTGGAAGTGGAGGTTTCAACTCTTTCCTGCCCACAGGCATGTGGGAAAGGAAAGAGATGAAACTATTGCCCTAGCCTTTCCAACAGCTTCCTCTGGGCAGAAGCAATGCCTGTTCCCACAGTCCCAGGCAAAACAATGAGCAGAAAGACGCAGAATAACGGTCATCATCGAGCTGTAAGAGGCAAGAAAAAGGTGAAAAACTAGCAGAAAGAGAGAGAATTAAGATCAGAATTGAGCCGAAAGAGTCAGAATAACTTCAGCCATGAGCAGAAAGAGGAAATTTAAAGGTAAGAAACGAGCATAAAGAGGCGTAAAAAATGACAGCAATTAGCAGAAAGAGGGAAAATAAAGGTTAGAAACAAGCAGAAAGAGGCAAAACTAAAGGTCAGGAACGAGCTGAAAGAGGCAAAATATCTGTCAGCAATGATTTGATTTGATTTGATTTGTGGTTTTGTAAAGCGCTCGTATGCCCGTGGGCGTCTTGGCACTGTAGAGAAGACGTGTTGTCCTAAACTGGTGAAATTAGTTTATCCGGACTTGAATAGCCATGTTTTAACCGCTTTTCTAAATGACATTAGGGAGGTACTGTTTTTAATTGCGAGTGGGAGTTGATTCCAGTCTTTGGCTGCATGGAGCAGGAAGCTTCTGCCTCCCCACCTCGTTTGTTTGAATCTAGGAACTTGTAGCAATTTTGCCTGGCTAGACCGTAGGTCTCTTGTGGGGACGTATGGCTTAAGGTGTGTTCTAAGGAACAGAGGTCCCGATCCTTGGAGCGCTTTATATGTTAGACACAGTGATTTGAATCTAATTTGTTTTGCCAAGGGGAGCCAGTGCAGCGTGTCTAGATGGTTCAAGATGTGCTCTGATCTCGGTATATTTAGTATCAGTCGTGCTGCTGAGTTTTGCAAGCGTTGTAATTTGGTCAGGTATTGGGCCTGCATCCCAGCATATAAAGCATTACCATAGTCAAGTCTTGATAAGGCTAAGGTGGTCACCACTGTTTTTCGGGAGTCTATGGGGATGTATGGCAGCAGTTTTCTGATCATTTTTAAGATGAACCACATCGTAGATGCTAGTTTGTTGGTTTGGGCCTCAAAGGTGAGTTTGTTGTCTAGTAGGATACCCAAGTTTTTAACTTTGGCCACCGGTGAAGGGCGGTTGCCAAGATCTGCCGGCCACCATTCTGGGGACCAGATTTCTGTGTTTGTTCCCAGTAGCATAACCTCACTCTTATCCCCATTTAATTTTAGGCAATTTTGCTCCATCCACCGGCTTACTAACTTCATGCAGTTATTGAAGTTATTTGCTATGGCTGATGTGTCATTTTTTATAGCGACTACAATTTGTGTGTTGTCGGCGTAAGACACTGGCAGGAAGCCACAAGCCCTGATGATTTCGGCCAGCGGTTTCACATATAGGTTAAAAAACGTTGGGCTTAGCGAAGACCCCTGCGGGACTCCACATGGGGAGTTGAAGGGTTTCGACTTTTTCTCACCCAATTCCACTGTGAAAGTTCTATTGTCCAGGAATGATGCCAATAGCATTCTTGCTTCTTGGTGGACTCCTACTGCTGTTAGTCGGTCCAGGAGCGTACCATGGTTCACCGTATCGAAGGCCGCTGATAGATCTAATAGTAACAAAGCGGCCTTCCCCCCGGCGTCCAGCGCGCTCCTGAGCTCTTCCACTGCCATTAGTAAGGCTGTTTCGGTGCTGTGCCCTTCACGGAAGCCGTACTGTGAGGGATCCAGTATGTTCGCCTCGGTAATAAATTGGGCAAGTTGTTTGTTTAATAGTTTCTCAGCGACCTTGGCACCAAAAGGAATTCTCGCTATTGGTCTGTAATTACCAGGTTCTTCTGGATCTAGATTGGGTTTTTTCAGGAGGGGTAGGACTGATGAAGATTTCCAGATATCTGGATATGTGCCCGAGTTTAGTATGAGTTCCAGAAGGCTGATCATTTGCTCGCTGTAAAGCTCTGGGAACAAGTGAAATATTTTCGGAGGGCATGGGTCTGAGTATGCCCCAGATTTAGTTGCCATAACAATCTGGTGAACCTGATCCTTCTCAGGGAGAGAGAATTTGAACTCCGGTTTCAAGGTTGTATTCATAGCTAGGTCCTTAGTATGGACATTTAAGTCCTGTGTAGGGGATTGTGGGTTGGCTGATTTGAATGATTCATATACTCGGGTCACTTTGTCGATAAAAAATTGTCCCAGGGTATTGCAAAACTCTGTAGTGGCTGGCATATCGGTGTTAGTTTTAACTTTAGCTAGCTTTTTTACCGTTCGAAATAGTTCCTGACTGGAGTTTTTTGCTTCTTCTATTTTCTGGGTGAAATACTGGCTTTTTGTGGTAAAGATAATTTTTTTGTATATGTTCAGGGAGGTCCTATATTTAGTTTTGCTATCTGGGCTATAATTTACTCTCCATGTCCTTTCAAGTTTCCTGCATATTCGCTTCTGGGCCCTAAGATTTTCTGAAAACCAGGGTTGGGATGGTTGTTTTTCCCTGAAGTCGCCTTTTTTTGTGGTACTGCTGTTTCTATGGCCGATGTTATCCAGCTAGAGATTTGGTCGGTGGCCATGTTACATTCCTCAGTTAATGTCGGTATATGTGATACTAGGTGGTCTCGTAATCTTTGATCGTCTATTTTGGACCAATCTAGATATGAGGTAGGTGTACTTTGTATCTGTGCAGACGTAGTCCCTTCTATATTGTCCAGGGTTAAAGAAAAGATTATGACCTTGTGATCCGACCAAGGGACGGGAAGACAGTCCAGTATTTTAATGTGTTTATTGGAGGTAAAGATGCCATCCAGAGTGTGTCCTGCTTTATGTGTGTCCGTATGGACTAGCTGTTCTAAGCCCAGATTATTTAATGTATCAGTTAATACCGCTGTCCCAGTATTGTCACTTTTTTCAAGGTGTATATTAAAATCCCCCAAGATGGTATAGTCGGGGTATTGCACACTGGATTCTAAGAAGGGGTTAAATGGGGCTCTCAGGTTAATTTTGGCTTTTGGCGGTCTGTAGATCAAAAGACCGTTGAAGGTGTAATTGTGTGTTAATTTGATGTGAAAGGAGAGCGTTTCGCAGTCCAGGGTGCTGCCTAAGGCGCAGCTCTTCATCTTGAAATCATGTCTGGCAATGATAGCCAAGCCCCCCCCTCTTTTTTTTTCCCGATCAGCTCTGGCTAATGTGTATCCTTCCGGGATTGCCAATAATAAGTCTGTGTCAGAGGCTTCATCGGCCCAAGTCTCGGTGATGAAGATTAAATCCAGCCTATTGGCATCTATGAGCTCTGCTGTTTCGGTATTGTGTTTAATTAACGATCGCACGTTGATGAGCCCTGCTTTAAAAGATTTTGTTTCAAGGATCGAAGGCTGAGAAAGTGGACCCCAATTGCTACAGTACGTATACTCAAACTTAGTTTGGCATTTGGTGCAATGTTTGATTTCGGCTAACGGTGAGAGCAGATTGCAACAGAATTCGGGTCTTAGGGATAGTAGCTCTTCTGCAGAGTAACTCTTCCTACCCCTGTTTTGGTCTTTTTGGACAGGGTTTATGGCCCTGGGCCCGGTCCCGGCGCGGACGGGCGCAGACGGGCTTGCCTTTGGCGCGCCACCGGCGCGCCACCGGCGCGTCCGCTGCGCGGTCTTGGGTTATTCATAATATATACCAGGAAATGTGTCAGGGGGTGTGTCTTCGCTCAACCCGGTCCGCCCTCCACTCAATCAGCCTCAGCTGCGGTGGACCGGGGTCGGAGGGGAGGCGTGCGGCGCAGGTAGGGGAAAATATGAGCTTTTAAGTCAGCACAATCAAAATGTTAAAAGCAAGTGAATTTTTTTAAAAAGCGGCGATATTTACACAGAACAAACAGTAACTATAAGGGTACAGCTTACACAGCGCGACTCACGTCTTATCTCTCGCGTCAGGGCAGGCTACTGGCCTTATGTATGTTTGCTGGAAATGAGGCAGGGGGTGTGTCTTCGCTCAGCCCGGTCCGCCCTCCACTCAATCAGCATCAGCTGCGGTGGACCGGGGTCGGAGGGGAGGCGTGCGGCGCAGGTAGGGGAAAATATGAGCTTTTAAGTCAGCACAATCAAAATGTTAAAAGCAAGTGATTTTTTTTAAAAAGCGGCGATATTTACACAGAACAAACAGTAACTATAAGGGTACAGCTTACACAGCGCGACTCACGTCTTGTCTCTCGCGTCAGGGCAGGCTACTGGCCTTATATATGTTTTCTGGAAATGAGGGAGGGGGTGTGTCTTCGCTCAGCCCGGTCCGCCCTCCACTCAATCAGCCTCAGCTGCGGTGGACCGGGGTCGGAGGGGAGGCGTGCGGCGCAGGTAGGGGAAAATATGAGCTTTTAAGTCAGCACAATCAAAATGTTAAAAGCAAGTGAATTTTTTTTAAAAGCGGCGATATTTACACAGAACAAACAGTAACTATAAGGGTACAGCTTACACAGCGCGACTCACGTCTTGTCTCTCGCGTCAGGGCAGGCTACTGGCCTTATATATGTTTGCTGGAAATGAGGCAGGGGGTGTGTCTTCGCTCAGCCCGGTCCGCCCTCCACTCATTCAGCCTCAGCTATGGTGGACCGGGGTCGGAGGGGAGGCGTGCGGCGCAGGTAGGGGAAAATATGAGCTTTTAAGTCAGCACAATCAAAATGATAAAAGCAAGTGAATGTAATGTGAGGAAAGAGGCAAAATAAATGTTAGAAAAGGAGCAGGAAGAGGCAATCTAAAGGTAATCTTGAGGCACAATAATGGTGAGAAACATATGCAAGAAGCAAAATAAAGGTGAGAAAAGAGCATAAAGAGGAAAAAATAAAGGTCAGCCATGAGCGGAAAGAGGCAAAATAAAGGTTAGCAATGAGCAGAAGTAGGCAAGATAAAGGTGTTCAAGCAAAAATAGACAGAATATCAGAAAAGAGCAGAAAGATGCAAAATAGTGGTCAGACCCCAGGAGAAAGAAGCAAAAAAAGGTCAGGTATGAGCAGAAAGAGGCAAAATAAAGGTGAGAAATTAGCAGAAAGAGACAGAATAAAGGTCAGAAATTAGCAGAAAGAGCCAAAATAGAGATGAGAAACCGGTAACAAGAAGCAAAATAAGTGTGAGAAATTAGCAGAAAGATGCAAAATAAAGGTCAGAAACTAGCAGAAGTGGAAGAATAAAGGTCTGAAATGAGCACAAAGAGTCAGAATAAAGGTGAAATGGGAGCAGAAAGAGGCAGAATAAAGTTCAGAAAAAAAGCAGAAAGAGGCAAAACTAAAAGTCAGAAACGAACTGAAAGAGGCAAAATATCTGTCAGCAACGAGCAGTAAAAGGCAAAAAAAACTTAGAAAAAGAGCAGAAAGAGGCAAACTGAAGGTCATCTAGAGGCAAAATAAAGGTGAGTAACCAGCAGCAAAAGGCAAAATAAAGATGAGAAATTAGCAGAAAGAGGAAAAAATAAAGGTCATCCATGAGCAGGAAGGGGCAAAATAAAGGTTAGTAATGAGCAGAAGTAAGCAAGATAAAGGTAATCAACGAGCAGAAAGAGGCAGAACAGAGGTCAGAAACCAGGCGAATGAAGCAACATACAGGTCAGGTAGGAGCAGAAAGAGGCAAAATAAAGGAGAGAAATTATCAGAAAGAGACAGAATAAAGGTCAGAAATTAGTAAAAGGAGGCAAAATAGAGGTGAGAAACCAGTAGCAGGAAGCAAAATAAGGGTGATAAATGAGCAGAAAGAAGCAAAAGAAAGGTCAGAAACAAGCAGAAGTGGCAGAATAAAGGTCAGAAATGAGCACAAAGAGTCAGAATAGAGATGAGAAGCGTCGGTCTAGTATGAAACATGTTAGCTGCGACAACCAAAAGACAGCAGCAGGCAAATGTAATCGTTAGTACCAATATCGTAAAAAGTAGATACATTTCAACCATAGTGCTAACAAGATGAATGAAAGAAGATTACATAAAACAATAGCATTGGCGTACTCCTACGATGCTTAGCCTAACTAACCATACCTAGCCTGGAGGTCAAGGTGAAGTATGCATATGTAAGTACTAGGATATGTCCTAATGGAACCTAATGGAGCCAAGAATTCTTTGGGAAGTGCTAACCCCTCACCTGATGGTTCTGAATGAAGGACCCCATCTCTGCATCAAGGATGGCACCCCACAAGGGATGTCAGGTCTTTGCCTATCGAAGGAACAGTCTGCAGAGTCGCTGTCCAGCCTGGAAGGAATTCTTCTACTGCCTTTGTAAGGGGGAGTAAGAGTCTTTTATACTAAAGTGGTCACCCCGGGGCTAATCCTTTTCTACACAAACATGAGCATATGCAGCTGGCTGTTGGCCATGAATGAAAAACGTGGTGACCCTTGTACAGAATAAATCTACCATGCCTTGGGACATGTTTTGTGTACGTCGGATACAGGGATTAAGATATGGTACCAAGAACCTGATGTTGGCTAGACAGAACTCAGCTACTGGGTAAAATGTCATCTAAGTAAGACCGTTATGTTGTGTGGATGGGACGCAATGTATGTAGTCGGTATGTACATGTTGGAACTAACCTAAGGGACATGACACCCATTCCTCCTAAATGTCAGCAGGGTCAGCTAGGTAATGATAGTAAACGCATAAAGGGCATAAAAAGTCTTCATATTAAAAGTGTATTTAAAAAGCCTTTAAAAGCTCTCTGTAAAAAAATTAAGTCTATAGTGAAAGTATTCTTCCTTACAAAGTGTTAAAAAAAGGCATTTATTATAATTTGGATATATTGTCATTTGTTTTTTTTCTGTGCACCTTGAAAGCCACTATGTTTATCTAGAGTGGAGAAGAATAAAAACAAAGTCAGTTTGACCTTCAATTTGGTACATGTTTAAAAATTGCCCAAACGGTTCCCAGCACAGTAAAGGCCAGATTGTTTATGAATCCTTGGCTGAAGCATCAGCATCACTGTACATGGCATCCACAGGAGGCAGTCCCTCCAATACCTCTAGTATGATATCAATTGAGCAGAGGTGGCCATTGCTGTTTCCCACAGCAGCCGTTGTGGAAGAAGTACATGCCTGCGTGCCTGAGGCTGATGCTTGCACATCCATTGCAGAGCTGTTCTCCGGTCCAACAGGAGCTGAAGCATACCATGGAGGTTCTAGGAACGCCATCATCAACATGAGAATACGCTGTGCACATGGGCCCGTAAAGACACCAGAAGCATGACTATATCCGGCGACGCAACTGATGGAAGTGGTACAGAGGTCCAAAATGGGTCCGAATCCGCAAAAAAGGTAGTGGAATAGTGGCAGGATGCAAACAAGCCAGGCCGGTCTAAAAGACAGGAACCAATGCTTACTCAGCTCTTGAAGCCGAGGTAACCTCAATAGGAGCACCAATCACTCACGACAACTATGCTCCAGCAATGCTCTTTCCATGTCTTGAGTGATGCTGACATCCATTGCGAAGCAATAGAAGTAAAATCAGGATGCCCGCTACTGAAAGCAGGACCAAAGGAAGCCCTCCAAAAATGCTTCCAAGTACAGAGTGCATGAAAGATGGAATCACTCAGAAAATGGTTTGTAAGGTGGTTAGCAAACCTGATCCAATGCTCTTAAATAAGTGTACAATACTACTGGTATCAGACATGTTAAAGATACGAAGGTCCATTTCTCCAAAATGGAGAGGGAAGTTAGTACAGACCAACGCCTGTATCTCTGCCGAAGACCTTGCCACTTGAGAACAAAAGTCTCTTGGGCTCAATTTAAGGACACATTATGCTGCAATAGCATAGCTTTCAGTCTGCTCAGAGAATCAAACCCTATGTTGGATACATTTAGTGGAAGCCACAGTGGTGCCTCCCAAACTGTGGGAGCTGGGGGAAACAATACTTGCTTACAACAAACAACCCTGGAGTTGACGGTCACTAGATAAGCAATGCCTGGCATCAGTCCACAACAGCCTTGGTCATTCAGCATCTCCCATTTGAAAGTAACTCAAGGACCTAATGAATTACTGCTGCTGGAGAACCCTTAAGGTAGTAGGATAAGTTTGCTATGGACGCATTGCATGCACCATGCAGGGATAGTTCTTTACACACTAAAGACCCACTTAAGGTCTTTCCGCAGTTTGAACCACTCAAAAAAACATTCTTGTCTTTGTTCCTGCACTTATATGTGTACGGTAACTCCCAGGGTTCTCGTATATAACCTTCGCCAAACGCTTCATATCTGCCTACTGGGTAATATTTTAAGCAATACTGGAATTGGAATGTTGTGATTGGGAGTGTGATCTAGCCATGGATTAACCATTCTGTAGATGGCGACTCTGCTACAGTAAAAGGTAACTTCTCTAGTTTTTCAATGAGCAGCATGGTGTACCTTGCATTTCTGCGATCCATGGTCAATTGTCTGTCCGTCAGGTTGTAAGCCAAAATCAGATTTGTGTCTTTAATGTATCACCATGGAACGTGGCCAAAACATAATGATTGAAGCATTCAGCTTAAAAGCATAATAGCATGCAGCTGTGATTGCCCATGTTGTAAAATAGCCAAATATTTTTCCTTTCTATCGATAGCTGAGGACACAATGTTGCCCAGTGAATAAAATCGAGACAAGAGTGTGGTCATGCCATTATCTCCCACAGCTAAGGCCTTTTCTATGTTAATTATATTGATTTCACAAAGTCTCTCAGAAGCTTCCTGTTGGGAGATTTTCCACAATTCATTGTAGATGGTACACATAAAGAGTTTCCTACGGGGTTTCTTGGGATCTAACAAGAAATCCCTAAGATCCATGTTTTTGGACAAAAGGGACAAGTGTTGTTTCAACTGTGATAATGTTGAGGTCTTTAGACAATCAAGGCAAAACTTCCCGACACTATAGGAAGTCGCTACCCCAGGGTCATCAATGTGTACATAGCTTGGGTCGGGCCTATGGATACTGAACCCTTCGGTTGTACCCCTGAATTTCGAGTGACACCAGAGGCAGAACGAAAGCTGAGGGGGTACCCCTGCAAGGTAAACGGAGGGAGCCCCACTCTGGATTCAATCCGGAGCTCTAAGGCATGAGAACTGTGCTGAGGGGGCCCCCTGCAGCTCGTGGACACCCGCACTGCGGGGGCTGCCCTGGGCCTGTGTTACACCCCTGAGTGACACCTATTTGTGTCAACTGGCCAAATCAACCAACCCTGTCAATCAGGAGATGATGAGTTGTATGCACTTGTACCATGTTTCCCTTCACTTGTAAGTTTATTTGTGAGAACCTCAATAGGTGTAGGTGCAAAAATGGCCAGGGGGACATCATCCACACCATCTGTTCTTGTACGGAGATGCTTCAAGAAAGGAGGCAACTGCTAAAGATTCCCTTTAATCAAAGGGGGATTCGGAGAAGGAGGCAGGCATTTTTGGCCTGCTTCGACCCAGCATCACCACAATTGAACACTAGACTAGTTAGATTTCTCGAAGCAGCTCGGGAAAAAATGACAAACTGACATTAAAGCTTTTGGGCATTGGAGTCTCTGGCCGATTAATTTTCGCTGGGAGAGTCCCAAACGATGTAAGAGACTGGGTCACTTACAAAGATCGATCCCGCATGTCTAAATTTGTATTTTTTAAAGCAATAGAAGCGTTTTACATTTTTAGTAGGATGATATTTTATTATTGTGATGCTGTTTGATCCGATCAATGGAGACAAGTCTTTTTTCTGTTTTGCAGGAAAGAGGCGGAATAAGTACTGTTCTTGTACCCACTAACATTAGGACAGGTACCGCTGTTCTGTAAGATGCATCCGCCACTGTGCAGACACAAAAGAGATCAGGTACCCACATTCTTGTCCCTAGAAGGATTTCATAAGTGTTATGGGCTCTGAAAGAACTTTCTTGGCATGTTGTTAAGTGCCCTATGAACCCCATATAGGTGATTGACCCATGTACCGCCTGCGACTAATACCCTTGCTGTTCAGGATGGGATTAGGTCCTGGTTTTTCACCTCCACTGCCGAATGTCCCTTGGGGTGGTAGGGGGAGGAGTACTACAAGGCCACGCCCATACTTTCCCTCGCTTCCTGGTAAGCCCTAGAGCAGGACTCGCAAATCCTTTATAAAAGTTTGAGTGTCAGCTGAGCACTCGGGCCAAACCCATAGGAATCTAGACATCTAGTATAATGGGGTGGCCCAGTGCCCCTCAGAACCTGGGTGTACAAGAATGTGGAAAATGTTGGGTACAGAATTGATTCTAGGTTTACTGAATAATAAAAATAGAAAAAAGTACTCAAACTTTTCAGTAGTAATCAATAAAAATGTAGGAGAAGGAAGAATCAAACAACACATCAAATGATTGCGTGAATGTAAAGTTGTATTAAGTGATAATTCAATATATTCTTTTACATTTTATGAGGTCAAGATAACATTAGAAGGCTGTCGCAGTTCATGAACATATGAGTTGTTCAAACAACGCAAGTGATATTTTGAAAAAAGTTTGACAAATTTGCTAAGTGTGAACGAGATATATACAGCGCTGTACAGATGGTTAAAAACTGGTCATTCAAAGAACATCCATCCCTAGGTACATACCGCTTGGGATTTAAATTTCAAATTTCAAATGGGGCGGAGAGAGTAGGGTCAGGATCACGACAGGTATGTCGATGTTTCGACCCAAATAAGTGCGTGATTGATTAGTAGGCACAGCTGATCTTCCTCAGGACAAAGCGAACCAAGGTACAGCCCGATTTGAAGAAAGAAAGAAAGAAAAGTCTTTATGGTATGGTCCACCATAGGTTGGATTCAAAGAAATTATTGTAGTGAGGTTCTTGATGGTGTTTTTTGGTTTTAATTAATGCCTAATTCATTTATAATAGGGGGAGTGGAGGGCGGTAGCGGAGTTCCGCGGAGTTGCGTCCTAACTCCATGGACCTCCGCGTAGTCCCGCTATGCCAGCTCTGCCCAGGGTTAGTGAATCATTGAACCCTTCATCTTCTGGCAAATGTCGCAAGTCAGGACATAGTCCTTCATTTGTTTTGTCAGCCCGACCACCAGTAACGCTGCTTCAATAATAAAACTGTTGCAATGACTCCTGTGCCACTGTCACCCCCTGTACTTTACAGTGTGGTAGGTAGTTTCTGGCATCCTTTGAACATGATAAAGCTGATTCCTCAGGTATTGTGGAAACAATACAGTATATTTCGCTCAGTCACTCATGCTTGCTTTTCTGAGAATACATAGAATGATGATTTGAATAGTTTCAATAAGTATTTATTGGTCAAGCGTCAATCTAGTATGAAACATGTTAAGTGCGACAATCAAAAGACAGGAGCAGACAAATGTAATCGCTAGTACCATTATTGTAAAAAGTAGATGTTTTTCTAACATAGAGCCAAAAAGATGAATAAAAGCAGAATACATAAAACAATAGTGTTGGCGTACTCCTACGATGATTAGCCTAACTAAACGTGCCTAGCCTAGAAGTGTAGCTGAAGCATGTATGTATGTATGAATATATAATTATTTTCTATGTTAATTATTTATAAGTTTGCTTTCTCAAGTAAATAAATTGCAATATTTTTCTCTGGTGATAATTCTCAATATGAAGTCCTATTGCGATGTGCCCAACAAAAACAGCTTGTATATAACACTGTTCAATGGGGTTGAAAACTAAAATAATTTAATTTCTATAATTTACAAAAAAGTTCTCGTTTGGAAACATAGACAAAACTGTGGAGCCAAAAAGTCACGTTCAAGGACTAAGTAAAGTTCAAATCATTTTTCTCCGAATATGGGGGAATATTAGCAAGAACCTCAGTACAATTATCGCTGTTTTAGTGGCAGAAAACTGCCGCTAAAACGGCGATAATGGGCTTGCTAATAGGAGTTATAGAATTCCAATTGAAGCCCCTGTTAGATGTGAAGGACATCTAACCTGAGCTTCAATTTGAATACCATGGAGTATATTATGAAGCCCATTAGCGCCGTTTTAGCTGCAGTATTCTGCCGCTAAAGCAGCGATAATTTTATCGCTTGTCTTGATAATATGCCCCTTAATGTTTTTCTACATCTTTGATGATGATTGCCCTTCTCTTTCTCCTGCATCAAGCTTTGACATTAACCTATGCCGGCTGATGCTGTTACAGCTACAAATTTCCTACATTCTTCACGGTAATATTTCCATTTTAGCACTTCGCTGTGCTGCACGTACTGCTTTAGTAAATCTCGTTCACATATAGTGTACGTACATTTTAGTTCAAAAGCACTCCTGTTCTTAATTCACAAGTGGTCCCTTCACTTTTTTACTATTGCCATCTCTTTAATAATGTCCCTCCAAGCCTTCCATCAGATCTGGGAACCGGATTTCGGGGCATATTACCAACGATTAGCGATATTTATCGCTAACGAGGCTTAGCAAAGATTTTTTTAACGCTAAGCATCGCCGGAAATTATTGCAGAGATAACTTGCTGTTAGCAAAGTTTATCTCAGAAGTGATAAAAATCCTCGCGCTAACTGCCAAATGAGAGATTATCGCTGGAAAACGAAAGATAATCTCTCGGAGTTTGGCGTTAGCTTGATGATAGGGGCTCACAAACTTAGCCATGATATCCACCTTCCATAGGATATCATGGCTAAGTCAGGAAAATACCAGGTGTAAAAAAAGCAGCGCTAACCGCGGTTAGCGCTGCTTTTTTTTTATCACTAACAGGGTTAGCGAAATAGGAGAAATGTCGCTTAACAACATTTCTCCTATTATTTTTCTCTGGAACGCCCCCTTTGCTTCTCATTAGAGATGCAAGGGGAAGCGTAAAGAAAAAGGGTGCTAACATGCAAATTTGCTTGTTAGCACCCTGTTGCTGATTGGGAGATAATTTTATCTCCGCTTTCTTGGCTTTTAAAGCCAAAAAAGCGGAGATAAATCCCTTGATAATATGCCCCTAAATTCCTTTAGGCACTTGCACCTACCATTCTAGTCTTTCCTGTTGAGCAAAAGTTCCTCGGGTTTCTTGTTTCTAAAATATCATTCACTCTTTTATACATCTTTTTCAGGTTTTAATAAATTATATTTTTTATGACGGTTCGTTAAACGATGCACAGTGAAATATAACAACAATGCCACATGTCAACGAACCATAATAAAATATTAATCTAACATTGTTTTGTTACATCTGCAGTGATGAATAGTTACTGATATAGCCCCTAATATAACAATGATCATAAGTTTTATATTTCACATTGTTTTCCAAAATTACTTCAAACACAGTGTGTCACCCCTGTGGATCAAGCACACATAACCTTTTACGGCTTCTCTATTTTACATATACATTTTCATTTACATTTAAACAGATGTTGCTAGAACTGTTGAACTTTTTGCCTGGATCGTTCATACCATTTTAAATATTGTTTACAAGCTTAATTTACTTTTTACTCATTCATTTGTTTTATTAATGAAAATATTTAAATGTATTACTCCAAGAGAATCAATTTGTTCCTTTAGCATGTTGATGGCCAACCCAAATGCTAAGGACTTTCCTGTTGCTCCATCAAGTATTATAAAAAGGGGAATTTCACAAGAGAAGGTCCTCACCACATTCATTTGCTTTTTAAACAATTAGTCCATGGTTTCAAGTAAAGTCTCCGTCTGCAACAAGAGAATCAGGGAGAGAACAAACACAGTTTAAGTGTGGGAAACAGGCTTGATACCTGGGCAGCCACCTGCACCCCATATTTTGTTCTAAAAACATATAATCCCTGGTGTTTAGGGGTCTTTTGGAAAGGGTTTACTAACAAAAGCACCCTCAATTTGCCTCCTATGGAGGACAGAAAGACTGTTGGGGCCTTTGAGAGTTGCCTGGGTTGGTCGTCCAAGATAATTTCCATGCAAGTATTCCAGGGCAGGGGGGGGCTCAGTTTTCCCATTCCTCATCTCCTTGTGGCTCACTAAACCCTCACTTTTGTACCAGCACAAAAGGGCATCATGATTGAATCTCCTGTTTATCCAGGATGACACCACATGCTGTATATGTTATGAGGATTTGTAGAGCAGGTTTATCATCCAAGGTGTATCCAGGTGCTGGAGTAGGTGAGTAGGCCAATCGGGCTCTTAGTCGAAGAGCCAGGTATTCATTTTCTTGCAGCATTTTAGAAGGGATGTGGATGTCCCGATGTGATGTGGAAGACAACTTCAGGATTTGGCAGTGATGTAGGAAAAGGAGAAACCTTTTGACTTGTTCCTGTGATGCAGGGTATTTAGCGAGGAGGAGTGAAGCTGAGCGCATTTGCCTGGTGGGTTTGTGGAAGTTGAGGCAGTGGAGAGCATTTTATTCATGGGTGTGCAGGTTGACCTGGTATTGCTTCTGAACAGGCAGCCAGAGTTGCTCTCTGACGTGGGGTGTAACATGTACACTGCAGGGAATGTTGAGGATGAGTCTGGCAATGGTGTTCTCTGTGTTCTGGAGTCTTTGTAAGAGTTAATTTGTGCATTTCCATAGTCCAGCCTGCCGGTGATGAAAGCCTGAGTGACGATCTTCTGGTGTTGGTGAGGAGCCAGTGGAAGATTTTGGGGACATGCTGTGACATTTTGCGGGATGGAAAAGAGGCAAAAGCGTCAGTATTACTGGGGTTTCTTACTATTGTTTTATTCTTTACAATATGAATTTGCTCATACATGTAAAAAGGCTCTTCTTTTCTCCTAGGCTCTTCGCAGTTACTTCTTCCTTCGGGTCTCCCACCGTGGCTGTGCCTTGAAAAGAGGACACAAGCTCAGGTAAGTGGTTTGTCCCTTTCTGTTACTTCTACTTTAAAGCGGAAACAGGATTGGGGGCGTTTTGTATCATCCCAAATAAAATACTCTGCCAGTGATGCAGCGCTTGCATAGTATAGTCGTAGGGCCAATGCAACAAAGAACCCCTCCCCCCAATGTCTGGCTTTCTCTGTGTCTGAACTCTTCCTCCGCAGCATGCCCCCAAGATGACCATGTACCTGGGAGAGCCACGCTTCTCCAAGAACATGGTGGGACAGCTTGTGGTGTTGCTGGTTTCCCAGTGCTCTGATCTTGGCAGAGACTGGATCTGTCACATAGATCGCCTTCTCCTGTAGAGGTGAGTCTTCCGACCCTGACTCCTTGGCCGGACGTCCTCTCTCGTTGCTCGTACCTTTTCAGTCCTTCCATATTGAGTACTCCTCTTCCTTCTGGATACTCACCCCAGTCCTCTTGGAGATTCTGTTTTTTAATAGGACGCCACTCGGAGAGCAAACTGCCATTCATGCTTGTGCCTTCATGACGTCAGCACGCCCGGATTCCCATATGTCCCAACTCCATCAAGTTGCTTATTTATAATTAAGAGACTCCTAAAGGGTGCTATATAAATCTTCAAACTTCTGGGTAAAAACCTACTTTGCATACAACATCAGGCTATGTCAGTGCCCCAGTCTATAGAGGGTATCACCCTGTACATAATCAGTAGGAATCAACAGCCCTTACATCCACCAGAGATTCAATGTCCAACATTCACAAGACCCTTAGTGGTCAATACGAGGTGAGCCACACTCAGAATCAATCGCAGTTACCCATCGGTGTTCACAGTAGAGGAAGATGATAGGAAACAGGATCCTTACGGGACTGTTAGATGCACCGGCCAAGTGGGGTCAAGATCTTTGTGTGGGAAAGTAGGATCTGCTTCTATGGTTAACCCCAATGTTTGCCTGGTGCTAAGCTGTATTGGACTAATCTGACTGGGATCCAGCTAATCAAGACACCAGGCTCTCCCCCTTAAATTGTTATGTTCAGTACTTAGATACATCCTAGACTGGACCTTTATCATTCCCTAGTATACAGTATTAAGGTACCCAGGGCATAGTACCCCAGAGGTCCCCCATGGGCTGAAGGATTATGTCACCCATGGGAGACAATTCAAAATGGAGCTACAAGCCTGCCTTTGCAGCCTGTGTAAATTGGTGCTAGCACCACTTACTAAAGATATAGGTTTCCTATATCTAGGGTCACTCCACTTAAAACCTATAAGTCGCCCCTATAGCAGGCCTTTGCAATCCTGACGGCAGGGTGCTTGGTTCTAAGTGAGAGGGTGTCCCTGCATGAGCAGGACACCCCTATAGCCTACAGAGTCCATTCTCTCAGGTTGTCAGTGAAGCAGCCATATACTATATAGAGGGGCACCGCATAATTCCGTGATGACCATCTCGAAAATGGCACCAGCGAATCCTATCATGTTTGGTATCAAACATGCTGGAATCATAACCCCACACCATAAATAGTGTGGGAGGTATGATTCCAAGCACTGAAGAGCCCTCTGTTAGACTCTCAGTGTTCCCGGTACCAGCCTTCTTGACCCAGACAGCACAAAATGGTTGCTGCCAACCAGAGATATGATTCTGCCCTCCTGCTGCTGAGCCAAGTGATCGCAGAGGAAGGCAGAACAATAGACATCTGTTACAGGGAGGTGTGACCACCTCCCAGACAAAAATTACTGGGCCAGCGCCTTTGGTGTCCTCATGCATAGTCCAGTTCAAACCGGTCTTGGCAGCCGTCGGTCCCCGCTCTTGCGTGAAACTGGACAAAGGATATGGGAGTAAACTCCCCCCTTTCAAGGTCACATCGTCCCAACCCTTTCCCTAGTGTACATCAGGGCTTACATGGTTGTAGGTCCCTAGAGTCATTGTGGGACAAGATTCAGATCAGAAACCACTTATACTTCTGGGCACTCTGGACTTCGCTGAACTTTGTTTGGGCCGATTTTGTATCCCTTCCAGTCTGCTGCATTGTCTGGGCACCATACAGGAACTTCCCGGTACCAGCCTTCTTGACCCAGACAGCACAAAATGGTTGCTGCCAACCAGAGATATGATTCTGCCCTCCTTCTGCTGAGCCAAGTGACCGCAGAGGAAGGCAGAACAATAGACATTTGTCACAGGGAGGTGTGACCACCTCCCAGACTGGATTTAGTGTTTTGGGGTAAGGTGAGTGCACTTGCCAGCACCACTCAGTCTGCATGAGGGGCACATTTGGTGTCCTCATGCATAGTCCAGTTCAAACCGGTCTTGGGAGCCTTTGGCCCCTGCTCTTGCGTGAAACTGGACAAAGGATATGGGAGTAACCTCCCCCCTTTCAAGGCCGAATCGTCCCAACCCTTTCCCTAGTGTGCTTCAGGGCTTACATGGGTGTAGGTCCCTAGATTCATTGTGGGACACGTTTCAGATCAGAAACCACTTCTACTTCTACCGTCTGGGCACTCTGGACTACGCTGGACTTTGTTTGGGCCGATTTTGTATCCCTTCCAGTCTGCTGCATTGTCTGTGCACCATACAGGAACTTTCCGAAGCCTCTGGGCATCAAGGACACCTGAAGGAATCTCCCTTGGAGTGAAGGAGTCCCTCCCCTGCATTTGCAGGCACCAGAACTAAGTATTCTGGTCTGCTGATCCTGAGCTCTTCTGGACTCTGAAGGTTCTGCAACACAGGTGGTGGTTTTCCACAGCTCTGGAGGCCTACCCTACCCTCCCCTCTCACCAAGTTTGAGGTCAGTATCCCTTGTGGGGGTTGCAATAACCAAACCCCTGCACACTGGGCAAACTTGCAGTTGCAAAGGCTTGTTGGCTTCCTTCCAAGAAGATCTTTGGGATCCAAGTAGATCCATCTTCGAGCACATCCAGTGACCAGAATCTTGGGCCACAGCACATCATGTGCATCATTGCCTGCACCTTTTGGTGAGCTGCTTGAGGTCCTCCCCCGACTCCAGTGCCTCTGGCCTGTGGGTCCATTGGAGGGTCACTTTTGCTTCTCATGGTTCCTCTCCTTTTGGTGAGTCCCCTGGGCCTTGCTGGTCCCGACGTTGCTCCTTCTTCACTTGATACATTGGTTGCATTTGCCAAGGCTTGATGCTGCTCCCTCCAGATACCAACACCTCAGCACTTGACATCCTTCGTGGGACAGCTCGTGCATGGCTCCTGGTCTTCCTCAGCATCACTTGGTCCTCAGAGCTGCAGAGTCAATGCTATCATCACCCATCCTGCAACACCTGACATAGGAGGGCATTAGTTTTTCAAGTCTCCTGGTCACTCCTAATAGACATAGACGTTGTCCCCTCTGCTTGCAGGTACCTCACATCTAGAATCCACCTTTATTCCACCAGACACTTTCTCCTTCTTAACCAATAGCACTTTCCTCAAATCCTCCATTGGGTTCGGCGGCCATTTCCGACACCACTTCACACGTATGCACCCGGCTTTCCTGGTGTAGATAACGTGGGCACTAGGGTATCCATAAATGGGGCTGCTCTCCAACCTTCTGTCTTTTCCTGGGTTTCTTCAGGGTCCACTGGGAAGGGTCCTTAATCTTTAAAAATCCGACTGCGACTTATACGTAGAGTTGCACGAGGCATGTGGTTGGGTTTCCACACTGCATACGCTCTCCGTGGGGTCCCTGTCTACTCACCTTGGGTGATTATTTGGGTCCCCAACACTTCTACATCCTTTCGACTTCACCTTGACATAAGTCGTGGTTCTTATTCAACTTTCTTAGTATATGGTTTGGTCACCCGTTGGCGTCCACTGTGTATTTCGTCCTATTTACTGTGTTTTGTTGCAAAGTATTGTGTGTATTGTGTTTATCGCTGTGTAGGAGATATTTAAACGTGTTTGAGAGTATATTATAATAAATACATATTTTTACAAATATCTTGTGTCGTTCTTTTTCACTTAATCTATACTATAAGATTGCATTCTGGTAAAACAAGCTTCTTTACACTCCTTCTGGACCAAGCCTGAAGGCTGCTCTCCACAGATACCACTTAGAGAGCTTAAGGTTGTCTAAGACTAAGCATGGGCGGATTTTGCGAATTGGCAATCTGCGAATTTGCGTATTTACGGATTCGCAATCCGCAAAATCCGCGAACTCTCGCAAATTTGCGGATTTTTTTTTTTTTTGTGTTCGCAAGGGTTTCTGCCAGTTCGCGAGGGTTGTGTACCAGTTCGCAATTGCGAACTTACTTGTCGGCTCGCAACGGCTGCAACTATGTTGTTTCTACGTCTGGTTCATCATCACAGGTTCACAGCACCCTCTGTTTCACCACTGCCACCCTCTGGTACACCCATGCCACCCTCTGGTACATCACTGCCACCCTCTGGTTGGTTTATCACTGTAGATTATGGGGGTGAAAAAAAGCAAGCACACCTGCCCTGCTTCAACTGACATGAACTAATTTGGGGTTGATTAATGTGTCACTGAATTTAAACTTCCAGTCTGGCTGGCACCTGCTTCCTTATCTGTAATTTGCTTTCTGTTGCAGTGCAATTGTTTTTGCACAGGACCTTTGTGGCCTACTTGTAGCTATTCTATGAGCCTGCTGTGAGGGTCAGAGCAGGGTCATAGAATAGTTGCACGTAGGCAACTGAACTCTGAAGGGGCCCCTCAGGAAGCACTACAGGGAATGGTTACTAATGATAATATTGAACTTTTGCACCTGCTGAGTGCTTTCAGTTTTGTAAAAATCCAAATATCCAGCAGCATCCACAAAAAGTAATCCTTCCAGGCACTACAGGGAATGGTTACTAATGATAAGATTGAACTTTTGCACCTGCTGAGTGCTTTCAGTTTTGCAAAAATCCAAATATCCAGCAGCATCCACAAAAAGTAATCCTTCCAGGTCAAGATCCAAATCAAAGTGACCAGCAAATGAAGAAAGCACTGGGAGGAGCCTGCTGGACAGGAACAGGAAGTTGGAGACTGTGGGGCACTTCCTTCCTCCCACCCCCACCCCCCAAAATGGAATCCTTGCAAAGAAAAAGTGCAGGCAAATGTCAACCTGAGGAGTTATTCTTATAAAAATAATAATTTTCAAGGTTTATGCTGCCTTCTGGTGGATTTCTTGTGCGAAATTGCAAATTTTGCAATCTCGCAATTGCGAGATTGTCGCTGCCCGCCGCATCTACGTGTTCGCAAGTGTTTACTCCAGCGAAATTGTATAGTATTCTAGTTGGCAAGTGCGACCAAGCAAAAAATCCGCTTCGCCCGGATTTTACGGATTTTCGGCAAGTTCGCGAGAGTTCGCGGATTGCGAATTTTGCCGAAAATCCGCAAAATCCGCGAGCGGAACGGATTTTACGCTCATGCTTATCTAAGACCTCTTAAATCCCCATAAGGTTTGTTTGGACTGTTGCAAGGTGCCTACTTACATTAGGAGACATCATAAACCAGGCCAGCTTCTCACAACATGATTAATCTATGACCTGAGGAAGCTATAGATTGCCTCTCTCCCCTACCTTAGTCTCGCTCTGTTATTCCACTGAGGGACCCTTTTCCTTCCATTTCTTTATATGCAAGCACATGTCCAAAGCAGCTCACCAGCTTCTCTTGAAGGAGATAGTAACTGGCTTAAAGCCTGAAAACCTTTCTGGAGGTAGTTGTGATCAGAGCAGACATTGCAGTCTTTAATTCCTGGCTCATAACATAGAACATAAATTGCGACAGCATCCAATGATGAACAGGATCACTTGTACATGAACGCTAATTTAACAGAGCTGGGCTATAGAAACAGAGGTGACAATTTACACTTTTCTGGCATACCTGAGGATTTAGCAGGGAACAACATCATGGCCATCATGCTCAACTTCCTCACTCATCCAACTAAACATGACATTCAACCACTCTTGGAGCTCCAGAGGGCACACAGAATGAAGACAATAACCACCAATGCTACCAACTCACTGGGATTAATCATATTCGGTTTCTTAGAAAATATTAAGACTGGTTATGCAACAAAACCAACTTTCCTTGATGCCTTACAATCTGTATAAATCAAGACTTTATCCAGGAAACCATGTTTAAGCAGAAACGCTACCTAGCATTGACACCTTTATACCCTAAGCACAACACACATGCATACTAGCCCTCTACCAAACCCCTCTTTACCCCCTCTTACCGCACCAGTCTATTCATCCTAAGAAAAGTGGGACCTTCTGGAAGAGTGGGAGTGGGAGCTGCTAGAAATATCTCCTACTTCAAAGTAGGCACTATGCATAACTAATAGACCCTCAGACCCAACTCTTCAGAACACCTCTGGACCTGTGAATACTACAGATGTTAGATTGTTGTGCTGTTCTGCTGCCAGAAGGACTGCTATTCAGATGGCCCACTAATGTTCTATCCTCCTTCCCTGCTTGCTGAAAAGGAAGACTAGAACCGCAGCCTTCAGTCTGGCCTGAAGTGACTCCAAGGGTCCGCTGACTGGCCTCCTGATTTGAGCTACAAGGACATAACAAGCCACAGATGCTCCCTACATCTATCCAGCTGACCTGCTACCTAGACCTGCAAGTGGACCTGCCACTGGACCAGCCTGAGTTTTCCTCGCCTTTACTGGAGTGCCTTTCTGATCCCTAAGAGGTGTCTCTCTGCCACACACCCTTGGTGTGGCATCAGTAGTGCTTCTCAAAGAAAATAAGAAATCCTGCAGTTTGGGCTGTTTGTGTCTGTATCTTGTTGCCCATCCTGCGTGCAACACAAAGTTCTGGTTAACCTGACTCTTCATGCCACATTGACCGCCAGCAACACCTGTCAATAAGAGATCTGCACTTCACGCTACAGCATCAATAGCCAGCACAGACCACCAATGTGTCCAGAAAGGAATGTCTGTGATGCCCAACGGGATTGCCATGCTCCTAGTAGCCTTCTCTACCACAAACTAGTTTCTTCATGCTAGACTTTGAAGGTAACTTTTTCAATGAGACTAACTTTATCCATGCATCCAGCCAGAATTCCAAAACAGTCTACCAAAACTTGTGACATTTACCTACCTAGTCTTGCATGATCATATAGCTGCGAGTGGTGCTTTGTGCTTTAAGGTGTCATAATTACCGTACATTATTACAATTGTATATCTCTGGTTCTCCAAGCTACCAGAGGGTTAGGCACAGGCTCATTTCAGGTTTTCTTGTGTTTCACCACAACTAGAATTGTGGTTGCAGCTTGTGAAGGGTTTCACCGTCCTCAACCAGTAGCCTAATTTTCTACAGGGGAATTGATGGGAGAGTAAGCAATTACTAAATAACAGGTGCAGGTGAAGCAAACAGAGATAGAATGACAGGAAGCACAACTTACCTTAGGCTACTACAAGACCCACTCATAAGTCACACTCAAAGGTTTTCTGCAAAAGAAATGTTAACTTAATTGGCTGTATAGCTCTCAAGCAAAGAAATCAATGTTCATCCTAAAACTGAGGCATTATCACTATGAGAGAGGAAAAAAGGCAGGGTGGTTACAGGCCTATCGGTGTAATCTGCATGAAGCCTCACACATGTAATTGTACCTTACAAGTCATTATGGTGAAACTCCAACAGATCCAAGGATATTCAGCAGACTTGTTTTCCTTTTATGGTAAGCTATGCAAGTTGGAAAGAACTGAGACTATTCAGACAGAAACTGAGTTATACTCAAAAATAAAGGTGCCAAAACTCACCCCTGAAGTGGCTGCTCAGCTTCTGAAGGACATAACTGAGGATAAAATAGAGCAGGCCATTGACAAGCTGCCCTTTTCCAATGCACCCGTGGTGGATGGCTACTTTGCAGAATGGTATCAAATGAATGGGAAGTTGTTAAATACAATTTTCAGCAAGATACAAGACCATTTCTTCATATCATCTAAGGCTAACAAAGCTAGAATCACTGTGATCATCAAGCCAGACGAAGATCCCTACAGGTGTGCAAGATGTAGACTGATCTCTCCGACTAATGTTGACCTCAAGATCCTGGCAATGGCATTAGGTGATAGACTGAAGAACCTACGGCCATCATTAATACATCTAGATCAAGTGGGATTCACTCAAAACTGAACTTCAGCATCTCACCTGTGCACTCTGGCAAATAACATTTGCCAGATACGACATGATGACAACTAGAAACTGGTGGTCTTGTTAGATACTGAGAAGGCCTTTGATCAGGTTGAGGGGTTACATATTTTGGTTAATGGAATCTATGGGCCTGGAGCAAGGGTTTATTACCAATGTGTGATTCCACAGCAGTGGTCTCTTGCAATGGGCACGTCTCATTTAGGGGTGGGCATAACTTGTATAACTTTGTTTAGCATAATCATATAAAATTACCTAAGAATTCTGAGAGATTACACCCGAATTATCCTAGAAGAGCAATTCTGATTTTAGGGCTTTTTCTTAGCACAAAAATACCTCTTACATCTAAAATGAATGCTAGTATGCATTTTGCACTACGATTTAGTGCTTAATACAACAGAATGCAAATAAAAAGCATAAGCAGCTGCTCACACTCACTAAATGTGCTCTTGGGGTAGGATTTTCTCCCAATTTACTACCAGCACTTAGCGGAAAATGTACCCTTGTATATAAAATGGATGAAAGGATGCATTTTGAACAAAGAAACAGTGCTAAATGCAGCAGAGCATAAATAGCGATCAGCTGCCGGAACATGTGTTTGCTAAGTGTGCTCTTGCAGTGAGAGTTTGTCCTGCCAAACTACTCTTAATTTCGCAAGCAGGAGTAATTGCATAAATATTGGTAATTCCATGCCAAATAGTGATGTGGAAATACCAAAGGTATTTTTAATACTCTGGCATATTCAGAATTCTGCCCAGACCTAGTCTCAACCCAAAGGATGAAGAGCGGGATGCTGCAGGACTATTCTTTATCTCCTTTGTCTTTTAATCTTTCCCTCAAACCTCTGGTGAGTGCCGTCAGATCCCATTCAGATATTTGAGGCATCCCAACCCCAGCAGGCAAACTCAAAGCATTTATCTATGCAGATGACATCCTCCTGATGTTAAATGGCCTTTTTCGCACCTCACTAGCCTAGTCTCACATGTCCCTGCCTTCTCTGGATGTGGCAGCAACTGGGGGAAAAATGAAGCTATGCCCCTAGCTAAGTCCTCCACAATATCTACACTTGTGTCATACCTATTCAATGGAAACCCTGGAACTTAAAGTACATTGGAGTCCTTCTCAGTGCTGGCCCGGTCAATATGGTGGAAACCAATATGACCCCTTTGTTCCAAAAGATATGTCACAACATGGAGAGATAGACTGCTCTAAAGTCTAACTATATGGTAGAGTGCAATTCTTAAAAATAAAGATAATGCTCAGGATCAATTACTTATTTGCAATGCTCCCTCTGATGCTACAGAAACAGATGCTCACAGACCTCTCCCATATTATTAAGCTCTTTCTATGGCTGGGGACCTTGCCTAAAATGTATAAACTTAATGCCGGTGCAGATAGTGGGGGGCATAGATTGCCGACTTCCAATCTCTATGTTATGGAGTGTTCTATTGATATGATGAGGGATGCCCATCCATGTTTTGAGTGTGATGTAAAGAGAATGAGCGACCTCCTGCTCTGCTGTTGTGGATGAGAGTGGTATGTGTGAGTGAGAGTGAGGCCGAGCGTAGGTGTCTCACAGGCTGGTGGAAGTGCATGCAGCTGTTGAGGTATGTTGGTCCAGTGTTGTGTAAGGCTTTGTATGTTTGTGTATGAGAAGTATGAATGGGCTGCCTTCTTGAGAATGGGGAGCCATTGAAGCTCTTTGAGGTGAGATGCGATGTGGGTGCGAGAGGGCATTCTGGATGGTTTGGTGGTCTGTGTTGCTTAGAGAATCTGGCATGGAGTCCACTGGCATAGTGTATTCTGCTGGTGAAGGTTGCTTGCATTCCAGTTTGTCTGGTGTTCTATGGTAGCCACTTGAAGATCCTTTGTAGCATGTACAGGATGTGGAAGCGTGAGACTCTGCAGCATTGACTTGTGCCGTTGTGTTGAGCTTGTTGCCTCGGACAGTGGTTCTTAACCTTTTGACTTCTGTGGATCCCCACTCAATCATTACTGGAACCCGGGGGCCCCATTGATTCACATTGGAATCTGGCAACCCCCACTGAGTCATCACTGGAAGCCATTGAACCTGGCCGATGATTTGAACCAATACACAAATAATACAGAAACAAGCATTCATCAAACGAATACGCAAATGATAATGAGTTTTATTTTATTCACAAACAGATGAAAAATGTTAAAAATCTAAATTTTAATAGGAAGGTTTGAGCTTTTCTAAATTCATTCAAGGCCTCTGATCATCTATACTATATTCTGTTTGATGCCCCTGCACTGCTCCCATTAAGGAATCTAAGGATGCTAATTTAATTTTAAGCCTCCTATTTCAAATTACTTAACATTTACAGTACGTTTAAAAATTTAAATTGTACATTTTGCTTCTTTCTTTGTATACAATATATTCATTTTATATTATTTTGTATTTTTCTATGCCGTTGAGAAGTCCCTGAGTAGACTTTGCAGACCACCAGGTTTCCCTGCACCACAGGTTGAGAACCACTGGTATAGAATGATCCCCAGATCTTTTGTGTGGTCATTGAGTGTTGATCCTAGCACTGATGGGCACCAGATTGAGGTCCAAAGGGAGGTCTTGTTTCTGAAGTGCAGAGCGTCCGCCTTGTCCGAGTTGAACCCCAGACAGACAGTGGGTTTGCATCCAGTCTGGTATCATGGTCATGCAGTTGGTGAAGCTGGATCTGGTTGTGGTTGTTTCGTCCATCAGGCAGAGGATGAGTTGGGTGTCAACATCGTAGGAAATGATGGTGATGACTTGGTTTGGGATGATGTGGCGAGTGGTGACATGCAAACGATGAATACGGTGGAACTGAGGGACAATGCTTGGGGGAATCCGTAGATCAGGTTTGTGGTCTCTGATGTGAATGGCTGTGGGAGACAGTGTCAAAAACCATGTAGCAGGATTAGGGACGCTGTTTCTTCTTGGTCCAGACTGGTTTGGATGTAGTCTGTGGCCATTTGGTACCTGAATCCTGACTGGTTGTTGTCTAACAGGTGGTGATACTCAAGGTGGGTTGATAGTTGCTTGTTGATCACTATACCTGGGTAGGGGAGCAGGGAGATTGGGTTCAGTTTGTTCGAGTTGGCTGAAGGGCTTTGACTTATACATGTTTTAAGTCTTCCTGGAATTGCTATCTTTACAACTAGCCCATCTGTGTTAGTTTATGTATGAGACCTTAAAAATGTCACAATAGACTCATAAAGAAAGCAAGCTGTTAGGTAAAGTAGGTGGCATGAGCCTGGCAAAAAGAACAAATAGACAGTTCCATATAGACAGAACACACTATATGAAGGGGCACCAATTTTGGGTAACTCTCAGGTTATCCCAACCAATTTCTCTAAGCATGCAAAACAATATCCTTTGCAAATGCACACACCAAATGTGCACTCACAACTACACAGTTCTGAAGATATTGACAATTGTGTCATGACTTTGCAACAGTTTTAGGACCATACCCCATCTCCCTGCAATACTCTCCTCTGTGCTTAGCAAGGGAATGGTATAATTAGTAATAACTATCAGATAGAAATAGAATAGCTGTGAGAACATGTTTGCGTGTGTGCAGATGCTTGTGTTTGGAAAAAGGAATTCCAGAATGATGGATGTCCTCCTGTGAGAGTCTAGTATTGGGGATAGCATTCACTTTATCCATGATTCTGGCTCGAAGTTCCCTTACCTGGCTCATCGTTGTTGTCTGGACCAATGTTCTTCAATACTGGGGATCAAACTTAATTTTCTCATCCACCATTGCAGGTAGAGCATTTACTGATAACCTCAGTTGTCTTCTACCAGCCATGTTGCAGGAAGCTAGAGAATAATGCTTGGACACTGCTTCATGTTCAGAATGGTAACTGGTGTAGGTGATTTCACGACCCTCTTTTGTAATAGGATCTGTAGATGTTGATAAGTTGATTTTAACCAGATGTGTATTGATAGACATCATAAACCACATCTGCCATTGCTGTTCTTTATTGTGGAGTGTACTTTCATCCCAATGTGACAGCAGACAAACCTAAATGTCTGCCACTCCCACAATTTTAGAGAGAGACCCAATCAAGGAGGATGAGGGAATGGACAACAGAGAACTGAAGTATCGATAATGCCATTCCTCTTCCATTCCAGAATGCAGCCCATCAGTCAAAAAACGAAGGACCTTATTATGATCACAGCAATCCTGGGACCGATGTACTTGCGATGGTGGTCAGACCATCACCACTATGGTGGGTCCACCTGATGTATTATGATGGTGATGGTGAGACCCCCACAAGACCGCCACTTCGGCAGGATTTAGTATCCCACAATGGTAGCAGTGTGGAAAAAGTAGTAAATGCCTACAATCCTGATGCCGGCACCACTGAGCACATAACCATCTGCTTTTCCATCATCCATTTCATGATGAGGAGCCCGCCATGAGAACGGTTACAGAAATGCTGGGTGCATCTGGCCATGGGGGTGCGTGCTGTGGGCACACGTAGTACCCCCTTTAAATGCACCTTTGTTCATGCACGTTGGCCATGCACAACATGGTGCATGCCACACCAGGCAGGAACATGTAGTACAAAAAAAACAATAGGAGGGAGGTAGAGTACAGGGGTAGGATTCTTACTCCACGGGCACTGTTACATAAACAAAAGAAATCCTACTCACAGTGGAAAGGGAAGGGTGTCTACCACAAGTGTGGGGACACACAGTGTTTTGTAAAATACCCCTCACACACCAACAGGCCCCTTGGTGTCATGCTTCATCATCGGGTCTTCGCACCCCTCTAACGGGATGCGGCGTGCTGCGACCTACGACTACGCGGGAGCACTAAAGGTTGGACTATGTGTGGTGTGTGTGATGCTACTGGTAGGGGTATTTAAATGTGAGTGGTGGGGTATGGTGAAGGTTTAAAAAGTACCTGGCTCGTGGGTATATAGGAAAAAACTTTATTCACAACCCCGGGCTGGTACTATTAAAAGAAGTGCAGAGTGAGGTAGCTAACTGTCGTGACTATGGACAGTACCTCTGGTGTTTGCAATGTGCAGGGGGTTCCTGCACATTGCAAAGAGACGATCTATCTCTTTAATAATTTTATTCAAATTATTGAGGGGGATTTAATGCCCAGATATTTGAACTCTTTGCTAATCGCCTCCCACTGATCGATATTCCAGCACCTCACCTCTGTCTTGAAGGAATTAGCTAAATAACCAGAGATAGAGCCAAACTCCTCCAATAGGGTTTCAACCCGCGGGATAGTCACTTCTGGGTTACTAGTGTATAGCATTATATCGTCAGCATATAAAGCTATTTTATATTGATAAAGCTGTGATTTAAAGGGGGAATTAGGTAATCTTATCTAAAAGCCTGAGCCAACGGCTCTATATATAATCAAATACCAAAGGCGAGATAGGGCAACTCTACCTAATCCCCCTCTGAATTTCAAAGGTGGAGGTAAACATTCCATTTATCAGAATTTTTGCTGATGCTCCCTGAACAAATTTTCTCATGGTTTGTATAAATATGGGACCAAAACACATTGCCTACAATACCTCCCAGAGATAGGCCCAACAGAGTCTATTGAATGCCTTGGCAGCATCAAGAGCAATCACTTCCAAGGGTTCTGATCTTATTATGGCCAGATCGAGGTTGTTTATAAGCAACTGCATCTGTTCCTGGATATAACGCCCGGTTATGAAACCTTTCTGGTCGATGTTAACCAATCCAGGAACCAGCTTAGCCAATCTCCCTGCCAAAATGCCCATAAAGATCGTATAAACAGCGTTTAGCAGGGAGATTGGACAATATGAATCTGCTTTAAGTGGATCCTTCCCCGGTTCAAGTATTGGGGCAATGGTGGCTTCCTTCCAGGAGCTAGGAATTTGACCTATTAAACTATATGTTAAGTGAAACAAAGCTCCCAAAGCTGTGGTCAGTTTGTCCGTCAAAAGTTTGTAAACTTCATTTGTCAATGCATCCATACCTGATGCTTTATTATTCTTGGATAACCTAATTTGAGTTTTTATCTCTTCCAGTGTAATAGGGGCGTCAAGAAGGTCTAGGCCAGCTTGAGTTAAAATAGGTAGAGATTTACTACTCAGCCATGTTTGTATTTCTTCTTTTGAAGGAGCCACTGAGCCTTGTATTTCTCATCTGACTTCCCTCTAAACTCTTGCCTAGCCTTATCAAGATCGCCCTGCACTTTACCCAACCTTCCTGGGCTCCCATCCATTGACTGAATCCTTACAGCTTCTAGCTGCTTGATTTTTTCCTTGATTAATCTTAGCTCCTGGGCTTCAGCTCTATTTTTGGAGCATATGAGGTCATGGATCTGGCCCCTCAGATTGGCCTTAAAGGCATTCCAAACAAATTCAATAGCCATAGAACCAATATTTAGGTAAAACAACTCTGAAGAAGATATTTTAATTGCCTGAATAATTTCAGGCTCTGCTAATTTTGCCCTGTTAAGCGTCCATCTTGTTTGTGTCGCATTCATTATTTTTTTATAAGAAAACAAGATTGGTCTGAGAGATGACTTGGTAGTGTGGTGACCGCAGATGTGATATCCAGGAGATTTCTGCTAACCAAGAAGTAGTCAATCCTGGAGGAATTATGGTATTTTTTACTATAAAACGTAAACCCAGAGAGGTCTCCCATCTTTCTCCTCCAGGCATCAACCAACTCCAAGTCATGCATCATGTTCTTCATGGCACGACAAATACGGGGGCCCCTATATAATGCACCTGATTTGACCTGTCTTTTAGAGGATCTAAAAGAACATTAAAATCCCCACCCACTATCATAGGGGGAGTTTCCATGATTAACTTAGACTGCAACTAGGAAATATAAGTTGGATCATCCACATTTGGTCCATAAAAGGAGGCACAGGTTTATTCTGTACCTCCAAGGTCCAGTTGGGCAACAATCCACCTCCCTGTTTGATCAGTCTGTGCCGATTTTATAGAACAGACTAACCCCTGCTTGATCAAGATTGCGACTCGCGGCTATTAATCATTTGTTTAGAAGAACAGTGGCCTTTAATCCAAGGAATACTAGAAAACAATTGTTTGGATTCCCCCAAAGTCAAGTGTGTCTCTTGCTAGAGACAGATCTGCGCTTCGGAGAGCTCCAAGTATTTCAATATCAATCTTTGCCTCCTTGGATATCTCAGCCCGTTTACGTTCCATGAGATAAAACTCATCTTAAGGTATTTTATCTAATCACCTGCCATGGGTATACAAATCCTTAACCCAGATAGGTTGACCGAATCTTTGTGTACTTTAAGTGAGATGAGGTATTTTTTTTGTTTTTACCCATTGCTCCCTATCCTGTGCTCTCCCCTAACCCCTCCTTCTTGTGCACCCTTACTCCCAACAGGAACCCTCCCTTCCAATAGGCAAAGCCTATTAGGTCACTGCTCGATCAGGCTATATACTAAAGAAAAAAAAGTAAAAGCAATCTGGAAATCTGAAGCCAAAAAACCCCTGACACTATAATTGCCTCCCCCTTCTACATCATTCCCCTTTTTTAATCTTCGCCATAAAGGCGTCCACCTCCTCTGTTGTGCGGAACGGATGCATCTGATTGTCATGCATTACTCTTAATTGAGCAGGAAATTTCAATTGGGCCTTGGCTCCCAAACTTGTTAACTCATCTTATCTACTCCCCAGCTCCCATTGCCTTGTTGCTGTAGAGTGTGAAATATCGAATCTTATCAAAAAGGAAACTGGTTCTTGACCTGTGAGTGAGAAGGTTATAGGGCCTTCCTTGAGGGCTGCAGACAGCATTTGCTCCTTGACAGAATAGGAGATGAAATTAATCAAAATCTTCCTAGGTTTTTGTCTACCAGGATTCCTCCTATAAGGATCTTAGTGGACCCTTCGGATCTCATGTGCCAGGTTAATGCTAGATGAGCTCTTTAGAACAGTCCCCTGTATCAGAGAAATGACAAATTCTGTAATGTCCGACCCCTCAAGAGTTTCAGGAATATTTAAGTCTCAGGTTGTTTTTCCTGAAGTGGTTTTCCAACCGTTTTAGGTCATCCTTAAGTTCTTTATTCGGTGCTGTCAATTTTCCCACATCCTTTGACGCAGAGTGTATGGCTTCGTAATTATGGGGATCTCCGACTCTATTAAATCAGTCCTTGCCATAACCTCCTCCAATTTCTGAGCAAACACCTCGCAAGCTGATTGAATTGCTGCCTGGTTTGCTTCAGACACGGAAAATCTACTGGCCAACTCAGCCTGGTTCGTTTCTCAGATCTCAAACCCACTCGACATTTCCTCCTTAATGGTGAGTAGGATATTGGATAAAGAGCAAGGCACAGGACCTTGGGCCCCAACTTCTCCAGTTTACCCGGTTTCTGTTTCAGTTACTTTTTCAGTAACTATTTCCTTTGCGCTATCTTGAGAATCTTGAGAGTCTTTAATTCTAAGAACATTATATCTATTAGACAGGCTCACTGCCAGGTGATGAGCAGATGGAGTTAATGACAAAGTTACTATAGATCCCCTGTGCTGCTTGGGTCCTCTCTGTTTACACTGCAAGAATGGGGTAAGGGCTGGAGAGATGGCTGAAGGTGGCCCTATGTAATTAACCAATACCTTGGTCTTAAGCTTGGGCTTAGAGAGACCCCCCTCCAACTCCTCTTGCATAGTTGTTCCAACTCACTCAACTGTGGCTGCAACAAAGGAGGACATTACTTTATAGTAGGTCTTTAAAGAAGGGGTAACCTTCACTTTTAAAGATGTTTTTTCTTTGCCCTCCCTCTCCCCCTACTCTTAGGAACCTCTTTTCCTTTTAAATCTACTTCGTCGATCGTAGCCGCTTGCCTGCGCTGTTTGATTATTGCATTGGTTTCCAAGATAGAGGGAGATTTTTTGGGCGTCAATATGGGCTGCGAGATATTCTGTGAGGAATGGGTGACTCTGGCACGCAGAGTGTACTGACCGAGTTCAGGGGGGAGTATATCCCTTTTGCTTCTGTTCTACCTCCTTCACCAGCCTCCGTGCGGTAGAACAAATCCTCACTTGCTTCCCCCCGCTCAGCCGGAAAAAAGGCTGTACTCACTGGGTCCTTGCTCGCCAAGCAAGCTCCGCGCGATGAATTGACTAGGGAGTGGGTTTTATATACTGTCGCACCAAGCTGGGGCACGCTACATACCTCCTCCTACCATCATGCTGCAGCTCATTGCCTTCCCGCAGGTCCCCGGACCCAATAGCAATTTCCCAAAAACAAATGGTACCAGTGTTGTCTCTGCCCCCAGCAACATGGAGCCAGAAGCAAGCAGGATCCCGGCATCTCCAGAGCCACGCTGCCTCCTCCCACCACCAGTCGCCGACCACCCAGGAGCCGGGAAGCGAGGCTATCGACTCGCTGAGAGCACCCTGCATCACCCGCTGTGCACAAAGGAAGATAAAAAAAAATAAAAAGACCTGAAAAAGGAAGTCAAACCATCGGGATAAGGTGCATGGATTGCGGTGTTGAGTCCGCGGCTTCAGACCGCCGTCATGAAGCCGAGGTGAGACGTGACCGCGGCCGTTTAGCTGATGGCCGCCATGTTCCTCCTTCCGACTCCGCGGCTTCGGACCCGCCTCCCCAAGATAATAATAATTATTTATTGTTAAAGATTTTCTTCTGTACGTAGAAAAAACATGATAGGTAGAATGCTTCAAATAATCTCAGCCACTGGTAGTTATGGCCGCATTTCAGTTGAAAGTTTTTTCACACCATGCCGTTCTAGAAAGGAACTATCCATATGCCAGAGTTCATCATTCTCCAATAGGAACCTAATAGGAACATATCAGCCAAAGTTGCCAGGCCAGATCCCCTTCAGAAATTGGCCTTTTGGGCCATTATAAAGATTTTGTGATTAGCTCATGCCATTCAGATGACATTAATTGTATGTGTAACCTGTACAGTCTTGTGCACATTTGGGCTCGTGAAAAACAAGGTGAATAGCGCAAGTGAAAAAAAAATTCCAAATACATTTGATTTCCCCCCATGACTTGGGCAATACGCTTTCCACAAGTCATGCCCTTTTGTCCTATGATTTACGTCAACATTGCCTGATTGTGACTCACTGGTGAGGCTTACCACTTGCCAACGGACGGTGTTCATCTCATAACTTTGCTTTTAACACAGAGCTCCCATCTCCTGCATGTACTCAAACTCATTTAGATCTTTTGAACTCCTTTTAGAGCCATTCTCGCTCCCAGTTCACAGCAACCTTCAACTGATGGTAATATTACAGTCTAATAGCTTTCTCTCCTAACACAGTTTGCCTTCTCCTTCTCTTGGATTCAGCTGCCTACCTCAGCACACTTAGACCAAGGTGCACCCCCCACTTTACTTAATGTCCAGTACTTACGCAGGTAGTCCCCCTTTTCGTTCCCTTCCTTGTCCCCCATATTTGACCTTCATGGACTGTGATACTTCCTGCTTGCTATCCTTTTCTTCCTTCCAAGCAGCAATCATTAAACCGTAACCTGGTTCTGAAGTAGACCTGAATTGAATACAAGTCGAAACGCAGATGACCTTTCAGTGCAACTTTGGGCGCAACCTTTGTGGTTCACCAAAATCACTTATCCTCTGTAAATTCCTTGCTAATGAATTGGAATCGCAAAAAGTTTCTTGTATATATGGACTATTGTGTTCTATTTCCGCTATATTTTCACTGTTTTCCACATGTCACTTGTGCTTTCCACCTCGTTTCTCACTAGCAGAAATGTTCAAAGTCTGAATAGGTTACATGTACGTTTAATGTAATGGAGTTCGGGGGGGATTGAATTAAAATGCCCCGGTTGCCAATGCCCAGAAGAAACCCTTGGCCATTTTTTGTTTGCCTGTCTGGCATACAAATCTGCTAGGACCAAATGGTTGAAACCTGTATGCAGAGAGTTGGGTGTAAAAGATCATAGGTCAGCTCTCCGTATTATTACAACTAACGCTGTTTCAATGTATATTATCTGTGGGGTGGCAAAATATCTGGGGGGTGCCTGGATAATACGCTCTAGATTGTTGGGTAATGCATAATAACCTTTTTAACGGTTTTATATATGTTTTTACTGATATTTTAAATTGCTAATTGCTGTTCTGGATGTAATTGTTGTACTTTGGATGGATTGTTTTTATATATTTGTATGTTTGTACTTTTATGATAAATGTCTATCGAATAAAGTATTACAACAACAACAGTAATGGAGTGTTATCAGTGCCTTCTTTCCGCTTTGTCTAAATACACACCACTCCTTGCATTTGTTTCAACAACCATTGATGCATCCCGGTCTCGTTCTTTTGCAATTTATGTGCATGCTTGTCTTTAAATTATAGACCAATATCCCTCCTCCCTGGGACCAGCAAGATCGCCGAGAAACTGGTGAACAAGAAACTTTCCCAGTTTCTGGAATCGAATAATCTGCTAAAAAATTTGCAGACTGGTTTTCGTCCAGGACAGGGCACTGACATCGCCCTCCTGGCGGCGGTGGAGGAGGCCAGGGCACTCTTAGACGAAGGAGGATCAGTGGCAGTGATCCTCCTCGACCTGAGTGCGGCCTTCGACACCGTCAACCACCAACTCCTGATCAAACGGCTCAAAAAGGCAGGAGTAGAAGGTACTGCTCTATCCTGGCTTTCCTCCTTTCTGGCCCAACGCTCCTTTCAGATTTGGGAAAATAACACCTGCTCCTCCGAAACACCCCTCCAATGTGGGGTGCCCCAGGGCTCCTCCCTGAGCCCCACATTGTTTAACATTTACATGGCTCCATTGGAGGAGGTCGTCACCCCGTTCGGAGTGAGCATCGTCAGTTATGCGGACGACACACAACTAGTCGTCTCCCTATCCCACCCTAGTAAACAACCGGCGGACTTATTCAACTGCTTGACGCAGTTACAAGGGTGGATGAATAACTCAGATTTAAAGCTGAATGGATCAAAGACGGATATCCTCCTTCTGGGTCAGAAAGGACTCACCTTCCCCCTGGACACCTGGCCACCCTGTCTGGGTCCTCCCCCAGACCCAAAACAGGAAGTAAAAAGCCTGGGAGTATGGATCGAAACTAATCGTTCATTCACCACGCAGGCCAAAAAAGTAGCCGGTATCTGCTTCGGACTACTGAAATCTATGAGAAAGATCCTGCCCCTACTTCCACCCATATCACAAAGACTTCTTATCCAAGGCCTCATACTTTCCAGGCTCCACTATAGTAATGCAATCTACCTGGGCGCACCCGAAGCAACCTTAAATAAACTTCAGAAAATCCAGAATGCGGCGGCCCGGATCCTCACCAATACCCCGGCCAGAGCTTCAGCCAAACCTGCTCTGAAGCTCCTTCACTGGCTCCCAGTGAGGGAACGTGTGATTTTCAAAGTCCTATGCCTAGCGCATAAGCTACTGCAGAATCAAGGCCCTCCTATTCTTAGGAAATTCATAAAACCTTATAAAGCCCCAAGATCCCTTCGTTCAGACAATGAGTCCCTTATCATCCTGCCCAGATTCAAGAAAGCCCGCTCGGGCGGAAGACGCTTCTCGGTCCACACCGCACGCCTCTGGAATGCTCTTCCCCGAGACTTGAGAAAAGAACCCAACTACCTACGTTTCAGGAAACGGCTCAAAGCTCACCTGTTTCCTTAATTTTAACTCTCCCCTTCTGAAACTTGTCCTCTCCCTTCTCTGCTGCCGAACCCACAGAAGTAGGGATCTTTAGCGCTGGGATACCTTAGGGTGACTACGCGCTCTATAAAAATTTTTAATAATAATAAATAGTACCTATTGAGACATTGTATGCTAAACATACCAATCACCACTGTTCACTGTTAGGTGTCGCGAGTACACACGTGCACCTATGTCTCCCAGAGTGCGGATTGTAAAATGTGAAACCTGCACAGACAGCTGAGGACCGTTCGCGCAGCTGCTTTTAACATGTGTGCAGCGCGAAAAGGGTCAGATTGCATTGTTGAAAGCATACTTCGCTTTATGTGGTAAAGTGCACACCAATGTAAATGGTTCTTCAGCCCCTACAAAGATGCTTTAGGCAATGTTGGGTGTGCCATCCTAGTTAAACGCGCCATCTACGCGTAGGAGTATACATCCAATCACTGGAGCCTAATCCTGTTCCTTCCAAGTTGCACAGCGAATAATTAAATACATAAATAAGATTCCAAAGTTAAGTTCCATTTCTCTTTGAATTTTATTCCAAAAAGTACTCTATATTATTTTTAGTATTTTGTAAAAATACTTTACAGGTTCAACGAGTGCTGGCTGGTTTTGCAGATTAGACACCTAGAGGTGCATAATTCCTCATGATTTAAAGTACAGATGGTAATCCCAATACATTTCAGGCCTTCACTTGCCCTGCGTCAGGGGAAACTATACAAAACAAAAACCAATGACTAACAGGCATGTCTTAGATGATAATTTTTCTGCATCAAAGAATATACTTTTTCATAAAACCCTTATGCCCCCTTAGCAAATAATAAAATGGAAACTATCTTTCATAGACCCCTGGTGCCCACTGAACACATAATAAGGAAACCGTAAGGAGAACAAACATTGCACGCTCGTGCTGACTGTTCACTTAGAAGCATCTTTTCATGTAATCATTTTAATCTGCAGCATTTAAAACGTGATACTTGCACACATCCATTACAATAAACTTGATGCACACCTTGTGAGTCAAAAACAGGATGAACGAATTTCAACACACAATTCAATATTCAGTATACCCTCATCCGTATCGTCCCTCGCTCATTCCACATCTCCCTTGTGCGTTCGATTGTAATCTTCTGAAAGTAATCATGTTAATCGCAGAGCACGTCATGCGCTGCAATTAACGTGAATACTTTCACAAAGGCACACAATCTGGCCCACAGCCGTGCCCTTTTAACAAATGAAAGGCAGCAAGTCTACAAGCAGGACGCGTGCTTTCCGTTGATTCTGAATTCACATGTTGGCCTTGCAGACTTGCTGCATTTCTTTTGTTAATAGAGCGGGGCACACAATTACCCCGCTCCACTAACAAATGAAATGCAGCAAGTCTGCAAGCACGACGTGTCCTTTCAGAATCACCTGCTGCTTGTAGACTTCATACCTATACCTGCCAAGGTTTCAGGTTGCCTATGTGTGACATTTTCATAATTTCAGTGAAATAATGAGTGACATTCAATGACTATGAGTGACACTATTAGGAGCAAAATCGAGCAATGAAAACGAGGGAAACATCAGAATGTACAACCATTTCAGTAGTAGATTGCGAATTTTTAAATCTAGCTTTGAAGGAACAGCATGTTTTTTATTTCAGCGCAGGGTCAGGATTTTCTACATCTGTTTCAATGTCTGGCGCATTCACAGTTAAGCATTAGTCTACCTGTTTGGACCAGCTTAATTAGAGAGAATGGTACACTGCCTCACAGCATATTTTGCTCCATGATTGCTGTGTATCTTCTACTGTTCAATTTTTTTTTTCTGCATAACGGAACATCCTCGGATCTTAGTCAACCCAATCTCATTTTCTAATAACAATACTAGTTACAGCGCCTTTGTAAGAGGAAGCGATGGTGTTAACTGGGAATATATGTTCTGATCCTTAAGGAGAATCTCCATTATCAACTCCTTTGTTTAAACCAGTATCCAATTTTAGCACAAGGTGTAGTTAATGCAGGATGGCCAATTTTAATCTCAAATGTCTCTATATTTAGGCAAAATTTACTAGTGAGGGGGCGCACTGCTTTATAGTGCTAAATAATGTCACTTAATCCAAGAAAGTGATTAGAAATCAAACGTGGAATACTCACTGAAATTTAAAGCCCTTAGTCAGCACCTCCCAACACCATGACTGGAAACAGCCGCTGGCGACCACCATCCCACACACAAGCATGGGAAGGCAGCACATGCCAAGGAGGACACTCCTCATCCTTTCTTTTAACACCTTGCCTGCTAAGGCAATTCCCGCTGGGCGCTGACTTCCTATGAATCCCATAATTCATGACAAAGCCCACTTGTCATGCGCGTAGCACAGGTAACGCCCATGACGAGCTGGCTTTGTCATCAGCGCTGAAGGGGTTTTAATTAAAGTGTTCCAGCAGCAGCAATTCTAGGTGGCCCGGGATGGCTGTCCAGTCCAGGTTAACACTCTCCCCAGCAGCTTTGCCTTATCGCAACTCCGCTCCTATGCAGAGCCTCCCCTGAAACAGGGTTCACGCAGAGCCTCCCCTGAAACAGGGCTCATGCTAGTAGCTGCCCCACATCCGCTGCTGCTGTCTCTCCAGCCCGCTGCTCTGCTATTTTTCCCTCCCTCGCCTTCTGTTTACCGGTCTGCCCCTGGTATCCCTTTAACCTTCCTGTGCTTTGTAATTCTGTTTTTGGCATTGTGGTAATGTTGTATTTAATTTCTGTTCACTTGTTTTATTCCCAGCTCCATTCACTCCCGCGGTTGCTTCCTGTGGCTGCTGCCCCTCCTGCCGACACAGTACCTGCTCCCGCCTCCCTCCTTCTGGTCCCCCCCTACTTATGGTGACCGTTGCATGGTCGCGCAGCAGATGCACGCACGGGTGTGCCTCTGGCGCGCCGAAGGCAAGCTCGTCTGTGCCAGACCGCAACCAGTGCCGGGACCCCTGGACCTCCGCACCTCCAACGCTATGACCAGTCAACACACCACACACTCAACCCAGGCCGCAACAAGAACTGCAACCCAGCCTCACTGTCCAACACCAATGGACCCTTTAGCTACCTCCACTGCCGGCATACCTACAGAACCGCCTGTGACTTCGACAGAGCACACCCCGTCAACAAGGAAACATCCGAACCAAAACCATTACAGTGCATCCTCCTCAACTTCCAGTCCCTCCACAAACACACCATCGAAATCTGGAACCTCCTCGACAGCACCCCCCTGAACGTGGCATTTTTCAATGGAACATTTGCACTTCAAGGTACAGACCAGCCCTACCACCACCCTCCGAGGAACCCTCATCTACTGACCCCCTGGCCCCCACGGACTGTTCTCCAACGCCATCACAGACATCATCTCACTGCATGCCATTATATCCACTAACTACACCCTGCTGGGAGACCTCAATTTCCACCTCGACAACCAACGGGACCCCAACACCACATTACTCCTAGACAACCTCCACAACATCAGACTCTGCCAGATCATGACCGAACCCACGCACTCAGCAGGACACACCCTTGACCCCCTCTTCATAACAGGAAACTCGATCACCTTTAGCCACACCACCGAACTCCCATGGACCGACCACCGATGCGTCCACTTCTCCTTCAGAGCACCCACCACCCATAGACACCACCACCTGCTCCCACGAAGAAACTAGACCAGAATCACCGACGACCAGCTCAACTACTCAATCAGCAACTAACGACCCAACACAGCAGCCCGAACCCTGCAGAGATGGATCTCCGACTGTGCCAACACCATCGCCCCACTCAAGAAACCCAACAATATCCACGCCAAGAAAGGCAGATGGTTTACCTCCGAACTCCGAGAGTCCAGACGCACCTGCCGCCGCCTCGAAAAAGCCTGGCGGAACACAAAATCCACCAAATCTCACAACAACTTCAGAGCCGCCACCAACGCCCAACACCAACTAATCAGGAAAATAAGGATTAAAGCAATTGAAGACAGAATCTCCGCACACGCACACAACAGCAAAGAACTCTTCAACATCATCAAGGAATTCGCCCACCCACCAGCGAATTGACTGACATCCCCCCTCACAAAAACTCTGCGACAAACGAAGCACCTTCTTCCACCACAAAATCAAGAGCGTCTACGACAACTTCGACGAAGACAGCCAAGACACGGAACCCAAACCTACCACCCCCGAAACCCGGAAACCAACAATAGAGAGCTGGACAGCCCTCACCACCAACGACACTCTGAAAACAATGAAGTCAATCGACTCTGGGGCCCCCACAGACCTTGCCCCCACTACATCTTCAACATAGCAGCCAACACCATTGCACCCATGCTCCGTCACAACCATCAACAGCTCCCTGGCGACCGCCTCCTTCCCCGATGACTAGAAACACATCAAGGTCAACCCTCTCCTGAAGAAACCCTTGGCGGACCCCAATGACCTAAAAAACTACAGACCCATCCCTCCGCTCCTGTACCCTGCTAAAGTCATCAAGAAAGCCTTCAACAGCAAACTCGCCACTTTCATCGAACAGCACAACATCCTCGACTCCTCCCAATCCGGCTTCAGGAAAAACCACAGCACAGAAACCACCCTCCTCGCCACAACAGACGACATCCTCACCCTACTGGACAAAGGTGAAACAGCAGCCATGTGGTATTCCATGCCTGTGTCATGTCTATGGTTCTTAGAACCTGTGAGGTCATGGCAGAATGTCGTGGTGTTGTTAGCGGTTGCTGAAGGGAGTGGATGACTTTCTATACTGTTCCCTGCTGTGGATGTTAAGCTGTTCCACGCTTTGAATAAAGCCTACTTGAAACCTACTTCCTCGTGGACCCAATTACTACACAATTCTAGGCGACGTTTGGGAGCTTCTCATCTCAAGGATAACTAGATTTCGGAGTACTTGTGAAACAGCATTCACTTTTCCTTCGTTTTAAACTTCTACTGGATTCGTTTTCGAGCTCGAAGATTACTCTGACCTTCAACTTCAACTTGGCTACTTTCGTCAAATTGGTAACGCTTTTTCAACATTTCCTACTATAAATGTATTATTTCTATTGCCGTTGGTGAGCGCGCTGTTTAAAGTCACCCCAGTGTTCTCCTCCCGCGCCTCTCGCCTGCGTGCCTCCGAGCTTTCCAGGAGCGCGCTGGCCATTGTGAAGCATCGCAAGGCATTCTGGGACATCACGAGGCATTGTGGAGATCGCAAAGCACTGTGGGAGTTACCCCTCACCTCACATGACGCTCTGACGTCATTTACGTGCCTCCATCTTGTTTATTTTTTGTCGTTTTTTTTCTTTTTCAGCGTCTGGAGCCTTTCAACCTCATTTTCCTCCAGTACAACATTTCTCATTCGAGATAAGGTATTTAATTTTCAGCGTTTCTACAAAAAACTTGAAATACTTGATAGACTCCACCTTTTCTATTCAGAATGTCAAATATTGCTGCTCCTCCTCATTTTCTGCAAACTGCTGGTGATCCAAACATTGAGTGGGATTTATGGTTTCCAATGTTTATGGCTTATGTTGATGTTCTTGAAAAGGATGGTTGTTCAGCCAAACGGAAACTAGCCCTTTTAAGACATTGTTTAGGCGGCGCTGGCATCAAGGAATTTGACAATCTTCCTCCTGAGGATGGAGATATTGATATTTTTGAGAAAGCTACCAGACAGATGAAAATTTATTTTGGTAGGAAAATAAACACAGTTATGGAAAGATTGAAGTTTTATTCTCGTGTACAGAAACAAGATGAATCCATTGAGACTATGTTTCTGCTGTACGTTCCTTGGCCTGTTCTTGTGCTTTTGAAACAATTTCTTATGAGCAGGTTCTGAGAGACCAGATTATGATGCGTACTAAGAGCAAAAAGATCCAAGAAAGACTTTGGTTAGGCACTGAATCTTCTCTTAGCGCAGTAATTAATATTGCCAAGGGAATTGAGCAGTCTGAATTATTTGTATCTGAGATTCGAGGTACTACATCTACTTCAAAGCCACAGACTACTGAACCTGAAGTTTCTTTAGTTAAAAGCCAAGTGCCTTCTAATCCCAAAGGTGTTTTCAAGAAAGACTTTGACAAGAAGTTCGTAGATAGCAGGAACTTTTCTGATAACAAAATGTTTTCAAAGAGAAATATTACATGTTATAGGTGTGGAAGTCCTATCCATCTTGGTAATTACAGAGGATGTCCTGCTTGTGATAGAATTTGCGTAAAATGCAAGAGGAAGGGACATTTTGGTAATGTTTGTCGTTCTCTCCAAAAAATTAATTACATTTCTCAGGAAGAAGAAGAAGTTCTCAACAGTTTTAATTGCATTCTTTCTGTTGATGAGGTTGAACACAAACAATTTCCTTCTTGGCCCATTTTAATTGACAACATTTCTATTGATTTAATGATAGATTCATGTTCATGGTATACTATCGTTGGCTTGAAGTTGTTCAATGATTTATGGAAAGACAGGGAATTGTTAAAATCTGATATTCAACCTGGAGGTTATACTGGAACAAAACTAAGCCTAGAGGGTTTCTCTTGGGCTACTATCCAAGTCAAAGATAGAGTCACCAAGGGGAAAGTATATGTAGCTACTAAGGGTGTAGCTATCCTGGGATGGCCACATCAACATGATTTAGGAATCAAACTTGATCCCAATTCCAATCCCCCTGTCTGTTTTACAGATTAGAATGTACTTTCTGTGTGTGAAACTAATTCTTGTGAGATGTCTGAGAATTCCGTTTATGTAAACAACCTTAAGTTAAATTTTCCTGAAGTGTTTAAGGATACTCTTGGGAAATTTACTAATTTTAAACACAAGATAATCCTTAATGATGACGCTGTCTCTGTCAGACATAGAGTTAGGAATGTTCCTTTAGCTTATAGAAGCAAACTTAGAGAAATTTTGGATGACCTTATTTTTAAAAAAACTTATTGAACCTATTGAATCTTCCCCGTGGGTTTCTCCCATTGTTTTATCACTTAAGAGTTTAGGAGATCTCCGTTTGTGTGTTGATCTCCGCAGCTTGAATCAAGAAATATGGGTTGACAAACATCCCCTACCCAATATTCACGAATTAATTTCTTCTCTTTCTGGTGCCACTGTGTTTTCCAAAATCGATTTGGCCAGCGCATACCACCAGGTGGAATTGCACGAAGATTCTACGAAATTGACTGCATTCGTTACCCCGGAAGGTATGTTTCAATACTTGAGAATGCCTTTCGGGCTAGCTAGTGCTGCCTCTGTTTTCCAACGTTTAATGAAAGAGTTGTTAAAGGATTGTAAAGGGGCAATAGCATTTCAAGATGATATATTAATCTTTGGCAAACATTTTCAGGAACATGATTATAATCTACATTCAGTTTTAAGCAATGTGCAAGAAAAAGGTCTCACTTTGAAATTTTCCAAATGTAAATTTAGGCAATCTCATGTTGAGTACTTGGGCCAAGAAATTTCTCGTGATGGCATCAAGCCCAAAATCAACCATGTTAAAAGTATTACCTCAGCTCCTGTTCACACTTCCAAGGAGCAGTTATTATCCTTTCTAGGTCTCACTGAATTTTATGGAAAATTTGTACAGAATTATTCTACAATTGTTCATCCTTTACCATCTTTACTTAAAAAACAGGCAAAATTTGTATGGAGCAACGATCAACAAGTTTCTTTTGATACCCTCAAAAGTAAAATTGTTGAGGCCCCTTTCCTAAAACCATTTTCAGTTGCCAAAGAGTGTATTGTGTGCGTGGACGCTAGCAATGTTGGCCTTGGTGCTGTTCTAATGCAGAAAGATAAATTTGGAGAGTATGTCGTTTCTTATGCTTTTAGGACTTTGCGGGGTGCTGAGTTTAATTACTCTACTATAGAAAATGAGTTACTTTCTTGTACTTGGGCAGTCCAGCATTTCCGCCAATTTCTTTGGGGCACAAAGTTTTCTTTGAGGACAGATCATAAACCTCTTGTCAGTATGTTATCAGCAGGTGGGGGCAGGGTCCTAACTGCTCGCTTAGCGAGACTTGCTGCCAAGTTGCAGGAGTATCGTGTGAAGTTATTTATGTTCCTGGATGTTTGAATGTTCATGCAGATTTCATGTCACGTTTTCCTGTCAGTGATAACTCTAATTTTGTGCAGTCCGATGACTGTGATGTCGCGTTTACTTTGTCTGACGTTAACATTATTTCTGGTAATGATCGTTCCAACTTGATTTCTGAAACCTTATGGGCACAGGCTATGCAACTGGATGATGTGCTGTTGAAAGTGAGAACCTTTTTAAAAGATGGTTGGCCTGAAGAGAGAAAATTGAGTGGTGATTTGGCCTCTTTCTTTAAAGTTAGGGACGAATTGATGGAAAACTTGGGCATGGTTTTTAGATCTGATAAAGTTATTCCTCCCAAGGATATCAGAGAGTCTATTTGTAATCTCGCTCACGTAGGACATATGGGGATGTCTACTACAAAAAGAAGGATTAGGGAATTTTACTGGTGGCCCAGTATGGATGCTATGATTGACAGGTGGGTCAGGAACTGTACCCCTTGTTCTTTGAGTGATAAAACTGTTAAGCCCATTTCTGTTGGTGGCTTTACGCCCATTGAGTTTGTTCAGAGTCCTTGGCGTAAGTTAGGTGTTGACATTATTGGTCCTTTTTATTATCAGTCCGGTAAAGATATGTTTGCTATTGTTTTAGTCGACTACTTTTCCAAGTGGCCTGAATTGAAAATTGTAGAGAAGGTCAATTCTGATGTCATTATCGAATTTTTGAATGAAGTTTTCTGCAGAGAAGGTTTGCCTGAAGAAATTATCTCTGATAATGGTCCTCAGTTTGTCAGTGCTGTCTTTACATCTTTTCTTTCCAGCTGTGGAATTACTCACAAGAGAGTTTGCAATTATTTTCCTCAAGCTAATGGTCAAGTTGAGCGTTTTAACAGGGTCATCAAGGAATCTTGTCAGTTAGCTTTACGTAGTGGTTTGAAATGGAGAGAAGCTTTACAAGCTACTCTTTTTACTTATCGCATGTCCCCCAATTCTGTGACTGGATTATCTCCTTTTGAGATGTTGCGTTGTTGGAAACCTTGCTCCAAGCTCATGCCCTGGTGGTTAAAGGCCAAGGATAAGGATTACTTGGAATTGGATCTTAAAGGTGTTAGAGATCATGTTACCAATTACCAAACTAAAATTTCACAAAGTTTTCCCCAGAAAACTAACTCTCCTAGGTTACGTGTTGGTGACTTTGTGCATGTGAAATTTGGTGGTCTTGTTCGCAAAGGTGTTTCTAGATGGTCTAGTCCTGTTGTTGTCACTGAGGTTTTTAGTAAAGCTGTGAGAGTCGAGGGTGGGAAAATTTGGAATTTTCGACGCATTTCCTTATGCAAACCTAATTTTCCTCAGTCCACTCTTCAACAGCCCAATCTGGAGTCTTCTGAACACCCACTTGTTGTTAATGATGATTCTTGCTTTTCAGGTACTCATGAGGTTTTTGATCTTCTTTCTCATCAATATGAAGGATCCTGTCATGATAATGCAACCAATGTTAGCACTTTTGATAATACTGTTCAGGTGAATGTTTCCAATGATAATCTTTCAAATTCTCCTCTTCATGACAGTGCTTCTTCTGATGTTTCCACTAATCGTTTTCATGATTCAAATGTTTCCCGTAGGAGTTCTCGTGTGAAATTTATTCCTCAGAAATTCAGAGACTTTGTTCGTTTTTAGTGTTTTTTTTAATTCTCTTTTTCTTTCTTTGTTTTTTTTTTTTTTGTTTAAGGGGTAGGTGTGTGGTATTCCATGCCCGTGTCATGTGTATGGTTCTTAGAACCTGTGAGGTCATGGCAGAATGTCGTGGTGTTGTTAGCGGTTGCTGAAGGGAGCGGATGACTTTCTATACTGTTCCCTGCTGTTCCACGCTTTGAATAAAGCCTACTTGAAACCTACTTCCTCGTGGACCCAATTACTACAAGCCCCCATCCTCATCGACCTCTCAGCGGCCTTCGACACAGTCTCCCACAGCACCCTAATATGCAGACTTCATGATGCAAGGATCCAGGGCAATGCCCTCAACTGGATCAACTCCTTCCTTTCTGGCAGAACGCAGCGAGTCAGACTCCCCCCTTTCACATCACACCCTACTCCAATCACCTGCAGAGTCCCTCAGGGTTCCTCCCTCAGCTCGACCCTCTTTAAAATCTACATCGCACCACTCACCACCATCGTTAGATCCTAAAGACTCAACATTGTGTCATACGCTGATGACACCCAACTCATCCTCTCCCTAACCAACAAACCCAACACTGCCAGACATAACTTCAAAGAAGGCATGGAAGCCGTCACCAAATGGATGAAAAACAAGTGCCTTCAGCTCAACACCAACAAGTCGGAAGTACTCATCATGGGACCAAACCCCAAAGTCTGGAACAACACCTGGTGGCCTCCCGCCCTAGGAAACCCTCCGAGACCCACGCTTGCAACCTGGGAATCATCCTGGACTCTGAGCTCAAAATGGACCGCCAGATCAATTCAGTCTCGTCCTCCTGCTTCCACACCCTCCGCCTCCTACATGAGACTTTTAAATGGATCCCCCCCCCAACACAGGAAAACTGTCACACACGCCTTGGTCACCAGCAGACTATACTACAGCAACGCACTCTATGCCGGAATAAACAAAAACCTCACCCGCAAGCTACAGAACATCCAGAGCTCCGTTGCATGACTGGTCCTTAACCTGCCAAAACATAGCCACATCTCCCAGCACCTTCGCACACTGCACTGGCTTCCCATCGAAGCAAGAGTCACCTTCAAGATGCTCACCCACACACACAGGGTCCTCCACGACACCGGACTAGCATACCTGAACAGCAGACTCAAATTCCACGCACCCTGCGAAAAGCCCAGCTCCACCACACTGTGGTCCCATGCACCAGGAAAACCAGATCAGGAGGCCGCTCCTTCTCCTTCCTCGCAGCCAAGGCCTAGAATGCCCTTCCACTCCACCTCAGACAGACAACAGCGCTCCTCACCTTCGTAAGGAACCTCAAAACCTGGTTCTTTGACGGACCCCCCCAAAGCACTGGGGCCTGCTACCCCGACCCCTAGCGCCTTGAGACTCTCACTGTTGAGTAGTCATTCTTAATAAAAGCCTGATTGATTGATTGATCTATTGAAATTGAAAACATCCTGCCTGCGCCGATTGGAGCCGGACTTTCCCAGTCAGTCCACACAAGGAACCTGCTGAACTCCTTCCTTTAGCTGCACTGACACTGACCGACTGCCTGGCAGTAATAGTGTGTGGGCAGGCCAGATTGCTGCACGCAATTGCGCACTACTACTGACCAATTATTGCCAGGGAATAGCCAGGGCAGCCTGGGCTATGCAACACAAACAAAACACAGTCCAATAACCAGCCTGGTCCCAGCAAAGCCTAACAGCACTCGCATTCACTGCTGTGCGCCGCCTGCAACCTCATGAAATATTCGACTCTACAAAGCATGAAAACAGATAATACACACAGCTTTTTAGTAAGCTGATTTGCATAACAATCTTTTTACATGCATTAATGTGACTTAAAATGCGTTGGTGTAATGCGAGAAGTGTGAAACTTGGCAGGGCTGTATAGCAGGCAAGGTTTTAAATTACTATGCGCGACATTTTCATAGTGTCACTTAAATTCACTGCAAAGCAAGCCCCCAAAATTGGAAGGGCACTAACCTAAATAACCTTATAGTACTGTTAAAGAAATGGTGCAACCAACACAGCCCCTCAACCACAGGCTGTCACAGAGCTACACACTACTGGCACTGAGTAGGCCGGCGGCTTTGCTGATTAAATGCACTGGGGCTGAAATTAATTGGACCAGCACCAGGGGGCTGCACACTAGAGCTGTTAATAATTGAAAGTACATTTTGAAGCACTGAGGCACTACTTATTTTGCGAGGCAACTCTTGAGAAGCAGCAATTGGTACAGGCTGCTTCCCTTGGCAACCACAGGCCCATGCATCATTTTGTGGCTCAGTAGGAGCTGCACTGGGACAAACCTTGGCCTCTCCAGAAAAATGTACAAATGGCTGGTATGTTTCTCAATATGTGGGAACTGTACACCCAATCAGGATGTCCGGCTCAGCTCTGTGAATTATATGCCAATTTGCCTTCTTGCAGAAAGCACATATTCCCTAATCCACAAAAGGCCCATCATGTGGTGCTGTATGTGTGGAAATGCACTGTCTTTTCACTCTTTAAGCAAAGGTTTGGGGTGATTTTTGCACTGTTGTTTGTTACAGCACCCAAGCACCCGGTCTGGGCTTGGCGCACATTGCATTGGCTGCAGCGCACAGAGACCCTACACTGCTGCACAGAAAGGAAAAAAATCAGAGGGAACATTGCTAATTACCAAGGTCTCAATAGGGTTTATGGGTATCTTCCTGTAGTCTGCTTTCATGTCATTGATAAGGCATCACATTTGATAAATTGCTGACAAGATTGTCTATTTCCAATTAGGACTAGTTGGAAGAAGATTTTCATTTTCCCCAAAAATATTTTTATTTGCATTTTGTCAAACGTGCATGTTACACTCGGGGAAAAAGCAAAGCTAGGGAAAAGGAAGATAAGGGGCACAGATCGGATATGGAACGGATGGCCATTACAAATGCAATAAAAGGTACCGCTGTTATTACCGGGGCCTTTGTTCCCTTTAGTAAACTTCAAGACTGTACAGCAGGCCGCTGGCCATGAATGTCCTCCTTAGTACATTACCTATGTATCAGCTGTCCGTTAATATATTCTCTAGTGTTCAGGCGGATACAAGAAGATGTACATATCCATAATTACACTTGGCCATCCCGTTCAGTGACAAATTGAGGCAAAATCAGATACAATTTGTTTCTCACTGTAAACAAACTTAAAACAAACAAAGAAAACCATTGTCTTAATGTCACACCTTGGCCAGGATATATATTGGAGATACTTCATCAACCCAGTCATCCCACTGAGCATATACCGTTCCGTCCCCTAATGTGAAAAGAAATGAATGATTTTGGCTCTCCTACCCTAACTCAGGTGGTCTTAGGCATGTCCATCATCCTCATCCCGGATCTCATCACCAATCAGACCAGAGGATTCATGCACCCGGGATCTCGCAACCGGGTCCTGCCTATCAGCCTCCTGCGAAGAGCTGGTCCCCTCTGTCCCATCTGCGTTAAGTCAACAAGAATAGCGTCCCAAAGCTTGGCAATAGGGTACTTGCGCAATCCAGCTATTTCCTCTCTGTGTAATGATGTGCTTTCCGTGCGCACCCATACTGAAAGTGAATTTCTCCAGCTGGGTACCACAGGGGGGTCAGCATGCTTCCATCTTTTGGTGACTAGCCTTTTAGCTGCAATGAAGCCCATATCAATACACCTGGTCGTGACCCTATGCTTTTTTGGTCTGGAGTAGGAACCCAGCACACACACCTTCCTCCAATAGGTGCTCTGGAGGGGCAGGACCACAGCATGTGTTGAAAGTCTGGGTCCACCTATAAACAGCGGGGACATGCTGTTGTGGTCAAATCAAAGTATTTATTTGTCTTATCTGGGGAGAGATATGCTCTATGTACTATGTAGGTTTGTATGAGTCTGAATATGGAATTCCGAGGGATGCCTGTAGGGATGGCTAAAATCCTTACCCATTACCGGTCCTCTCATGAGCTGCCTCTATCTGCTTCCCACTTGGTGCGGAGGGACGTCAGCGGCTTCAAGGTGTGTGTAAGGAGTGCCTCTGCAAACCAGTGAATGATAGATGACCCGTGACCCAGAACATGTAAATATTGCAATAGGAGATGTGTTTCTGGTTTGGCGTTATTATCGCCCCATGCTGCCGTAAGCGAGTGCGTTATGGAGTTATGTAATAAGAATTGGTCCGTGGGCAAAGCACAGTCCTCTGCTAGTTCCTCGAAATGTATCAGAGAGCCCTCAGAGTAAAGGTCACCCAGCGTATGTAGGTCCGCCTCATGTCAGCACTCCAGTGCTCCATTATTAATGCTCCCTCTGCCTCTGGGCATTCCCAACAGTGGCAGCGACGGGGCATAAGGGGTTGTATTCCTAGTAAGGTATAGACTTCTCCTGTAACAACGGTGAACCAGAACATAATAGGTCTGCAATGGGCTTGAGGGCCAAGCAATGGAGTGAAACAATTGGTATATCTGGCATTGGGACCATGGTCGTTGTATGGTGGCCATATGAATCCAGTCCAAAGCCCGCTATCCACTATCTCACCCATTGCAGCTATGCTGCCAGGTAATAAATCTCCAAATTCTGGACAGATAAGCCACCTCTACTGGTGAGAGCATGGACCTTCTAAAGCACCATTCAAGATCGACCCATGTTCCAAAGGAGATCACGGATCAGGCCATCCAGTTCACGGAAGATGGTGGCCGAGATATATATGGGAGGTTAGTTGAGAAGTATAGCAGTTTTGTTAAAACCACCATCTTGGACAATGTAATTCTGTCCATCATGTTCAGCGGGAGCGTCTTCCAAAAGTTAGTCTGTGCCCTGATAGCTGATATCGCTCTGGTTAGATTCCCCTCCAATATGTCATTAGGGTCCGATATATAAATATGCTCAGGTAACTAAATGTGGCGGGATGTTGAGAAGCGTGCTTCTTTTGAGAACAAACTCATTTTGGTCGACATGTACTAAGGTCCGAACCAATGGGACCAGTCGGGCCGCAATAATGGACGCTAGGATCTTATAGCTAGTGGCCTAAAAGAGCCCAGCATTTCCGACTCTCTGCTGAACTTAGGAAGAGAGATCAACACTGCCTCATTTTGTGAATCCGAAAGGGTAGAATCCGTGATTGCGGCATCATTTATCTTTAGTAATTGGGGCACTAGAGTGTCCGCGTAAGCTTTAAAAAATTCTGCTGGTAATCCATCCGGGCCAGGAGTCTTACCCAATGCCACCGAGCGTATACCTGCCCAGATTTCCTCCAACATAATGAGATTGTTTAATTCAGTTCTTTGATCGGTCGTGATCTGTGGTAGCTTAACAGCTGCCAAATATCCATGAATATCTTTGGCGTTGGCTAAGATATGTGACTTATATAAAGTAGTGTAGTGGGCTGTAAACTCCTGTTGTATGGCCTGTTGGGAATACAACATAACACCCTGCACCGAGCGGAGCGAAGTGACAGAAGAAGCATTGTTTTCTTGGGGGATCAGCCAAGCTAAAAACCCGCCTGCCTTATCGCCTGAGTGGTGTGTGCGTGCCGAGTATGCCGCATAATTCAGACACTTAAGTCTTTCCAGTAACTTTGCGTGATTCTCCCTACTATGCGACAGTTGCCTATGTGATTCCACGGTCGCCCCCCCTCTGATGTGATGCCAGCTTTCTCTCCAGGGTAGTGAGGTCTCTCTCCAACTGTTTTCACATACCGGCCTGCGTACCTAAGCAATGTCCCCAGTTCACAGTCTTGAAAGCATCCCATTCCACCACTGGTGACGAGGCAGTGCCTGCATTGTCCAAAATATTGTGCTACGGCCACACCCAGTGCATTCCGGAACTCCCCGTCCAGCAGAATATCTGGTTGTAAGCGCCACCTTGGTATCAGGGGCGCACCGCTGTTCCAGTCAATCTGTAAAATATGAGGATTATGGTCTGAGTGGGTTCGCCCAAGATATTGAGGCTCCATCCTACACCCTCTCATGTAGGTTTCTATGTCTCCAGGCATCCACCAGATGCCACTGTGCCACCCAGGTGTTTAATGGCTTCATGGTGGTAGTCGTAGGTACACTGGACAGGGTAGGAAAGGAATGATCTAATGACACATCAAGGACACTAGTATGGTCACCCCCCAGAATCAATGTAATTCCATGCCAGTTAGCCAATTTAGTGGGTAGAACATTAAAGAAGGAAGCCTGGTCTACATTGGGAGCATACAGTGAAGCAAAAATGACAGGCTGGCCATCCAGTCTACCCTTGACAAGGATGTAACAACCCCCCCGGATCAATAGGAGAGTCCTCTATATGAAAAGGAGTGCCGGGTCTAACCCAGATTAAGGTCCCCCTAACGTATGCCAAGTATCCTGTGGTGTGGAGCTGCCCTCTCCACCTCCTGTGCAAGTGCTTTACCTCAGTCCCCAACAAATGTGTCTCCTGAAGGAGAGAGATTTGTATATGATGGTGTTTCAGATATGAGTATATGAGGTATCTACGTTAGGGGCTGTGTATACCTCTCATGTTCCACATGCCTATTTTGACAGGGGCCATGTCTTCGATAGTAGGTTAGTACATGGACCGTTATCAGTCCAGGGGTTATGGGGGCAGGAGGAGTACATATCAGAGATAGTGAACAGTTGCAGACTTGCTGAGTGGCTGGTGTCTGATAGCTGTGGGCATGTGGCAGACGAGAAAACAACAAGAAACTAAAACATATTATGCCAAAAGGGCGAGAGTGCAACTTACAATCATCCAAACAGTACATAAAAATTACATTTTGTCCTAAACAAGGGGGTGGGTCCCCAAACAGGTAGATTGTTGCTAGAAAGTAATAAAACACTGTATGATAAGGACTCCCCCTCCCCGCATTAGAACTGAGCACCTGGGCCTTTACAGCACAAAAAGTCATTCTTGTGGGGGACACTGGGGGATATGAAGCTTGAGACTACATCCTCACGTAACCCAAGTCCTTAGCCGTCGACATCTATGGGACCGGAGGACCACTCCTATTCAAGACAAAAAGGGAGTAGCAGCATAAAACAGTAATAACAGAGACCAGTTATACTTGCGTTTCCCACAATGCGTTCTGGAAGTTGCATGCACATGTTTCGTTCATGGAAACAACACTATATCATCTGAAGCCTGAGGTGTGATCAGCGGGGCACAGTCTGATTCCTTTCATTTCCCTGCGAGCCAGTGGTAGAAGACGCATCTCCCAGGGTCCCACTAATGTCAATTACAGCCAAGAGAGCATCGCGTTGGTCCTGGATCATCTTGTCAGGGCTGGGGAAGAGGTTCTGAGACAATTGTTTTTTATTGCACCGTCTACCCCAACCACGTCGGCCAAAGAGGCCATCTTGACCTGCGCCTGCCGTGCCTGTCACCAAGGAGGCATCACCTGTAGGATTGCGTGCATCGGGCCAGTCTCCTACCTCCCCAGGGTCATCAAAAAAGTGGGGTTTGCCATTTGCAATCACCCTCAGGCGTGCTTGGAATAACAAGGAGTACTTGAGGTCCTGTTGCCGTAAATGGCATTTCACTGGTATGAAGGAGAACTGTTGCCTCTGCACAAGTGCCATTTAATCAGGAAAAAACATGATGGTATGAATCTCCACTAGTACACCGGGCAGTTTCCTAATTTCTTGGAGGATAATGTCTCTGTCTCTAAAGTTCATCTCTCGCAGCAGGAGCGGCCTGGGATTAGCACCTGGAGGGGGACGCTTGCCTGGAACCCTGTGAGTCCGATCAATAACAAAATGGACAAAGAGCAACCCAGCTGGCAGCAAGTCATGCAGCCAAACTTCAGGGTAGGCCCCTGCATCCTTTCCCTCCACACCTTCCGGAAGGCCAACACGCGCATGTAGTTGTGCCGTGACCGACCCTTTGCATCTTCGGCCCGCTGCGCCAGGAATCCAACACGGTCCGTAAGATCGTTAAGGTATTTCTCCACCAAGTTCACCTGGGGGAAGATTATCTTCATGGTGTCTTCTACTGCAGAAGTCCCGTCCGCAAGTTTGCGGTGATCCTCATGCAGGAGGTTCAGGTCAATGGCCACCTTGTCAATTTTATTTCCAAGGAAATAGCACCACTGTTTCATGGTTTCACGCAGCTTCTCCACTGTTGTCCAGACAGCATCTAATTTGCTGGACATCGGGTCAGTCCTCACCTTCCCGCCATCTTATCAGATTGTGCTCATGTCAGGGGGGGTTGAGTTGGTGGACCCCCAGTGCCAGTTCGGGGTCTGCCTCTGTGTGACATAGAAGTACGTGCTGATGACCACTTCAATTTAGGGCATGCAGGAGGCAGCCTGTCCCGCAGCACAGTTCCACGTGTGATCAGTGCAACGCGTCGGATATCCGGCTGCAGCACTTTTGTGGTAGGCCAATCAGGGGAATGGTTAATGTCTCTCCCAGCGACGCCTTCAACAGCCACAAAGTGGGCCAAGATCTCCGCTATTTACGCCACTCCATAGCCAGTAACATTCATGCGATCATTGGAACCATGGCACAGTGCTCCTGATGACTGCCAATTGATTGCACACTACTGCACTCTCTCCGAAGTCTTTAGGGCTCTATACATGTATCAAGAGTTTCCAATGTCCCCACGTCATTTATGGACACTTGTTTGGTATAGGGGGCTTCTCTTGGGTGCATTTCCGTGTCCAATAATGTTCTCATTGTCTGTTTTGAACACGTGTGTGTTCCGAGGCTCGTCTCACCTTACAGCAGCGGCCCTCCGATGCTCGGGATCTCGGCGCGGCTGTCGACCAACAGTATTGTGGGTGGGGCCTTCCTTGGCCGCTCCCTACAAAGGCTGGGCAATCCTCTGCTGCATTGCATGGACTCCCCCGCTGCCGTTTCACCAGAATTCCAGACCCGGCAGCTCCACTTAGCCCGTATTGTGTGGGTAGTATGTTACACAATGAGGGATCATCACCAGGTGCTATCTTGCGAGTCCGCCATCGAGCCTCCCACTGCTTCAGGCTCCATGAATATCTGGAGCCCCGATATATCAGCGTGTGGTATGGTTAAGTATTCGAGGGCCCCCTAGTTGATTGCAGGCGTGCACTAGTGTTCAAATCAGGTCCTGGGAACTGGAGGGATGCAGGCCGCAATACCTCTTTGTGCGTTCCTTATCGCGGCCTGGTGGGCAGAGTCTGACACCAGCGTTTCCTGCAGGGAGTCGCCGGGCTCGTCGCATTAACCGCTAGGCTTCTTCGCCGTTCTCTCGCCATAGGAATGATGTATTTCACTCACAGTGGCACCAAGCAGCACAGCGGGTCGCAGGTCCTAGCGTAGGGTAGTAGACCCAATTTAGCGCCCCAGGATCATGTTGTGCCGGATAACTAAAGCGGGGGAGGGAGAGTCTAAGATGGAGCTCTAGCAGAGCAAGTCCGACTCCATCACCTGCTTGGCCACGCCCCCGTTGGAAGAAGATTCTCATGGGGAGATTTTGGGGGCTGCATACTGCTATACTCACCACATTTGGGAAACAATGCAGGTTAGAGTGAAGAATTGAGGAGAATGTTCACACTAGTTGCATATTTTACACCTTTACCCAATGTTTGAGTGACAGAAAAATATTTTGATTAGGTGTTGTACAGTATTCCTTTTTCTTCTTCATTCCTCCTCACCATTGGAATGTACATCATCACATGCCTTTATTTGGTTTATCATTGTTTCAGATGCAGGCAGCAGTAAATAAACTGCCTAGGAAAGATCAGAAGCACTCAGTGAAAGGGAACAATAGTCATGTCTAAGTGATTTAGAGAATGACTGCAAAAGATTTCATCTTGGAATGCAATATTAACCATTCAATCTCAGTTTATTGTTTTCCTACTATGATTTAAGATTTATTTGCTACATTCCTATGGTGAATGGCTTAATTTAAGCACTCTAGTGGTTCATCTACAGGCTTGTATATGAATGGTTTGATGTGAACATTTGTTGATGACTCATGGAACAAGATGTTGCACAGAAACATGATTATTATGTTCAATCACTACCATACAACATTACAATTAACAGCTTTTAATGCATAATGTGGCGGAAAATCACAAAGTGCCAATCAGAGTCACTTTTTACAGTAATCCGGGACCTAGAATTGATTTCAGGCTGACTACAATGGAGAGGAGACCAAGTAAATTTTCTGGTGCACCAAATACTCCTCCAAAGCTAGCCTGGCAGCTAAAGTCAGAAACGGAATTCCAAAGTCAAATATACCTCATTGAGCTTTTGCTAAAGTTACAGTTTCAGTGTTATGAACTTCCAGTGGGACACATCTTGATTTTGTAGCTGAAGAAGTTGCTTTGCTGCTGCGATATCTTTCCTAGCTTTACCCATTGCTATGCTTTACATCTAGGTCTCAAAATGTATTCTTCATTGGGAAACAGTCGAATGATTTGCCAGGCAGGGTTACATAATGTTGGGTATCTTCACAGCGTGGGTCCCCTGAAACCATTTTCTTTTTGACAAACAATTTCTGAGTTGGACAAACCTGGAAATCTCCTCTACAGAGGATTTACATTAACCAGGGTAACAGTGTTACAGCATTCGACTAACGCTCTGCAGTGCATCGCCTTCTTTCACTTCCATGACCTCTCCTTTTTGTCATATCGCCTTTATATGATCATGTTAATACATATATAGATGTTCATTTATAAGTCTTTGACAGCAGTTAGAAAGCTCACATAAAGTGGTATTTTAAGTACTGGTGTTGCCAGGAACTCAGTCAACAGTTATTCTATTTGCTCACCCTTTTAAACGAGTCAAACTGAAATGTATCTATGCGCACTGCTAATTGCTCAGGCGTTGCTACATATAAACTAATTTAGAACTCTAACGTTCTTTTATCAAGGATGAATAATTCATTTTTAATTTTTTTTATCATTTTTCAATTCGGTACATACGCCTGCAGGGATATAATGAATTTTACAATACTGTTTACATCTAGTATATGGTGAGTAGGCAGATATTACCCCATTGTCTACAAGTGAAAATTAAAAAAATTATATTTACAGTAAACATATGTTGATTTTTTTTGTCAGGAGTAAATGGTGTAATTCCACAGCGAATTCAGTTTTCTTTTTTTTCAGTGCATACCTAGGAAGTGATGGAACAAAAGAAATACTAAAACATAGTTCTGCAACATACAGTGTACTGCATAGATTAGCTTTGCTACTTATGTTACACAAAGTCACATATTTAAGTTTATTGTAAGTTTCTTAAATTTATTTGGTCTACATGAATATATAATTATTTTCTATGTTAATTATTTATAAGTTTGCTTTCTCAAGTAAATAAATTGCAATATTTTTCTCTGGTGATAATTCTCAATATGAAGTCCTATTGCGATGTGCCCAACAAAAACAGCTTGTATATAACACTGTTAAATAGGGTTGAAAACTAAAATAATTACATTTCTAGAATTTACAAAAAAGTTCTCGTTTGGAAACATAGACAAACCTGTGGAGCCAAAAAGTCACGTTCAAGGACTAAGTAAAGTTCAAATAATTTTTGTCCGAATATGGGGGCATATTAGCAAAAACCTCAGTAAAATTATCGCCATTTGCCGCTAAAACGGCGATAATGGGCTTGCTAATATGAGTTATAGAATTCCAATAGTAGCCCAGGTTAGATGTGCAGGACATCTAACCTGGGCTTCTATTGGAATTTTATAACACATGTTAGCAAACCCATTATTGCCGTTTTCGCGGCAATTTCCTGCTGCTAAAACGGCGATAATTTTAATGAGGTTCTTGCTAATATGCCCCATAGTTTCATTGGTAGGCATTTTCGATAATTAATTGCACAAATTATAAGTATTAAAAAAATCAAGGGGCATATTAGCAAGGGCCATATCGCTGCTTTAGCAGCACTTTTTGCCGCTAAAGCGGCGATATTTTTATCGCCCTATCAGCAAGGAATGTATGACGTTACAACGAATTCCGTTGCAACGCATGCCTTTACCACGCATGTGTTACAACGGAATTCGTTTACCACGCATAAACTTTACCTCGACTACTTGCGTGGTGACGTCATACGTCGTTAAGAGGAAACGGAATATTTTTTCCGATTTCTCTTAAACGACGCTGATTATGTGCAGATCCCGACGTGACTTCTGGTGAGTTTTTTTATTTGGGGGGGAGACCCCCCAAGCCCCCCGTTTTCATTTTTACCTTTACCACATATGCCTTTACTACAAACCTCGTAGTAAAGGTATGCGTGGTAAAGGCTTTAGTGGTAACCACGCATGCATTGTACTGCATGCGTGGTTAAAGATTTAGTGGAAACGGCTTCGTTGTAAAGGCCGTTTCCCATCAGCAAGCTGTCGCAAACAGCAGTTAGAGACAGCTTTCAGGCGATAGCGACCGGTTTGGGGCCCGCTTTACATGGCAGCGATATTTATCGCTAATGATATGCAAAGTGGACGTACCCAAACTGTTAGCGACTGAAAGCAGTCGCCAACACAGCTATCGCCTATTAGCAAGGCATACATAGCGATAAAAAAAATCGTGCCAAGCGCGATTATCGCTATAATCTAATGCCTGCTAAAAACATGACTTACCTGTTTATCCAATAGGAGGTGGATTATCAGGTTAAGTCCCCATTGGCGCTAATGCGTGAATATCGCTGGATTTCCAGCGATATTCACGCGTTTCGCCTATATCGCTGGATATTTTAGCACAATGGAGAAAAACGTTGCTAATAGCATGTTTTCTCCGCTAACATATCCAGCGATAGGCAGCGATAAAAAATATGCGCTAAGCGCATTTAACGATAAATACCGCTATTCCTTGCTAATATGCCCCCAAGTTCCTTGTAAAGATCACATTAATTCTGACACTGATGTCATTGTTTGTAAAAATACTGGGCTTGCTAGAGTACGTGAGGAATAAGGCACAAAACATTTCTCACTGTAACATGCACAGGGTTCATATGATAGATCACAATAGGAAGATTCACACAGACATTTATACTATGACATATATGTGCACACTATGGAAGCCCATACACAGAACACCTGGGAGCACACTCCCCACAAACCACATTCAGCACAAGGACTCTTGGACTTGTCTCTCGCTCATTTAAATACACACAAATACTTATTCTATGGTAAATTGCCAATAACACGACTATTCGGAGATCACTCATACACCCATGAAACCACAACATACTCAATAAACAAAACCCAAATAAATTTGATGAAAATTGAAAAACATGACTCAATATGTTCAAAAGTGCTCATCATTCTTTTTGCATTTTTCATGACTGGACATAAATCACATTTCTAATCAGTTTTCTTGGATAAGCATAAACGGATAAAATATGCGCTTGAATGCTTCTCCTGATGATAATTTTCATTTCAGTAGAAAGTTCACCGACTCACATGAGCCTCAAAATAATAGCTGTTAAAACCTAATTATGAGTACATTAATGGAATGGGTATATGTAGAAAATTATACTTTAAAAGGACTCGCTGTAATGCCAGTAGGTAAAGGTAAGATTATTACTGTTTTCCTAAACAAAGATTGTCATGCTAGTGATGTTAGAAAATGGTTCACATATCATACGTGCAGGCACTGACCTGATGGACTAACAGAATGATGATCAGTTTAATGAGATAAGAGTTTACTTTACAGATGCTCGGCTATAATTTGGACTCCCGTTTTCTTGGGACTTATTTTTTGACATTTCCATCTGTATTTGTCCACATTTATTTTCTGCTAATTTTTATCAATATTTAACCGTATTTATTTAGTGCTTAGTGTATAAAATGCGGCTGCAATATGTATATTTCCTCGTAACATATGACCAGTGAGTTTTAGCCATTTACAGTACAACACATGCTCCCGAATCATTTGCATTGTAGAACACTTTAAATAACTGCTGCACTTATTTGAGCTCTCTTAGAAATGTTTTTTTTTCTTTTTTAACTCCCCGACCAGTCAGCCTGAACAGCTACTGACCCAGCATGCATGATTGACAGTAGTGAGAATCCTCCAGAAGAAAACCTATTTTCTGTATTTTTCAATATTTAAAAATAAATACGGACAAGGAAATAGATTATTTTCCCTGTCAGCATGTATCTGTAAAATCTGTAAAAATAGAAAACTGGAAGCATTAGTAAATTACTCTGCAATACCCCAAAAGCCATGTTTGCTATTCTGAACCTTTGTATGTAATTCTTTATGAAGGGGTCATGTCTGCGCAGGTATTGTTATGGTACTGACAACATTATATCACAAATCCTAATTTTCCAGAACAGTTACCAACCCAGTTTGAACCCAGTTCAGATTTCCATCTGCATTATATTTCGATCATACTGTATTCTTTTTTTGTTTGTTTTTTTACCAAGGATGCAAACACTTGAACATAAGGTGCAGTATCTAACTCGGTCCAGTCTTAAATTGCCAGAGGTTTACACAGTCATAGTAACCAGGACATTTGTATTAGGCCTTAATAATAATGGCTCTAGATAAAGGTAATCATCTTCAAGGAGACAGACAGTGACAGAGGCTATGCTGTGGTCAGTCATTAGAAGAGATCATTAGCACTGTTGTGTCAACCCTGTTTATGACATACATTTTAACCCTTTCAACCTTTCCCCCCTGTGCAAAGCCTCTTTTTGGCTATATGGGGTAGTTTGCGCTTAGGCCCTGTTACATTTTGTCCACATAAGGTATACATGCCAAATTTGGGTTCTGTTCTTCCAGCATGCTGAGGATTTAAAAGGTAACCCGGGTTTGTTGATTCCTCTGGAGGGGACGCAGAAATTAGCCAAAATACAGCAACATTTTGGGGTTTGGGGGAAATATTGGGAAAATGTGCGGTAGAAGAAAGCATCTGGTTTTTCCCTGCAAATGGTATCAACGTGGGTTTCTGGTGCTGAAATCGCCATCTTCCCAGCTTTCGGGACAGGGTGAAATTTTTTTTGTCCTCATTCACCTTCAACCATCTTGATAGAGCCAACCACCTGTTTGTAACCTTACTGATTGACCTTCTAATGTAAAATCGGTACCTCAGCCTGTAAGGGTAAATTTCTTTAGGTAGGAAGGATGCTTCCCCTGCCATTCAAGGGGGGGTGGGTTGGGTTTACTCCAACTAGGTGTCACGCAAACCTGATGGACTTTATTGATAACCTGGGAGCTTAGAATAGTCCAAGGAGTATCCAAAAAGGCATAATCATAGATAGGACCAAGAAAAATCACTCTACCTCCATTGAATCAACAGGTCTAATATGCGATTTTTTTCTTACTGCATGTTCTAGACATGTCCATCTTGGATACTTCATATAGTGAGGTAAAATATCTGAGTGGTCAGGTGGAACTGGATCTATCCAATGTTTGCAGATTTGCATCCTAGCCATTAAAATTGCGTAGAATAACAGAGATCTGGCAGGGCCTACGATGTTGCTATTGAGGCCGAAGATTATCAAGGGCAGGTCTATATGGATTGGTACTTTCAAGATGCTCTCAAGAGTATTCTGCATTTTTTCACAAAAGGAAGAAACGGAGGGGCAGTCCTTAAACATATGTATGTATGATGCTTCTGCCATCCCACACTTATTACAAACTTTTCCTTTAAAAAATGTTGATAATCTGAGAGGGGATATACACGCTCTATGAGCAGTGAACAGATGGTTCTGCTCCAGCCAGGCAGGTTTAACTAATCCAAAAATAGTTTTAAATGAGTCCTGCCATAAAAGATCACACTGTATGTCCATCTCCCCCCCATAGCTCATCTGCAAGCTTAAATACCCCATCCACTGCCTCTTCAATTGCCCAATACCACACTGAGACCTCTCTTTTCCCCACAGGCCTCACAACTAGCTGTTTTTCCAGGTTACTGCCTTTACCACATGATATGTTTCGACTAAGCTGGGCTTGTACCCAGCTTTTTAGCTGGATATACTTAAATCTAGAAAGACCTGTCTGTACTCTCTCTCATAGATATTCCCAAGAGACAAAAGTATCTTCACTGATCAGATCTCCCCACACTGTAATCCCGGCATCTCTCAATGGTGTTGTCAAACTATCCTGGAGGCATTCTGGGGAGCCTGGGGAATCCCAGAGTGGCGCTAAATTTGAGAAATAGTTGAGCCCCACCTTTTTTCTTTTTTTCTTACTCTAGCCCAGTTTTTTGCTATCGACTGGAGGACCTTAAGTTTGACCTTTTAAAAAAATTCTAGGTCTCCAAATTTGAACATAAATCATTCTTCTGGTAAATCAGTGCCCCTTAACATGGCCCAGAACATATCGCCTCCCCCTGTACTGACAGGCATTTTCAGCAACATTTGTGAATGTGAAAGCTGGAAGGCCCAGGCATGATATTGCAGATCAGGCAGCGCCAGTCCCCCTTGCTCTCTCTTTCGTTGGAGCTTCTTCCAGGCTAATCTAGTTGATCTGTCCCTCAGATAAAGGAGTTTACCTCTTGTTGGAATTTTTCTATCACAGATTTATCGAAAAAAAGAAGCATTGTATTCAAGAGAAATGTGAACTTATTTAAGATTGTCATTTTAACCAAAGTAACCCTCCCAAGATGGATAAGGGGAGGTGAGCCCGGGATTTCATGTTTCCGACATTCTCTGAAGACTCAATCTAGATTGAGTTCTGAAATTTTCCCTACATCCTGCACAATTCTGCCCCCAGATACTGCATGGTGGAACCGACTTGGAATTGTGTACCTCTGATATTCCACGCCATTGTTTCGGTCTTACTGGCGTTGATTTCATATCCCGAAACTTGTCCGAATTCCTCTGCCAGTTTAATAACTGTCGTGACAGCTGTGTCCAGATCTGCTGACAGTATCAGGATGTCATCTGCATACAGGGTCAGCTTCTTTTCCCACTGTCCATATTTGAAAGAGATGATGTTGATATTTTCCCTAAGTGTCTGTGCGAAAGGCTCTATATACATGTTGAAGAGCAGAGGGGAGAGAGGGCATCCCTGTCGCGTTTCCCTGGTGATCATAAATGCATCAGTCAAGATTCCATTAACTAGTAATCTAGCTGTCGGAGCCTGGTATAGAAACTGGATGGTACGACGAAGTTTGTCCCCCAAATAAAATTTTGCCACGACTTCTGACAGGTAGCCCCAATTCACCCTATCAAAAGCCTTGATTGCGTCTAGGGTTGACTGCCAGAGTCAGAGAAAAGGTGGAGGCAATATCAATTGTGCCGACCTGATCGTATGTGATGTCTGCTAGTTGACTTCCTTTGACAAACCCTTTTTGGTCTGGGTGGAGAATACTGTTAGCCACCACCCCCAACCTATTTGCCAAAATGGAAGAAAAGAGTTTATAGTCTGTGTTTAGGAGTGATATTGGTCGATATGACCCACAGCTAGTTGGATTTTTGCCGGGTTTCAAGAATAAAACTACTGTTGCGTCGTTCCACGAACAGGGGGATTTGCTCCTTCTAATAGTATCTTATTTTATATTTGGGTAAGTACTGGGAATATAATCTCTTGTAGGTATTGATATTTCTCGCCTGGTTGCCCGTCAGGTCTGGCGTCTTTCCCCCTTTTCCCAGCTGCTTTGACCTTCCTCACCTCCTCTTCTGTGATAGCACGATCCAGGTCTATTTGTTGGTTAGGAGTAATGGATGGTAGAGTGGTCTCCCCTAACCAAAGCTTTACTTTAGCGCTTTCCTCTATGGAGGTCTCCTTATACATATCTTGAGAATAGTTCCGGAAAGCCATACAAATATCTTTGCCTGAGGAGCGGCTAGATAGCTCATCATCTAGTTTTATTTCTTTTATGTGGTTCCGCAGCTGATCTGTTTTAATTTTCCAGGCGAGTAGTTTGCCTGCCCCTTCACCATATTCAAGGTGGGAGATCTTACTTGCTTCCCACCAGCACATAAGCCTCTCTTGAAGGACACCCTCCAGCCCTTTTTTAAAATGATCCTGCTTTTCCACATCATCTTTCAGGCCAATACCAGTTTGATTGTTCATTTTGCTCTCAATTATCCTCATTTCTGCTTCCAAAGCCAAGGTCACTTCCCCATATTTCCTCTTTCTATAACTTGCTCTATTATTAATACAGCCTCTCCAAAAGGCTTTCAAGGTGTCCCAAACTATTGTGATGTCGGCTGTACCTAAGTTATTCTCTAAGAAATACTTTCAGTGAGAAGAAAAGTAATCTCTTCCTCCTCAAGCAATATTGTTTCGATCGAATTACCAAGTTCTAATATGCTGTGGCTGTATGCAATCAATACTTAATAGGATTCCTGAATGATCTGAAAGATGTGATGGTAGGTATTCAATCTCCTTGACTCGGTCTTTTGAACTATAACTAAGCAGAATGTAGTCAATTTTTGACTTATGTCTGTATTTCAGGTTTCTGAAAGATATTCCTAGGTTCTCTCACGACCTTTCCCTCCATATATCACATAATCCTAATCGGGCCATCGTTGTCAAAAGAGACTTCCTAGATCTAGAGGGAACTGCTGCTCTACAATTTGGAGATTTGTCAGGTTTAGGGTTTAATGCGATGATAAAATCTCCTACCATATCACTGGTTCCGGAAAGTCAAGGAGATGGGAACGGACGCCATCAAGATGTGAAGCATCATCTTGATTGGGTTCATAATATCCCACCAAGGTAAAAAGAACAGCCCTTAAGATGATCTTCAGTTTCAGCCATCTACTGCTAAAATCTTCCCTGTATTGTAAAAGTTGGGCTCTATCTTGTTTTTAAAAAAAGGAATAGTACTCCTCTTATATTTGCAGTCTGGTCAGTGCAAATGAAAGCTTCCGCCCACTTCTGACTCTTTAACATTTCTTTTGTTTCTGTCTTAAGAAGGTAAGATTCCTGGATGACAATGACCTGTGCTGGGGGAATCGCTCAGATATTGCAGACTTCTAGCTTATCTTCCCCACATGTGCAGGCCCTTGACATTCAAGGACAAAAACTGAAGAGTTGTCATGTTATTTCAGGATTACCCTTAACATATGCTGCCTTAACTCTACTAGCACAAAGACATAGCCCTAGCCATAACCAATGACATACATCCAATAGCCTTCCAGCCTTCACATTGTTCCTGCTCTTCAAGATCAGTGATTGTAATGAGGTTTTGGCGAATTAGGTGTTTTTAGTTTTATCCCCCTGTGCTCTTTTTCCCTCCACCCACTCCCCCCCGGGAATTCCTTCCCCCATTACTCTTGTCTGATGTTTGACCAGCTTTGCGTCCATGTCGACCACTCCCCTCCCCTCTATTCATATTGTGTCTATGTGTCCATGTGTTAGCGAAATCCAGAAAAATCCCTACAAAAACCCATATTGAGAAAGTGAAAAAGAACCTACTCTTTTTTTATGTATATACATATATTTATTTTTATGTTTCCCTATTTCTTATGTTTCTTTATGCTTTTCATTTTCTTTTTTTTTTATTTATATGCCTTTCATTCTTATACCAAGTACTGAAGAGGAGACTTTACTCAAATATGTTCTGGCCTCCAATACGAAAGAAAGGGACAAGAATGCCTCTTGCCCTTTTTGGGGGCCTCCTTGCTGATAGACTGGAGAAATTTGTCTGCCTCGTGGGTTGATCTGATGTTATACATCCTATTGTTAAACATTCCTTTCAAGAAAGCCGGGAATTTAAGTTGTACTACTGCACCAACTTTCTTGAAGTTTTCCATTCTTTGACCCAGTTCCAACTGTTGTTCAAGTGTAGCTCTAGAAAGATCTGAGCGTACCTCGAAAGAGAAGTCTTTCCCACTTAACGTCTTTGCCTTCAGGGCCAGGTTAAAAATGTTCTCCTTAATGGAATAAGTAGGAAAATATTGAGGATCTTTCTGGGTTTTGATCTGTTAGGGTTGTGGCGAAATGGGTCCCTATGAATTCTTTGGACATCTCTTTCCAGGAGCTCTGTTGATTCCTTGAGTGATAGGGTCTCCTTAAGCAACGCAATGACAAGTCTTAATATCTGACCCTTCCTTGCCTTCAGGAACATTCATGACCCGTAGGTTGTTTCTGCGAGAGTTGTTTTCAAGTGAATCCACCCTGTCCCGCAAAGTGCTTCATCCCTCTGTAAATTTTGTATTTTTATCTCTGCCGAACCCAAATTCGTCTTAAGCTCCTCAACAGAGCTCTCTAGAGAGTCAGTCCTTGAATTTAGAAGAACGACCTTCCTCTCCAAGGTCTCACAGGCAATCCGTACCTCATTTTGGTTGTCTGCAGAAACTGCAAAACCCTGTTTTATATCCTCTTTTAGTGAAGTAAATAGACCTTCAATCGAGACCCCTGAAGGACAGTTAACATCAACCGCATGAATCTGGATATTGGGTTCTGCTCCACTCTTTAGCTGTGACTCAGCCTGCCTCTCCAGTGCTGCTTCAGATAGCGAAGAGGATAACAAAGAGGATATGACAGTTGTGGATGTAATACCTGAAGGCATAGCTCTTTGACTGAGAGGGACCCCATTAGATTCCATGTTGCTTGAGGAACTCTCAGCAACAGAGCAGATAGAGTGAGATTGTCAGAACCTCCCCCTGTTTCGACACAATCAAAACCTCCGGTTGCACCCTAAAAAAGGAGCGTAAAGATGGGGTGACTCTCACTTTGTGGAACAAAGTAAAAAAAAAAATCCTACCCCCTTTTATGCTCCTTCCTTTCACTTGGTAGTTCCGAAAGGCTATGCTATGGTTTGGGGGTAGAGCATTGACAGACTTTGTATTCCCTCCTTCGGAATATAATTATAGTGGCTCCACTGATTCACTATCCTGTCCTTTAGCGCTAGTGCCTGCCTGACCAGCCTCACTCTTCCCACGTCTACCTCTCTCCCACCACCCCTTTTATTGGTGCCCGTATCTAGGCTACCTGGCTTATGCGCCCCCTTGTGCGCCCCCTTCCAAGTATCGAGGTGGGGGTTCTTCCTCTTGCATGGAGGATATCTTGCTCTTACCGCCAAAGCTTTCCTCTTGAATCATCCCAGCGCATTCTCACAGCCTGCAGCCTTCAAAGCCTTCTCATCTCCCTCTCCTTCCCTGCCAGCCGTCAGCTACAAAAACCGACTGAATCTGGTGCTGCCGCTGCTGACCCGGAGGAGACCGTGTCATAACTCCAGGATGGCTCCGAACCAAGGCAGGAAGTGGGGCGGATGAGCCAAGTGTGAGACACCGATTGGCCGGGAAAGAGACCTGACACACATCCAAAAAGCAGCGGGTAGGTCACACAGAGATTAGAACGTTTTTTAGGGAGAAATAAAGGCTCCGTGCAGATTCAGATCCAGTCACTCCATTTCCCAAACAATACAATGCTAGTTGCCCTGGAGGGGAGAGAGTGCTTCTTAGGACGCGCGCTCCGCTCAGCTAGCGGGCGCCATGTTTCCCCAAACAGGACAGGCTGAAAAACAAAATAGGCTATGTCCCAGTAAAATGCAAAAACGTGTAGTAGATTTAGGTTTTGGCTGACTTTTGTCAGAAAACCAAACACCATCCTAGGAGGCTTGTTTCCAGTCCAGGGAGGACCTGGCCAGGCAGTTCGGGCTGGACTGTTCCCATTGGGTGCAGGGTCAAGACTGATTTGCATATGGCTGAGTCCAAACTGGAATGGCATGGTGAGCAAAAAAAACATGGATTTAAGGCGAGATCTCTGTACTGGGGAGAATGTATGAAATTGTTCTGCATTCTGTCCATTAATTGTTCTTTTTGCATTTGTCACCCCAGGTGAGACGGGTATGCCCAGATGTGGGTCCCGTGCTCTCCATGCCACTGGAGTTAATCTATCCTGGCTGACGAGGGCTGAAAGCCCGAAACCAGTACTAGGAGGCTTGTTTACTGGCCAGGGAGGACTTGGCCGGGCTGGACTGCTCCCGTTGGGCGCAGGGTCAAGACTGATTTGCATATGCCTTAGTCCAAACTGAAATGGCATGGGGAGCAAAACAATGATGGATTTAGACCCAGATCCCTGTACTTGGGTGAATGTATGGCATTTTTCTGCATTCTGTCATTCAATTGTTCTTTTTGCATTCGTCACCCCGAGTGGGACGTGTATGCCCAGACATGGATCCCGTGCTCTCCATGCCACAGGAGTCAAGCTATCCTGGCTGATGAGGGCTGAAAGCCTGAAACCGGTCCTAGGATGCTTGTTTCCAATCCAGGGAGGACCAGGCCAGATAGTTCGGGCTGGACTGTTCCCATTTGGCGCAGGGTCAAGACTGATTTGTATATGGCTATGCCAAAACTGGAATGGCATGGTGAGCAAAAAAACCTGGTTTAGGACCAGATCTCTGTACTGGGGCGAATGTATGACATTGTTCTGCATTCTGTCCATCAATTGTTCACTTTGCATTTGTCACCCTGAGTGGGACTGGTATTCCCAGACATGGGTCCCATGCTATCCATGCCACTGGAGTCAAGCTTTCCTGGCTGAAGAAGGCTGAAAGCCTGAAACCGGTCCTAGGATGCTTATTTCCAGTCCAAGAAGGACCTGGCCAGGCAGTTCGGGCTGGACTGTATGCAGTGGGTGCAGGGTCAAGACGGATTTGCATATAGCTGAGTCCAAACTGGAATGGCATGGTGAGCAAAAAAGCAATGGATTTAGACCCAGATCTCTATACTGGGGTGAATGCATGACATTGGGTTGCATTCTGTCCGTCAATTGTTCTTTTTGCATTTGTCACCCGAGTGGAAGGGTATGCCCAGATGTGGGTCCCGTGCTCTCCATGCCACTGGAGTCAAGCTATCCTGGCTGATTGGGGCTGAAAGCCCGAAACCGGTCCTAGAATGCTTGTTTCCGATCCAGGGAGGACCTGGCCAGGCAGTTCGGGCTGGACTGTTCCCATTGGGCGCAGGGTCAAGACTGATTTGCATATGGCTGAGTCCAAACTGGAATGGCATGGTGAGCAAAATGACGATGGATTTAGGCCCAGATCTCTGTACAGGGGTGAATGTATGAAATTGTTCTGCATTTTGTCCATCAATTGTTCTTTTTGCACTTAGAAACACAGAATGCAAAAACCACCTCCATAAAAATATGGGTTATTACATTGTGAGTTGAGGCACACTAACCTTCACCTCTCCATCTGACGCCTTTAGGAAGATAGGCTGGAAAACATATTACACAGCCTTCCCATTCTATCCTATTGGCAACATGGCCTTTCAACAGTGAAAAATGAAATGGAGATTATTTCACTATCAGGACATGTTACACACCTTGGTACATGTCCTACCTTTCACATGCGCTGCACCCTGCCCAGGGGGTACCCTGGACCTACTATAGGGGTGTCTGATGTGCATAGAAAGGGAAGGGTAAGGTCTAGCAAGTTGGTGCACTTGTCACAACAATATGGCAGTTTAACAAACACCGCACAGGCATTGCAATGGCAGGCCTGTGTTCCCTTATTAAGGGTACTTGTGTGGGTGGTGCAATTTGTGCTGCAGGACCACTAGTAGCATTTGCATTTCCATCCCTGGCACCCATAGTGCACTTTACTAGGGACTTTACTAGTAAGGCAAACATACCAATCATGAACAACCAATTACCTTTACACTTTATACAGGGAGCACTTGCATTTTTACACTGTTTAGCGGTGGCAAAGTGTCCAAAGCATCTAAGTTGGCAACACCATGTCAGAAAAAAGATCTAGGGAACTTAAGCCAAATAGGGCCAAGTACTTCAGCCATCATGGAACATTTCTCCTGTCACAATGGCATTACCACTCAGTGCATCAGTAACAAGAGGAATATCCCTAACTCCTCCTTCAATGTCAGTAAGGACATTTTACCTGCAGACTATTGGCATATGTCAAATCTTGAGCAATACTGATCAACCAGAAACTGATAAAAATGTAGCAGTGTGATTACACACAGGCTGATTCTTTTCAATATTTTTGAAGAAGCTTTGAGTTGTTCAAAAAGCTTAAGTTCTCAATCTAATAAACCTGCAAGTGTTTGACTATGCCAATGCTCTCCCAGTGAAAAATCACATGGGCATTGGTAAGTCTGTGGTGAATTAGTTTTCCTAGTACAATGATTCCAACAAGTCAGATAAAGGGGTTCTAACTCTGTATCTTCCTAATGCCATTTGTCATACTCAGGGGCCAATGATGTCCCTTGTGGAATTTCTTCTGTATGTGGGGCCTCTGGGACATGTGAGCGCTAAGGTGGGAATACACATAAATCAGTATAATATTGACAGAGAGATATTTTGTTTACAAAACAAAATCAAAACTTTCACTACTGAATTACTGTTCTACAACAACATAATGGTTCGAGTCAAGTATTGGAAGTAGAACTGCCATTTGATTAGATGTTCTACTTTTATTACCACCTCTACCAAATCTATAGATAGGTGAGGTGTTTTGAGTCACACTTATCCATAACACGTTGTGTTCCAGACCTGGCAAAAGGCACCCCATTTTCCTTAAATAATATGGGGCAGTGTTTAAAAACAAAAGTTGACTTTACTGAAAATGTTTGTGTGAGAGACACTAGAAGTCCGTTGCATCTTTATCTACTTCACAGTAAACAGTTTTGTTTTAGTTCACAAATGGAAAAGGGTCTCAAAAGGACCCCTCTTCTTTTGCAATGACATTACTACCCCAATTCAGGATTCAGTATTTGGAAGGTGTACCTACCAAACATTCTTTGAAATACCACCTGGATAGGGGGTCGCACTCCCATAATAGGAGTCTGTAAACAATTACCAACTCCTTAAATGCTATTTGTTAGACCTGGCATCATACGCCTGGGTGTCCATTCCATTTTTACTGATTACCTCCTCTGTTTTTGATATGTTTTTGCTGGTTATATGCTTTAGGCACTGTGCTATTGGTATGCAGTGCCACAGTGCAAATGATCCCTATGTTAAATTGATGTATTGATTAGTGACTCCATGATTGGGTGTTTTGATTTACTTACAGAAGCAGTCTGTAAAAAGTGTGTCTAAGGCCTGCCATTGCAGAGCCTGTGTGCAGAGTGTGACTGCCATGTCGACTTGGCAAGTGCACCCACTTGCCAGTCCCTAAACATTCCCTTTTCTTCATATCAAACAGCCCTAAGGTAGGCCCAAGGGCAGGGTGCATTGTAAGAATAAGGTAGGACATGCCCTGGTGTGTGTAGCATGTCCTAAACGTGAATTACAGCCATTTTCGTTTATCACTATTGCAAAGCTAACTGTTCTCCCTAGGCCAAAATGGGTAGTTAGAATATTGCAACTTATAATCCTAACTGACTCAGGGAACATGGTAGAAATTCGAATTTAGTATGCCTGAACTCAGAATGATAAAATACATATTTTAGTAAAGTTGGTTTTAACATTCTGTGTTTGAAAATACAACTTTTGGAAAGTAGGTATTAACTATCCAAAGCCTGCCTCTGCTAGGTTGTGTATTCCTTGTCTGGAGTTTTGAGTGACAGGGCTGGGGGATTCCAAGAGACAGAATGAGTCAGCCCAGTGGTGAATAGGGAGATCTGCATCTAGATGGGAGGGAGGAGTTGCACCTGGGACCTGAATAGGGCTGGGCCTTTCTCTACACAATGCTGGCTTCACCCCCTGGGGTGCGGCTGATGTCTCTGCCCTGCACTGTAAAAGAAGGGAAGGAAACATGTCAACAAAGTGCTCCAGTGCTGTGCTTTCCCTCCACAATGCTGGCTCCACCTTCTGTGGGGCTTCTGATGTTTCTGCTCTGCACTGTGAAAGGAAAGAAAGAGTCCTGTAAACAGAGTGCTCAGGAACTGCTTTGGACTGGGAAAAGGCCCCTCTGCCTTCAGAGAACAAAGAGAAAAGTAGTATAAATATTGGGACTCAGACCCAAGAACTTTAGATCACTTCTGGGAACATGACTAACCTTTTGCCAAGGAGAAGAACCAAGGAAGCTGCAGGAGCTTTGGACTGCCCCTCTGCCACTGTGCTGTTTGCTGGGTTGGCCTGCAGTGGTTTCTTCATTGCCAAGGGAAAGGAGAAGAAACTTTTTAATGACTTTCATCATCTTACAGAATATTCTCCAAGGGCTTGAATGTGTGCTTGCCTCCTGCTGAAGTCTCAGGGGCAAAAGACTTTATCTCCAGCTCCCCTCAGAGTTTCATTGCTGGGAATTCTGTTTGCCGAAGCCTGTGTGTCGCTGTGAGCTGAAAGTGTGACGCATCGAGAAGAAGCGTGACGCCTCCACATCTGAAATCGTCGCACCGCCGGAGAAGCGAGCCTCCCCCGCATCTCCCAGGAAGCGTGTCTTCGTCAAAAGCTGCCTGCAGTCACATCACCGGAGAAGCATGACGCCATCGAGAGAGTCGCCATGGCATTACTGGAGGAGCGTGTCGCAGGGCCTATCGCGGCTCCAAAGTACAAAGTCGTCCAAGGCTGCCAGGGCCTACACATCATCATCGCATCGTCGCATCAAGAGCACCATCTTCTCGCATCGCACTAGGATTATCGCATCGAGGTGCCATCTTACACATCGCAACCAGACCACAAGCCGTGAATCTACGCATCATCCCTGCACCGGTAAGGATCACGACGCATCCCCTACTCTGCGCAAGCATTGAAGTGCGACACATCATCCCCCCCGGATCACAGAACCGACGCATCTCCCCTTTTGGGAGCCTTTTGTTCATTTTGTGTTACGCATCCAGGTACTTTTGTTGGGAACTTTGTCACATTAATCATCAACTTGAACTAAGCAACTTTTATCATCTTTAAGTCAATCTGAAGTACAGTACTGTGGATTTTTGTCGTTTGTGGTCTTGTTTTAAGTCTATATAAAGACTACTTATTTTTATAAAACATGTGTTGTGTCCATCTGTGGTGTTTTCACTGTATTACTGTGTATATTCACAAATGCTTAACACACTGCCTCTGAGATAAGCCTGTCTGCTCGTGGCAAGCTACCAAGGTGGTGAGCAAGGGTTATTTAGGAGTGTAATCCCCTTATCCTAGAAGTAAGGGTCCCTATTTGGACAAAGGTGAATACTATTGCCAACTAGACACCCCCAGATCTAACACTATAGTATATTCAAAGAAGCATTTTAATTTTCACAAACACCGAGTCAGAGTATTTGGGGCATTGCAATGCTTAGGACTTCTGTCCCCTTATCTTTTCTGATAGGAATGTCATAAGAAAAATCATTGTTCATCATCCTCTCTTTTGAGCTGACTGTTTCTGGGTATCATCCATTCCTGTAAAGCTTTCTATGTGTTTCATCATTTTATATTTCTATCACACCAGGAAACCTGTGGTAACAATGCACATCAATAAATAAATACATGATATGATGTTAGAGCTTTAAAGCAGGCCCCATGGTCCTGTTTTGCCACTGGTTATACAATGCTTTCCAGGCTGCACACATTTTCTGTCCTACCCCTTTCAACCATGACAGAGCTCAACTATATATGTGTGCAAGGCATATTTGGTGTACAACTTTGGTGCTGAAACAAATGTATCATAAAATGGTCATTTCCTGAACTGATTGTCACACAGGAGACACTATGAAATGATTAGAAGACTCCAATAGTTACATTCAGTTTGGTTTGAAGAACAATGGTTCTGAGTCGCAGACTGCATTTTGGAGTATGTTAAGCACTACTACATTAGTGTTATTTTCTTATTACAAAATACAATTCACAAATCTTTGGTATAACAGCTACATCTCACCTATTTGTTCTGTACAGACATCTCTGACACATGTGCCAAGATCTCTGCACATATAGGTATACGATTTTAAAGTAAATGTGGGACGAAAATGGGGGAAGGGTGGAAAAATGGGGAATATTTACTATTCAATATATGGTTGGGGGAACATTATGGAAGAGGTTAGAGAGGGGCATGCTAATACAAAAAACATGCCCAAAAAACAGATATATGACAGTCACACAATACACTTCTAAATCTACTACAGCTTTAATAGGAGCAAATCAGGCTTTAATGTACTCAGCACTCCAGAGGTCCAACCAAACTATATCACACTTGTGGATATCTGGTTGTGCTGGACTGTGACAAAGTCAAAGTTTTAGGCCAACCACATGTGAGTTAGAGAGAATAAGGGATAGGCCTGGGTCAAAAGTTTAACTTTGGGCCTAGTCTTTTTCTTGGAGCTTTTCTCTCATTGATAGTCTCCTCGGCAGGTCCTTGGGCTTCTCAGGTCCAGAGTTTGAGTCAACAAAGGTGGCCTGGTACAGCTCGTGGCTGGGTGAAAAGACAGCCGCCGGATCCTTGGGAGTCAACAGCTGAGAAGGTCTCAACATTGACGGCTTCCCTCTCGACATCGAGTTCGGCTCCACCTGGAGCTGATCAGTGGGATGAATCAGCAAAGTTTATCCAATTGGCGAGTTGATGTCAACTTGACTTTTGACATTGAGCCGGTCTGCTTCTAGAGCTTTTCCACAAAACGTTGTGGAAAGTTCCCAAACGTTTAATTCATGTAGTTTCCTGGTTCCTTTGGGGAAAACAAGGGTACAGTAGCTCCAGCCAAGGGTTTAGAGACTCTGGACTGCCAACAATGCATCTACACAATGAATTAAAAATCTAGTCGCAACTGGTAGACTGTGGTGATCTTCTGTATGGCTTTTCAGATGACGTCTTCCAGCTCTGTTGTAAATGTTGCCGATCATGAAGTCTACTCCTTTTCCTTAAAGACAGGCACAGTACTTTCTGCAGCAGGTGCAGTCTTTCTGAGTGCAAGCCTTCTATGATGCACTACAAGGGTCCAGCAGGGCAGTCCTTCTTCTTCTGTTGTTCTATGCCCCTTCCCCTCGCTGACTTTTTCAGGAAGCAAATCTCCTCCAACCAAATGACTTTATTCTTTCAGCTCTAGGCTTCTTCACATCTAGTTAGGGAGCAGCTCAGACTGCCAAAGGCCTGCCATTCAGAAGAGGGCTGCTTTAGGCAACTTTAGGATAGTAAGTCCTAAAAGTACTTTCCTGTAATACTTATAATAAATCCAACCTTGGCAAGTTGTTGAATTTATTGTAACCATTGTTTTAATATATTATATATATTGGTGGCTCGCTTGAATACAAAGACAGACTTTATTGAGTTTAATAAAGCCTTTTCCATGTTAGCCTACGGGGATAGCAGTACCACAAATGGGAACAACAACTTTGGCTGTTTTACCTTGCCAGGGAATATGAAACATCTTTTATATTATGCCTGCTTTTTATAACTATGTACCCTACCCTTATGGCACCTATGTTAGATGTCATATGTATTAAAAAGGACATTTTGAACTTTGGAAGTACTTTTAATTACAGATTCGATTTAGGACACAGTTTTATTTTAAAACCAGCCTACAAGTGAATAGGTCCACTGGGTTCTCTAAACCTACATGCCCTACCATATACTAGAGATTTACAGGTAGGTTGCTCTTGACAATTAGAATTTATTAATTACCATATGTCTTTAGAGGACAGAGCACTGGCCCTGGGCCTGCATAGCAGAGCCCTTTCAGAGTCAGTAAACATGAAATGAAATGAAATAGCATTTATAAAACGCATGGTTACCCGAAGGCATCCCAGCGCTAGGGCAGAACCGCACTAACTGTGGCAATCAATTTGGGAAAAACAAGGTCTTAAGCTTCTTACAGAAGACGGAATGGTCTGACTCTTTGCATAGCTGCAGCAGCAAGGAATTCCATAGTTTAGCTGCATTATAGGAGCCACTTCTGGATCTCCTGATTCTGGGGACAGACGCCAAATGGCGGTCATTTGATCATAACTGTCTGTTGCTTGATAGGGCTGGACAAAAGAAGAAATAATGTCCGACCCCTCACCCCCTAGAATCTTTCCTGGCTTCCTGAATAGGAAGCCAATGTAGAAATCTAAGGGTGGATTTAGCAGGCTGGCAGCTAGGGACACCCTCAAGAATCGGTGCGGCGCAATTTGGCATGTTTTGAAGTTTCTTAAAAACCGCACTGGGGGCACCGAGAAAAAGGGCGTAGCCATAGTTCAGGCGGGATAAGACAAGTACCTGGACCACGATCTTCCTTGCTAGAAGGGGAAACAGAGGCAACACTATACACAGCAGTCTTAAAATGCAAAAGCAGGAAGCAACAGCTTTCCTTGCTTGGGTTTTAAAGCTAAGCTCAGAGTCAAGCCAGAAACCCAAACTCTTGATTTCAGGTTTGGGGACAGAAGGAGGACCCATACATGCTGGCCAGATGGAAGAAATCTTGAGGAGGGAGGGATTACCAGGCAACATAAGCTTGGTCTTGTCACCGTTCAGTTTAAGATGGGAATGGCACATCCATCTCATCACCTCCTGGAGACAAGGGCCCAAGCAGGTTGGGGAACTGCTTTTGTAATTAAATGCCACCACTAATTGGGTGTCGTCGGCATACGTAATTATATGCACCCCAAAAGGTAGAACAATGTCTACGAGAGGGGCCATATAAACATTAAAAAGAGTGGGGCTCAGGAATGACCCCTGAGGCACTCCACAAGAAAGAGGCCTGGGACTTGAGATGGCCTCGTCCTCAAAAACCAGGTAGGATCTGTCCTCCAGGAAAGAACACAGCCAATTCAGGGCTGTTCCTGTCACACCCAACTCTTTAAGTCGGTGAATTGAGATACGGTGATTCACTGTAACAAATGCAGCACTGAGATCCAACAATATCACGGCTAAAGAGCCACCTGCATCAAGGATCCTTCTAGAATCCTCTACAACTGCCAATAGAGCTGTCTCAGACCCTTGAGAGGGGCAAACCCCAGTTTGGGATCAGTGTGAGAGTTTACCAGCTTCAAGGAGCCTAGAGAGAGCCACATTAACAAACTTCTCCGCAATTTTGCTGACCCAAGGCAAAAGCGAGATGGGGCGGTAGTTTGCAAGACAGTCTGAATATAAGCCAGGCTTCTTAAACAAGGCCTTTAACAGCACCTTTTTCCATGAAGAAGGGACCATTCCAAAGGAAAATGAAGAGTTGATCACATCTGTGAGGAAAGGGTCCACAGAGCCAGATACTAAACTCAAAATTTTAGGGAGACAGGATCTCTAGGGGATCCACTCTTGACCCGGGCAGAGATGGTAAGAAATGTCTCTTTGTCAAGGAGTGGAAATACTTCCAGAACAGGAGTCTCCCTCCTGACAGTAGTTTCTTCAATAAAGGAGTTTAAATCAGGTTCAGAGAACCATCAGCACTGGTCAGTAAGTGGGGGGATAGGGCACAAAAGATGACTTTCCTCCATATACATTCTTGTTTAAACCATCAAATATTATTTCATTATTTAATAATCAACTCCATAGAACATTTATCCTCCATTCCCTATGTTTCCAGAGTTATCCGCCTGTGGGATGGAATCCCTGTCATGTGAAATGGAGAATGTATGCAGGGCAGAGACATCCGAATATAGGGGAAGACCTCGATTATTGGGCAGATATCTCTTTCTTCTGCTATAAACAGGAAATTACACATAAGAACATTATGTGTTCACATCGTTCTGCCCTATCCTCTCACCTCAACACTTCGTGACAATACATTTACCAGTCTACCAAATAAAGTAATTTTCCCCTACTTCTCTTAGAATCCAAAGTGTGTTGCACTTAAACCGATTATCTCTGAACTAGAGTTGCAACTGTAGCGAAAGACAAGCAAGTTCCTTTGCCTACTGTTCTTAACAAAGACATCTAAAATACAGGCTGTACTAGCATAGATTATGTAGATGTAATTTAACTGCCAAAGCATTGATGATTTTTAGAATGGATGAGGGCTGAATTAATTTTAGGATTAATCTTTCTCCCCTTAATGTACTTTAATTGCCCGATTCACAAAGGTAAAGTGAGACAAAAGACTAACTTTACAACTTTTGGTATTCACAAAGTCATACTTAGACTTTTGTCTCACTTTGCCTTTGTGAAGCGGGCCCAATGTATTTAGTCGAAAGCCAAACCTTTCCTCCAATTTCATACAGGCTTCTGTTTTTACTCCAAAAACTTTAATGGTTGTCTTTGGCTGTTTCAAAAATTCATTTTGCACTCCTATTCATCAGAAAAATGTTGGGTTAGTATACTGATACTGCTAGTATCTTTCTTTTAATTACCAAATCCAGTTACTTTTCGATGATCTCATTGACTACAAAACAAAGATTACAAAATTGGAGGAGGAATGATTTGCATTGTTATAAGCAAATTCCACTAACCAAACAATTCTCAATCTTGTGCCTTCTGAAACAACTGTCATAATGAATATTGTCGATTTACTTTTTTGGTTTACACATCAGTTTGTGGCTGATGACTGGAAGTTGACAGGTATCTATTCCAATTTTAGAACTCAAATATTTCCAAAATATATAAATAAACTGTGTCCTATGATCAATGTTTTATATTTGTATTTTAACCACTTGCTGAATGAACACAGTTTCTAGTTCCTTGGAAGAAGTTACTCCTTTTAACAGAATAAAATGGGGTGTTTTAAAAAAATTATCTACTACTCTTGCAATTCTGCAATAATGTCCATTGAAGCAGTGTGCCAATTTTCAGAAGCTACTGGAAATGGATTAAGTATACCAGATAGTGTTAAATGAGAAATGTTATTTTCCTCTGAGCCGATGTTGCACAGATAACCCCCACACCCCACCAGAATGAAATCACTGCACAGGAGGGTCTTGAAAACAACGAGGCCAACCTTCAACACTGAGCGGAAAGATGTGCAGCAGCAGAGAGATGGTAAGTGCAATATGTGAATGATATGTGTTTAGAAAGTTTTGTCCAGTCATGCCTCCAGTCTAATGCTTTCTGTAATGTCGTTGTTGTCTGTAACTTATGCTGTGTTATTAAACATATGAATGGAATACATTATTCATTGTTGATATGTTATTTTTAATAAAAACCTTTATGTTAAAAAATTGATAACATGTTGGCACAGAGAAAATGTATTGTGTGCTTAGAATTGCGGGTGCACACTTAGCTATCAAAACTTTGGAGGCAATTCCACTGCTAGATCATTTTCCTTGTAGGCAGCATGGTAGAGGGTCTATTGCCTGAATCAGATTATGTTCCATGACCTATTCCTTCAGCTGTCTTGCAATTCCAAAAAGATACGATGCCTGCCTTACAACCTTTGGACTTATAGCTGATTATTGAACAAAACTAATTGCATACATTTACCACTTTTACCAATCAATGCTTTACTTTCAACATAATTGCAGCAAAGGCAAGGAGGCAGGGTCTTCACTATGTCAATCTTTCTCTTATATATATATATATGTATATATATTACCTACTGGCGGTTGCCAGTAGGTATATATAGTTAGGATTTTTTCCCTATGGGATTTTTGAAAATTCTATGTCTAATAACTTTGGCGTTTGTGGATGGAATTGGCTGAAATCTTCTGGAAAATGGAACATTTTGTTTCTGAGCAGCCCCTGGAAATTTGGGGGGGGTTCGTCAAAGGGGGGCCGAGAAATAAGGGGGGTCCCAAAACGTGTTTTTAACATTGAGTTTTCCATAGGGCGGTTGGCCTCACTTTTAGCCCGAACGGCTGAATGGATTTCCACGAAACTTGGCAAAATTGTAGGGACTGGTAGCCCGATGTGCCTTTGCTAGGTCTCAATATATGTGCTTCAGTGGATTTTGAGAAATTAACGTTGAAAAAAAGATATATATCTGTAACAGCGGACCGGGCAGCGCTCCGGTTCGCGGACTTTACGCGTAACGGAACTTCGCGTAGCGAAGCTGATTGGCTCTCTGGTGTCTGTCAACATTCTAAACAGTCCGGAGCGGCCGCCATCTTGTCTCTCGGTAGGATTGAGAGACAAGAGGAGGCCAAAACAAAGGGGGAAATGACCATAAGGGGGCATAGTAGATCCTCCCTGACCCCCTAGGTTTAATGTGGAGGCTTTAAAAGGGCGTGGGTAGTGCTCGGTTCGCGAACCGGGAAGCGTTCTGGGCAGCGTACTATAAGGAAAAAAGAATGATAGACTTTTCAAATACTGTATGTTAATTGATTGTTGGTTTTGTTGATTATTTTTTAATTTTTTTATTTTTTAAGCAATTATTTATTATTGTGATTGTGTTTCAAAATTTAATAAAATTTCTAACATTTAACTAGTTTATGAATTACATATAAAAATGATTAAAGACTCAAACAATTTTTTAATATTACATACAATTTTATTTTTCGGATTGTTTTTCAAAATTTAATAGAACGTCTAGCATTTGACTGTCCGATATGTCCTCTTGTTGAGTGAACATAAGTTCCCACATTTGACCGTCATCATAATGAAGTAAATGATCCACAGATTCTACACATTGAACTAATTCATGGTCCCGTGATTCATCCATGAAATCAGAGTCATCATTGTCCTCAATATCTTTTTCTGTGTTGTTCTCCAGAACAATTTCGAAGGAAACATTCTGCTCACCTTCCATTTTATTGCTGTAATTTGCATAAAAAATAAATATATCAGTAGAGATAGGGCACTGTTGGGTTTAAGTTCAGACAGGTACTTGTGAGTTTATAACAGAGAAGTAATCTATGGGCACTGTATGGTTTCAGGCGTGAAGTAGTACTATTAAAAAAGTGCCTGTGAAGAAGCCTAAGTAAATTCATAATTATACCACAGAAACCTAAATCAATCCATAATTACAATAAAGAAGCCTTTCTCAATGTCTAACTCTTACAGAGGGATAGTATATAACTATCTGAAAATGTTTTCAAATTTATAAAATAATATCTCACCTTCTAAAAACAAGTTTAAGTTGTGAGTGAAAATGATCTTGCAATGTAGTTCAGGAAGTAGTAGTCAAAATGGCTGTGTTTCTCTCTCTTCCTTTATATATATTCAGGTACATAGCCAATCAAATGTCAGGTAAAAAAAGTAGAAAATGAAAGTAACATTTTAATTGGTTGTCAATTCCAACACTTCAGATGTGTTTTGTGAAGTAATTTACCTCAGGGTATTTAGAGAGGTCTACAGGCTAAATGGTTAAATGGAATTTCAATCAAATTTGTGAAAATGGTAGGCATTGGTATGTAGTATGAGCTAATCTATATTTGGTGAAATTGTCTCCAGTCGCTTTTCTGTAAAATACTTTCCCACCTTTTTTGATGGTGCGCTTCCCAGGGAGCGACCCGGTACGCGAACTGGCGAGCGCCCCGGTTCGCGAACCTTAAGCGTTACGGGAGTCCACCATTTTGTGTTTCGGTCGAATTAAGATACAATATGGAGGGCAAATAATGTTCAGAATGGGTAGAAGGGGGCACGGTAGACTTATCTTGACCCCCTAGGTTTTCTGAGGGTGGCTGAGGAGGCCCATATGTGCGAAAAAAAAAACATTTTTTTAAAAATTTAGCGAGGTTAGCTCCCGGTTCGCGTACCGGGTAGCGTCCCAGGGAGCGTACTTTATTGAAAATTAGTGAAAAAAATTAGAGTAAAATAATAATTGTGAGTGATCAGATGTAGGGTAGCTCTGAGAAGAGCTTTTGGGTTTATGGTACATTTAGGTACTTATAAGTAGGTACCAATGCACAGTCTTAAATTCAGAATGAAAATTCTGTTGCCCTCATCTGAGAAGTGAACTCCATCTCCTCTGTAGATATCTTGCATGTAGTAACGCAAGTTATTGTTGTACAGGGAGCCCATTCCATGGTCTCTCATGTAAGCTGAAACAGATTTGTTTACATGCTTCCTCGACTTCTCAATTTGTGGACAAAATTGGTTCGACCACCTCCATTTCTGTCTTTGGCATATATTTGAATATACCAAGGCAGTCTGAGGAAAAAGTGCCATCAATTGCTCAAAGGTGTCCTTTAAAAGCATTTCCAGACCTACCCCAGTCAAAGTGCCCAAATCATTACCTCCACAGTGCACAATTAACAGGTCAGGTTTTGGCAAATGCATAAAGGTTTTCACCAATGGTATCAATTGGTGACATTTTAATCCTCTGTGGCCAAACCACTTAATTTCCACATCTTGTAAATTGAGGTTAGGTAAATTCCTGTTCTCAGCATACCTCTGAGCCCAATAGATGTAACTATGTCCAACAATCCAGACAGAAAACATGGTGAGAGAAGGTTCTCCTGCAGTCAGATGAAGTGTGGCAATGAAATGGCAGTTGAAAAAATAAGAGTTTAAAATGAAAAAAACTGTGGAGTTTCTGTGTTAATGAAGCAGTAACAGTGATTGGTGGATTTTGATTGCTGAAAACAGAAAGTTAGGGTGCATGGATGAGTTGTTTGAAAGATGTATTTTGAGTGGTCAAGAAAAAATCATTAAATGAAAGAATGCACTGGATATGAGGTGCACTGAGAGTTCAGAGTTCAATTGAAACATTGTTGTGTGAACTTGCAAACATGAGAGGTCTTTCAGGAGATGGTTGCTATGGAAAAAGGCAGAAAGGGCAGAGGGGGGAAGGGTGTTGATTTGAAAAAAGTGAGGGAAGAGTTTTGATTGGGTGACATGAGAGATATGTGTGAAGAATTACAGCATTTCTGTGCTTTTGATAGCTGCAGACTCTGGAGTGCATACCTTTTGCTCTGCTGAAGACAAATTGGTGTGTTTCTGAGACTGTTTTGAAACTCAAAGTATTTGCTAAGGTGAGAAAAGATTTCTTTAATTTAGATAGAGAATAGTGTGCTTTAAGGAGAAAATTATGAAGAAAGTTGTGTTTTTCAAATGTTGCTTTGTCTCAAGTGTTTTACAAATAGATTTTGTTTCTTTGAGAAAATGTAATTGGAGAAAATGTGAAGTATTAGTACTGACAGGGTGTTTTTGTGCATAGGAGCTGTGGAGTCTTTTCAAATTATGACTTGAAAATCGTTTTTGAGGAAAATGAATGGTTATAATATTTATGACAAGGACATAATGGTGTATGCTTCTTTATAAGGCAATTGAGTGTCTCTGATGTTATTTTTCCCATTTTAATGTAAGACCTTTCTCTGTGGAGCACATTGCTTGTAAATATGCTCCCACCTGTGCATGGCAAATTTAGATTTTGAATGTTTGCGTTACATAGCCATGTTAAAAGTGACACAAACATGCTGCAAAGGCAATCAAAAAACGCTTTTATGTGTCTTAAGGACATTTTAAGTCATTTCTCCATGTGAAGTGTTTTGAAATTATGATTTGAAAATCGTTTTTGGGGAAAAGGAATGGTTTTTAAATTGATGACAAGGACATAATGGTGTATGCTTCTTTATAAGGCATTTCAGTGTCTCTGATGTAATTTTTCCCATATTACATTAAAAGACCTTTCCCCGTGGGGCACATTCCTTGTAAATATGGTCCCACCTGTGCATGGTAAATTTAGATTTTGACTGTTTGAGTTACATAGCCATGTTAAAAGTGACCCAAAAACTTGCAAAGGCTTTAAAAAAACACTTTCATTTGTCTTAAGGACATTTTAAGTCATTTCCCCGTGGGCAGTGTTTTCAAATTATGACTTGAAAATCGTTTTTGAGGTAAAGGAATGTTGTTAAAATTTATGTGCGCCATATGCCCCCAAATTTCTTTTTCAGGGGTGCAGCAGGGTGTTCTTGAGACACCCCTGCACCTTTGGAAAAATTCCTAATTTGCGATGAGCTAATTGCTAATCGCAAATTGCACCTTCATTCCTATGGGCCTCCTGGCCCATGGAAATGAATGGGTAATTTGCAATTAGCAATTTGCTCATCGCAAATTAGGAATGGTAAAGAATCGCTATTTATTCCTTAAAATTCGCTATTTTGGAAATGCAAAATAGTTTGATGATACATATGGCGGTTCATCTCTAACAAGATAAGAAGCTTACGGATACATTTATGATGACTGGCGCAATGAAGTGGACATCACTTACTTCATTGGTAGAGCTTTACATGTATTATCTCCTCTGTATTCTTCATCAAGCGTAACTTTCATCTGCAATCCTGAGTAGGCCTCACCTTAAACAAACCTCTGGATAGGGCACACCTTATCGTCATCCTGAATTAATCATTTAAAATGCTAGGGACAGATTTATGATAGGTGTATGCCTCTTTTGCGCCACTGTGCGTCACTTTTGTGATGCAGCGGCGGTGCAAAAGATTTGCTATGAGGTGACAAAATTACAGATTGATGCATTTAGGCAGATGTGTCATGGTGTAAAAAACACTGTGCCACATGAAACTGATGCAGCAGTGATGCAAAAGATGCACCATGTTGCAAGACAGGCCTCACTTGGGGCCATATGTATGAAGCTAATTAGCATTTGCAAAGGCCGAAGTTCTGTGAATTTCGGCCTTTGCGAATGCTAATTAGACAAATGGTATGTAACAAACAAGTTTGATGCAAAATAAGGAATAGCAAAATTTGCTATTCTTTATTTTGCGATTGCACTGAAGGATTTGCAAATTTTGTGATTTCTTAAATGCAATGTATCAAACAAAAAATATGCAAAAAATGCCATTAAGGATTTGCAAATTACCACCAACTTCTAGTTGGTGGTAATTTGCGAATTCTTTTCAAAAAGCTTTTTTTCCAAAAAACAAAAGGTGACATATGACGCCCATACATGCCCTTAGGGCATGTATGTGCGCCATATGCCCCCAAATTTCTTTTTCAGGGGGTGCAGCAGGGTGTTCTTGAGACACCCATGCACCCTTGGAAAAATTCCTAATTTGCGATGAGCTAATTGCTAATCGCAAATTGCACCTTCATTCCTATGGGCCTCCTGGCCCATGGAAATGAATGAGTAATTTGCAATTAGCAATTTGCTCATTGCAAATTAGGAATGGTAAAGAATCGCTATTTATTCCTTAAAATTTGCTATTTAGGAAATGCAAAATAGTTTGATGATACATATGGCAGTTCATCTCTAACAAGATAAGAAGCATAGGGATAGATTTATGATGACTGGCACAATGAAGTGGACATAACTTACTTCATTGGTAGGCCTTTACATGTATTATCTCCTCTGTATTGTTCATCAAGTGTAACTTTGATCTGCAATCCTGAGTAGGCCTCACCTTAAACAAACCTCTGGATAGGCCACACCTTATCGTCATCCTGAATTAATCATTTAAAATGCTAGGGACAGATTTATGATAGGTGTATGCCTCTTTTGCGCCACTGTGCGTCACTTTTCTGATGCAGCGGCGGTGCAAAAGATTTGCTATGATGCGACAAAATTACAAATTGATGCATTTAGGCAGATGTGTCATGGTGTAAAAAAACCGTGCCACATGAAACCGATGCAGCAGTGATGCAAAAGATGCACCATGTTGCAAGACAGGCCTCACTTGGGGCCATATGTATCAAGCTAATTAGCATTCGCAAAGGCCAAAATTCTGTGAATTTCAGCCTTTGCGAATGCTAATTAGACAAATGGTATGTATCAAACAAGTTTGATGCAAAATAAGGAATAGCAAAATTTGCTATTCCTTATTTTGCGATTGCACTGAAGGATTTGCAAATTTTGCGATTCCTTAAATGCAATGTATCAAACAAAAAATATGCAAAAAATGCCATTAAGGATTTGCAAACTACCACCAACTTCTAGTTGGTGGTAATTTGCGAATTCTTTTCAAAAAGCTTTTTTTCCAAAAAACAAAAGGTGCCATATGACGCCCATACATGCCCTTAGGGCATGTATGTGCGCCATATGCCCCCAAATTTCTTTTTCAGGGGTGCAGCAGGGTGTTCTTGAGACACCCCTGCACCTTTGGAAAAATTCCTAATTTGCGATGAGCTAATTGCTAATCGCAAATTGCACCTTCATTCCTATGGGCCTCCTGGCCCATGGAAATGAATGGGTAATTTGCAATTAGCAATTTGCTCATCGCAAATTAGGAATGGTAAAGAATCGCTATTTATCCCTTAAAATTCGCTATTTAGGAAATGCAAAATAGTTTGATGATACATATGGCGGTTCATCTCTAACAAGATAAGAAGCTTAGGGATAGATTTATGATGACTGGCGCATCACCAGGGATGTGCCAGTCATCATGCGCTGCTGTTCCGCCACCCATGGTGTGCTGCATTTACAATGCGGCGCAGCATGGGGCAAAAATGGCACAGATGCGTGACGCATCTGTGCCGTAAAGGTGGCGCATTGCTGGAGTTGTATCGCAAGTGTGATGCAGCTCCAGCAAGGCTCAGGGGTGCCCCATCTCCACAATGTTGCGTCAAGACCTATGCCTGCTTCAAGCAGGCGCAGGGTTTTGACGTAGCTTTCTCCTATCTGATTGTAAATGCGGCACACCATGGGTGGCAGAGCAGCGGTGCACGTTAACTGGTGCATGCCTGGGGATGTGCCATTTAACATAAATCTGCCCCTTTACATTTAAGTATGTGCAGGGGACACAGAGTCAGTGAGGCTTATCCAAGGTTAAGAAGAGATGAGTCCTGTTCACTGAAAAATTAGACATAGGCTTCACCTGCTCAGCATCGCTGAACATGGCTATATAATAGCTGCAAAATGTTACTCTTGTTAAACAATTTTACTATTATAATCTCTGAGATTTGTCTCTTACTCTGCAACATCTCATTGTTGTTATCTTTCTTTAAAGATAAAGACAACATCAACATGAGCGACAATCAGCAATCAGTTGATTTTGACCTCATCATTGAACTCGTAATTGAAACATCAGTGGATGTTGATCCCTTGGATGATTTAAATCCTGAGGATGAAGAAGAACGTGATGAGGATGCAGATTTGTCCGAATTATATGACATTGGATGGGAAGCTGACGTGCTTGAGCCTATGGAACTATAAACATTTATTTTAAAAATGTATAATAAATAAAAAGTAAAAATGTAAACCGTTTAATTTAAAAATAAAGACACCTTCAAAAACAGGTTATGTGTAGTGTCTTCAATAAAATATTAAAATATGCTCATAAAATTAGATCAGATTCACATATAAAATAGCACAGGTAACATGAATATAAATTCCATTTCTTTTCTGCTATTTCTGTATTCTAAATTTGCCAAGCACTAAAAAATCTTCTAGTTAAAAATGTCAAGTAGTGTTTTAAGTTTTTGATTACTGTTATTGATTTACTGTTGGGTAATAGTGGTTAATAAAATTTTTTAATATATTTTACCACAGATTCAACTGCAGATCATTTCAAGATTTCACCATGCCAACCAAAGAAAGACTGAGAAAGGCTGCAAAACGTCAAAGACAGCAGGTGAATGAAAAAAAGCAGCAGTCCTCTAATAAAAAGATTTGTCAAGTCACCAAGAAAGCACCGGGTAAGAGTACAAAAACATTCATAAGAAATATTTGTAGTAAAAAAAATATTACTACAGAAAATGTTTCAGTCCAGAAGAAGCAATTCAAACGGAAAGGAAAGGCCAATGAAAAATGTTACTGCTAGAGCAAGAGATAACTCTGTGCATGATATTAGAAGGAAACAACAGTTTAGGGACATTCGTAAACGAATGTTCCGCAACAGGATAATTGGCAATTTGTTAAAAAATATTAAGAAAGGTCAACAGAAAGTGGTTTTTTATAAGAGAAAAAAAAAAGTTGAGAAAGTTATTGATCAGGCATTTGAAATTAAACGTAAGTTATTTATTTTGATAATCAATAGAATTAGGAAGCTAAACAAGGCAATTTATGATTTCAAAAGAAATAGTAGATGGAAGAGAATAGTTAATCGTAGTAATTTTTGTGAAGTTTTTTCTGGAGAATGGATGCATAGTTCAAGCTGTGAGGCATTTTTTAATGAGGAGAGTTATTTCCAGGATAATGATTTGGTGCATGCAGTTGACACCAGTGGTCGTGCTTATGAAGTGAAAGATGGTTGTCCAGTTGAAAAAGAAAAACTTGTGACAACAGAGGCAGAAGAGGTGTTAGGTAATGAGGTTTTAGGAAGACGTGCTAAGGGTCCTGTGTACACCTGGAAGTGTAGTAGTATTTGCAGTGTGCGACAGGATTCCATCAATTTGCTTTGTGATTTTGTACGGTCATTTAATAAGGAAAGTTTGAAGCAGAAAATGAGGTTGTTGCAAGAATTAGATCCTTGCAGAGTGAGAGAAGTGACAGGTTTGCATGGTCATTCACTGGCTTGTCTTTCCAGGAGAGTATGCCAGAGTGTTTTTCATCATTTCAGGATGCTAGCAGTGCATCATAATAAAGTGAGGAAATTAGTTAGAATGTTGTATTATGCTAAGAGTCCAGCAATTATGCTTAAACAATTATGCGCTGCTCTTTTGCATGGTTCTGAAATAGATGTGAAGAATATATGTGAAGAAATTGAGTTTTGTTACTTTGGAAGTAAAGAGGAGAATGTTGAAATTGACCAAGAAGAAGCGGGTAATGTGGAAGATAGTGTACAGGTTTCCAGTACAGATAATTTCCAGAGGGAAATTGCGACGTTTCAGGTCAAATCAAGTGAGAGGCCAAATTTCACTTGTGTGTGTTGTCGACGCACTTATTATAAGAATCAGACTAAGTTAGTGGATTTATATGCAAAAAGTGAAAGGGAAAATAATAGTGAATGGAAGGATTTCACAACATACTTGATGGCAGAAAATTGTTTTGATTTGGGATTGGATCAACGTGTGTGTACTTATTGTTGTTGCAAATTAAATCAAAACCAGATGCCTGCTAGAGCAGTTCATAATAATCTGGAATTGGTTGAGATTCCTTCTGAATTGAAGGATTTAAATACTTATGAATCTATTTTGATTCAAAGTATCCATTCCTTTCAGGCTATTGTAAGAATGGAGCCAAAGACAGGGAAATTGCCTCCATCAGATTTACAGAGAGGATTAAAGGGAAGAGTTGTTTATTTGCCTCTAGATTTGAAGAAAAACATTAACACAATTGGAGTAGAAAAAGTGGAAGAGGAACCTCTGGTTCTCTTAGTTAATGGGGTTCCGACAAAGAATAAGAAAATATGGCAAGATTTAGTGGATGTTAGGAAAGTTAAAAAGGCAACATTGTATTTGAAAAAAAATAATAAATACTATAAGAATGTATATGTTGCAGAAGAGGAAGTAAGTGAGGAAGAGGATAGCGATTTGTGTGCTGGTCAAATTGAGAAAGTAGAACCCTCTACTAGTGAAGAAATATATGAACATTATAGTGTTCATCCTTTGCATTCCAAGGAAGTCATGGGGAATGCTATTGAGTTGTTTCAAATGAAACAAGCCAAAGGGAGTCCCATTAGTGTTTGGGAGGAAAGTTTGGAAGCTCGGTGTTTCCCACAGCTTTTTCCAACAGGTCAGGGAGGAAGATATGATGAGCGACCTCATCAAATTCCTGCTTCTGAATACCGGACTTTGCGATTGTATGCAGGAGATGCTAGGTTTCGACAATGCATTCCTTATTTGTTTCATCTCCTGTTTGAAAGCGATCTGTCTGGACTGTCATATGCAGTGAACCACATCTTGAAAAGTGGTATACACATGCAAAACATCTCGGCAAGTGACTTTATGGATAAAGTCAATGTCCAAGACAGTATTTTGGATTCTCACCTGATTAATCTCATGGCGTGTCAGCGTGGTACTAATGAGTACTGGTACCGTCGTCATGGTGATTTAAAATGTATGCTGAGGAACTTAGGAACTCCCACATGGTTCCTCACTCTGAGCTGTGCTGAGTATGGCTGGGAAGACTTACTTGAATTTCTACGAGAGGCAAATGCTAACGTAGAAAACATCGAATTCAAGACACCCGGAGAACTGTGCTCTTTGGATCCAGTCAATGTATGTAGGTACTTCAATCATAGATTTGAAGCTATGATGTCTTTCATCATGAATAAGAAGAATCCACCTCTTGGAGAGATGTTGGATTTCTTCTGGAGAAAGGAGTACCAAGCAAGAGGTGCTCCTCATATACATATGTTGCTGTGGATCAAGGATGCACCTAAATTTGGAACGGATCCAGAAGACTCAGTGATGAGTTTTATACAACAGTATTCTACGTGTGCTGTTCCAAACGCAAAGGAGAAGAAAAGCCTAAGAGAAAAAGTTCTGCGTTTCCAAAACCATCGATGTGGAAAGTACTGTCGTCGTAAATTCAGAAACAAGGACAAGTTCTACACCAAATGTCGTTTCGGCTTTCCACGACCGGTGATTTTTAAAGGAAGAGTAAACAGTTTGATGTCTTCGCTGCGACATAATGTGATGAAGAAATCACCTAAAAACACATACAATTTGAAGAGGAACGAAGAGTCCAAGTACATCAACGACTACAACCCGGTGATTTTGTCCATGTGGAATGCTAACATGGATATACAGTTTGTGGCTGATAACTGTATGGCTGTGGCTCGGTATGTGACATCTTACATCACCAAAAAAGAGAAGACAGAATTGAAGGATATGTGGGAGGACATTTCCCATGAAAAGAGCCTCAGCAAGAAGTTGTACAGTTTCAGTCTGAAGATGTTGTCGCATCGAGAAATCGGAGCGTACGAATGTTCTGACCGGTTGTCTTCAGCAAGTCTCTATGCCAAGTCCAGGAGTATCGTTTGGGCGAGTCTTGGTCTTGCTGCAACGCGTAATCGAGTTCTCAAACCTGTGCGGGAAATTGAGTATTTGGCGGAAAAGGAGCCAAACAGTACCGACTTTTTGAAGACCAACATGTTGGATACATATTACCCAAATCGAAGCATTCACCTCGAGAATGTTTGTCTGTATGAGGTTCTTCAAAATTACATATTCAAGAGGAACATCAAAGAAGATACTGAGAAAGGAGTGTATGCTGTAATAGGAAGTGAGGGATGTCTGGTCAAGCAAAGAAAATGCCACTTGGTAAACCATCGAAAATTGAGTGGCGAATCTCCTGAAAAAAAGGAGTTTTTCTATTTAGCACTTTTGCAACTTTTCAAGCCTTGGCGTGCAGAAGAGGAACTGCTTGGAGATTTTCTCTGTTATGAAGACTCTTTCAATGCCGCCAAGGAGACCATAGAATGTCCTGCTTTTCCCAAATATGTAGAAATGTTGAATGCGGAAATTGAGCAGGAAGCAATGATTGCAGCCGAGATTGCCAGAGACAGTTCTCAGGACAGTCAGAGTTCTGCTTCATTGAGTCAGGATCCACTAGGAGGACCTGTTATCGAAAATGAAGCTGCCACTGCTATGAATGAAGTGGAAAGAGCCATGGCACATGCTCAGGAGGATGCGGTTAACTTAGAAGAGTTGGAAAGACAACTCAACGTTGAGCAGAGGAAAATATATGACGAAGTTACCATGCAAATTGATCATGGATTAAGTCATGACAAGAAAGAGTGCTCATGTACGTCGTTGAAGCCTGTCCGACTGTACGTGAGTGGAGAAGCGGGAACTGGAAAAAGTTTCCTTATTAAAGCAATTTCATGTTATTTGCAGGAAAGGACAGAGTCATCGCTGTCTTGTGTTGTCACCGCTCCAACTGGACAGGCAGCACATAACATTAAAGGGATTACTTTACATCTTTTACTGATGCTGCCAGTGGAGCATGACAACAAATTACAATATCACAAGCTATCTGGAGATGCTTGTTTTGAAGTTTCAAGAGTCTTGAGGAAAATGAAACTTCTTATCATTGACGAAGTAAGCATGGTTTCCAATGTCATGCTTGCCTTTGTGCATTTGAGAATGCAAGAAGTTCTCAAAACAGAGTATGATGTGTTATTTGGTGGCAAACACATCATTGTTTTCGGAGATCTTCCGCAGCTGACACCAGTGAAAGGGCAACCTGTGTTCAAAATGCTCACGCATGAAGATACCAGGAAGTGCCTAGGCAGCATTGGCAACGTCAATATATGGTTAAACTTCAATTATGCTGAACTGCATGAAAATATGCGTCAGGCGAAGGATGAAGTTTACAAGACTATTCTACAAGATGTTAGAATTGGAAAAGTGACCGAGCATGGGAAAGAAGCTTTACATGCACGATTACTGTCAAATTTATATGCAGAACAAGATGTTGTGCCTGAGAATATTTTTCAGAAAATTACTGAGAAGAAATCTGGAATATGTTTGATGCCAACTCTTGCAGAATGTGCCAAATTCAACAACAAAATGTTGCATTTAGAAAAGCAAGAGATTGTGAAACTGGAAGCTATTGACAGAGTAGAGCATATGGGATCAACAATTATTTTGTCTGAGAATCTGAAAACAAAATTGGATTCATTAGAGAAGAGTATATCTAAAACTGCAGGTTTTGAAAAGACTCTGAATGTGTGCTTGAACTGCCGTATAATTTTAAGAAGGAATTTACATGTTGAAAGAGGTCTGGTAAATGGATCAATGGGTAATGTTGTTGATTTTGTAAAATACAGAAATAGAGATGGAATTGAATTTTTAAAAATTAAATTTGATGGCATTGAGGAAGTACAGCTAATTGGTCGTTGTTCTGCTAGATTTTTGCTTGTAAAAGACTTATATGTTCGCCGTAAGCAGTTTCCTGTTTGCTTGGCATATGCGGTGACAATCCATAAATCGCAAGGTTTAAGTGTAGACAGTGCATTGGTGAATATTGGCAGTTCTGTGTTCAAGGAGGGTATGGCATATGTGGCATTGTCACGAGTTAGAAATTTATCGGGATTGTACTTGATTGAGTGTGATGTCACAAGCATTTGTGCGGATCTAGATTGTGTTAAGGAATACAATAGGTTAAGAAGAGAGTATGCGCCACATTTGCCTCAATATCCTTTGTTTGAGAAACGTGTGGTAGGCCGGAAACGAAGAAATGTGACCAATACTGGGGAGGTTGTAGCAAAAAGACAAAAAGTCGATGAACCTGAAATTATAAGCAGAAACAAAAAGGATTCTGTTGAAGATGTTGTTGGTTTTCAATTTGAAAACAGTTCTGGTGTCAACTGCTATGCTAATGTAGTGGTTAATGTTTTGTTTTCTCTAGAAAATGTAAAAGAAGAGATTGTGGTCAATTCTGATCAAAGATTTTGCAGTTTGTTAAATTCTGTATTAGAAAAATGTAGCACTGATAGAACAAACATAGAAAGTGTGTCTGAAATTCGAAATCTGTTAGAAAGATGTTCAGGCCAAACACAATTCTCTCAAAATATTCAGCAAGATTGTCAGGAGTTTTTAATGTATATGCTTGATGTATTGCATACTGAAGGTGTAGATGTAGATCAGCTGTTTGGGCTTTCTTATCAATGGCAGCATGACTGCGAGAACTGTAGGGTATCAAGTACTACTAGTGTAGACTCAGAAAGATTTATATATTTAACTTTGCCAGACAGTAAATCAGTCTCCTTTAATAAGCTAGTAAAAGCAGCTGATCACAACATGGAGTGTAGCCAATGTAAATCTGAAATGATGTCCACATTATTTATACGAACATATGGCCAGTATGTCATTTTAATGTTCCAACGATGTAGGCCTGATGGAACAAAATTGACAACTTTAATTAAAAATTTTGTGGCTTCGCAGTTGTCAATATCAGGAAGGACTTTTGTAACTGCAGCAATTATATATCATGACGGTCCTTCAATAACATCAGGACATTACACAGCTTATTTAAAGTCTAGAAATGGCTGGTCATTCTGCAATGATTCTGTTTTAATTTTCAAAAAAAAATTGCCATATGACCTTAAAAACTCTTACCTGGTGTTTTTAAAACCAACATTTTAGGGAAAGAATCTCGGGATGTGCTCTGAGGAATTTCAAGAAGTTCTAATGGCTCCTACACGATTTGGCCTTGAGGATAAGTGTAGTTCAGAGACATAACTTCTAACCATAAGACTGGACGTCATGGAGAAATAAGTGCACTTTGAATGAGTTCAGAAAAACTATTTCTTTTTATAAGCTAATTGAAGCAGCCAATCAAAACATAGAGTAGAGGGAATGTAAGTCTGCAATGCTGTCTACTGTTTTACATTGCTTTGTGATTAAAAGTGATGTAGAGAATTAAATAATTGTAGTAGTCATAGAGGTAGTGTAAGTCTGCTTCATAGTAAGCAGTATCAGTGTCATAGGAAATGTAGAACATGACTGAGGAAGAAGGGGAAGATATTACTAGTCCAGGATTGTGAAAATGATCTTCAACATTTTAATTCTGAAAGTTGCGGAAATGCCAAATGACGGGATTGGCTTACAAGAAATCCAAGAGTTATAAATGGCTCTGACAAGATTTGGCCTTGTGGAAACTTGTGGTAGAGAGCAAGAAGTCATTTATTGTATGTAACATGTTTTTCAAAACGATGGAGGTTTTCTTTCAGAAAGTGGCGGGCTGAAAGTAATAACAGCACAACAGAGTGTAAGCTGTTCATAGGACATCCTTCGCCGTCATGGAAAGTAAGTTAACTTTAAGGAGTTCTGAATTCTGATTTGTTATGTTGTATGGGTTTTTTAAACACAATCATTTTGATTGTGTTTTTTTTTCCCCGCTGTTATATGATGAATACCTTCAAGTCACTGTTTTTAGTGAAATTTGATACATTCTGAGAACAGCAAAAATAAACCATTTAACATGTATAATTAATTCTGTACTGTTTCCATTTATGATGTACATTTAGAACTGTGTAGGAGGCATGGAGAAGGAGAGGCTTCTGTAAGTGTCAAAGTTCTTGCATACAGTGCTCATATTCTACGTAGTCTTTCATATGATAGACTACATTTCCACAATGAGATACCTAAGCAAAGGAAACACAGGTCATATGATTGTGGAATGAGCAAAAAAATTTGCATGTTTTTCAATTATATTACCTGTGTTTCCTAACATTACACACCACATTGTGTAGATGAGGTTTAGGCCTGTTCCTGGAGACAGAGGAGGTCTGACATTTGTTCAAGAGTGCAGTGGACATTACTCACTTCGTTGGTAGGCCTCCACATGTATTATCTTCTCTGTATTCTTCAACAAACCTAAATTCCATCTGCAACCCTGAGTAGGACTTACCTGAAACAAATCTGTGGATAGGTTACACCTTATTGGCATCTTGAAACAATCATTTAAAATGTTAGGGTCAGATTTATGGTGGCCGTGCGCCTCTTTTGCTCCATTGTGGGTCACTTTTGTGTAAAAGATGCACCATGTTGCAAGATAGGTTTCAGTTCATCTCCAGCAAGATACCATCAGTTTAAAATGTATATAATTAGCATTGTGTAGGGGGCATGCAGAAGCAAAAGCTTTTATAAGTGTCAAAGTTGTTGCATGCAGTGCTTCACTTCTAGGTACTGTTTAATATGCTGGACTACATCTGCACTATGAGATACCTAACCAAAGGCAACACAGGTGATGTGATTGTGAAATGAGGAAAAGAAACTCCACATTTTTCAATTACATCACCTGTGTTTCCTAAGTTTACGAATGACATTGTGCAGATGAAGTTTAGGTCTGTCCACGGACACAGAAAAGGTCTGGCCTTTGTTCAAGAGTGAAGTGGACATGACTTACTTCATTGGTAGGGCTTCACATGTATTATCTCCTCTGTACTCTTCAAAAAGCGTAAATTTCATCTGCAACCCTGAGTAGGCCTCACCTCAAACAAACCTCTGGATAGGGCACACCTTATCGTCATCCTGAATCAATCATTTAAAATATTAGGGACAGATTTATGATAGGTGTATGCCTCTTTTGCATCACTGTGCGTCACTTTTGTGACGCAGCGGCGGTGCAAAAGATTTGCTATGTGGTGACATATTTACAACTTGATGCATCTAGGCAGATGTGTCATGCTGTAAAGTCCCGTGCCACATGAAACCGATGCAGCAGTGATGCAAAAGATGCACCATGTTGCAAGACAGGCCTCATTTCATCTCCAACAAGATAAGAAGCTGAATCTTCTCTAAATGTCAAAATTGTTGTATTCACTGCTCAACTTATGTGTACTCTTTGATATGCTAGAGTCCATCTGCACTATGAGATACCTAAGCAAAGGAAACACAGGTGATGTGATTGTGAAATGAGGAAAAGAAACTCCACATTTTTCAATTACATCACCTGTGTTTCCTAAGTTGATGAATGACATTGTGCAGATGAGGTTTAGGTCTGTCCACGGACACAGAAGAGGTCTGGCCTTTGTTCAAGAGTGAAGTGGACATGACTTACTTCATTGGTAGGTCTTCACATGTATTATATCCTCTATACTCTTCAACAAGCGAAATTTAATCTGCAACCCTGAGTAGGCCTTACCTTAAACAAACCTCTGGATAGGCCACACCTTAATGTCATCCTGAATCAATCATTTAACATGTTAGGGACAGATTTATGATAGGTGTATGACTCTTTTGCGTCACTGTGCGTCACTTTTGTGACGCAGCGGCGGTGCAAAAGATTTGCTATGTGGCGACATATTTAAAATTTGATGCATCTAGGCAGATGTGTCATGCTGTAAAGTCCCGTGCCACATGAAACCGATGCAGCAGTGATGGAAAAGATGCACCATGTTGCAAGACAGGCCTCATTTCATCTCCAACAAGATAAGAAGCTGAATCTTATGTAAATGTCAAAATTGTTGTATACACTGCTCAGCTTATGTGTACTCTTTGATATGCTAGAGTCCATCTGCACTATGAGATACCTAAGCAAAGGAAACACAGGTGATGTGATTGTGAAATGAGGAAAAGAAACTCCACATTTTTCAATTACATCACCTGTGTTTCCTAAGTTTACGAATGACATTGTGCAGATGAAGTTTAGGTCTGTCCACGGACACAGAAGAGGTCTGGCCTTTGTTCAAGAGTGAAGTGGACATGACTTACTTCATTGGTAGGCCTTCACATGTATTATGTCCTCTGTTCTCTTCAAACAACTCGAAATTTCATTTGGAACCCTGAGTAGGTCTCACCTCAAACAAACCTCTGGATAGGACACATCTTATTGGCATCCTGAAGCAATCATTTAAAATGTTAGTGTCTTGCGACACTTTTCTGAGACAACAGCAGTGCAAAAGATGCACCATGTTTTAAGATAGGCCTCACTTCATCTGCATCAAGATACTGTTAGTTTAAAATGTATATCTTTAGGACTGTGTAGGGGTCCTGGAGAAGCAGAAGCTTCTGTCAGTGTCAAAGTTGTTGAAAAACTGTTTGTCCTTCAATCTTTTCCCTTGTCTTTTGTAATTTTTAAATACATGTTTTAATATTTTTCAAATGTTTGTTCTCTCTTTCACAGATTGAAAGTATAAAAACAAAAAGTGAGTAATTTAACGACAATTATAAGGTAAATGTTTTGTATTCTTTTCGTTACATTTCTATCACATTCACCTACTATTAGTTCCACAGCTTCATTTCTTTAACCCTCAGTTTCCTGCCTTTGCTACTTTCCTCATTCCTTTCTCTATTACCTACTTACTCAACTCCTTCCACTCTTTTTCTCAGTCCCTCTCTTCTCATAGTTCCTCACTCTTGTTCACTCACTCCATCTCTATTACTCTTAGTGTCTTTGACTGATCACTCTTTCACTACTTGTTCATAATGCTTTCTCTGTGTAGTTGAAGCACACTAAGGGGCATATTATGAACACAGCCAATAAAATTATTGCTGTTTTTATTGGCAGAAAACTGGTGCAAAAGTGGTTTTAGCGGCAGTTTTCTGCTGCAAAAGCGGCTTTGGTGACATGTTTCTGCCGATAAAAGCTGCAAAACTTTTTTTGCCTATGTTGATGATATGGCTCTATGTTATTTACATTTCTTTGCTGTTTCAATTAATCTTTTTCTGTTACTTCTTCTTTTCTGTTTTCTATTTTTTCTCTCTGTTATTCCCCATGTTTTAATCTTATTTTGAACATTCACTCACATTCTCCAAGAAACTCTTCTTTGTTATTGTTCTACTCTCTTTTTTTTCTTTCACTTCCTTATCTATTTTGTTTTTCACAATTATACCCTCTTCCGTCTTTTCTTCGGTAAATAGATCTATTAAACAGTATCTCTGGTTTACTCCCTATAGCTGTCTTTCTTTTAACATCACTCTCTGTTTACTTTCCTTATACTTACTCTTCTTTTTTTTTTTTTTTTTTTTTTTTTTTTTTTTTTGGTTAGCTCCCGGTTCGCGAACCGGGAAGCGAACTGGGAAGCGAACTAAAAGAAATAGAGCTTGCCAGAGTGCTAAACATTCTAGCAATTTTTTTTGAAAGGGGAGGTAGTTCTGAAAAGAACTTTTTTTTAATGTTTTTGTTGTTTTATATATATATTTTTTTTTTGAACATTTTTTGTTTTTTTTGTATTTTTTGAACAATTTTATATATTTTTTGTTTTTTTGGGGGGGGAAACAACAAAAAACAGGCATTGAAAAGGGCTCAACAGGAGCAAAAAAAAAATTACTGTCTGGGGCGGTTAGGACAATTGTGATTGTTATAAGCTAGGTTGATTGAATTAATGCTCATGTTACCACATGATATCAATGCACCGCAGTGCAGACAAGTATATTTCATATGCCCAAAATTCTCCTGGATGTTTAGCACGGTTTCCCGTGCCTCTGCTGCTGTCAATGATATTAACGATGTTGACCTGGCCACAGGAGTTGCTGTTGGGTTTTCTTCCATGTCACGTATCTCCGCCCGGCTGTAATTCAATGGATGCCACCTGTTCATGTGCCGATGCATGGTATAGTTCCCGTAGCTATACTTTTTATCAGTCCCTCTTGATAATTTCTCTTTGCAAATGAGGCAGGTGACATACCTCGCATTTACTTTCTTCTGCCCTGGAGGGATTGAAAAAAACTGCCAAATGAAACTGGCTTTCCTATGGGAAACCCGGGGCACCTCTTCCAAGACCTGTGGTCCTTCTCTCTCCTCTTCCTCTAGTTCTTCCTCTTCCTCCTCTGTGTTGGTGATGACCTGGGGAGGTGGTCCTCTCTTCCCATGAGGAGGTGGAGGTGGTGGTGGGGGTGCACCAGCTGAAGCAACTACTGAAGCCATTGCTCTACTACGAATAAAGGTCTTCCTCTCACAATGATGAAAGTCAGAGTGAGGAAAGAAGGAGGGTTTTTCATCATTTGGGAAAAACAATAGTTCTAAACCAATGAAAAGTGTTATTTTTAGGTCACCTGACCTAGCCTTACATGATTATGAAACCAAAAGTTAAATGAACCAATGAAAAGTTTTATTAACAAGTCACATGACCTCTCACGCTTATGTTACGCGCTGCGGAACGCGCCCCGGATCGCTTCCGGGTCGCTGCGCTTCGCGCCTCGGTTCGCGCTCCGGAGCACTTCCGGGTGCGCTAACGCGGCGCGTCATAAGATGCATTACGCGGCAACGCGATACGTCGCGCTTTCGCGACGCACCGCGGATCGCTTCCGGGGATCTGCGCTTCGCGTCTCAGTTCGCGTACCGGAGCACTTCCGGGTGCGCTAACGCGGCGCGTCATAAACGGCATTACGCGACAACGTGATACGTTGCGCTTCCGCGACGCGTCATGATGTTGATTTCTAACGCGGCAGTTGCGCTAACGGAACGTTTACCGGTTCGCGGACCGGGTCGCGGCATCAAATTGAGCTAACGGAAAGCTTCCCGGTTCGCGAACCGGGAGAAAAACAAAAAAAATATAAAAAAAAAAAATTATTAATAAACATATAAAATATATTTTTGGATATAAAGAAGAATACATTTTACAGCTATAGATATTAGCTTTTAAAAAACCAATGAAATTCACTGAAAAAACCAAAGGTTATAGACCATATATAGTTAGGAATTAGCATTTACAAAACCTTGAAAATTCACTGAAAAAACCATAGGTTATAGACCATATATAGTTAGGAATTAGCATTTAAAAAACCTTATTTTACTCACACAAAACCATTGAAATTCCATATATAGTTAGTTGTACTAACTATATATCGCGCACCCGCAATCCACTGCTGATCATGTCACATATTACATCATTCATGACATGGTCAGTGACATCACTGATGACATCACTGATGACATCTCAAATGACATCACTGATGACATCACTGATGACATCTCAAATGACATCACTGATGACATCTCAAATGACATCACTGATTACATCACTGATGACATCTCATTTGACATTACTGATCACATCACTGATGACATCATTCATGTGATAATACAATGAACCTCTTCAGACTCTAATATAACCTTAGATACACTCAGTGTAAACATACACTCACAGACTGTCACTCATCCATGGAGTTACTCAGACACCTAGTCAGTCATGCAAAGAATCAATCACACCTCCATTTTCTCAACTATACAGTTATACACACCTTACTTATTCAAACATATACTAAAACATATTTACTCTCTTATACAATCCTGGATACAAGTTCACAATGATGCATACAGCCACTCACACATTCACTGGCTCCTATGCACAGTTATTTATATATGTCAACTCTCACATGTACTGTATTTTACATATGTACTTACTTTGACATGTAGCACTGAGATATCCATTCACTCACCAATACATCATGCACACAGTCAACCGCCCATATAGCTGTTTCCACATACACTTTTCAACCCATACATCTAGTGAATCAACTGCTCACACATATATGCACAGAGTCATACACCTCCCAGCCACCCACACACACACTCAGTCTCCCATACAAATGCTTGGGCAACCAATCAATAACCCATATAGTTACTCATATAGCTACTGATCAACACATGCAGCAGTTTACAGAACAACAGACATAATGATGCACAAATTAAGACAGTTTAGTCACTAACCCATGCATTCAGTGAGACACATTTAATCACTCACTCATACAGTCAGTCACGCACCTACTAAATCCTTCATCCAGACACTTCTACATCTACTCATTCTTCAATATGTGAAACATATTTAAACTTTACAGAAACACACAGTCACTGGATGATGTCATCAGTGATGTCATCAGTGATGTCATTTGAGATGTCATCAGTGATGTCATCAGTGATGTCATTTGAGATGTCATCAGTGATGTCATCACTGATGTCACTGACCATGTCATGAATGATGTAATATGTGACATGATCAGCAGTGGATTGCGGGTGCGCGATATATAGTTAGTACAACTAACTATATATGGAATTTCAATGGTTTTGTGTGAGTAAAATAAGGTTTTTTAAATGCTAATTCCTAACTATATATGGTCTATAACCTATGGTTTTTTCAGTGAATTTTCAAGGTTTTGTAAATGCTAATTCCTAACTATATATGGTCTATAACCTATGGTTTTTTCAGTGAATATATATATATATATATATATATATATATATATATACACATATATATATATTTTTAACTAATTTTTATTTTCATCAAAAGCAACACAGGCAGTTACATCACATCCATCGCATAATACTTACATACATCGATGATGTCAAGCATGACATAAGTATTAGCTCAGTAGAATTCTCAATCAGCCAGTGCATTTGGGAGAATAACAAGAGCGAACCCCCCCTCCCCTAACAGTTACCAGCAGTAAAAGATGCTGTTGATTCTCAAATTATGACAGTCTGTGATAGATCAGTGAGTCACCAGGAAGACTCAGATGATCGTCTAGACGGGCACCAAAAGGCTATTCCATATTTACAAATGTATAGATAATAGGATGTAACGTGGGCACAGAGAAAATATTTACTGCAAGTTCAGTCCAGCACGGTGTTTTAATTCATGGAGCCAGGATCGCAACCTCTAACAGAGCAGTACCGGTAAAGTACTCAACTATTAGCAAGTAGCAAAGCACTAGGCAGATAGAGCATCCCTCTTAGTATTTACGCAGTCTCCAAACCTCTTCACGCCTAAGTGCCACCATTTCTGCTCACCCCAACTTGAAAGTCACCATGTACCAGTGCAACTAGATTTTCTTGGTGCATTTATTTATCTGAACATTGAGGGATATGTATACTCAGGAGTTTAAGGGGACCCCTAATCATTTGCACAAATTTGCTAGCATTTTGTGCACTTCAGGACAATATATTATAGAAAGTTCCCATCCAGGACAAAATGCACTGAAAGAAACAAGGTATCATTTATTTTCACAGACAAAGTTAAAAGAAAAGGATTAGGTGTCAGGACACACCAGTAAAAATCAAGGTCAATGCTCTGTTGCACATCTTGCAGAATCCCTTTCACAGTCATCAGGACCCTGGACTGACCTCCAGCACATAGTCAATTGCCTGCAGGCAAGAATCAAGGTCAGATCTAGAAACCTGTCAGTAGCCTTTCTAACTGCGGAACAGACATGAAGGTCTATCCATCATAAAGAAAGGATCAGAAGAAATGCTCTGGACATGGCCCCACGAACCACATGGAGACCCACCATCCAATAGGATTGTAAAATGGGGCAAGACCAGATGCTGTGGAAGATATCTGTGTCCTCAATATAGCACCAGAGACACTCCGAGGTCGCAGCTGGAAGCATAGTATGTATGTATGTATGTATGTATGTATGTATTGCAGTCTTATATAGCGCAAAACACTGTCACCCAAAGGGTATCCTGGCGCTTTGAAAAACAAACTAGTACACGGTCACAGAGATCACGCTACTCTAGGAAAGTGATAAAATGTTAGATTTCTCTTAAAAGATGGAAATTCACTTTGGCTCCTCAAATGAAGTGGAAGAGAGTTCCAGAGACTAGCATCGGCAAAGCTGAAAGATCGACCTCCCATTCTTAACCTCTGAAACCTGGGAACCGTTACCAGGCATGCAGAGGAAGATCGCAAGGTTCGTGTAACAGTCTATCCAGGAAAAAAGACTCTGCAACAGAACAGGTCCCTGTCCATGCAGCGCCTTAAAGACCAAACACGAGGCCTTAAAAAGAATCCGTTGCTGGACAGGTAGCCAGTGGAGAGTATGTATAAAAGAACTGAATGAGTATGATTCAGGAACTTATAGATACTGTAGAACTGGATTCCAGGATTCTCCAGTGAAAGACAACTCTAGATCTGCCTCCCAACATGATCAAAGAGAAGCAAGAAATGGATGCGCTCCCTCCAACAAAGCCCGAAAAAAGGCATGGGACAACTTTTGTTTGACCCATATGTAGGCCATCATGTTCTGGAGGCTCCACAATGCTTGTACACCACTACTCTCGTATCTTGAACGTCAAAGTGCCACTGGGGATGAAATGGCCCACTGGCATATGGGACTCCCGGAGGTCTAAACAAGGACACAATCCCCCCAAAACAAAAAGATGACCCCACTGCCGGCCACTGATGAAGACCAGACAACCCCCACTGGTCAAACCCACCACCGGATTACCAAAAGAGTAACCTCACTGGAGTATGGGATCAGCTTATGAGTCCGTCACAAAGCAGTAGCCCAACCATACTACACAGTATGAAGCAGGATATTCAAGATCTGATCTCTGGAAGCAGGACTGAGCTTCAGAAGGAAACTCAACAGGCAAACCCTGAAAGGGGAGCCACATTCAGCAGTTCCCATACAATCCCATAAAATGTTCTGCCAATGCGGCACCCACTGTAGCGGTTCCACTCTGTGATATAATTCCAAGTTGGGTACAGCAAGTCCCCCCAGCCATGGGCAACTACAATTTCTGTTGGGTTGCAAAGCAGCAAGAAGTGACTTGAAAAAGAGAGAGAAGAGGGCTATCAGGCTTTTGCAGCATGAAATGTGGGGGCAGCTCCAATGGGAAGGATGCAAACAAGTAAAGAAGTTAAGCCAATATAATAATTTTGGAAACAGCCTCTGACCGACAGAGGTAATATAGACCAGAAGGCAATAGAGTGACGCAGACCAGCTAACACATGACCATAGTTCCCCTCATATAGCAAATAAATAAAATTACCACATATTGTTACTGAACCATGTATTGCTCCCATCTCAGCATTGATGCTGTGGGGATAGGACCACAGTCAGGGACATCCCCCCTAAAGGGTTAAACACAACTCTTGACCCAATTGACCACATGTCCAGAGTGCACTCTGAAGTCTGACAGCACCTCCACCGCTGCTAGGAGGTCGATGTCTTTTACCCTAAGATAGAACAACAAGTTGTTGGCATACAGAGAGAGGAAAGGAAATTTAGAGGCAATGCTCAGACCCTGAAAGGGTAGTCCCTGACAACCTTGCTGACTACCCTGCTCTACCGCAAAGGCCTCCAAATTCAAAGGACCAGTACGGATCCAGGCCAGGGGCCAGAATAAAGTAGCTTCATCCATTTGACGAAGAGCACACCCACGCCTATGCTAAGAATGGTAGCATACAGGGAGTCCCAGCAGAGCGAGTCAAATGCCTTCCTAAGGTCGATTGAGATAATCAGAGCCTCTGTTGGGAGATGCTCACAACGGGCCAAAGCCAGAAACAATTGTGGGATATTAGGCACAATGCTGTGATGGATATAAAGCCTGATTGATCCTGGTGAACTAAAGAGCACATATGTGGAAGAAACTGCATCGCCAGAATTTTACACAATACCAAGACATACAGAACTTCCAGGTGTGTAACCACCCTATGGAGGTGAAAAATGGCTCCAGTTCTGATCCAAATAAGAGGAAAGGCAGAGTAAGAAGTTGCATAGAGCTAGCCCCGCCATCGTACCCAAAGAACGATGCCCTCAGTCTCAGTTAGGTGAGTCTTCAGAAGAAAAGCAACGTGCACCCCCAGTTTCAAAAAGGAAAACACATTATAATGCTTAGAGCTAGAAGAGAGACCCCGCACATTCCATGTAAGTAACGTAATGAGCGTAGCCATGCATAACACACCAAGAAGAAGAGTGAACATTCAGAGGACCCATAGGAAAAAGAGTGTTGCTTACCCAAGCGGGCCCCACTTCACCAAACATACAGTGCCACATCCTTATACATACCACTGCCGGCAAAAAAACAAATAAACACCAAATTACGGAACAAAACCATAACAGTTCCCCCACCACCCCAAAGACTGATAAATGGAACCATCCTGTCCCAACAACCACACACACAGGTCCCAAAAGGAACAAGTTAAAGGCTGGAAGGCCAACAAGATTCCCAAATGAAGAGTAAACGTGAGGAGGAAGTCACCAGCAAGAGGTGGAACCCACCACTCTAGGAAGATAGCAAGGTAATCAAATGTGGCCCTCTAATCCCTCCACACCCAGACCCCCTCCCAAACCCCGAGGTAAAAGTAATGAAAAGAAACATTAATAAACATCCAGCAATCCATCCAGCCACAGAAACACTGTATATAAACAAGTACCAATCTGTCCACAGACACAGGAGTGACCTCAGGCAGAATGTGCTCAAGACCAGGAGTGGTGGAATCCTCTGCGTCCAAGTTGGAGGACCAGCCCACTGATGACGCTGGATGCATAAGGTACTCACTAGAGCCCAAATTAGCATCAATCTCAACTGCCCTAAAGTGTTTCAGTGTCATCTGTGTCTTAGAAGGGAGTGCCATCCCTTATCACCAAGAAAATTGCTTCTTGGGGGACATAGATTGGTTAGGCCCAGATGATTCAGGCCACACCACACCCTTGTCGTAGAGTTCAATCATGTCCCAGGCTGCAGCTGGATCCATGAAATATGCACGTTATCATCAGACTGGACCCGCAGGCAAGCAGGGAACAACAAGGAGTACAGAAGGCCCATGTCTCATAGCTTCTTCTTGACCGCTAAAAAGGATGCCCTCTGTGTTTGAACCTGAAGAGTTCCATTGTCCACCGCAAATGGATGGTCAGCACGGGGCTGCTGCAGGAGATGATACCTATCCCCAAGATGCAGGAGCTGGGCACCCGGTGCACATGTTCTGAGGCATTGTTAGAGAGACCTTTGGAGGCCACAACCTCCTGGCGCCAGGTCTCAAGGACAACCAGAAGGAACTCCCCCTAATTATGCTCAGGCAGCCCTAAAACACAGACATTATTATACCAAGTCCAACCCTTCTGGTCTTCCAAGTGGGCTGTCTAACGCATAGTATGTGCCTCAAGAGCCGAATTTGATGATCTGCCAACTAAATCACTGGAGCCAGGGTCTGGACTGAGTTCTCCAGAGCAATAACCCGTTACAAAATATTCCACCAATCCTCATGTATCAGTCCCAGTTTAATAGAAAGAGAGTTGATTTTGCCTTCTAAGCATTCCCAAGAAGTGTCAATGTCGGGCAGAAGTTTATCAAACTTGTTCTCCATATAACATCACAGGGGGTGGGAGCAGGCCGCTGACATGTCCAGCGTGTTTACCTCTAGCATCTTGGTTAATGTAGTTCATGTTTCTCGCTCAGATCTCAGTTCATAGCCAGTGCTCGCATCATTATTTCAAAGCGCATCCCTAGACACGTGTTTCTGGATTATTCCTTCGTCAGTAGGGAAAAAGTATTAACAGGTTTCTGGACATGCTGCCGTCATCAATCAGGATAAGTTCCGCTCTCAGCATGCAGGCACTGCTCCCGAGTTCGTCAACTCGGCGGCTTGCGGAAGCCATTTATAACATCACAGGGGGTGGGAGCAGGCCGCTGACATGTCCAGCGTGTTTACCTCTAGCATCTTGGTTAATGTAGTTCATGTTTCTCGCTCAGATCTCAGTTCATAGCCTGTGCTCGCATCATTATTTCAAAGTGCATCTCTAGACACGTGTTTCTGGATTATTCCTTCGTCAGTAGGGAAAAAGTATTAACAGGTTTCTGGACATGCTGCCGTCATCTATCAGGATAAGTTCCGCTCTCAGCATGCAGGCACTGCTCCCGAGTTCGTCAACTCGGCGGCTTGCGGAAGCCATTTATAACATCACAGGGGGTGGGAGCAGGCCGCTGACATGTCCAGCGTGTTTACCTCAAGCATCTTGGTTAATGTAGTTCATGTTTCTCGCTCAGATCTCAGTTCATAGCCAGTGCTCGCATCATTATTTCAAAGCGCATCCCTAGACACGTGTTTCTGGATTATTCCTTCGTCAGTAGGGAAAAAGTATTAACAGGTTTCTGGACATGCTGCCGTCATCTATCAGGATAAGTTCCGCTCTCAGCATGCAGGCACTGCTCCCGAGTTCGTCAACTCGGCGGCTTGCGGAAGCCATTTATAACATCATAGGGGGTGGGAGCAGGCCGCTGACATGTCCAGCGTGTTTACCTCTAGCATCTTGGTTAATGTAGTTCATGTTTCTCGCTCAGATCTCAGTTCATAGCCAGTGCTCGCATCATTATTTCAAAGCGCATCCCTAGACACGTGTTTTGGGATTGTTCCTTCGTCAGTAGGGAAAAAGTATTAACAGGTTTCTGGACATGCTGCCGTCATCTATCAGGATAAGTTCCGCTCTCAGCATGCAGGCACTGCTCCCGAGTTCGTCAACGCGGCGGCTTGCGGAAGCCATTTATAACATCACAGGGGGTGGGAGCAGGCCGCTGACATGTCCAGCGTGTTTACCTCTAGCATCTTGGTTAATGTAGTTTATGTTTCTCGCTCAGATCTCAGTTCATAGCCAGTGCTCGCATCATTATTTCAAAGCGCATCCCTAGACACGTGTTTCTGGATTATTCCTTTGTCAGTAGGGAAAAAGTATTAACAGGTTTCTGGACATGCTGCCGTCATCTATCAGGATAAGTTCCGCTCTCAGCATGCAGGCACTGCTCCCGAGTTCGTCAACTCGGTGGCTTGCGGAAGCCATTTATAACATCACAGGGGGTGGGAGCAGGCCGCTGACATGTCCAGCGTGTTTACCTCTAGCATCTTGGTTAATGTAGTTCATGTTTCTCGCTCAGATCTCAGTTCGTAGCCAGTGCTCGCATCATTATTTCAAAGCGCATCCCTAGACAAGTGTTTCTGGATTATTCCTTCGTCAGTAGGGAAAAAGTATTAACAGGTTTCTGGACATGCTGCCGTCATCTATCAGGATAAGTTCCGCTCTCAGCATGCAGGCACTGCTCCCGAGTTCGTCAACTCGGCGGCTTGCGGAAGCCATTTATAACATCACCGGGGGTGGGAGCAGGCCGCTGACATGTCCAGCGTGTTTACCTCTAGCATCTTGGTTAATGTAGTTCATGTTTCTCGCTCAGATCTCAGTTCATAGCCAGTGCTCGCATCATTATTTCAAAGCGCATCCCTAGACACATGTTTCTGGATTATTCCTTTGTCAGTAGGGAAAAAGTATTAACAGGTTTCTGGACATGCTGCCGTCATCTATCAGGATAAGTTCCGCTCTCAGCATGCAGGCACTGCTCCCGAGTTCGTCAACTCGGCGGCTTGCGGAAGCCATTTATAACATCACAGGGGGTGGGAGCAGGCCGCTGACATGTCCAGCGTGTTTACCTCTAGCATCTTGGTTAATGTAGTTCATGTTTCTCGCTCAGATCTCAGTTCATAGCCAGTGCTCGCATCATTATTTCAAAGCGCATCCCTAGACACGTGTTTCTGGATTATTCCTTCGTCAGTAGGGAAAAAGTATTAACAGGTTTCTGGACATGCTGCCGTCATCTATCAGGATAAGTTCCGCTCTCAGCATGCAGGCAATGCTCCCGAGTTCGTCAACTCGGCGGCTTGCGAAAGCCATTTATAACATCACAGGGGGTGGGAGCAGGCCGCTGACATGTCCAGCGTGTTTACCTCTAGCACCTTGGTTAATGTAGTTCATGTTTCTCGCTCAGATCTCAGTTCATAGCAAGTGCTCGCATCAGTATTTCAAAGCGATGTTATAAATGGCTTCCGCAAGCCGCCGAGTTGACGAACTCGGGAGCAGTGCCTGCATGCTGAGAGCGGAACTAATCCTGATAGATGACGGTAGCATGTCCAGAAACCAGTTAATACTTTTTCCCTACTGACGAAGGAATAATCCAGAAACACGTGTCTAGGGATGCGCTTTGAAATAATGATGCGAGCACTGGCTATGAACTGAGATCTGAGCGAGAAACATGAACTACATTAACCAAGATGATAGAGGTAAACACGCTGGACATGTCAGCGGCCTGCTCCCTCCCCCTGTGATGTTATAAATGTCTTCCGCACGAATGACAAGCATATGGCTTAGGTGTTTTTAGTACTATAAGTGAGCGTGATGATGGTTTGTGGATCTGTATATAGTCATAGTGTTACATGTGTGTAGTTAGTAGGACATGCAGTGAGAAGTGTTCTAAATCCCAATAGTTTAATTATTGTTCTGATTCTTTGTTTAAGAATGGAATTTAAGTGCAAGTGGATGTTGAACTCTGCAGCTATATGGTGTTAGAGGTTGTTCATGTGGAAAGTCTATGTGGATAGCAGATGCTGACTGCAGACTGGAGATATTAACATATGTAGTGTGGAACAAAAAAGCATGGAACTGTAGGTGTGTACGTGTCATGCTAAGGCCGAATAGGTAGAGAGTTGAGTACTGTTTGTGAATGGTAGAACAGTGCAGCACTGGACAGATGTTGAGATTGGATTTGGAGAGCTTCTATGAAGAGCATATCTGATGATTAGATCTGAAGTGTGGGCTAGCAATAAGATAGCAGTTCCAAGAGAAAAATAGAGTGTGCTTTTGGAGGCTATAGATGAGTAGAAGTGGAGTGTCAGTGAATGTTTAGTGGAAATGAAAAGCTCCTATCATGGAAAAAGAGTGGATGTAGAAGATGAATTTGATGGCTAGAAGATTCCCACAGAGGGAACTTAAATGGTGTTAACAGCGGTCGTGATGCGGAGAGAATGAAAAGGGCTGGGAGTTGGTAAGGTTAGTATTTAGCAGATAAGATGGTGGAGAGTGGATGTAGTGCACCAAGAGCAGTAGTGGTGTTTGGAGTGGCTAAAGCAAGTGTCGAAAACAGATGTACAGGGTTCAGAGAGGATACGGTACTTGGAGAGTGGATGCAGAAGGCTTAGGTTGGATATGTGAGATAAACAACAGATGTAGATGGTGGATACAGAGGTTGAAAAATTTACATACACAAGCAGTACAATTGTTAGACAGAATACAATTATGGATGGTGGAAAGCGAACATGAAATTAAAGTGTGAATGTAGGGAATGCATGTTCAGAGTGTAGCACGCATGTGGAGGGCAAATATACTGTGTTTAGTATTCGGGTGTTATGTGTAGATATGAACAGTGGCACAGGAACATGGATAGAACATGTGGTCGGTTGAAGGCAGACGTATAGGTTGAAAAATTATGTAGAGGCTGTACAGCTGATACAGTGAAAAGGATGTGACCTATGGACAGTAGATATAGAAGGAAGAGGGTACATGTGCAGAGTAGAAACAGCGTGAGGTGGGTGAAGATGGTACTGTGGGGAGAAGGTAAATGGTGAAGATAACAAGTGATGGGTGGAAAGAGAACAACAAGGGTAAGAAACTTATTTGGAAGGTAAAGAACATATGTGTAGGTTGACAAGCACAACTGGAGGCTGGAGAGAGCATGTGCAGAGTACTATACAAGGGCTGATGTAGAGAGTGAATGTGCTGGGTAGAGAGTGTATATGGCAGACAGTTTATGTAGTCATTGGAGGAGATCCACTGTAGAAATAGGATAAACAGTGTGGGTGTAGGAAGTAGAGGGCTAAAAGCCTATGTAGTGCATTGAGAGAATGTCTGATTTTCAGAGAGAGGATGGAAGAAATAGATCATGGGTATGGCAACGATCATCCAATGACTCTGGGATGGCTTCTAAAGTCATCCTGTTGGACCTGGGATGGCGAGATCGCGGGAGGTAGGGAGCTCTGTTGCCTTTGTCACCATAGCATGGAGGGTGGCTCCCTCCCTCAACACCAACTTGCTTCTAAGTGCACCAAAACACTTAGCACGAACAGCTGGTAAAAATTTAAAAGGATTTGTATCATCATCAGCCCTTCACATTTTAAAGAAAGCTCGAAATGTGACACATTTATTGGCCCCTACTAATGAAAATATGTAAAATACCAGTGGTAGTTTTTGTCACTTTATCCACTCTAAAAAACACACACTAATTCTATATTTAGAGAAAAAGTGTGACCTTTTTGAAAGATATAAATCATCTAATTTATATATCTTTTGTTATAAATTTGCATTGCCACTTAGATAAGTATTTTCTATAATGTATTGTTTAAATTATCTTTAAAACATTTTTTATGCCTTTAGGGTAGTAGATATTTGTGATATTTTTTAAACGATATTTTCTGCAGACTATTTATGTCAGAGGATGTTTTATTTATATAGCGTTAAGACGTACGTATGAGAAACATACCTTCACTTTATACCACTCTAATTCAAAATAAATCTGCCTTTTACTCGGTGGGGTGTTAGCAAAACAACAGGCCTTCGTGATTTAACTTTTGCAGAGGTCTCACTAATGTTATGTGGGACATTTTGCATATTTTATGGTATATTTCTATGGCGCAGTTCATACGTGCCTTGTAGTCCAATGTCTCTCAGTCTCACCTAGACACCCTTCCCAATCTTTACTCATATTGTCCTTGTGACAATAAATAATTTCTTTTGTTTAGTTGAAGCCCTTAGCAACTCAAAGTGCGCAGCAGAACACATTAGACTGAATGTGTCATCCAACAAATTCCATTCTGCATAACATTCCGTCCGTCACAACATCAGAAAGAGATACAAAACGAAGACAAGATGCTAAACATTTAACAAGAACACATCTAGGCACGACGGCGGATTATGAAATGTATCTTGGTTCAATCGAGTTACGCGTGTTGTGATAGTTTTTATTTCAAAATCACGTTTTTTAAGATAATATTTGTTATGTAAACTTCAAATGCACAATGTGACACGCTATTATTCCTGCCACCATATAAGTCCAGCAAGGCGCGACTCACGAACATGATTGCACCTCATTTTACAATTCCTTTCCAGACTTTTTTTATGGCATATCTTGCTGCGACACCAGGCTACGCAGATGGCTTAGTACCAACAGGGGGTGATTAAAAGCAATTGTAAAATCCACATCTTAATACATATACAAGACATGCAGCAAGTGCACGCTGACCAATGACACATCATTCTTGTCGTGTCCTACCACCCAGGAACTCACACAGGACACGATGTGCATCTTACAGGTATTCCTTTATTTGTTGGTTTACATCATGCTTGGATCATGACCTCCTGCCTCGAGGTCTAGCATCAGAATGCCGTTCCTCTCCACCCCCTGACTGGATGTGGTGTCCGGTGTCCCCTCGCCCTTGCGCTGTCCCAGGGTCCTAGTGCCCATGTCCTGGACACGATATCTCTGTCTGCCATTTAAATCAAAGCTAGTTTGTACTTCTCTGTAAACGGGCAAATGTCCACTTTTCCCAATAAGAGCAGTTTTTAAAATAATTTTTGGACATCAGATGCTCCGTTGGTTGTCAGAAAAACGCTTCATGACTACAGGCGTCCTGCATACTTAGATTGCATTGTTCAATGTATTTATTCAAGAGTTTAGCCAGTTAAGGGTTTTGGGCTCAAACTACATCAGCATTTGAAATAAAACCCCATATTTAAATTTATCGTTTGAAAAAAATCCCGCAAAGTGAGGGTTAGATGTGACGAGTGAGAAAGCAATGTCCTGAATGCACCTGACGAATATTGCTAGTTCTTCGGTGTCTGAGACCACCATTGTAATCCTTGGCATTAACCCCTTCGCTGCTTGGCCTTTCCCCCCTTGTTTTAGCCTTTTTTGGCTATTTGGGGTAGTTTGCACTTATGCCCCTGTAACGTTTTGACCACATAAGGCACCCATGCCAAATTTGCGCCCTTTGTTTCCATCATCATGGGGATTCTAAAGGTACCCAGGGTTTGTGGATCCCCTTGGAGGGGACTCCGAAATTAGCCAAAATACAGCAACATTTAGTTTTTGGGGGGAAACATTGGAAAATAGGGCTCCAGATGAAAGCGTCTGATTTCTTCACTACAGATGGTATAAAAAAGGGGTTGTGGTGATAAAATCACCATATTCCCAGCTTTCAGGGACAAGCAGACTTTTGTCATAAAACCAACATTTTTAACACAGTTTTGGCATTTTTCTTGGACGTAGCCTATTTTTGCTATTTTTTTGTGTTTTCAACCTCCTTCTAGTTAATGGTAGAACTGGGTATGAAAGCAATAATGGATCCTGGAAAGCTATACATTTTAGAAAAGTAGACACAATTCTTGAATTCAGCAAGGGGTCATTTGTGTAGATCCTTCGAGGTTTCTTCATAGAAACTAACAGTTAAATATAGGAAAAACAAGAGTTAAAAAAAACAGCCATTTCTGTCAACTTTTTCCCCTGTAACTTCTTTTAATTATGACAGCTGTTTGAAAGCAATATACTGTTACATTTGCTGGACCTCTCTGGTTGTCGGGATATATAAGATTCGTAGGTTCACCAAGAACCTGATGATCCCAGAGCCAATAACTGAGCAGCGTCTTGTTTTAATATGTTCCGGGTATATAGCAGTTATTTTGGGAACATTTATACATGGAAAAATTAGTATGAAAGGACACCTATGTATTTCTAAAATGGGAAAAAATATAGAGTTTAGAAACAGTAGATATTTGCACATTACCGAAATTGGGAGTACCCATACTAGCATGAGAATTGTAGGTTATTTTTCAAAATTACTTTTTTTTACACATTGTCTTTCATTTGAAAGGCGGAAATGCATCGAAAACCAATAAGTAATAACCGTTGTACTACAATTCTGTGTTCCTCTAAGTCTCCTGATAAAAATGGTACCTCACTTGTGTGGGTAGGCCTTGTGCCCACAACAGGAAACGGCTCAAAAAGCAACATTTTCCCAATGAAAACTGACCCTTTTTTTTGCAAAGTTCCTAGCTGTAGTTTTTGAACCCTAGCTCTGCCTGCACCTTAGGATACCTAGCAAACCTATACATTTTTTAAAACTATACACCCAGGGAATCCAGGATGGGGTGACTTGACTGGCTCTCACCAGGTTCTGTTACCCAGAATCCCTTGCAAACCTAAAAAATTGTCCCCAAAAACTAATTTTCCTCACATTTCTGTGGTGGAAAGTTCTGGAATCTGCGTGGATCCACAAAATTCTACCCACCCTGCATTCCCCAAAGTCTTAAAAGAAAAATGGTACCTCACTTGTGTGGGTAGCGTAGTGCCCGCAACAGGAAACGGCCCAAAACGCAAAGTGGACAACCACATTTTCACAGTGAAAAATGACCCTATTTTTGCAAAATACCTACCTGTAGTTTTTTAACCCTAGCTCTGCCGGCACCAAGGGAAACCTAGCAAAACATTACTTTTTTTAAATCTAGACACGTGGGAGGAATGGCTTGCATGAATCCCCCTACTTTTTCTTACCCGGAATCCCCTGTAAATCTAAAATTTAGCTGTAAAAATCACTCTTTCCACACATTTTTGTGTGGGAAAGTTATGGCATCACCGGGCTGATACAAATTCCCTACCACCCAACGTTCCCCAGGGTCTCCTGATAAAAATGGTGCCTCACTCGCGAGGGAGGCCTAAGTACCCGCAACAGGCAAGGGCCACAAACGTATTGAGGCGACATCAAAATTACCTATCACAAACAACCTGGTTTTGCAAGGAGGTTCACCTGGGTTTTTGGCCCTGTGCTCGGCTGCCATATAGGAAAACCTACAAAACCCACATATTTCTGAAAACTAGACACCAAGGGCATTGCAGGGAGGTATAGCCTGCATTGATACCCCAATTTTTTCTTACCCAGAATCCCCTGCAAACCTCAAATGGAGCTGAAAAAATAATTTTTTTCACACATTTTTGTGTGGGAAAGTTGTGGCATCACCGGGATGACACAAATTTCCTACCACCCAGCGTTCACTCAGGTCGCCCAATAAAAATTGTGCCTCACTTTTGTAGGAGGTAGGAGGCCCAAGTACCTGCGACAGGCAAGGGCCCAAAACGTATTGAGGCAACATCAAAATTGCCTATCACAAAACGACCTGGTTTTGCAAGGGGGGTCACCTAGGTTTTGGCACCGTGCTCGGCTGCCATCTACAGAAACCTACCAACCCTATACATTTCTGAAAACTAGACACCTGGGGTATTCTAGAGAGGTATGGCTTAGGTTGAGCCCCCAATGTTTTCTTACCCAAAAACCCCTGCAAACCTCAAATGTAGCTGAAAAAATCAAATGTTTACTCATTGCTGTCTGGGAAAGTTATGGCATCACCAGGCTGACACAAATTTCCTACCACCCAGAGTTCCACCCCGAACGTTGGAGAAAAAAAAATCCCTGTTGACTCGTGAGCTTTCTGTCCCACCCCAGAGGGGCAGATAAGGGGCTATTGCCCCATCTGCCTCCCAGGGGGGGCAGAAAGACTATCATTTTTTGGGGGCGTGGAGGCCTTGACATGCCCATTCTGGCCAACCCCCACCCCTACCTATGTAAAAAAATTATTACTGGCGTTTAGTGGGCTTTCTGCCACCCGGGGGCAAATCAGGGGCTATTGCCCCATCTTCCTTCTGGAGGGACAGCAAGAATTTAGTTTTCTTTGGGGAGGGTAGGGTGTTGGCATTTGTATGACCGTTTTGGGCAGCCCACACCCCGGGCCTATAAAAAAATAATGCCTGGTGTCTAGGGTACTTTCTGCCCCCACGGGGGGCAGAAAGGCTGGAATTTTGTGGGGGGAGAGGGGTGGCAGCCCCCAACCCTAAATTAATAGTTAAAAAAAGCTGGCGTCTAGTTGGATTTCTACCCCCCGTCTGCACCCAGGGGGGCTGAAATACTGTTATTGTGCAGGGGGGTTGGGGGCTTTGGGGTGCCCATAATGGGCACCATTCCGTCATGAGCACTGAAAGGGCTAGAAATCAGCACTGGTAAACCTGTCCTAAATAGCACATCGGTGTGATGCTAAGAATATGGGAGTTCTAGGGGATGGCCCATGATAGAGTTTCAGTGTCAGAATCACATTGGTTAACACACGGCCAGATAAGGCAGAGGGTCCAGCTAGCTCACAGTGCCACTAGAAACCCCTCTTACCAAGGAGAGAATAGTTCTTGCAACTATCGAACATGACAACCCTGATCCCTCAAGATCATGAAAACAGTGTACTAATTTTTGCTCTGTCACTCGTGCTCACTTCGTCTCAGAGAGATACACAGAATAAACTGTGGGGACATTTTTCAATCAGCATTTATTGAACCAGCGGCATTCTAGTGTAAAATTGGTGTGCTGAAACAACCATTAGATAGTAACAGATTGTTATTGTTATTGTTAACTACAGCTTATATAGCGCCGAATCACCGACAGGTCTCTAGGCGCTATTTAACAGAAGGAAACAATGATGGTGAATAGCAGGAAGATACATGGATCCAGGTATTAAGCAGTGTTTAAGACTTCCCTAAACAGGAGTGTTTTCAAAGACTTCCTGAAGCGCAATAGATTAGTTTCCTTACGGAGAGACTCAGGGAGTTTATTCCAGATCTGAGGAACCTCCACTGAAAAAGATCTACCACCCTTCGTTGCTAATTTATAGCGGGGACAGGACAACAGTTGGGTATTAGAAGCCCTTAATGAACGTGTGGGGTTATATACCCCAAGGCGTTCTTTTATGTACGCAGGTGCCTGGCCATAAACAGCCTTATGAGCAATGCATAAACTCTTGAACTCCACACGTTGTTTTATGGGGAGCCAATGCAGTTTACACAACAGTGGGGATGCATGAGTCCGTCTGAGTAACCTGAAAATCAGCCTGGCAGCGTCATTCAAGACAACTTTCAACCTGTTGATCAAAGTTTTGGGCAGCCCCAAATACAGGGCATTCCCGTAATCTAGTCTTGACATTATTGTGGCGGAGACAATAGTACGAAGCGTGGAAAAAGAAAGAAGGGGGACTAGCTTACGTAACTGTCTAATTAAATTAGTACAGGTCCCAACCACAGATGAAATCTGACTAGCCATTGACAACTCATGATCAATTTTTATACCTAGACTTTTTACCTTAGGGCAAGGTTTCGGAGTGGGGCCAAGGTCTTGAGGCCAAAACAGATCGCTCCAAGGAGAGGCTTCAGTCGAAACCACCAAGACCTCAGTTTTGTCTGGATTGATTTTCAACGAGTTTGCTGTCATCCAGCTCACTGTATGTCTAAGAATCTTTTGAGCATGGGTCTGTGCACAAGCCGTATTATCGATGCTCAGTAACAACTGAGTGTTGTCGGCGTAGTTAAAAGTTTTACAGCCCATGCTTACCAAAGAGTTGATTAAGGGCTGCAGATAAAGGTTGAAAAGGAGTGGGGACAAAGCCGAACCCTGGGGAACTCCACACTTCAGGGCACCCAAGTCTGATATACAATCCCCCAGTTGAATCCTTTGAGTTCTCCCAGAAAGAAAAGATTTTAGCCATTTATAGGCTGTGTCTTTTATCCCAGAAGCGGCCAATCTGTCCAGAAGCAGGGTATGGCTGACAGTATCCAATGCCGCTGACAGATCTAATAATATCAGGGCACTCGGCTTTTTACTGTCAGCCATACCTCTGAGCTCATCCAGCACTGAAAGCATCACTAATTCAGTGCTATGGTGTGCCCGAAATCCTGCTTGTCGCTCATGGAGTAGATGGTGTGACTCCAGGAATACTGAGAGAGATCTCAGAACATGTTGTTTCAAAATTTTGGACAGAAAAGGCAGCTGTGATATATGCCTATAATTTTTTAAGTTGGTGGGTTCAGCCCCCGGCTTTTTTATTAGGGGCCTAACTCGTGCTTCTTTGAAACTAGAGGGGAGCTGGCCAATATCTAATGATTTGTTCAATAGGGAGATGAAATGATTCTCTAAAGTAGGGAGCGCCAGACGGAAGATACTAGGAGGGCACGGGTCTGCTGGCGAGCCTGACTTAGTTCGATTCATAAGTTGACCTAAAGCTGTAGAGTCAATCAAAGGAAAATTAAGGATGGTGTGCTCAGAAGAGGGGGTTTGAGGATGGAAGGAAGAGGGTAGAGAGTAGCAGCTGGGGGAGTTCTGAATGTCAGAAAGAATAGTTTCTACCTTATCAAGAAAGTAGTGTTGAAAGATGTTATAATCTATCGGCGTTTCTACTTTTTCTACCTTCTTGCTCAATTCATTTAAGATCTTAAAAGTTTCTTTCTGAACATTCTCCGCGTTATTAATTCGTGATTCGTAATACTCTGCTTTTGCTGACAGAATGTGATTTTTATACAGTTTAAGAAATGTTCTATAATGATCCCTGTCTGTGGAGTCCTTTTTTTCCTCCAGCGTCTTTCTAAGTGGCGGAGCTTTATTTTGTGTTCTCTCATGGAAGGGTTAAACCATGGAGCTCCTTTCACTGCTCTACTTATCTTTTGATTTTTTTCAGGAGCGATTAAATTAATGGCCTGACTAAGATTTTGCATCACATTCGCAATTTCCTGATCTAAATCTCCAAGTGTATCGTATAACTGTATATTATTTTTGAGGAGGGTATCCGTCAGAGTTTCTGAGTCAATTTTCCTCCATTGACGTACTTTCTTAAATTTCTGGGGTAATGATTGATATACATGATTATAAGAACTAACAGAGTAAAAGGAAGGTAGCTTTCTACCATCATGCTAAAACAATGAATACAGGCAAGTATATAAAAAACATGACAGTAGAATACGTACTCCTACAATGTGACCCTGACTAAATGTACCTAAGTGTACCTAGCATGTATGTGGGTTTAAAGCCAAGAATTCCTCGAGGATAAAGTCAACCCCATTACCTGAGGTGAGAGACTGTGGGACCCTGTGGTCTCGATATGGACTCCACGCAAGGAATTTCAGACCACTGTGAGCTGGAGTGCCTCCATGCAGGAGCCTCTGCGTCACACATCAGTGTGTCAGCATGGTAGTCCTTTTCTCCTCTGACTACCACAGCAAGATATGGTGTATATATACCCAAAGTGGTACCCCCTGGGGAAATACCTTGCTGTGTCATGTCCGACTAGGATGACGGAAGGAATGACCCTTATACATAGTTATTATGCAGGAGATGGTAGGCCTGCTGTCCTCCTGTGATTACAAGAACCCTCATGCATAATGATTGAGGCTTAAGCTTTTCAGAGAAAACACCATGTTATTTTTAAGCATTACCATAACAAGGTCAAAGGTAGGTACAAAGAATTGTTATGCAGTGTATTATCAGGGCAATGTAAGTGGAAGGTGCACTCATCACCTTAGCCAACATTGGGGTACCTTTATGGAATATAACAGCCACTCCTCATCCGACTGGACAACATACTAAAAAGTCTAACATACAGCTAATTGGAAAAATTGATCATTGTTGGACCCCAAGAACTCTTGTTGCTTCAGGGGCGCCATGGCTCTGCATTAGCCTTGATAACGCTTCTTGTTTAGTATTATTCGATTCCATACATTTGTAAATGTTAACAGCTGAAGCCCACTTTGAGCTTGGGGCTAAAGCCCAATAGACCTGAGACCACCCTACCAAGCCTCCAACTATCCCTGATAGCACACAGGTAATTTAGACATATGGAAAGATGCCATGGTCACTGATTCTTGTGGTTCTCTTCCCAATAAAAAGAACAAGAGTTTTTTAAATTTTTTTATTGATTTCATTTCAGCAAACAGTCAGACATTATACAGAAAATACAACAGACTTATCTTTGTCCGAAACTCAGAGCACAAAATAGACACTAAATGAAAGGGAGAAGAACATGCACAATATACAATAAATGAATTCGTTTAACAACTTATAGCTTATATAAACTGATAAATCAATAAATTAAATTCAGTTCTGAATTGGTGCCCAAATTTTTAGCCCGAATCTCTTCTTTACAACACTCTTAGATCTATAAATGGCCATTTGGAGTTGATATATAGATAACATTTTGGCTTGCCATTGACTAAAGACAGGAGATTCAGGATCAAGCCAGTGAGAGGTGATACAAAAACGGAAAGCTGCCATACAAATGAATAAGAAAACTTCTTCAGCTAATGTCCTAGTCCTATTTGATTGGTTTCCAAACCGAGAATGACCATTTCCATGTTTAATTTGACAGAAATCCCCAATCTATTATTAATAAAGAATTCGATATCGACAATAAATTGAGAAAGTTTAGGACATTTAAAAAACATATGACTAGAATCGGCAGCTGTTTCATCACATTTATTACATTTATCACCATGGCACCCTTTCCATTTTGCCAGCCTCGCCGGTGAATAATACAGATCATAAATGGCCATGAAGTGTTGGCTCTGCAATGAGCCATTAACCGCATGCGCGCTGCTGCGATTTTCGCGCTACGCGGCTTTTTTCAAAAAGCCACGTTAGATGACAAGCTCAGTTCGTCATCAGCGTGCGAGCGGCGCAACTGATGACGAGCTGAGCTCGTCATCAGCGCCGAAGGGGTTAAACAGCACTCTGGTTGATAGTTTGATTGATCTTGCTATATCAACCTTAGCAATTCCAAATTTTCTTTGCCATTTAATTTCAGTTAGCTTGAGGTCATCATCCATTTGATTCATTACTAACTGATATATTAAACCAGTTCTCCCCCCCCTCCTAATTACCCCCAGGACATCATTTTTATTCATGCAAATATTATCGAGTAGCCCTTTTGTTTCTAGAAAGTTGCGAAGCTGAAAATATTTTAAAAAATCACGTCTTGGCAAATTATATTTTACTTGTAGGCTGGAAAAAGAACAGAGTGGAGTACCATCATAAAGATCTCCCAGAGTACGAATCCCTGCAACATACCACCTTTTCATAACTTGATTGTTGAAAATCTCAGGGAGTACCCTACTCTTCAAAACTGGAGTATAATAATTAATATCTTTAAGATTAATAATTTTCTTTTTAAACTGCCTCCAGATTATGGCAGCCGCTACTACAATTTTAAACTTTGTCTTTTTATAATAGCTAATTTCCAAAATTTTGACCAAAGATTGAGGAACTTCCTCGGCCAATAATATTTCATAGATTGACGGGTATATCGCATGATCAATAGTAATTCCAGGAAATATTAGTATTCCCATATATTTTAATAGAATAAGCCAATAATATAATCGAAAATTAGGGACCCCCCTGCCACCTTTCATCCTTGGGAGAGAACACCGATTTATAGCACGTCTAGTCCGATGGTAGCTCCATAAAAATCTAGATGCCATTCTATCCATTTGAGAAAAATAAAATGTCGAGAAAAATAAAGGGATTGTACGAAATAAATATAACAATTTTGGGAAGATCAAGATCTTCAAAATATTAGCCCGGCCATAAAGAGAAAAGTGTAGGTTATTAAGCCTTTCCAACGTGGCATTCGAAGATTTTATTACAGGTTCAATATTTAAACGAACAATATCCTCAACTTTGGGGGATATTGTGATTTCCAAATATTGAGCCTCAGATACAAACACCATGTCTTTAGGGCGGCCATTTTCGGAATGAATTATCTGCGTTTTTGCTATGTTTAACTTGTAACCTGATAGCTCCCCGAACTCTTCTGCCAGAAATATTATCTTTGGTAATGCACTTTTAATGTCTGACGTGGTAATAGCGACATCATCCGTGTAAGCGAATATTTTAAAATTATTTCCTCTAATCGTTACTGGGATAATTCCTTCCTCTGTTGCCAATTTATGGACATAGGGCTCCAAATACATAGCAAACAACAAGGGGGAGCAGGGGCAACCCTGCCTAGTTCCCCTTGTCATCCCAAAAGATTCGGAGACTGTATCAGTAATCCTAATGGCAGCTTTAGGTTGGTGATAGAGTGCCCTAATAGCATTCAAGAGTTCATCAGGGAGTCACATCCAGGTCATAACAGCCCATAGGAACCTCCATGTGACCCTGTCGAACGCTTTTTCGGCGTCCAACAGGGCCACTGCTACGGGGATTCCGATACTTATGCCCAGTCTAGCAAAGTTATTATCTTTTTGATATGGTCCGTGGTATCTCTTTTCGCAACGAATCCATGCTGCCTTCTGGATACGAGAAGCGGCATCAAATTATTTAGTCTATTAGCTAAAATTTTAGAAATTTTTTTACTATCAGCGGATATTAGAGATATGGGCCTATAAGACCCCATTTCTTCACTAGGCTTCCCTTTCTTTTTAAAAATGACAATAGTGGCTAACGACCATGACTCTGGAGGAGTGCCAGAAAATGCCAACTGGAACAGTTTTATGAGTTCTGGTTTTAGCAATCCCCTAAATATTCGATAGAATTCTAATGGAATACTGTCAGGCCCTGTTGCTTTACCAAGAGCCAATCCCATTATTGCTGCTTCGATTTCTTCCCATGATATTATAACACTGAGAGGTTCCCTCTGATCTTCCGTTAGCCGGGTTACCCCTACGCCCTCAGATATTGAGATATTCTAGCTTCTATATCATCTTTATTTTTAGGTCTATATTGCGAAATCACTCTCTCCACAATATGGGAATACACCATGATGCGTTTGATAAAGAGATCAGTTTGGGATTCTTGAATATGGGTATTGGATTTGATGCTTTCGGCTAGTTTTCTTTCTGCCCGCGAAACCATATCACAGTCTTTTATGAATTTGTCCCGTCTACTTTTACCTTGAAAGTTCGAATACTTTACGGTTTCTCCCCTTACTATTGTTTAAATGCATCCCACACCACTGGAATAGGTGCACTATCATTGTTAATATCAAAAAATTCCTGTATGATTTTGGTCATATATTGAATGTATTCATCATCAGATAATAGACTCCTCTGAAATGACCAAGTTGTTTTAGGCCTTTCCCGAGCTGATGGTAGACTAACGTACATTACTAAAGGATTGTGATCCGATAGTATTCTTGGGAGAATTTCCATCTTTACTTTATCAAAAAAGAATTGGGATACATAAAAGTAATCAAGACGAACATGCTTCCGATGTGGGGTAGAAAAAAAACTCTAGCCAGGATCTTTATTATACATAGAAAACCAGACATCCATAATACAATTATCCGTCAGTAAATTCTTCAGGGTTCTGAAAGTTCGAAGTTTAAGGCCCATATATTTATCGTGTCTGATATAAAAATTAGCTTCTAAATGAATGTTTAAATCACCACAAAAAATAATAGAAGTACAAGCAGATAGCTCCTGATTTAAAGAATTGAATAGCTCAGCATCGTCCAAATTGGGGCCGTAAAGAGTATATATTACAAACTTCTGTTGATATAATAACAGTTCTGCAGAAGTCCACGTTCCCCATTTATACGCAGTTGTTTTAATACAAGACCCTAAATTATGTCGCATGAAAATCGCCACTCCCCGCTTAATTCCTATCTGTTTAGAGCAAACCAATAAATCTAGTCCTAAATTGTTAAGGAGCCCCCTTTTCTCCCATGCAACATGAGTCTCTTGCAGACAAAGAATATCTATTCGGAGTAGTTGTATCATTTTGGCTGGGGTCCCCTTTTTTTATTATCATTAAGACCATTAATATTCAAAGAACATATTTTTATTTTCATTTCCATTTAAAGAAGCAAAAAAGAATTCAGGAAAGAAAAACCTTAGACAACACTAAGTTCCAAACAGATTTTCTTATTATTCCAGGCTTCGCTATCATAATACTTCTGTGTCTATAACTGACTGTTGCTGATTTTACACCCCAACCCCACCCTACCCACAACCCCCAGTAACCATCAACCCCCAACCAACCCCCCCTCACCCAAACCCACCTTATGAGGCACAGGGACAGCCAGTACCTGGGAGCTCAGGATGCCACCCCTCCCCCCCCTCCAAGTTCTGAAGGAGAAATCCAAAATTACTTTGATCAGATCTACTGTCAAAAAAAGCCATGAATAGTCAATTAAAGTTTTTACAGTCTCAACAGAATAACAGCGAATATTCATAATGAGGCTAAATAATCCTTAGCAACGATTTCCGAAAAGAAAAATGTTGTTTGACCTTTAGTTTGGCAGGACTTTGCAAAAATACTGTGGCTCCCTTCTGTTGAAAGCCAGCTATCAACTGTCTCAGAGGCCATCGCTTTGATACAGTCGCCTGACAGTAATCAGGTCTGACAAAAAATCTAAAATCTTTGCCTGAGCGTTTCTTATCTGGTCCAGCTAGATTGAATACCGCTTCTCTTGCCAGGAAATTACTGAATTTAACCAGGATAGCTCTAGGATAGACATAATTTTTCTGCTTATTTCTAAGAACAAATGAAAAACGATGAGCTCGTTCAACCACCACCGACCAGTCCCACATTCCTAGTTCCGGGAACGCATCAGAAAAAAGTTCACAAACAAATTTCCGGACATCAGAACCACCCATATTTTCTGGCACCCCTAAAACTCGCAGGTTGTTTCAGCGAGCTTGATTCTCCAATTCAGTTAACTTAGCACTGATGTCATCTCATTGATCTTTCACCAGAGAGAGTTCTTTTTTCTGAGCCACAACCTCGTCTTCTAGTGTTGAGATCCTGGTCTCAGCTTCTGAGACTCTTGCAGCCATGTCAGTACATATTTTTGTGATACGTCGAGTAGCATTCTGTACCTTCCGACAGGTAGCCTGGGTACGTGCAATCTCGCTTTTTGTATCAGACCTATGGGTTAGCAGTGTTTGATATATCATTGTTAGTGTGACCTCCAAATTAGAGACTGCTTCAGAGTCGAATGCCACGAATTGTTCATCTAGCGATTTTAGGTTCTCTGATTCATTACTTATGTCTCTTACAGATTGCGCATTCCGAACCAACTTTTTCTTAACTGTAATGTCTGAGAGAGGTGATGCTTCACCCTCCCCCACTTCTTCCTTTATACTGGTATCATCCGCCGGGTAATCAGCCCAGTCTTTATCCAGGCTTTCCTCCGAAGTCAGATCAGACATTGAGTAAAACTGATCGTTAGTATCTTGCATCAAATCTTGACAACGAGCTGTTGAAAGTTCTGGACTTAAATTATCTTCTAAGGCAATATTTAAATTTTCGTTTTCACCATTAGTTCCTGTTTTGGATTGAACTACTGAACTGACAGGGACTACATCTCCCATAATCCCGTTCTCAGCAATCTCACATTCAGGTGAGAAGTTAGGGTTCGACACCGGGTCTGACTCCGGACTAATACCAGTTGATTCAGGCACCCCTAAAACTATTTGTGCATTATTATTGACATGAGTCTGTATACCTGGGTCTGTATCAGTTTGAGAAAGGTCTATAGGCAAGTGGATTATGAAACAATGTGTATAATAACCACCATTAATGATTATGGTAGTAACCATCAAAAGTAAGTAAACTCACCACCCATAAGAACAATGACATTAAATTATTTACTTTATTTGTTCAAAAAATTATTCTTTTTTTCTTTCTTTTCATAGAGATATTTCATCTTTGTGTAACAATAGTGTTATATACATATATATCTTTTTTGTGATATATTCATTTTTCTTATGATTATTTTACAGTTCATAAGCATGTAGAATTAAAGACATTTACAAACAGACATTGGACATATAACAAAACAAGTGATATAGGCAATACGGCAAGTTAGTTCACAACGCGCGTTTCGGCCATTTAGCCTTCCTCAGGTGGCCGTGTATTGCACTAGAAATATTAAAAACAATGTGGGTGAGAGTTAGAAAAACATGAATACCAAATATGTATACCACATTTAATTATATACAATAGCAAATAAACACTCTATGTACAATATATTAAAACTCAGATATATTACATTTGATTGTAGTAGACACATGCAAGACAGTATCCTATGTACAGCATAATGCAACATAATATCCAATTACATATTGATAAGTATTTTTAGAAAGTCTGCCTGTTCTAAGAGTATGTCCATATACTGTGACCAGTCTATATCACAAGTAAGCAATTTAGTTTACACATTACTGTTGATATTAGACTTGATTACCTCCTTTCCACATGTGTATACATATAACAATGATCTAGGCTAAACACCGGATGGTTATTTCAATCAGCCATTTTCATTCACCTTTTAAAAAAGGAGAAGAATAGGGTCTGTATCTACTTTAGAGCGAACGAATTATACCAGCTTGCTATCCAGACTGTAATTAGTCACAGATATCATTTTTTTTTTAAATGATGTCCGTTATTTTAGAATAGCAGATTGCTTTACAGCCAACAGATTTCACAAACTTACTATAAAGATGGTACTTTGTCATAGATATCAGCAATGGAACTTATAATATACTGAGATATATACTTACGGGAACAAGATATATATCCAAACAGTATGTTAGCAGAGAAAAAACTGCTAGATGTCACTCCTCTTTTATTGGAAATAAAACTAAAAAGGGAAGAGAAGAAAAAATAGATAGAGAGGAAAGAAAAAAGGTATTTATATCTAACAAACAAGCTTATACTTGATCATGTACCTAGACATTATTTTTTAGAAAAATTACACGTGAGTGATATATCCCAGTATGACATCCTAAGGGGGACAATATGAGAAGTTGAATTATTTATCGTTATATACCCTCATACATTATCATAATTCAAGCAGACCAAACGATAGTGGGGGGGCTGCTTACCTAGTTAGCCCTGGCGTAAGTTCAGAACCAATTTTGGACAATTTATTAATTGTAGTATCTAATTAATAAACAAAAAAGTAAAAATGGCGTACATTAGTTCTCGCATAACACTAGTGTGTAGCGAGAGATATACACAACAGATAATATATACCTTGAAGGATGAATTTTTGTATAGTGTGGTAACGTTCCTAAATAATAATCGCAGCAGCTCGATCGAAGGTCTTTTACGTATAAGCTAAGCTATGGGGCCGATATTTTTCCCGTATATATACTAATGCCTTCCGGATATGTTAAAGTTATGATTTTGCAAGGGGTTCGATAAGCTGATGTGCAGCGAACACTTTATTACAATCCTGTAACAAACAAGTAAAGGATGGAAACTGCGTCACTAGTAGATTTTTAAGAGCTATGAATACAGAGCAAAGAAAAGCTACTATGCTTACCTAGGCGTGCGTTAATAAAGTCGCCGAAAGTCAGGGTTTAGAGATTGTGTTATATCTCCTTATTCTAGAAAAAGTACAGTGAAATGCGGGTGAATTCTTTTGTATGAAATTGCTCTGCCCCCATAATGAGTTTACAGAACATCGTGACGATGTGCTTACCATAATCGGGAAGGATATTTTCCGGCTATGACTTTCGATCTTTTTCAAGTTGTTTCCAAACATTGATATATAACAGACACTCTATTGTAGTTCTGTAACAGACAAGTAACAGATGGAGATGGCGTCATTAATAAAAAAAAATTTAAGAACTATGAAGTACAAACCAGAGTAAGAGTTGATATTACCTAGGCGTGCTTTGATAGAAACATCGAGAGTCAGGGTCCAGAGATTGTATTATATCTCCTTGTTCTAGAAAAAGTACAATGAAACGCGGGTAAATTCTTTTGTATAAACGGCTCTACCCCTAAATTAGTTTACAGAACATCGCGACGATGCGCTTACCGTTACAACGAAGGATATTTTCCGGCTATGACTTTCGATCTCTTTGGTACACCATACAGGATCACCACCTAACGACTGGCTGGATGCAAACAGTCGCCAGTTCTATTTCGCCATTTTTATAAAAGTGGATTCAAAAAACGAAAGTGTTAAACATAAAAAGAGGACTACAGCATTGGGTGTAGCATCGGGACACCAGGCATAGGAAATAAGCAAAGGACTATAGATGCAGTGTTGGGAGACCAGATATAGAAAATGGGCTTCAGGTGTAGCGTTGGGACACCAGGCATAGAAAATAGGCAAAGCACTATAGATGCAATATTGGGAGACTAGATGTAGAAAGTGGACAAGAGGCCGATATACAACCCTTTTTCCGACTAAGTAACTATGTGCATCTCACGTTGGAAATATGTAATAATATCAATAATGCCTCGACTCAGAGATGGTATGAGTTGTTTTCGAGTTTTAACTCGACCAATTTACGAGGATAGATGTATTTTTATTCCGCATCCCAATGTACATTGGTTAAACAACTATGGCATTTCTAAGAACCTAGATAAGAAAAATACCTTATTGTTAATTAATGTAATTGGGTTGAATTGTCAAATTACCTCATAGATACATAGACTTGTAGCAAATCATATTTGGAATTAAGTTATAAAGAAAAGCCGTAAAGTTGAATTAGTTTTATGATTCCCGCAGTGGCTAACTTAATGGCACTTAACTAGTTCTAGAGTGTATATGAAACACCATAAGTACACGATGATTCAATGATCCCGAATATATGGGGAACACAGGGGGGGAACAAAGAGGGGAAAAAATGTTTTTGGGGTAAAACAGGAGTCACAAAATGGGATATGCAATGATACAGTTTTTTAAAAAAGTGAATGAATTCCCATGGCAATATCAATATCTAGACTTAAATTGTGATCATGACTATTTCACATAGAGAGAAAAGGCTGCTTACATGATAGCTTGGTTCCATAAGATTTCTGAGTTGAGACCATCATTGACAGTATTAAGTATGAAGATATAATACACCTCACGCTTTTTCCTTACTTTTTCACAACAGAGTCCTGCTGTGGGTGTGATTTTTTCTAATATAAACCACCGAACATCCTCAGGGGGATGATGGTTTTCTACAAAGTGAGATACCAATGGCGCAGAAATTTTTTGAGTACGAATTGCAGATCTGTGTTCTGTTAGTCGGGTATTCATAGATCTAGAAGTCTCTCCGACATAGGCTTTCTTGCACGGGCACATCAAAAGGTATACCAGATTTTTTGATTTACAGTTACTCATACCCTTGCTTTCCACAGTTATACCATTGTGGGATATTGAATTACCTTCAATACATTGAGTGGATGACTTGCAGCCACCGCATTTAAAGTTTCCGTGAATAGGGCGAGAGTCAACCATACCACGTTGTAGCGCTTTTTTCTGTAAGCGAACATTGGCTTTTGCAATTGATCTGATTGTGTCTTGTTTATATTTCGCAAGTACCAGTGGGAACTTATAATTTGCCGAAATTGATCGTTTAAGACAGAATGTCTTGTGACAAAAACCAAATCATTATCAGCAGGCCGAGTATTTCCAGATAATAGATGTTGGCGATCGAAGAATCGTGCCCACTTGTATGCCTCACGAATGACTCGATGGGGATATCCTCGATTTTTAAATTTAATTTTATGTCCTCACTTCGGCGGTCATAATCAGTAATTTTAGTACCTGGGTCTGTATTGCTGCCTTTTTCACTTAACATAACCTTAGGTTCCTGGGGGGTAATTACCGCTGTTCCTCCAAGCTGTGTGCGGACATTCTTAGCAGATTGTTTCTGAAAAAGTTCGGGTACTGTTTGTACAGCACGCTCAGCCCCTTTCTTAGAAGTTTGGAGCTTCCAATTAGCGGCCGACTCACCGGATTTCACGTTGCCTGGTGATCCACTTATTGAATCTTCTTGCTCATCATCAGCCACGGTGGTTACTTTGTTTCTCCCGCTCCGTGTGGAAGGCACTTTCGCATTTCTGGGAGGCATAGCGATGTTACTCCTGCTGGATGCTGAAAATGCTCGGAATATCTCTCCAAGCCGAAACGGGATACGCCGAGCCCGAATGGAGCACTGAAGTGCCCGGGCGGAAAGCAGAGCCACAAACACCATCAAGGGTGGAGCCTCGGGTCCGATACTTCGTCTTCGTCTTGATCACAGGAAGAACACCATCGTCCACGATAGCCAGGCTACATAAGCCCGAATGAAGAAAACGGAGAAAACGCCTGAAATAACTCCTTCAATCAGGTCAGGTTCATTAGTTCATTCCTTCATGGGAATGCGAAAATCGATTTTCGTCGTCTGTTCTTCTCCTTCAGAACGGGAGCGGAGGAGCCGGTAAGCTTACACCACTAGCGTCGCGGTCGCCATCTTGCCTCCTAGAGTTAACTCTATGTTATATCCAGGATTTTTTTTATATCTTGTCATTTTTTACGTCACAGAAGATTCCAGAAATACTGCTAGAAGATTGTGACAGTAGCAGTTCAGTTTCCCATATGTTGTTCCATAATTATTTATAGAATACCAGGACACTCGTGCAAAGTGTTTCAGCATGCATAACTGTAGCATGGGTACATTTATGCATGAGTATGTGTTGCTCAATAACAAGTGTACTTACTCCTTTTTCTCCCAAAGTACTTTTTTTGGTGTGAAGAAACCGCTTTGTTTATTCAAGCATCAATTGTGTTTCCTCCTCATTCATGATTTCAATTTGCTCCTGCTGGTTGCAGGAGTAAATGTCTGAAAATATTCAGGATGGGAATTTATCCCCACCCTGAAGTCTGAAAAAACCTACAAATGCGCATACTTGAGGGTGTTCGCCAGCTCAAACAGGCATCCCCCCTAACTGAAAACCCTAGGAGCCCAATATTGCCCAAACCTAGTGCTATATAATATTGCACAATGCTCCCATAACAATACGTACAATATCATGCACTTAAACATGTAAATGTATGTTACGCACATAAAACATAACCTAACACTCTAAACATGAATGCATTTTTACGGAATAGGACCCTTTCCAATTCAAAATCACAAAAATTGCCGTGAGAGCTCAAAAGATGAAGAAGCTCATTCTCACTATCTCCAAATTAAAGAGGCTGTTATTTCACAAATTCTACTCAAAAAGGGTGTTACAATCTCATCATTCAACTCGGTCAAACCATTTCCAGATGAATAGGTTATGTCTTGTGCTTGGACTGAAATAAACCTTTAAAGTAAAATAAATCATTTTTAATGCGTTCCACATTTGACACCGTTTCCCGCGCAAAGCCTTCATATTTGGAATCTATTCACGTTACGCATATTAAAAACGCAAGCGAATCAAAGAAAGTGTACCATTCTCTACTGTGATATTTTTCGAAAGTGGGATAAAACAGCCTGATTCATGTAGCTAATAGCGCTCGCAAAAGGGCCAGATTCTGAGAATCTGGCCCTTTGCGAGTGCGATTTTTGCATTTGGTATTCACAATCCCAAATGCAAAAATCGCTATTTAAGAATTCGCATATTTGCGAGGAATGGCATTTAAGGAATCTCTAATAGAGATTCCTTAAATGCTATTCATGACACATTTAAAAATTGCGAATTAGCAATATTGGGCCGCTATTTACCGAGAGGTCAGACCTCTCGGTAAATAGCAAAAACTCAGAAAAATGCTTTTAAAAGCATTTTTCTAAGTTGCATGTTGCACACACACATGTCCTTTGGACATGTGTGTGCGCGACACCTGTCCAAATGTGCATTTTAGGGGTGCTACAGGGTGTCCTTTGGACACCCCTGGCACCCTTCAATTCGCTATCTGATTTGCGAGTAGCAAATTGCTACTCGCAAATGAGGGATTCTCCCCATTCATTCCTATGGGCCTTTTGGCCCATAGGAATGAATGGGGAGTCATTCCTTTTTTTGCGAGTAGCAATTTGCTACTCGCAAATAGAGAACATGTAGGAATCGCTATTGATTTAGCAATTCCTACATGAATGCCGTTTTGCGTGTCCTCAATAGCGAGTCGCTATGATTCGCTATTAGGGCCACGCAAAACGGCCCGTACATGAATCAGGCTGTATGCACTTAATATTAAATAATGCAGTCTAACCCAGTAATTTTCCGCAGAGATATGTCTTAGTGTTATTTTCTTCAGTCTAAGATACCAGCAGAGTCATTCCTATGATTCATATTTAAATGTCACAACATTCGCTTTACAATGCCCTATCTCTGCATCATTAGTGTCTTACTCGTTTCATTATAGACTTTGTTATTTTCATTATATATTTTTTCCAAAAGATTGCAACCTTGACTATAACCTAGACTGGTAAAGGAGGTGGGGGCCAAAGGCGCTTCTTCAATTATTTTAAATTAGTCTTTCTACTGTTGTGGGAATTGGACGTTTATAGAGCACTGTTGTGCATTACAAATTCGTCTGCCTTATTTTATACACCCCTAATGATTTTCATTATCTCCAAAGTTGATAGAATCCATTTCAAAAACCAATAATCTCTTGAAATTCACTGAGCCACAAATGAGTCATTAGAGAAAATTTCAGAGATCATTACCTTTAGCATAGATTTTAGCTTTTCATTTCCTGGATGTTCATTGCTGTTCATAATAAGAGGGAGACGATGGTCTGGAGGTGCAGAAGAGACGCTCGGATACTATAGGTACAAGTTAATCAAGCTTCATAGGAGTAGAATTTAGATTTTTTCAAAGGACGTTCATTTATCACGTTTAACCTACAAGCATGAATTGCACAAAGCAATAATTCAGTTCAGGTACGATTAAAAGGGGTGAGGTAAAACGGCATGGCAGTTTAGTTATGCACACAGCAATTTGCAAAATCTATACATATATATATATATATATATATATATATATATATATATATATATATATATATATATATATATATATAACAATGCTGCATCTTTGTGTAACTACTGTCCCTTGCATAACATGGATCTTATCCAAGAATGATTTGAGCGCGAACACATACTGCAGGTGACAATGATCACACAGCCCATCCGTAACACATGTATATAACATGACAGTCTAATAGAAGTGACCTGAAATGCCAAATTAAAAAAAAGGATTGTCTGCGAATAAACGAGGTGTTCACTGGTATTTCCGTTTTAGTACCAAATTAATGTCATTCTTTCTTGTAGATATACGTGAATAAAATATCCTAAACACTCCACGTGATTGTCACTTGGGGATAATGCCGTGGATGTTTCTCGCATAGATGCAAGAGGTCAGATCAACATTACTCTGATAATTAAAACCCGTGGTGGGAGTCAGATATGCATGACATGATGGCACGCTGCTTGAATGGCCGTCTGTTCTGGACAACATGGAAGAACTTAACCTACGTGGGTTCCTTAACTGCATGCGAATTTGACACATGCTGCCTACTGTGCTTGTATTCTGTTACTGTTTCCTAGAACTTTCATCCTCACCAGATGGCAAGGAACTATGAATACATAACTGTCACACTTGGGAACCGGATTAGCTCTCCTTTTGTAATTTATTACTGTCCTATGTGCTAGGAGTGCTGCACATATTTTGGAAGGTGCTGGTCGTTATACTACCGTGTTGTTAAATGTGGCAGTGGTGCTGATCACTATGCAATGAGAACTGAGAATTAGCTCTGTGGACTGAGTGTTGTACCCAGAGCTCTGCCAAATGTGTAATTTGTGGTTATAAACAGAGGGGCTGCTCCTTATACCAGTGCTTAATTTGAGTCGGACGTTGCAGCTGGGGCCACCAGCACTCATGTTTGAGGACTAGGACGTATTTTTACTCATCAGACTTTGAGTCACAGTAAGAGAGAGGAAAAAGAGAGAAGGAAACGAATCAGGAAGAGAAAAATGAAAAGCAATGACAAAGTGCGAAAGCAAGGATGCAAAATAATCTGTAAGAATTAGATAAAGGGGCAGGGAGTGCCTGGTGCTGCATGAAAAAGGCGGTTCACTGACACAATATTGTGGTTAAAAAATATCATTGACAAAAACATTGTGCCAAAGATATTGTTTACCTCCTATACTTATAAGGGTATGTACAAAAATATCTGAAAAATGCATAACTGTCCCTTATATCATCCAAAAATCTAGAAAACGAACTGTTTTTCTAATATAAAGGGAGTTTAAAGTAGTAAATGTTACATATTTTAATATATATATATATATATTTAATATAATGTTGAAAATAAATATATTCTACTAATAATGAATACAACAAAATATATTTATATATATGTGTGTGTGTGTGCTTGTATTTATATAAATGTATATGCAGTAACATAATTAATGCAAATATTTATTTTACATTATATGTTTTTATATTTTGAATGTACTACTATGAATAAATATATCTATATGTATGAATATATATATATATATATATATATATATATATATATATATATATATATATATATATATATATAGTCGCTCCAAGGTTGTCCACCTTTGAGTAGCACACGAGCAGCAGCTTGATTTATGTGTAGGTGAGGACGGGGATCCGCTTGTAGATGCCGCTCCGTAATGGATCTGCCCGACGCGTTTCGAAGCTCCATATGCTTCTCTTCAGTGGCTTTAACGGAGGCGGTGTGCGCAACCGCTATCCCACTTCTCCATTTTCCATATGACGCACCCACCAATGGGAGGCTTAAATGAGACTGTGCATTATGGGAAGTGTGGTGCGGAAAGCACATAATCAAGTCCTGTATGGACCCCGCAGTCGTACTTGGAATCGAGGACGGGCCCACTTGTGGAGTCCATACAGGACTTGATTGTGTGCTTCCCGGACCACACTTCCCAGAATGCACAGTCTCATTTGAACTTCCCATCGGTGGGTGTGTTATATATAAAATGGGGAAGTGGGTCGGCGGTAGTGCACACCGCTTCCGTTAAAGTCCATATTTGGTGAAAATTGCTCCAGTGGTTTTTACAAAAATTAACTTAACAAAAAGTATATATCTATATGCGCGCTCCGAGCGCTTTGGGGTAACCGTACCTGTAAGTGCACCAGGCGCGCCACGGAAGTGCGTGAGCGGAAAGCTGATTGGCTCTCGGGTGTCTGGTATGATTAAAAGGGGGCAGGATAGACACCCCCTGACCCCCTAGGTTTTCTGAGGGGGCCCAGAAGGACCCTGAAGGACAAAAAAACTAATTTAAATTTTTTTAAATTTTCGCGGGGTAAGCGCTTGGTGCGTTCCCATGTACGCATACCCTGAGCGTACCACAGGGAAAAACAGTGAAAGAAAATAGTGTAAAATAAGAATTTGGAGTGCTTAGATTTAGGGTAGCTCTAAAAAGAGCTGGTGTGTTATGTGGGTGATTTAAGTACCTACAAGTAGGTACCAATGCAGAGTCTAAAATTCAAGAGAAAGACTCTGTTCCCCTCATCTGAGAAATGTACACCGTCTCCTCTGTAGATATCTTGTATATTGTAAAGCAAGTTATTGTGGTATATGGAACCCCTACAATAGTCTCTCAGGCCAGCAGAAACAGATCCTTTAGGGACCCCCTGAGAAGGTCTAAGGGGTCAGGGGCACTCTACCCTGCCCCCTTTTCACGTTCTCAACTATTACATTTCACTCTCTTCTGAAACTACACAAAATGGTGGCGATAGGGTGCATCAGAGACAGACAGTGAGAGAAAGAAGGCAGGAGATGAAGAAGAGATGTCAAATACACATTGGAGAAAATATAGTGGGAGAAGGGAAGTAACTATGAGTAAACTTACTATGTAACACAAAAATGTTGCACTCTATACTATAAGTCTCACATTATACTACAATCACTTCGCTACTACCTCATAAATTACAAATAAAAATGAATAATGTCTCAAACAATTTTTTATGTCTAAATATAAATTTATTCTTCTGAATTTTCATAATTTAAAAGAACTAGTAACATGTCATCATGAGGAATTTCCTCATCAATCACATCATCAGGCATCTCCTCATCAAAAGTCTGCAATGATGATTCCTGGAACTCTATGGTCTCCAAACATTCGAGAAATTCGCCGTCCAGAGACTGATCAAAAAAATTCCTCATGTCATCTCCTCCAACAGAAACATCTTCATTACTGGTGCTGTCAATAACAGGGACATTCAAAATCTCAATAAAAGTAAAAGCTGTTCTTGCTTGCCGTGACTCTGCTTGGCTTCATACTGCCTGCATCGACTGAGGATAAGGAGATAAGCGGCATTTATCTTGATCGTATCTGAGGCTGTTAGACAGGGGCCGGGACTGCGAGACCCAGGCTTCAGCGCGTGAAGACCGGAGCGCACCTGGAGTCTCTTCCCGCCCCTGCTCCGCCCTGTTTGCTGGCTGCCTGCTCTACCCTGATTTGCTGCCTCTACTATTTACAGCTCGCGGCCCCCGCTCCGCGGGAGCCGCTCGCAGCTGTTCTTGCTTGCCGTGACTCTGCTTGGCTTCATACTGCCTGCATCGACTGAGGATAAGGAGATAAGCGGCATTTATCTTGATCGTATCTGAGGCTGTTAGACAGGGGCCGGGACTGCGAGACCCAGGCTTCAGCGCGTGAAGACCGGAGCGCACCTGGAGTCTCTTCCCGCCCCTGCTCCGCCCTGTTTGCTGGCTGCCTGCTCTACCCTGATTTGCTGCCTCTACTATTTACAGCTCGCGGCCCCCGCTCCGCGGGTGCCGCTCGCAGCTGTTCTTGCTTGCCGTGACTCTGCTTGGCTTCATACTGCCTGCATCGACTGAGGATAAGGAGATAAGCGGCATTTATCTTGATCGTATCTGAGGCTGTTAGACAGGGGCCGGGACTGCGAGACCCAGGCTTCAGCGCGTGAAGACCGGAGCGCACCTGGAGTCTCTTCCCGCCCCTTGCTCCTCCTATTTAGGACACACCCTCCACGCTAAGCGGGACGCTTGCGGGACGCCGGGCTAAGCCCGGGCAAAGGGCGGGCCCTCTGTGGCCGAGGTAGGCTGGGCTGGGCCCGGTTATTTTCATCGATTGTATCTTGGTTGTTTTATTTGTTTTTTGAAGTATCCTATCCTTTCTCCTATTGGAAATACGCCTGACTGTTTGCGGAAGAAATCATCCATCTAAATTGACTGGTAGCTTCCTCGGACTTTATTTTCGGGCAGCCTTTGTTGCATCTCCAGGACTGTTTTTATTATTGTGGTATATTGTATTAATTTTGTGTTCACTCATCCGGAGGAGAATCATTGTTATAATATAATTTTGGGGACACATTGTCTAAAAGATGTTTAAGAAATTGCGTTCTGGAAGGGAAGTGGGAGGTTTGCCTGGTGCAAATAATGAAACTACTCGCACGAGAAATAAATCGGTAAACAATCCCCCCCTAAGGGTCAATGCCATCTGTATGAGCTTTGGGATTTGCCCTCCCCTAAAAACGCTAATTTACCTACTAAAAAAGCCCCCTGCGACTCGGCCCAGGAGGTCCATCCGCAAGCTATTACATGCCTGCCGCTTTCTTTTGTGCAGCCCGCACCACAACAACCTGTGCCAGTGGTGTCTTCTTCCCTTGTTTTCTCCGAAGGAAATGGAGAGAGTAAACTCACCTCTTCAGTACTTGATAGGGAACCTACGAATCTTCCACCTATGCCTCAAACCCCGCCGAAGGATAGGTTGGGTGGTGATTTGTCTGCACTATCTATTGACCATGAACTTTGCGGCCGGTATGTAGATATAGCGAAAATGGGGTCCCTGTCCCCTATTAAATCTTCGGGGGGTGCTACCCCATCTGGTCTAATGTTGTATAGTAGTACCCCCTCATTGAACGATCAGGACATGTCTGATTTGTTAGTCGCTTCCGGGACCCCGGGTCTTAATCTATCTGGTATTTGCCGTCCACTGGAAGCATGTGAAAAACCAATTTCTGAATCCATGATTGCCTTGGAACAATTACTAGCCTCTATTTTGTCTCTTTTGAGGAAATTTGTTGGCAATTCCGATTGTATTTTGGAATCCGTTACCCAAATACTGAAGTCATTGTTACAAAAGTCACCGGATATGAGGAGTGTTCCCCCCATGACCGAACATAGTCTGCCGATAGGGGAAATAAATGTGGCTTCAGTGGATTCTGACACGAAAGCTGGGACATCAGTTTTGATACCACATACTGCAGCTATCCCCTTAACTGCAGTGCCGAACTGTATAAATAACTCAGTTCTTGAGATAATGGAGGAAAATAAATCCATATCTGACCCTAAAGTGGTTCAAGACCTATTTCCCATCTTCGTGTCTGAAAATAAAAAAGAACTTACTGATGATAAAGATGAGGTAAAGGTAAAAAATGGTAAATCTAGAAGCAATAAGGGGAATAAAAGGAAACCAACTCGTAAATATAGGAAGAAAAGGCAGCGTCGGATAATTTTTCAAAATTCTTTGCCTGCACTGGAGAATGAAGTGATCGATTTGGAGCCATCCTCTATACCTGTAAAGGCAGATATCGATATTGAATTGAACTTACCCATTAGTACCTTTTTTAAGGTAGAAAGTGAACTGTGTCCCCCAACGACCTTGGAATCTATTCCACAAATGGGGGGCCTTCTTACCAGTCTCTCCCTACCATCAGCGACTGGAGTTTCAATTCAAAATCCATCTGGGTCCCTCAACCCCTTGGCCTCTCCTTTCCTTGTAGTTTCAGAGAATGGAGACCGCCATTTCCCGGATTGCCCTTTAACAACTTTAAAAGCTCCAGTAGAAACTCTCGTGTTAGACTTTTTACCTTTATTTGACGTTGACTTGCCCTTAAACAGAGCTTGGCTTCTTAAGCGTTTTAGTGAGATTGACAGTCTCCATCATATCCAAACTAGGGATATTGAGTTAGTCTCCCTGTTTGGTGAAGTCAAGCCACTTCCGCTGACTCAGAACTCCTCTCTGGTAGAGGACAATAATCGGTGGAACTGGCTGCACAGTGCCTTATCCACAAAATCAAAAGATAATCCAAGATTGTTTCAGCATCTTTAACACCCCACTAAATATTATCTCCTGGAACGCTGCAGGGATTCACAGTAGCCCAGAGAAATTTGAGTTTCTATTCTCTCTAGGAGCAAATGTGATCTGCCTACAGGAAACGTGGTGTATTGATACGCTGAAGGTCTCTAAGGATTATTATATCCTGGAAGTCCCTGCCGTCCCTTCTAAGAAAGGTCACGCCAGGGGAGGAATCGCTTGTTTATTATCAAATAAATTGCACTGGAAATTCACCCATTATATAGATTCTAGCAAACTTTTTCATGCTATAACCATTGACAATCTGTTTAATAACGGCATAACGGCATAAAGTCCCCTATTGTAATTGTGAATGTTTATATTCCTCCAGGAGAGTGTTTTAATGTGATTTTAAAGCAGGTATTTCGACACATTGATCTAATTAAAAATGTCCCATCCCCTCCGGACATTTTGCTGGTAGGAGACTTGAATTGCAAAATCTCCAATGTTAGTCTGGATCTTTTTAGGAATAAACCTAAAGAAGAGGCGTATTTTGTCCCGCAATCACTCTTCCCTGATAAATCAGTGACAAACAAAAGAGGGAAGATTTTGCTAAAAGAATTAGTGGCCGTCGATGGACTTATATTAAATGGGAGATTTCCGTCTGACGTGCCTGCAAAATTTACTCACAAGTCTCCGTTTGGGTCTTCTATCTTGGATTATGCAATTGCAGACTATGGTTTGTTCCCTTTTATTCAGGACCTTAAAATTATATTTACTCCTCTGAGCGACCATAGTATACTGCTTGTTACTATTTCCTTAAAGCCTTTGACAATTGCACCTTGGTCTTTTAATGGCAGTGATGCCGCCTTTCACGCCTCTTCGGGAAGGTGCTATTGGAATCCCTCAGCCATTAATGGGGTACAGGATTTCCTAGCCGATACCCTATTAGTTTTAAATGAGTGGCATGGGAATGAAATAGCATATTTTGAAGAATTTGTGCGCAACATTATTTTTTATGCTAAAAAAACTCTCCGACCTAGAAATAGGGTAGCGGTCCCTAGCACACTGCGTAGCCTGAACAAGGAAATAAACAAACTAGTCCGCGAACAATATCTTGATAGAGTCATGGATCGTGGAAAAGAAATATCAAGGCTAAAAAGAAAGAGAAGTAGACTCCAGTTAAAATTAAAAAAAGTAAGGGAGGACAATGTATGGATTAATCTGAGGGAATCTGTTGTCCACGGCAGGATCAGAGAATTTTGGACTATAATCGGCAAGGGGTGCGGTTCTAGACTAGGCCCCTCCCCTATCCCTATAGCGGAAGAGGTATGGATTTCCTATATTCGGGATCTCTATGCAGGGAACGGGATTTTAAGTGATGATATTGCCATCGGTGCTAATTCAGGTAATGATACCGCCATCAGTGTTACTCCCGTGGGTCTTACTAATTACCCCGCTGAGAAAGAAATTGAGATAGCTATAAAAAGCATGCGTGTCTCGGGGGCAATGGGACCCGATGAACTCCCCATGACGGTCCTGAAGTCGGATCCTGCAAGGTGGAGTAAAATCCTGTATCCCCTGTTTAAAGCATGTTTTTTGACGAAAACGGTACCTGCCTCTTGGAGGGGAAGTATCTTGGTCCCTATCTTTAAGAAGGGAATTAGGGACAGCCCCAGTAATTATCGTTTGATTGCTCTCCTCGACTCCATCGGAAAGGTGTTTGCGAAATGTCTTCTAAAATCCCTCTCCGGTTGGGTAGAGGAGAATAATATTTTGCCATTAGAACAGACTGGCTTCCGCAGGGACCACGGTACGTTAGACAACCTTACTGCTCTTCATGTGGTTACAGATAAGTATGTTCAGGTGAGAGGAGGGGTGGTGTATGCTGCCTTTATTGATTTCTCCACAGCGCTCAACAAAGTTGACCGTGGAACGCTGTGGAGAAAATTGGCAGTGCTTGGTCTTCCATCCTACCTGTTGGAGCTGGTGCGGGCTCTACATACAGAGACCTGGTGTAGGGTCCTGTTGGGGGGCGAAAGGGGGTTATCGGATAGAATTCCTTCTTTGAATGGCCTTAAACAAGGCTGTTTGTTGGCCCCCCTCTTGTTTTCCCTATACACGGTTGACCTACCCGCCGCCTTGTCTTCTAGAGAGGGCATCGCCCCGGTGGTCGGGGGGACCCCTATATCTTGCCTGATGTATGCCGATGATGTCCTTATCCTTGATCTAACCCCCAAAGGACTCGCAAATCGGCTTCATGCTCTTCATACTTTTGCTGTAGCTCATTACATGAAGATTAATATTACTAAAAGTAAAGTTATGTGTATAGCTGGTACGAAGAGGTGCCGCTCAGTTGATTTTGGTTGGTTTATCGGGGGCCAAAAACTAGAGGTTGTAAAGTCCTATACTTTTTTGGGGAAAATTATTACGGCTAACCTGAGTGAGAAGCTCCACATAGAGCATTGTACACGCAAAGCTATTACCCATGGCAAAGGTTTAAATTCCCTATACCATGCAACGGGGAAACGGCACTTTCCGATTTTATTGGAAGTGTACAGATCTAAAATCCCCGCTACAATTTTGTATGGTATTGAACTTATTGATGTGAAAAATTGGGACTTTTGCCATAAGATTGAGGGGAAACTTCTAAGATCTCTCTCCTCCCTAAACACTGCGTGCTCTTTGGCCGCCTGTAGGCTCGACTTTGGTCTCAGGAGTAGTTGGGTACAGGGATTATCGGCCCTTGTAAGATGGGTGGCCTGCCTTGCAAGAGCAGAGGTAGGGACAATGAGAGCTCTCCTCAAAAGTGAATTATTGGGTAATTTTAATGAGTTTTCTCAACTTGTTCGTAACTTTAAAAAAGCTGTAACCCTTCTAAAATTAGATGAAACTGCCTTGTTTTTGTACTCTTCTTTACAGTTAAAACTTGTTTTAAAAGCAGCTTCATGGGACTTATGTTTCCAGTCGGATAAAAAAGTAATTTGTGGAAAAAGGAAGATAGATCCTCTCCTTGATTCCTATCTGATGAAACTCCCTCAACCCTATGTAACATGGACCCTACCGCATGGTATCCGTAGATTTTGGTTTCTTCTACGCTACGATTTATTACCTTTAAACCGACTGTTATCTAAATGGTACGGCTCCTCTCCCTTGTGTAATTTTTGTAAAGTAAATATCCAGGACTGTATGCATGTGTTGTTGATTTGCCCCGCGCTCCGTAAATTGCGCTTTAGATGGTTAAAAGTTATCTGTCTGCATCTAGGCATTGTCACTTTGAACGATTTTTTGTCTGCACTTTATTGCCCTCCTAATGAAATGTTCTGCTTCCATATTTTTAACTTTTTTAAAGGGTTTTTAGCTATTTATTAATACGTCTCTGGAGATGTTTCTTGACTGTCCGACTTTTGTAGTTTGGTTTCATATGTCAGTCTTGTATTTAACTTAGGATGTTTAAAGGGTATATTCTTTCCTTGCTCTTTTTTGTAATGTAATTGTTGTGTGTCAAATTCTGTACATTTTTTTTTTTTTTATGTTGCCCTCTTCTGAGAGCCAAAAACATAATAAATAAAATTGAATTAGTGGAAAATTCAAAAGAAATTTCAACGGTCTCTTCATTGTGATCCATTTTATTTTGAAATTTCTTGCTGTAAATTGCAGAAAAATATAATCACTTTAATTTATCATTTTTAGTAATACATAATATAAAAGTAGCTTTATCAAGTATTTAGTTCTTTAAAATTAATATGCACAAATTATATCAGTAGGGTAGGGCACTGTAGGGGTCAAGTTGAGACAGGTACTTCTGAGTTTTTAACAGTGAAGTTATCTTTGGGCAGTGCATAGTATGAGGCAGGAACTAGAAATATAAAACACTGCATGTGATGAAGCCTAACTCAATCCATAACTATAACAGAGGGACAGTAAATAACTAACAGAAAACATTTTTCCAATTAACTTAAAGTGTACAACATAGTTCCCCTTACAAATTAACAACTCACCTTTTAGAAAGCAGTAGAAGAGTTAGTACTGTGTAAATCTCACACCAGAAATTGAACACCAAAAATTCCTCACAAATGTACCTCAGACAGTACTATCACAAAATGGCTGTGTTTCCCTCTCATTTTTCATATATACATAACCAAATAAACTTCATCACACACAAATTCACATACAAAATAACATTTTAATTGGTTCTAAATTTGAACACTTTCAAATGTGTTTTCCCCATGCAATTTTCCACAGGACATTTAGACACGGCTACAGCCCGAACGGCTGAACGGAATTACACCAAACCTGGCACAATGGTAGGGACTGGTACGTAGTAGAGCCTTTTCCATATTTGGTTAAAATCGCTCCAGTGGTTTTAATGAAAATTAACTTAAAAAAATATATATATCTATATGCGCGCTCCGAGCGCTTTGGGTACGCATACCGGTAAGCGCACCCGGTGCACCACGGAAGTGCGCGAGCGGAAAGCTGATTGCCTCTCGGGTGTCTGTCAACATTCGAAATAGTCCGGAGAGTCTGCCATTTTGTGTCTCGGTAGAACCGAGACACAAGAGGTGAAAAATAAAAGGGGAAAACGTTGAAAAGGGGAAGGGTAGAGACCCCCTGACCCCCTAGGTTTTCTCAGGGGAGCCTAAAAGGACCACGAAGGGCAAAAAAAAATATTATTTTTTTATAATTTCGCGGAGTAAGCTCAGGGTGCGCGCACATGGGCGTTTACGTACCCTGAGCGCACCACGGGGAAAAAGAGTGAAAAAAAATAGAGTAAAAAAAGAATTTAGAGTGCTTAGAGGTAGGGTAGCTCTGAAAAGAGCTGTTGTGTTATGTGGGTGTTTTTTGTACCTACAAGTAGGTACCGATGCAGAGTCTAAAATTCAAGAGGAAGACTCTATTCCCCTCATCTGTAAAATGTACACCATCTCTCCTATAGATGCCTTGCATGTTGTAACGCAAGTTGTTGTGGTATATAGAACCCATACCATAGTCTCTTAGGAAAGCAGAAACAGATTTATTCACATGTTTCCTTGCTTTTGCAATCTGTGGACAAAATTGGTTGGACCAGTTCCATTTTTGCCTTTGGCATATATTAGAATATACCTAGGCAGTTTTTGGAAAAAGTGACATCAATTGCCCAAAGGTGTCCTTTAAAAGCATTTCCAGACCTACCCCAGTCAAAGTGGCCAGGTCATTGCCACCACAGTGCACAATTATGAGGTCAGGGTGTGGTAAATGCATAAAGGATTTTACCAATGGTATCAATTGGTGACATCTCAATCCTCTCTGGCCAATCCACATTTGGTAAATCAAGGTTGGGAATACCTCTGTTTGCTGCATACTTTTCACTCCAGTGAACAAAGCTATGACCCACAATCCAGACTTTAGGCATCTTGAAGGTAGATGTGGTTGTATTCAGATGAGCTGTAAAAATTAAATGGCAGTTTGAAAGTAGGAGTCATGAAAAAACGTGGTTGAGATTAAGTGCACTTGAAAAACAAGAAATGATTGGTGGTTTCTTAAAATTCTCCACTGAAAATTAGGGTGCATGCTTCTGTTTTTTGAAAGAAGTAATTCTAATGGTTGAGAAAAAGTCATTGAAAGTAACATTGCACAGGATTAGCTGCTCTATTGAGAAGTCAAACACCTTTGCAGGGTTCATTTGCAACATAGTATCATGAACTTTTCGCCTGTGTGCTCGGTTAGGTGGGAGTTACCATGGTAACAGGCTGAATGAGCACTGGGGGGATGGGTGAATATTATGTGAGTTTGAAAGTGTTGAAATGTAGAACCAATTAGAATGTTAGTTTGGTTTTGAAATAGTGTGGGAAGAATTTTGATTGTTAAGTCCAGGGATATGTGTGAAGAATTACAGGGAATCAGGGCCATTTGTGGTTGCAGTGTCTGAGGTGCATTTCAGAGATTCTGCTTAGGAAAATCTGGTGTGTGTGCTGACACTGCTCTAAATCTTCAAAAGCATTTTTAAAGGTGAGTAATGATTCATTTAATATAGATAGAGTGCTGTATGCACTATGGGGAAGATTAAGAAGCATATTGGGCTTATTTATTCTTGCATTGTGTGTCATGTTTTTTTGTAATGCTGGTTAAAAATGTTAACACCATCGCTGCTGGTCTCATTCCTCTCCTGTGCTGGGCCATAATAAAAATGGGTGTGGTCATGACGAGCTCAGCTCGTCATGAGCACAGGAGAACTGTACTGCATGACTGTCAAGCCCGCTCTGGTATCACCGCCTTTTGCCTTCCTACCAGGTTCTAAGCTGAAGAAGTTTTCCTGGTTTTATCGTTCACATTAAGCCTGATCTGCCATGGAATAGCGTTAGCTTGATGGTTGGCGTTCTAGTCTTTATTTTTTGAGCCGCCATTTTGTGTGCGCGCTTCCAGAGCGCTGCGCACTTCAACTGCCTTCTGAGAGGAAGCGGTCGCATTCCAGAGAGTCTCGGCTGAGGCGTCTCTATTTTCGGCTTCCGCAACCTTTTTGGTCTTCGTTTTCTGAAGCGCTGGCATTCAGAAAACTCCTCGTCAAGCAGAGCAGCTGTTGGGAGTATTTTGAGCAGTTGGTGAGTCTCCTCCGGAGTTTCCATTTCCCTCCGGAGTCGAGGTAAGAAGCCACAGAGTCTTGAACAGTGGAGTTTGTTTTCACAAGTATCCAGTTTCCAGTTTGAGTCACGTTGCTGAAGTATCAGCGCTGCAGCTACAAGTAGTTTGAGTTTGAAATTACTTATACAGCGCACATACACCAGCGGTTTCTTGGCGCTACAACTGATAAGATCCGAGAGTAGAAAACAAGGAAAGCTAATGAGAATTTAGTCGAAGGCCTTAGTGAATAGGTGAGCCTTAAGGTGTTTGCGAAATTGTGGGTACAAGGTGAGGGAACGGAGTTCAAGGGGGAGGGAGTTCCACAAAATCGGGGCAAGGGTGGCAAATTTCGAACCTCCCCACTTCTTTCTCCGATAACGAGGGACAGTGAGGAGGGACTGAGAGGAAGAACGTAGTTCCCGGGTGGGAACGTAGGGGGTGATCTCAGAAGAGATAAATGCGGGTGCCAAGCCCTGTCGAGCCAAGAAGGTGATGGAGGCGAGTTTGAATTGGACCCGAGCTCGCACAGGAAGCCAGTGTAAAGATTTCAAGAGGGGGGAGGAATGGTGAAATTTCGGAAGATTGAAGACCAGGCGGGCCGGCTGGTTTTGTATCTGCTGCAAACGCCGTAAACTATATGCAGGGATACCTGCATATAGGGCGTTGCCGTAATCCAGGCGGGACACCACCATGGCCAAGATGATAAGTTTGAGAGCAGAAAAAGTAAAAAAACGGGACACCCTGCGAATAGTGCGCAGTGAGAGGAAAGAAGAAGATACCACGGAGCTGACCTGAGAATGGAGGGTGAGTTGAGAATTAAGTTGTATGCCAAGAGTTTTAACAGAGGTAGTGGGTACGGGAGAGGGGCCCAGTGCAGGGGGCCAGAAGAGAGAGGACCAGGGGCTGGATGAACCACCCGTCAACACCAGCTCGGTCTTATCGGGGTTGAGTTTCAAATGATTGTGGTTCATCCAGTCCCGGATGTGAAGCATAATAGTTTGGAAATTGAGAAGAGAAGAAGGGGAAGAGGACAGATTGAAAACAAGCTGGAGGTCATCCGCATAATTAAATACGGCGACCTCCATTTGTTGAAGAGAGAAAATAAGAGGGACAACATAAAGATTAAACAGGAGGGGGGAAAGGGAGGAACCCTGGGGGACCCCGCACTGAACTTTCCGGACGTCCGCTGTGAAATCACCCAGGCGAACGGCCTGGGTGCGGTCACTCAGGAAGGAGGATAACCAAACCAGAGCAGTGCCCCCGATCCCCGCCGCCTCGACACAGGAAAGTAAGATGGTGTGATCCACCGTGTCAAAGGCGGCTGAGAGGTCGAGAAGCACAAGGGCCTGGCGCTGGTTGGTATCCATACCCTCCCTGAGGTTGTCCAAGACCGAGATGACAACGGACTCCGTAGAGTGTGCGGGGCGAAAACCAGCCTGGCGAGGAGCAAGAGCTCCGTGCATCTCCACAAAGGAGCTCAGAGCGCAGGTGACATAGCGCTCGAGCACCTTTGCCAAGAATGGCAAAAGGGAGATGGGCGGAAATTGGCAGGGACAGAGGGGTCTGCCCCTGGTTTTTTAAGAATTGGCACAATAACCGCTGACTTCAAGGGGTTGGATACTACACCTTGGGCCAGGGAGCTGTTGAGAAGATGAAGGGGGGGATCTGGGCAGGTAACAAAAATATGACGAAGGATATGAGCCGGACAGGGGTCAAGTGGAGAGCCAGATTTGACCAAGGGTACTATGGAGGTAAAAACTTCCTTAGATATGGGAGGGAAAATAGTGAATTTTCCCTTGGGAGAGGGGCGTTGGGGGTCAACAAAGGAGAGAGAAGGGGGCGGGATGTTGGCTTTAATGGTAATGATTTTGTGGATAGAATAGTTATTGAGGGATTGGCAGAGTTCTTTGGACGGGGCGGGCTTAAGGGTTGTTCTGTCTGAGAACGCCAGGTTCTGAACAATCGTAAATATCTCCTTAGACTGTATTATTTTCAAACAGCGCAAGTGAACAGAATTTTACCTTTTGATGTATTACGTTTTGTCAAGTCTCCAGCTGAGTTCTTAACTGGGATTGCAATTGACCTTTTTGAACATTACAGAGTTGCTCAGACATTTATATGAACTCAGTTTATTCGAGTCATTTAAAATCTGTTTCAAAAGAAGGCAAGCTGCGCAGTATCCAGGATAAGTCTTCAGCAGTCTCCATAGAGATAATTCTCATTGAATGCAGCTGATTGAAGAGTCCAGAATATAGTTCAAGATTCACCTTCTTCTAAAGGAACTAGCAGATCATATCAGTAGTGTTTAGGGTTATAATATATGCGCATATAGTTTATATCCTTATTCATTATATTGGTTTGTTTTAGTTGAATTTTAATATCAAGCTTCTTCTGGATTCATTCTTCGTACCAATTTCACAGCGTGCTTCCACTCAATAGTTAAATCAGAGAGTGGCACATTCCGCACCAATTTCAGGTGTTAATAGTATGGGAAAAGACAATAGAGAAGTTTAACCAAGACCTGAGCGAATGTATTAATGTTGTGTTACTCTTACAGGTATTCCAAGCGGCAACAAAGTTTTGGAAGATACCAGGGTGTGGCAGTCTCTCTGTTTGTTATCCACTTCCCCTTTCCCCCTCATTCCTGAGCTCAGAGGTTTCTGGGACCAGGGGTGTTGGGGAGTTGGGAATTTCTCATCTGAAGACCCTCTCCAGATCGTCCCCACAGAATATCAGAGTTCAGGTATAGTCCTCTTGACAGATTGAAGTGCCCAAATATAGGTGCCTTCTGTCTGGGCGAGATGGCTGAGGGTTGGGATGTTAAGGCCTTGACCTCCATTTTGGAAAGTTTGCAAAAACAATTGAGCGAGACTCAGGAGGAGGTAAAGAAGTCCAACCTGGAGACTAGTTATTTACGGCAGAGAATAGATGAGATAGCCATTAGCCCCAGTCCCAGTTTTGAAAGATCCAAGTTTCAGAGTTTTGCACCATCTTCGTCCTCCTCAGAGTTAACAACACAAGTGGTGCATGCCATGTCGCCCACTATTCCTTTGGCCCCACCCGAAAGATTTCAGGGAGATCCGCATAAGGCCCAAATTTTCCTGACACAGTGCTCTTTGCACTTTTTGTGCAAACCAATTTTGTTTAAGGAGGATCAGTCCAAAGTGGCGTTTGTTCTGTCTTACCTGAGTGGGGATGCCGCGGCGTGGTCGTTGCCCTTAGTGTCAACTGATGATCCAGTGCTTTACAAATTTGAAGACTTCAAAGCAGAATTTTTACGAATTTTCGACAGAAGAACCATTTCACAGACTACGGATAATGAGTTGTTGGATTTAAAGCAGGGAAACAAGGAATTGGTGGCGTACTTAGCCCAATTTAATAAACTTATTGTTGAAACCAATTGGCCAACAGCTAAGAGAGCAGCTATTTTTTATAGAGGGCTTAAGGACGAACTTAAGGATGGTTTGGCCCAAATTCCAAAGAGACCTACCGACTTATCTGAATTATTAGACTTAGTGTTGCAAATCGACCAACGACAATCTAAAAGGCGGAGTGAACGTCGCAAGGACTCTCGGACGATTCCGCCCAGATATGATCGTGCCCGTTCGGAGGCAAGTAAGAGCAATGAAGGGAGTCTTTGTGAAGAACCCATGCTAATTGGAACAGTATGGGGCCCTCTCAGCAAGGAAGAGCGAGAAAAGAGGCGAGCTGGCAAGCTTTGTATGTATTGTGGTCAATCGGGCCATTTTGTTCGAGAATGTCCGAAGAAACCAAAGCCTTCTGCTTGGGTAAAAGATTGGCTCCACCAGTAGACGGAGTTGCTCTGGTGGGAGCGGCACTAGAGTCAGCTCCAAAACTACAGTCTTTAGCAAATACGTTACAGTCTTCAGCTCCTCATCTGATTTTGTCCAGTAAAATACAGTTTGGTGGGGCGGCGCATGAGAACATTTCTATCATGATTGATTCCGGAGCTACAGGCAACTTCTGCGACATCCAGTTTGCTAAGGCATTGGGTATTTGTTTTGAAAAGAAGTTGAGACCAGAGCCAGTTCGGGCAGTGGATGGTACCAACCTGTCTTCGGGACCCATTGTAGCTGACACGGAAGCCATCACTGTTTTTGGCACGGGAGATCATCAGAGTGTTGTTCGATTCAATTTAATTGATGCTCCCCAGTTTCAGTTAATATTAGGATTGCCCTGGCTTACGGAGCACAACCCAAAGATTGACTGGGCCAAGCGCACTTTGGACATGACGTCTGAGTTTTGTCAAGAACATTGTTTTCACCCTCATTCGGAAATTCCTTTTCAAACCATGTCTTCCAGTTTGGCAGATCAAATTCAACTTATCTGTGCCTTGGAAGTTCCTGAAATTCCTGAAGAATATCAAGATTTGGCGGAGGTGTTTAATGAACAGGAGGGTAGAAAGTTGCCACCTCATCGGGCTTATGATTGCCGCATAGAATTGGAACCTGGTGCCTCCCTTCCATGCAGTCACATTTATGCACTATCTGAACCTGAGAATCTGCATTTAAAGGAGTACATTGAACAAAATCTAGCCAATGGCTTCATACGCCCATCCAAGTCCCCAGTGTCTTCTCCTCTCTTTTTCATTCCTAAGAAGGATGGTACTTTAAGAACCTGTATCGATTACAGAGCGCTCAATTTGGTCACTAAGAAGAATCGCTATCCTTTGCCTCTCATCTCAGAACTCTTGGATCAGGTTAAGGAGGCTCATATCTACAAAAAATTAGACCTCAGAGGAGCGTATCATTTGGTTCAAATGGCCGAAGGGGAAGAATGGAAGACAGCGTTTCGCACCAGGCTGGGATTATTCGAATATCAGGTGATGCCCTTTGGGCTCTGCAATGCCCCGGCTGCGTTCCAGCACTTTGTTAATGATATTCTTTGCGAATTCTTGGACCGCTTTGCTGTAGTCTATATTGACGATATTTTGATTTTCTCCAACAGTCGGGAGGAACATGTGAATCATGTGCGAACCATTCTGGAACGACTTCTTGAACATCAATTATATGTGAAGTTGGAAAAGTGTGTTTTCCATTCGTCCAAAGTAGAATTTTTAGGCTTCATTCTTTCTCCAGATGGTGTGTCCATGGATGACACCAAACTTCAAGCAATTAAGAATTGGCCAGCTCCTCGATCGGTAAAAGAGATACAAAGTTTTTTAGGGTTTGCCAATTTCTACAGAAGGTTCATACACAATTTTTCGAGCAAAGTGAGAGCCAGGCATACAATCACAGTCTTCACTGATCATAGAAATCTGCAATTTTTGAAGTCAGCTCGAACTTTATCCCCTCGTCAACTAAGGTGGTCTCTCTTTTTTGCAGACTATGACTTTGTTCTAACTTATAAACCAGGAGCAGCTAATGCTAAAGCGGATGCCTTATCTCGGTTGGAGTTAGGAAGTGAAGCTGAGCACCAGGAGGAGTGCTTTGTCATTCCTGAAGAAAAGATTGTAGCTACTGCTGTGGAAGATGATTTGGGCAACAAAATTTGTGTTGAGTTCGCTCAAGAGAAGTTTGAAAATTGGGATAAGGAAGGCCCAGATCGAGTAATAAAAGAAGGAAAACCCTTTCAATCCAGAAAGATATTTGTTCCAAGTGAAGATATCAGATTGGAAATCATACAGCAGTTTCATGATCATTTATTGGCAGGACATAAGGGTGTTGCTAAGACCTTGGAGTTGGTAAAGAGGGAGTTCTTCTGGCCGGGCATGGAAGCTCAGGTGAGGCAGTACGTAGCCACTTGTGAGCAATGTGTCAAAGGAAAAAACATTAGACAGCTCCCACAGGGTTTACTTCAACCATTGCCGGTGGCCCCTTCACCTTGGCACACCATATCAATGGATTTCATTGTAGACTTACCTTCCAGTCAGGGCAGTTCTGTAATTTGGGTGGTGGTAGATCAGTTCACAAAGATGAGCCACTTCATTCCTTTGAAGGCCCTCCCAACTGCACCTCAGCTAGCCGATTTGTTTATTCAGCATGTGGTTAGGCTTCACGGAATTCCCAAGATTGTGATCTCGGATCGCGGTTCACAATTTGTGTCCCGCTTTTGGAGATCCTTCTTGAAGGGTATTGGAACGGATTCTCGTCTGTCCACCAGTTTCCATCCAGAAACGGATGGACAGACCGAGCGTGTAAATCAGGATTTGGAGCAATATCTCCGTTTGTATCTCATGGATCGGGAAGGCAAGTGGCCATCCTTACTTAGTACTGCGGAGTTTGCTTACAATAATTCTGTTCATTCGGCCACAGGCTTCTCTCCCTTCTTTTTAAACTCGGGAAGGCATCCAAATAGGATGGTGGGGAAGACTGAGGTTGAGGTTCCAGCAGCCCAAGAGGTTATCTTAAAGTTACAACAATCCTATCAGTTGGCTTTTTCCAACCTTTCTAAGGCTAAGGAGAGTTACAAGAGGTTTGCAGATCGTAAAAGAAGGGAAAGTCCTCAGTTTGAGTTGGGAGATTTGGTTTGGGTTTCCACCAAACACATGAGATTGCGTGGAAATAGGAAGGTCCAACCAAGGTTCGTGGGCCCTTTTCCAGTAGAAAAGATGGTAAACCCAGTTAGTGTGAGAGTCACTCTTCCAAGGTCCATGAAGATCCATCCTACCTTTCATGTCTCCTTGGTGAGAAAGAGTCCGCCTCATCTTAGGCAGGAAAACCCCCCCGCTCCTGTTCAAGTTCAGTCCTCTGAGGAGTTTGAGGTCAAGAGAATCTTAGACTCCAAGTTGAAGAGAGGTAGATTGTTCTATTTGGTGGACTGGAAGGGCTATGGGCCGGAGGAGAGATCTTGGGAACCTAGTTGTAATGTACACGCCCCCCGATTAGTAGCTGCATTTCACAAAACCTTCCCACAGAAACCTGGAGAGGGGGCTTTGGTGGGGGGTACTGTCAAGCCCGCTCTGGTATCACCGCCTTTTGCCTTCCTACCAGGTTCTAAGCTGAAGAAGTTTCCCTGGTTTTATCGTTCACATTAAGCCTGATCTGCCATGGAATAGCGTTAGCTTGATGGTTGGCGTTCTAGTCTTTATTTTTTGAGCCGCCATTTTGTGCGCACGCTTCCAGAGCGCTGCGCACTTCAACTGCCTTCTGAGAGGAAGCGGTCGCATTCCAGAGAGTCTCGGCTGAGGCGTCTCTATTTTCGGCTTCCGCAACCTTTTTGGTCTTCGTTTTCTGAAGCGCTGGCATTCAGAAAACTCCTCGTCAAGCAGAGCAGCTGTTGGGAGTATTTTGAGCAGTTGGTGAGTCTCCTGCGGAGTTTCCATTTCCCTCCGGAGTCGAGGTAAGAAGCCACAGAGTCTTGAACAGTGGAGTTTGTTTTCACAAGTATCCAGTTTCCAGTTTGAGTCACGTTGCTGAAGTATCAGCGCTGCAGCTACAAGTATTATTTTCAAACAGCGCAAGTGAACAGAATTTTACCTTTTGATGTATTACGGTTTGTCAAGTCTCCAGCTGAGTTCTTAACTGGAATTGCAATTGACCTTTTTGAACATTACAGAGTTGCTCAGACATTTATATGAACTCAGTTTATTCGAGTCATTTAAAATCTTTTTCAAAAGAAGGCAAGCTGCGCAGTATCCAGGATAAGTCTTCAGCAGTCTCCATAGAGATAATTCTCATTGAATGCAGCTGATTGAAGAGTCCAGAATATAGTTCAAGATTCACCTTCTTCTAAAGGAACTAGCAGATCATATCAGTAGTGTTTAGGGTTATAATATATGCGCATATAGTTTATATCCTTATTCATTATATTGGTTTGTTTTAGTTGAATTTTAATATCAAGCTTCTTCTGGATTCATTCTTCGTACCAATTTCACAGCGTGCTTCCACTCAATAGTTAAATCAGAGAGTGGCACATTCCGCACCCATTTCAGGTATTAATAGTATGGGAAAAGACAATAGAGAAGTTTAACCAAGACATGAGGGAATGTATTAATGTTGTGTTACTCTTACAGGTATTCCAAGCGGCAACGAAGTTTTGGAAGATACCAGGGTGTGGCAGTCTCTCTGTTTGTTATCCACTTCCCCTTTCCCCCTCATTCCTGAGCTCAGAGGTTTCTGGGACCAGGGGTGTTGGGGAGTTGGGAATTTCTCATCTGAAGACCCTCTCCAGATCGTCCCCACAGAATATCAGAGTTCAGGTATAGTCCTCTTGACAATGACGAGCTGAGCTTGTCATGAGCACCGAAGGGGTTAATGGTGCATATTGGAAATGTATTTTGGAAATGAGTCAGGTTTCTGCCTTGTAATGTAGTGGTCATTTAAATGGGCTGTGCTCTGTGTCTAAAACGATTTACTATGCTAAATGTTTTTGGGTAAAATGTATGGCTTTAACTTTTTTCACAAGGATCACACTGAGTGTCTGTGTCAATTAAGGAATTATATTTTCACCTTTTTCTATAATGTCACCTGTGTCTCCTCACAGTTTGCATCTCTTAGCTTACAGGGTACTGTTTCTTTTTGCATTGTGTCTTATGTTTCTATGTAATGCTGCCAAAAAAATGAATGGTGCATATTGGAAAAGTATTTTGGAAATGAGTCAGGTTTCTGCCTTGAAATGTAGTGGTCATTTAAATGGGCTGTGCTCTGTGTCTAAAACGATATACTATGCTAAATGTTTTTGGGTAAAATGTATGGCTTTAACTTTTTTGACAAGGATCACACTAAAAAACAAAAAAAAAAAAACCTGCTCTTTAGCGCCGGGACGCCTCCTTGTGAGGTAGCTGTTCGCGCTCTACAAGTATCAGTATTATTATTATTATTATTAATGTCTGTGTCAATTAAGGAATTATATTTTCACCTTTTTCTATAATGTCACCTGTGTCTCCTCACAGTTTGCATCTCTTAGCTTATAGGGTACTGTTTCTTTTTGCATTGTGTCTCATGTTTCTATGTAATGCTGGCAAAAAAATGAATGGTGCATATTGGAAAAGTATTTTGGAAATGAGTCAGGTTTTTGCCTTGTAATGTAGTGGTCATTTAAATGGGCTATGCTCTGTGTCTAAAACGATTTACTATGGTAAATGTTTTTTGATAAAATGTATGGGTTTAACATTTTTGACAAGGATCACACTGAGTGTCTGTGTCAATTAAGGAATTATATTTTCACCTTTTTCTATAATGTCCCCTGTGTCTCCTCACAGTTTGCATCTTTAGCTTTTAGGGTGCTGTTTCATTTTGCATTGTGTCTCATGTTTCTATGTAATGCTGCGTAAAAAATTTAATGGTGCATACTGGAAATGTATTTTGGAAATGAGTCAGGTTTCTGCCTTGTAATGTAGTGGTCATTTAAATGGGCTGTGCTCTGTGTCTAAAACGATTTACTATGGTAAATGTTTTTTGGTAAAATGTATGGCTTTAACATTTTTGACAAGGATCACACTGAGTTTCTGTGTCAATTAAGGAATTATATGTTCACCTTTTTCTATAATGTCTCCTGTGTCTCCTCACAGTTTGCATCTCTTAGCTTATAGGGTACTGTTTCATTTTGCATTGTGTCTCATGTTTCTATGTAATGCTGCCAAAAAAATGAATGGTGCATATTTGAAATGTATTTGGAAATGAGTCAGGTTTCTGCATTGTAATGTAGTGGTCATTGATATAGGCTGTGCTCTGTGTCTTAAATGAATTACTATGCTAAATGTTTTTGGGGAAAATGTATGACTTTAAAATTTTTGACAAGGATCACACTGATGTCTGTGTGAAGTAAGGAATTATATTTGCACCTTTTTCTATAATTTTACCTGTGTCTCCTCACAGTTTGCATCTCTTTGCTTATAGGGTACTCTTTTTTTATATTGTTTCTCATGGTTTGATTCAATGCTGGATTAGAGATAGATGTCACACGCAAAGAGAGAAATGACACACACAAAGAGAGAGATGGTGCAGGGACTGAGTGAGATGACACACACAAGGAGAGAGATGACACACACAAAGAGAGAGATGACACACACAAAGAGAGAGATGACAGACACAAAGAGAGAGATCGTGCAGACAGAGATGGAAATGACACACGCAAACAGAGAGATTACACACACAAAGAGAGAGATGAGACATACAAAGAGAGAGATGACACACACAAAGAGAGAGGTGACACCCACAGAGAGATGACATACACAAAGAGAGAGATGAGGCATGCATAGATTGAAATGACAAATGCAAAGAGAGAGATGACAAACACAAAGAGACAGATGACACACACAAAGTGAGAGATGGGGCAGAAACAGAGCGAGATGACACACACAAAGAGAGAGATGGTGCAGGCAGAGAGTAAGATGGCACACGGAACGAGAGAGATAGCGCAGGCAGAGAGTGTGATGACGCACACACAAAGAGAGATGACACACACAAAGAGAGAGATGACATACACAAAGAGAGAGATGAGGCATGCATAGATTGAGATGACACACGCAAAGAGAGAAATGACACACAGAAAGAGAGAGATGACACACACAAAGAGAGAGATGGTTCAGGGACTGAGTGAGATGACAAACACAAGGAGAGAGATGACACACACAAAGAAAGAGATGACACACACAAAGAGAGAGATGACACACACAAAGAGAGAGATCGTGCAGACAGAGATTGAGATGACACACGCAAACAGAGAGATGACACACACAAAGAGAGAGATAGGGCAGAAAGAGAGCTAGATGACACACGCAAAGAGAGAGATGGCGCAGGCGGAGAGTGAGAAGGCACACGGAAAGATAGAGATAGCGCAGGCAGAGAGTGTGATGACACACTCATAGAGAGAGATGACACATACAAAGAGAGAGATGACACACACAAAGAGAGAGATGGGGCATGCACAGAGTGAGATGACACACACAAAGAGAGAGCTGACATACACAAAGAGAGAGATGACACACACAAAGAGAGAGATGGGGCAGGCACAGAGTGAGATGACACACACAAAGAGAGAAATGACACACACAAAGAGAGAGATGGTGCAGGGACTGAGTGAGATGACACACACAAGGAGAGAGATGACACACACAAAGAGAGAGATGACCCACAGAAAGAGAGAGATGACACACACAAAGAGAGAGATGACACAGGCAGAGATTGAGATGACACACGCAAACAGAGAGATGACACACACAAAGAGAGAGATGGGGCAGAAACAGAGCGAGATGACACACGCAAAGAGAGAGATGGCGCAGGGAGAGCGTGAGATAGCACACAGAAAGAGAGAGATAACTGAGGCAGAGAGTGAGATGACACACGCAAGGAGAGTGATGGCGCAGGCAGAGAGTGAGATGATACATGCTAAAAGAGATGGCACAGGCAGAGAGAGAGATGACACATGCAAAGAGAGAGATGACACACACAAAGAAAGAGATGGTGCAGGCAGAGAGTGAGATGACACACGCAAAGAGTGAGATGGTGCAGGCAGAGAGTGAGATTAATAATGAAACTGTACTGCACAGTTGCTGTGACACAGTTGCTGTGCTATAAACTTAGTTATGTTGTAAACTAGTGTTTATATTGTTTACTTATTGTCATTGCTAGGTAGTATGTTAGTAGTGGTCTATAATATGTTATTTTTTCTTTACCACAGATTGTAATCATCTATAGAAAGATAAAAGAATATGCCGACGAAGGAAAGAAGAAGAAAAAGTTACAAACATGCTTTATTGTCCAAGAAAACACAATTAGAAGATTCATCCAAAACACAATCTTCAGTGGAAAAAAAGAATGCTCCTGGTAAGCAAACAAAGGAGTTTTTTAGGAAATTAACGCAATGTAAAAAACATCTGGATATTGTTTCAAAGAAAAATAAATCATCTATAAATACAAAGAAAAAGCAGAGCCCCCAAAAAATGTTAGACCTGTAGAAGGAGATGATATTGTCTTTAGTAATAGACGGAGAAATCAATTTATTGACATTCGTAGATGAATGTTTTATAACAGAATTGTTTTAAATGTATTAAAAAATGTTAAAAATTATAAAAAGAAAACTGCTATTTACAAAAAAAGAAAAGTTTAGTGAAGATTGTGGATCAGGCTTTTGAAGTGAAAAAAAATTATACAGTTGAGTAATCAATTGAATTCGTACACTAGATAAGGTAATCAATGTTTTGAAATCAAAATGTAAGTGGAAAAGAGTAATTAATCGGACTAATTTTTGTGATGTTTTTTCTGGAGAATGGAAGTATAGTTCAAGTTGTGAGCCATTTTTTAATGAAGAGAGTTACTTTCAGGATAATGATTTGGTGCATGCAGTTGACACCAGTGGTCGAGCATATGAGGTGAAGGACGGTTGTCCGGTTGAAAAATAAAGAATTGTAACTAGAAATGCAGAAGTGGTGTTAGCCAATGAAGTTTTAGGGAGATGTCCTAAGGCTCCAGTGTATACTTGGAATTTTAGTGGTATTTGTAGTGTGCGACAGGATTCAATTGATTTGTTTCTCAATTTCTTACAGACATATATTAAGAAAAGTCTAAAACAAAAGATGAAGATCTTGCAAGAGTTAGATCCTTGCAGAGTGAGAGAAAAACCAGGTTTGCATGGGCATTCACTGCCTTGTCTTTCAAGAAAAGTATGTCAGAGTGTTTTTCACCATTTTAGGATGTTAGCAGTGCATCATAATAAAGTGAGGAAATTAGTGAGAAGGTTGTATTATGCAAAAAGTCCAGCACTTAAGCTAAAACATTTAAACAGTGCTCTTTTGCATGGATCTGAATTAGATGTGAAGAACATTTGTGAAGAAATTGAGTTTTGTTATTTTGGTGAAAAAGAGGACAGTGCAGAAACTGATACAGTAATAGAAGGTAATGTGGAAGAGAATGTACAGATTTCAAGTATAGAAAAATGTGACCATGAAATTACAAAGTTTAAGGTCAATTCAAGTGAAAGGCCTAAATTGTCTTCTGTGTGTTGTCGACGAACTCATTATAAGAATCAGACTAGGTTAGTTGATTTATATGTAAAAAGTGAAATGGAAATTATTGAGTGGAAGGATTTTGCAACTTATTTGTTGGTAGAAAATTGTTTTGATTTGGGTTCTGATCAACGTATTTGTAAATATTGTTATAATAAATAAAATGAAAACAGAATGCCTGCTAGAGCTGTTCATAATAAACTTGAGTTGGTAGACATTCCTTCTGAATTGATGTATTTAAATACCTATGAGTCTATTCTGATTCAATGTGTGCATCCTTTTCAGGCTATTGTTCGCATGGAGCCTAAGACAGGGAAATTGCCTCCTTCAGATTTACAGAGAGGATTAAAGGGAAGAGTTGTTTATTTGCCTCTAGATTTTAAGAAAAATATTGATACAATTGGTGTAGAAAAAGTGGAAGAGGAACCTCTGGTTATTCTAGTTAATGGTGTTCCGACAAAGAGTAAGAAAATCTGGCAAGGATTAGTGGATGTTAGGAAAGTCAAAAAGGCAACGTTTTATTTGGTAAAAAATAATCACTACTACAAAAATGTATATGTTGGAGAAGAGGAAACAACTGTAGAAGAGGACAGTGATTTCTCAGCTGGGCACATTGAAAAAGTTGATGTCTCTAGAAGTGAAGAAATTTATGAACATTATAGTGTTCATCCTTTGCATTCCAAAGAAGTAATGAGGAATGCTATTGACTTGTTTCAAATTAAAGAAGCAAAAGGAAGTCCCATTAGTGTATGGGAAGAAAGTTTGGAAGCTCATTGTTTTCCTCAGTTATTTCCAACAGGTCAAGGTGGACGATATGACGACCGACCTGTTCAAATTCCTGCATCTGAATACCGGACTTTAGGATTATATGCAGAAGATCCAAGGTTTCGTCAATGCATTCCATATTTGTTTCATCTACTGTTTGAGAGTGACTTGTCTGGAATTTCCTATGCAGTGAACCATATACTGAAAAGTGCAGTACATCTGCAAAATGTTTCGGCAAGGGACTTTATGGATAAAGTCAAGACAGTATTTTGGAATCTCACCTAATTAATCTCATGGCATGTCAGCGTGGTACTAACGAGTATTGGTACCATTGTCATGGGGAATTGAAATGTATGCTAAGAAACATAGGAACTCCTACATGGTTCCTCACTCTTAGCTGTGCTGAGTATGCTTGGGAAGACTTACTTCAATTTCTATGAGAGGCAAATGCAAACATTGAAAATATAGAATACAACACACCTGGAGAACTGTGCTCTTTGGATCCAGTTAATGTATGCAGGTATTTTAATCATAGATTTGAAGCTATGATGTCTTTTATCACAAACAAAAAAAATCCTTCGCTTGGAGAGGTTTTGGATTTCTTTTGGAGAAAGGAGTATCAAGCAAGAGGTGTTCCTCACATACATATGCTGCTATGGATCAAAGATACACCCAAATTTGGAACGGATTCGGATGACACAGTCATGAGTTTCATTGAACAGTTTTCTACATGTGCTGTTCCGAAAAGTACAGAAGAAAACAATTTAAGACAACAAGTTTTACGCTTTCAAACCCATCGTTGTGGAAAATACTGTCGTCGAAAGTTCAAATCCAAGGACAAGTTCTACACAAAATGTCGTTTTGGATTTCCACGACCAGTATTATCTAAAGGAAGAGTGAACAATTTTATGTCTTCTCTGCGACATACTGTGACAAGAAAATCACCGAAAAAAACATACAACTTAAGAAGAAATGAAGAGTCCAAAAACATAAATGACTACAACCTAGTCATTTTGTCCATGTGGAATGCTAACATGGATATTCAATATGTTGCTGACAACTCTATTGCTGTGGCTCGATATGTGACGTCATACATCACCACAAAATCAGAAAAGACAGAGATGAAGGAATTGTGGGAGGACATTTCACATGAATAGAGTCTAAGTAAGAAATTGTACAGTTACAGTCTGAAGATGCTTTCGCATCGAGAAATTGGAGCATATGAATCGGTTATCATCAGCAAGTCGATATGCCAAATCTAGAACAATCATTTGGGTGAGTCTAGGTCTTGCTGAAACACAAAACCGAGTTTTGAAATCTGTACAAGAAATTTAGTATTTGGCGGAGGAAGAACCAAACAGTACAGATATTTTGAAGAGAAACATGTGGGATACATACTATCCAAATAGAAGTAGTCACCTTGAGAACGTTTGTCTCTATGAAGTTCTGCAAAGCTATACTTTTAAGAGGAACATCACAGAAGATATAAATAAAGGAGTATATGCTGTAATTGGATGTGAAGGATGTCTGGTGAAACAAAGAAAAGGCCATTTGATGAATCATCGAAAATTGAGTTGCGAATCTCCTGACAAAAGGGAATTTTACTATTTAGCTCTTTTGCAACTCTTTAAGCCATGGCGTACAGAAGAGGAACTACTTGGAGATTTTCTCTGTTATGAAGATTCTTTCAATGCAACCAAAGATACCATAGAATGTCCTGTTTTTTCAAATTATCTGCAAATGTTGAACGAGGAAATACAGCAAGAAGCTACAATTGCAGCAGAGATTGCTAGAGACAGTTCTCAAGACAGTCAGAGTTCTGCTTCATTGAGTCAGGATCCACTAGGAGGACCAATTATCCAAAATGAAGCTGCCACAGCCATGGATGAAGTGGAAAGAGCCATGGAACAAGCTCAGGAGGATGTAGTTAACTTAGAAGATTTGGAAAAAGAACTAAACGTTGAGCAGAGACAAATATATGACGAAGTCACAGAACACATTGACCATAGTTTATGTCATGAGAAAAAAGAGTGCTCATGTACGTCATTTATGCCTGTCCGACTGTATGTGAGTGGAGAAGCAGGAACCGGAAAAAGTTTTCTGATTAAAGCAATTGCAACTTATCAGCAGAAAAGAACGGCGACATCGCTGTCTTGTGTTGTTAATAAATTACACTACCACAAGCTATCTGGAGAAGCTTGTTGTGAAGTTTCCAGAATCCTGAAGAAAATGAAACTTCTTATCATTGATAAGGTAAGCATGGTATCAAATGTAATGCTTGCTTTTGTGCATTTAAGAATGAAAGAAATTCTTAAAACAGAGTATGATGTGTTATTTGGAGACGAACACATCATTGTTTTTGGAGATCTACTGCTGCTAACTCCAGTGAAAGGACAACCAGTGTTTAAAATGCTTACGCATAAAGATACCAGGAAGTGCCTAGGAAGCATTGGAAATGTTAATATATGGTTACATTTCAAATATGCAGTACTGCTTCAAAATATGTGACAGGCAAAGGATGAAGATTATAAAAATATTCTACAAGATGTAAGAATTGGAAAAGTAAGTGAGCATGGCAAAGAAGCTTTACATGCACGATTACTTTCAAATTTGTTTCCAAACGAAAATATTCTCCCAGAGAATATTTTTCAGAAAATTGCTGAAAACAAATCTGTGATATGCTTGATGCCAACTCTGCAAGAATGTTCAATCTTCAACAACAAAATGTTAAAGTTCGAAAATCAAGAGATTGTGAAACTGGAAGCTATTGATAAAATAGAGCATGAAGGAGCAACTATTATTTTGTCAGAAAAAATGAAATCAAAATTGGATTCTTTAGAGAAGACAATATCTAAAACTGCTGGTTTGGAAAAGACTCTGTATGCATGTTTAAATTGTCGTATAATTTTACGACGGAATTTACATGTGGAAAGAGGTTTAGTAAATGAAGCAATGGGTCATGTTGTTGATTTTGTGAATTACCGAGATAGAGATGGAATTTAATTTTTAAAAATTAAATTTGATGGAATTGAAGAAGTACAACAATTCAGTCGTTGTTCTCCTCGATTTTTGCTTGTGAAAGATTTATATGTCCGCCGAAAACAGTTTCCTGTTTCTTTGGCATCTGCGGTGACTATTCATAAATCTCAAGGTTTAAGTGTAGATAGTGCTTTGTTGAATATTGGAAGTTCTGTGATCAAGGAGGGTATGGGGTATGGGGTATGGCATATGTTGCTTTTTCTCGAGTCAGAACTTTATCTGGATTGTACTTGATTGATTTGATGAAACAAAGATTAGTGCAGCTCTAAATTGTGTAAAAGATTATAATAGGTTAAGAAGAGAGTATGCTCCAAATTTACCTCAATATCTTCTATTTGAAAAGCATGTGGTAGGCCGAAAAAGAAGAAATGAGAAGAATTGTAGTGAAGTTGTAGCAAAAAGAAAAAAGTAGATGAACCAGTAATAGTAAGCAAAAAAGGAAAAGGACATAGTTAAAGATGTTGTTGGATTTCAGTTTGAAAACAGTTCTGGTGTCAACTGCTATGCTAATGTAGTGGTTAATGTTGTTTTTTTTCTCCAAACTTTACAAGAACAGATTGTTGAAAATCGGGATCAAAGATTTTGTTGTTTGTTGAATTCTGTGTTTGAGAAATGTAGCGGTGATAGAACAAAAATAGAAAGTGTTTCTGAAATTCGAAATGTTTTAGACATATGTTCTGGTCTAAATCAATTTTCACAGAATATTCAGCAAGATTGTCAGGAATTTCTAATGTATATGCTTGTTGCATTGCAAGATGAAGGTATAGATGTAGAAAATCTTTTTGGCCTTTCTTATAAATGGCAGCATAACTGCGACAATTGTTCCTTTTCAAGTACTACTACAATAGACACTGAAAGATTTTTATATTTGACTTTACCAGACTGCAAATCAGTGTCTTTTAATAATCTAGTTAGAGAAGCAAATCAAAACATGGTCTGTATTCAATGTAAATCTGCAATGCTATCAACATTATTTATACAAAGATATGGACAGTATGTAATTTTAATGTTCCAACGATGTAGACCTGATGGAACTAAATTGACAACTTTAATTAAAATTTTTGGGGCTTCTCAATTATTAATTTCAGGAAGAACCTTTGTAACTGCAGCTATTATTTTCAATGATGGTCCTTTGACAACATCAGGACATTACACAGCTTATTTAAAATGTCAAAAAGGCTGTACTAATTGTAATGATACTCAATTGACTTTCAAACAACGTTTGCCTTTTGACTTACAAAATTCTTACCTAGTGTTTTTACTACCGAAATTTTAGGAAAGGTAATTGGCCTATAAAGATTGGAGCAGTTAATAAAACTTAGTCTGCTGTTCAAAATTACTTTGTGAATGAGAGTGATCAAGATAATAATAAACTTGTAGTTGCCATAGAGGTAGTGTAGTGATATCAGTATTATACGAAATGTTGATCATGAGTGAGCCAGAGGTGGAAATATAACTATTGTTACATGATGAAAAAGATGTCGGGTAAATGGAAATTTAAGAGTACTATTGAGTAATTTCGAAAGAAAAGGACTTTCCATATACTATTTGGCCTCGTGGAAAAGTAAGTGGATCAAAAATGAGTTAAGATATGTTTTTTCTAAGTTTTACATTATTTATTGAAACGTTGTATGGGTTTTTTAAACACAATCTTTTTGATTGTGGTTTTTTTTGCCCGCTGTCATATGATGAATAGTATTGAACTCACTGTTTTTAGTGAAATTCAATATATTCTGAGAACAGCAAAAATAAACCATATAACATGTTGTACAAGTTATTCTGTATTTTGTATTGTGAAATATATATTATACTCCCCTTGTCTCACGCTCACTCACCTTTTTCCACCCTCTATCACCCCTCTTTACTTACCCTCACTGCCCTTCTCTTACTCTCCTTCACCCCGTTCCCTTCCTCCACTTCTCTCACTACCCCTCATTCCCCATTCCTTCACTCCCCTTCCCCTCTCTCCCTTCCACCGCTTTCCAGCTCTCAGTCCCTCTACTTCACTCCCCTTCCCCTTCTTTCCTTCCTTTGCTCCCTTAGTAATTCCCCTTCCCTCACTCACCTTACTCCACTTCACTCACTCCTTCTCTCACTCCCTCTGTTCTCTCACATCCTCACTCCCCTTCCCTCACTCTCTCACTCTTATCCTCACTTCCTCCATACCCTCACTTTGTCTCTCCCCCTTCCCTCACACTCACTCCCTTTAACTCACCAACACTCCCTCATTTACCTTTCTATGCTCCCTCACTTAGTCCCCTTCTCTCACTCCTTCCTTCACTACCTCTATGTCCTCACTCCCTAACTCCCCTTGTCTTACGCTCACTTGCCTTTATCTACCCTCTATCACTCCTCTTTCCTCAACCTCACTGCCCTTCTTTCACCCTCCCTCACCCCGTTCCCTTACTCCACTTCCCTCACTTATCCTCATTCCCCATCCTTAACTCCCCTTCCCCTCACTCTCCTCCGCAAGTCACCTTTTCACAGTCCCTCTGCTTCACTCCCCTTCCCCTTCTTTCCTTCCTTTGCTCCCTCAGTCATTCCCCTTCCCTCACTCACCTTACTCCACTTTACTCACTCCTTCTCTCACTCCCTTTGTCCTCTCACTTCCTCACTCCTCCTCCCTCACTCTGTCTCTGTTACCCTCACTCCCTCTGTCCCCTCACTCTCTCACGCCCCTTCACTCACCCTCACTCACCTTCCATCCCTCATTGTCGTGAATGCACCCTCACTCACTCCCCCTTCCCTGTCACTCACTCCCCTTTCCTTACTCCCCTTTCCTCCTTTAGTTTTGATAACTCACATTCCTTTAGTATCTTACTCACCTTCATTTCATTTCTCTCTCCCTCTCTGCCTCTCTGTCACTGAATCTATACGCCTCAATATCCTCTTAGTAATTTGCTCTCCCTCTATTTCTTTTTCCCTCTCTCTGTCCTTCACCATTCCTTTGTTTCCCTTTCTGTGTCCTCCACTCCTACTTTATCTCTTAGTACCCTTTTATGACTTTTAATCTCCTGCCTTGTCTCTTGTATTTTGAAATATATATTATAAAATTATAACTTATTTTTTTTCCTCTTCCACAGATATTACATTTATTGAAAATATGTCATTAAGTTTACATTACTTATAAGGTAAGTTTTACAAACAAAATGTACTTTCTCATCACTCTTTTCCTTAACCTCACTACTCTTCTCTCACCCACCCTCACCCCTGTTCCCTTACTCCGCTTCCCTCACTTATTCTTATTCCCCATGTTTACTCCCCTTACCCTCACTCCCCTCCCACACTCACCTTCTTTCAGACCCCCTGCTTTACTTCCCTTCTCCTCTCTTCCCTTCCTTCGCTTCTTCACTCATTCCCCTTCCCTTACTCACCTTACTCCACTTCACTTACTCCTTCTCTCACTCCCTCTGTCCTCTCACTTCCTCACTCCCCTTCCCTCACTCCCTCTCTTTTAGGCTCACTCTCTCCGTCCCCTCACTCTCTCACTCCTCTTCCGTCACGCTCACTCCCTATAACACACCCACACTCCCTCACTTACCTTTCTTTGGTCCCTCACTGAGTCCCCTTCTGTCACTCCTTCTTTCACTCCCTCTGTCCCCTCACTCCCTGACTCCCCTTGTCTTACCCGTACTTGCTTTTATCCACCCTCTTTCACTCCTCTTTACTCACGCTCACTACCCTTCTGTCACCATCCCTCACCCCTGTTCCCTTACTCCACTTCCCTCACTTATCCTCATTCCCCATGTTCACTCCCCTTCCTCTCACTCCACTCCCACACTCACCTTCTTTCAGTCCCCCTGCTTTACTTCTCTTCCCATCTCTTCCCTTCATTCGCTCTCTCAGTAATTCCCCTTCTCTCACTCACCTTACTCCATTTCACTCACTCCTTCTCTCATTCCCTCTGTCCTCTCACTTCCTCACTCCTCTTCCCTCATTTCTACTGTCTCACTCTCACTCTCACTCCCTCCATCCTCTTACTCTGTCACTCCCCCTTCACTCACCCTCACTCACCTTACATTCCTCACTGTCATCAACTCACCTTTACTCACTCTCCTTCTGTCATTTATTCCATCAGTCACTTTCTCCCCTTCATTCAGGCATTTCATCCAAACAGTTATGCAGTACACATTAATTGAAAAAAGAACAACACAATATGTAAGGAATATAGCTCTTTTTGGAGAATTGGAGGTAGTTCTAAAAAGAACTCTTTTTTTTCTTCTCTTTTAGTTTTTAATTTTTTTTTACTTTTTTCAGAACAAAAAAAAACTAGGGAATGCAAAACTGCTCAACAGGAGCAAAAAAAAGGGGAAAAATTAGGGCTGAGGGGCGCAGCGGTGTTCTTCCCTATTTCTAACAATTAGTTCAATGCTCTGCTCCCCATAACAGAGCAGTTGGTCACACTGCTTACAACAAATTGTAATATCTCCAAAAACAGGCTGAATATTTGGGATCATCACTGCTGGTCTTCCTCTCAACGATGATGTTGAAGCTCCGGTGGAAGTGGAGGGGACATCTTGCCGTGGATTGAAAGCCAGGGCTCTGGTGCTCTCCCATGCATAATTATTCGGGTGCCTCCTCTCAACATGCCTGATTAGAGTAGCATTCCCGAAACTATACTTCCGGGTGGGATCTCCACGTGATAGGACAGTGTCACAAATCTTACAGGTGACTTTGGGAGCATTGCATTTTTTCTCCCCCTCTGGAAAAGAGAAAAACTTCCATATGAAGTGGTCCTTCACTTTTCTCTGTGGAGGGGCCTCAGGCAGGAATCCATCCGAAGAGTCTGAGGACTGGTCCTGGGAAGGGTTCTGGGAACCAGACATGGTGGAATAAGATTTTTTTTTTGCAGGAACAGACAAGAGGTGTTGTCTCAGCAAAAGCAAAGAGGTTGTGAGGGAAATGGGTGGGGTGTTTCTCTACTTGTGAAAAAAAACTGTTATTAACCAATCAAAAGTGTTGTTTTAAGTTCACATGGCTTGACGCGCACTTACGCTACGCGCTCCGGGGTGCTTACATGGGCGCTTACACGGCATTTAAGTAGGCGCTTCCGGGAACGCTTCCCGGGGCGCTTACGCGGCGCGTCAGAATGACGTTTTGCTAGATTTTCTTAAATGCGTTTAAAGGTGAAATACGGTTATTAAAAATAGCTATTAAAAAAACGTAATATTTCACTTTAAAAACCATAGGTTTCAAACTCGTTATAGTTAGGAATTAGCTTTTAAAAAACCTTTGAAATTCACTGAAAAAACCATAGGTTTAACACTCGTTATAGTTAGGAATTAGCATTTAAAAAACCTTTGAAATTCACTGAAAAAACCATAGGTTTCACACCAGTTATAGTTAGCTGAACATTTTACTCATACAAAACCATTGAAATTCCCACGTTATAGTTAGTTGGACTCACTATAACTCGCGCGCCCGCAATCCACTGCTGATGATGTCACACATTACATCATTCATGACATGGTCAGTGACATCACTGATGACATCACTGATGACATCTCAAATGACATCACTGATGACATCACTGATGACATCTCAATTGCTATCACTGATGACATCACTGATGACATCATTCATGTGATAATACGATGCACCTCCTCACACTCTAATGTAACCTTTGATACACCCAGTCTTAAATACAGACTACCATTCTTGAAACCATTGACACACCAATACCAGTTACTACATATGCACTCACTGATTCCTAGCTCTACACACACATCCACTCATTCACCCATACAATCACTCATACATAAAGTCGCTCATCAATACAACACTATCATATGCACTCATACACCTATACAGACACTCACACACTGCCACTCATCCATGGAGTTACTCACACACCTAGTCAGTCATGCAAAGAATCAATTACACTCCCATTTCATCATCTATACAGTTATACACAGAACACCTTACTTATTCAAACATATACTAACACATACTTACTCTTTTATACAATCACTGATACAAGTACACATTGATCCATACAGGCACCTGCACAATCCCTGGCACTCATGTCTAGTCATTTATATATGCCAACTCTCACATGCACTGTGTTTTACATATGTACTTACTTGTACATGTAGCAGTGAGATATTCATTCACTCACCAACACACACATACACACAGTCAACCACCCATACAGCTGTTTCCACATGCAGTCTTGACCTCATACACCTAGTGAATCAACTGCTCACACATCTATGCACAGAGTCACACACCTCTCAGCCACCCACACACACACACTCAGCCTCACATACAAATACTTGGGCAGCCAATCAATAACCCATACAGCCACTCATATAGCTACTGATCAACACATGCAGCAGCTTACACAACAACAGACATACTGATGCACACATTCAGACAGTTTAGTCACTAACCCATGCATTCTGTAAGAAACATTTAATCAATCACTCATACAGTCAGTCACGCACCTACTAAATCCTTCATCCAGACACTTAAACATCCACTCATTGTTCAATATGTAAAACATATTTAAACTTTACAGAAACACACATTCACTGGATGATGTCATCAGTGATGTCATTTGAGATGTCATCAGTGATGTCATCAGTGATGTCACTGACCATGTCATGAAAGATGTAACATGTGACATCATCAGCAGTGGATTGCGGGCGCGCGAGTTATAGTGAGTCCAACTAACTATAACATGGAAATTTCAATGGTTTTGTAAAACTAAAATGTTCAGCTAAATACAACTGGTGTGAAACCTATGTTTTTTTCAGTGAATATATATATGTGTGTATGTGTGTGTGTGTGTGTGTGCATTTAGATAGAGAGATAGATATGTCTAATATATTTTAATCCAAATTATTTTGTGTGATATTTTTCAAATAATATACATTTATTGCTACTGAAATATATATGTATTTAAGTTCCTACTAATAAATGTAAAATATTGATAGAATTAGTAATGTATATTTCTATAAAGTATGTTACACTCTACATATATGTATATATGTATATATACACACACACATTTACATACATATGTTCCTAGTAACAAATGTAAAATATTAATATGTAATAATATATATTGGTATAAATTATGTTACTTTATATATATATATATATATATATATATATATTACCTACTGGCGGTCGCCAGTAGGTAGTTATAGTTAGGATTGTTTTCCATAGGGAATCTGCAACATTCTATTGGGAATAACTTTGGCGCAGATTGAGGGGTCTGCCTGTAATTTTTTTCGAATTTGCCTTGCGGTGGTCCGCTCCTTCCCTGAAAGTTTGGGGGGGATTCGTCAAGCGGGGGCCGAGATAAAAGGGGGGTCTGAAAACATGTTTTCCCCATGTTAATTTCCATAGGGTGGTTGGACTCACTTTTAGCCCGAACGGCTGAATGGATTCCCACGAAACTTGGCAAAATTGTAGGGACTGGTAGCCCGATGTGCCTTTGCTATGTCTCAAGATATGTGATCCAGTGGATTTTGAGTAATTTAGGTTAAAAAAAATATATATATCTATAAGCGCGCACCGGTACGCGCACCGGGGAGAGCTCCCGGCGCGCACCGCGAGTTCGCGTGTGGAAAGATGATTGGCTTTCGGGTGTCTGTAAACATTCGAAACAGTCCGGAGCGGCCGCCATCTTGTGTCTCGGTAGGATCGAGACACAAGAGGTGACTTTCGGGTGTCTGTAAACATTCGAAACAGTCCGGAGCGGCCGCCATCTTGTGTCTCGGTAGGATCGAGACACAAGAGGTGGCAATAACAAATTGGGAAATAACCAAAAGGGGGCAGGGTAGACCCCCCTGACCCCCTAGGTTTGATGTGGGGGCCATAAAAGGGTCCCGCGGGACAAAAAAAATATATATATATTTTCGCGGGGGGAGCGCCCGGTATGCGCACCGGGGAGCGTACCGGGGATCGTACCATGGGGAAAAATAGTGAAAAAAAATAGTGTAAAATAATCATTTTGAGTGATCAGATGTAGGGTAGCTCTGAAAAGAGCTTTTGGGTTCTGTGGCTGATTTAGGTACCTGCAAGTACATCCCACATACACCCACACGCACACAACCCACACACACACACCCACACATCTCACACACACACACACACACACACACACCCCACACACATAACCCTACACCCACACACTCCCCAGACACACCTCACACACCCACACCTCCACCCACACCCAAACACCCCACACACCCACACTGACACCTTACACATCCACACCCACACCCACACACCCCACACACCCACACTCACACACACACCTCACCCCCCCCCCCACACACACACACACCTCAGAGACACACCCCACACACCCCACACACACACCTCCCCCCACACACACACACGCACCTCACAGACACATCCTCACATCCCACACACACACACACATCCCACACACATACCCCCCACACCCACACACACCCCACACACACCTAACACACCACCACCTACACCCAAACACCCCACACACCCTCACCCACACCTTACACACCCACACCCCCACCCACACCCACACACCCCACACACCTACACCCACCCACACACCTCACCCCCCCCACACACACACACCTCACAGACACCCCCACACATCCCTCACACACCCCTCCCCCCCACCGCCCCCCCTTACACATGGGGAAAACCCAGTGAAACAGTAAAATAATAATTTAAAGTGCTTAGAGATAGGGTAGCTCTGCATAGAGTTGTTGTGTTGTGTGGGTGATATAAGTACGAGCATGTAGGTACCAATGCAGAGTTTTAAATTCAATGTAGACTGTGTCCTCTGTAGATAATTTGCATGTTGTTACAGAAGTTATTGTGGTATATGGAATCTATACTATAGTCTGTCAGGAAAGCAGAAACAACATGGAGGCAGGAGATGAAAAAGAGATGTCAAATACACATTGGAGATAATAAAGTGGGAGAAAGGAAGTAACTATGAGCAAAATTACTATGTAACACAAAAAAGTTGCACAGTATACTATAAGTCTCACTTTATATTATAATCATTTTGGTACTATTTCATGAATTACATATAAAAAGAATAATGTCTAGAGCAATTTTTAATTATTAAATAAAAATGTATTGCTCTGATTTTTCAAAATGTAATAACACTTCCAACATTATATCGTCAGGAATGTCCTCATTTTCAGTCCATGATTCCATTTCTTCCACACAATTAACTAACTCTTCGTCTAGAGACTGATCCATAAAGTCCAAGTCTTCCTCAGGATTCTTTTGAAGAACCATTTCGAAAGAAATATTCTGTTCTCCTTCCATTTTCTTGCTGTAAATTGCATTAAAAATAAATATATCAGTAGAGTTAGGGCAGTGTTGGGTTTAAGTTGAGACATGTACTTCTGAGTTTTTAACAGTGAAGTTATCTTTGGGCAGTGTATGTTATCAGGCTGGAAGTAGAAATATAAAAAAGCGTATGTGAAGATGCCTAAGTAATTTCATAATTATACCAGAGAAGCCTAACTTAATCTATAAGTATAACAGAGAAGCCTATCTCAATCTATAACTATAACAGAGGGACAGTAAATAACTATCAGAAAAAGTTTTTACAAATTAACTTAAAGTGCCCCTTACAAATTAACAACTTACCTTATTAAAAGGTGATGAAGATAAATGGAGAAAATTCTTTAAAGATGTACCTCAGGTAGTTGTAGTCAAAATGACCGTGTTTCCCTCTCATTTTTCATTTATATTCATGTACATAACCAATCAAATGTCAGGAAATAAAAGTAGAAAATGAAAGTAACATTTTAATTGGTTGTAAATTCTAACACTTCATATGTGTTTTTGTCATGTAATTTACCTCAGGATATTTAGACAGGGCTACAGGCCAAATGGCTCAATGGAATTCCACCAAATTTGGGAAAATGGTAGGGATTGGTATGTAGTATTGCCTATTCTATATTTGGTGAACTTCTCTACAGAGCTTTTTATGTAAATTAAGTTTAAAAAAATGTTGGGAGCGCTCACCGGTGCGCGCCCCGGTACGCTCACCGGTAAGCGCAACGGGAGTCCTCCATCTTGTGTTTCGGTAGATTTGAGACACAAGATGGAGGACAAACAACGTTGGGAATGGGTAAAAGGGGACACGGTAGACACCCCCTGACCCCCTAGGTTTTCTGAGGGGGGCTTAGGAGGCCCATACAGGCCAAAAAAAAGCAATTTTTTTTTTATTTTTGCGGGGTGAGCGCCCGGTATGCGCACCGGGAAGCGTACCGGGGAGCATACTTTGGTGAAAATTAGTGAAAAAAGTTAGAGTAAAATAATCATTGTGAGTGATCAGATGTAGGGTAGCCCTGAAAAGAGCTTTTGGGTTCTGGGGCTGATTTAGGTACCTACAAGTAGGTTCCAATGCACAATCTTAAATTCAGGAGGAATATTCAATTCCCCTCATCTGAGAAGTGCACACCATCTCCTCTGTAGATATCTTGCATGTTGTAACGCAAGTTGTTGTTGTATATTGAACCCATTCCATAGTCTCTCATGTAAGCAGAAACACATGTTTCCTTGCTTTCTCAATCTGTGGACAAAATTGGTTGGACCACTTCCATTTCTGTCTTTGGCATATATTGGAAATTACCAAGGCAGTTTGTGGAAAAAGTGTCATAAATTGCCCAAAGGTGTCCTTTAAAACCATTTCCAGACCTACTCCAGTCAAAGTGCCTAGGTCATTTTCACCACAGTGCAAAATTATAAGGTCAGGGTGTGGCAGATGGTGAAAGGTTTTCACCAATGGTATCAATTGATGACATCTCAATCCTCTTTGGCCAATCCATTTTATGTGCACATTTGGTAAACCAAGGTTGTGAAAATTTCTGATAGCTGCATACCTTTGAGCCCAGTGAATGTAGCTATGTCCAATAATCCAGACAGAGTACATGGTGAGAGGAGGTTCTGGTGCAGTCAGATGAAGTGTAGGAATGAAATGGCAGTTGGAACAGTAGGAGTTTGCAAAAAAAAACTGTGGAGTTTCAGTGCTCTTGAATCACAAGCAATGATTGGTAAATTCAGATAGTTGAAAAGTGAAAGTTAGGGTGCATGGTTGTGTTCTGTGAAAGAAGTAATTTGAATGGTCAAGAAAAAGTCATTAAAAGAAAGATTGCAACTGATAAGCTGGTTTATTGATAGGTCAAACATCCTTGCTGAGTTCATTTGCAACATTGTAGAATAAACTTTTAACCCTGAGAGCTCAGTGAGGAGGGAGTTGCTATGGTAACAGGTAGAAAGGGCTGAGGGGGGGAAGGGTGTTGATTTGAAAATAGAGAGGGAAGAGTTTTGATTGGTTACCATGAGGAATATGTGTGTAGAATTAGAGGTTTTCTGTGCCATTCATGGTTGCAGTGCCTGGAGTACATAGCTTTTGTTCTGCTAAAGAAATATTGGTGTGTGTATCTGACACTGTTCTCAATCTCCCAAAGCATTTGTAAAGGTGAGTTATGATTCATTCAATATAGATAGAGAGTTCAGATTAAGAAGCACATTGAGCTTCTTTGCTGTTGGTTTGTGTGATACTTTTTGAAAATGCATGGTATCAATATTTGCAATAGAGAGGAAATGTATTTTGTAAAATAGTGAGTTTTCAGAACTGAAATGGAATTCTTGTACATAGGACCTGCGCTGTGTTTCTAAAATGTTATTCAAAAAACGATTTTGGGGCAAATCAATGGTTTTACATTTTTGAGAAGGAATAAATAGTGTGTGCATGATTACATAAAAATATTTGAACCTTTCACAATCATATCACCTGTGTTACCTCAGATTAGGAAGCAGAATGAGCTTCTTTGCTCTTGGTTTGTGTCATATTTTGGGTAATGCCTGGTAGGAATGTTTGCAATAGAGAGGAAATGTATTTTGTAAAATAGTGAGCTTTCAGAACTGAAATGGAATTCTTGTACATAGGACCTGCGCTGTGTTTCTAAAATGTTATTCAAAAAACGATTTTGGGGCAAATCAATGGTTTTACATTTTTGAGAAGGAATAAATAGTGTGTGCATGATTACATAAAAATATCTGAACCTTTCACAATTAATCACCTGTGTTACCTCAGATTAGGAAGCAGAATGAGCTTCTTTGCTGTTGGTTTGTGAAATTTTTTGGGTAATGCCTGGTAGGAATGTTTGCAATAGAGAGGAAATGTATTTTGTAAAATAGTGAGTTTTCAGAACTGAAATGTAATGCTTGTACATAGGACTTGCGCTGTGTTTCTAAAATGTTATTCAAAAAACGATTTTGGGGTAAATCAATGTTTTTACATTTTTGAGAAGGAATAAATAGTGTGTGCATGATTACATAAAAATATTTGAACCTTTCACAATCATATCACCTGTGTTACCTCAGATTAGGAAGCAGAATGAGCTTCTTTGCTGTTGGTTTGTGTCATTTTTTGGGTAATGCCTGGTAGGAATGTTTGCAATAGAGAGGAAATGTATTTTGTTAAATAGTGAGTTTTCAGAACTGAAATGGAATTCTTGTACATAGGACCTGCGCTGTGTTTCTAAAATGTTATTCAAAAAACGATTTTGGGGCAAATCAATGGTTTTACATTTTTGAGAAGGAATAAATAGTGTGTGCATGATTACATAAAAATATTTGAACCTTTCACAATTAATCACCTGTGTTACCTCAGATTAGGAAGCAGAATGAGCTTCTTTGCTGTTGGTTTGTGACATTTTTTGGGTAATGCCTGGTAGGAATGTTTGCAATAGAGAGGAAATGTATTTTGTAAAATAGTGAGTTTTCAGAACTGAAATGGAATGCTTGTACATAGGACTTGCGCTGTGTTTCTAAAATGTTATTCAAAAAACGATTTTGGGGTAAATCAATGTTTTTACATTTTTGAGAAGGAATAAATAGTGTGTGCATGATTACATAAAAATATTTGAACCTTTCACAATCATGTCACTTGTGTTACCTCAGATTAGGAAGCAGAATGAGCTTCTTTGCTGTTGGTTTGTGTCATTTTTTGGGTAATGCCTGGTAGGAATGTTTGCAATAAAGAGGAAATGTATTTTGTAAAATAGTGAGTTTTCAGAACTGAAATGGAATTCTTGTACATAGGACCTGCGCTGTGTTTCTAAAATGTTATTCAAAAAAACGATTTTGGGGCAAATCAATGGTTTTACATTTTTGAGAAGTAATAAATAGTGTGTGCATGATTACATAAAAATATTTGAACCTTTCACAATTAATCACCTGTGTTACCTCAGATTAGGTAGCAGAATGAGCTTCTTTGCTGTTGGTTTGTGACATTTTTTGGGTAATGCCTGGTAGGAATGTTTGCAATAGAGAGGAAATGTATTTTGTAAAATAGTGAGTTTTCAGAACTGAAATTAAATGCTTGTACATAGGACCTGCGCTGTGTTTCTAAAATGTTATTCAAAAAACGATTTGGGGGTAAATCAATGGTTTTACATTTTTGAGAAGGAATAAATAGTGTGTGCATGATTACATAAAAATATTTGAATCTTTCACAATCATGTCACTTGTGTTACCTCGGATTAGGAAGGACACTGAGGGCCTTATTTATGAAAACAGCGATGCGTCAGTTTTCACTGAGCACTCCTTGCAACACCAATGATGCGTCATATTTAATGTATGACGCATCATGTCGCAAGGAGTTACAGATAAGTCAGTATTTCTGACGTATGTGTAAGCGCAAAAGTGACGCATCACTGGAGTGTGTCACAAAAGTAACGCAACTCCAGCAATGCGTGTTTTTAAATGGGGAAAGCCCCATGTGAAAGGGTTTGAGTCAGTCTTACGCCTGCTGTGAGGCAGGTACAAGATTTTGACATAACAGTGTCCTAAAAGTGATGCAGTGAAATCTGATAGATTTCACTGCGTCACTATTACAAGGTTTTTTACGGGGGAACGCCCCCTCTGCATACATTATACCTGACGCAGGTATAATGTGGCGCAGGGGTTTAAAAGTGACACATCTACCTAGATGTGTCATTTTTTAAATATGGCGCAACAAGGCACATGTTTTATGCTGCTGATGCGTCACAAAATGTGACGCATCACCAGCGGAAAACTAACGCAGGGCCTCATAAATTAGGCTCTGAGCTTCTTTGCTGTTGGTTTGTGTCATGCTTTTTGATAATGCTTGGTATTTACATTTGCAAGATAGAGGATTTTTATTTTGTGAAATAGTGAGCTTTCAGTAGTGAAGTTGAATGCTTGTACATAGGACCTGTGCTCTGTTTCTAAAAAGTTATTAAAAAACGATTTTGGGGCAAATTAATGGCTTTTACATTTTTGAGAAGGAATAAATAGTGTGTGCATGATTACATAAAAATATTTGAACCTTTCACAATCATGTCACCTGTGTTACCTCAGATTAGGAAACACACTGAGGGCCTTATTTATGAAAACAGCGATGCGTCAGTTTTCACTGCGCACTCCTTGGGACACCAATGATGCGTCATATTCAATGTATGATGCATCATGTCGCAAGGAGTTACAGATAAGTCAGTATTTCTGACGTATCTGTAAGCGCAAAAGTGACGCATTGCTGGAGTGTGTCACAAAAGTGACGCAACTCCAGCAATGCGTCTTTTCAAATGGGGAAAGCCCCATGTGAAAGGGTTTGCGTTAGTCTTACGCCTGCTGTGAGGCAGGTACAAGATTTTGACATAACAGTGTCCTAAAAGTGACGCAGTGAAATCTCATAGATTTCACTGCGTCACTATTACAAGGTTTTTTACGGGGGAACGCCCCCTCTCCATACATTATACCTGACGCAGGTATAATGTGGCGCAGGGATTTAAAAAGTGACGCATCTACCTAGATGTGTCATTTTTTAAATATGGCACAACAAGGCACATGTTTTATGCTGCCGATGCGTCACAAAAAGTGATGCATCACCAGCGGAAAACTAACGCAGGGCCTCATAAATTAGGCTCTGAGATTTTTCGCTGTTGGTTTGTGTAATGCCTTTTGATAATTCTTGGTATCTACATTTTCAAGATAGAGGATTTTTATCTTGTGAAATAGTGAGGTTTCAGTAGTGAAGTTGAATGCTTGAGATAATATTTTGGAATCTCATCTAATCAATCTCATGGCATGTCAGCGTGGTACAAACGAGTATTGGTACAGTCGTCATGGGGAATTGAGATGTATGCTGAGAAAATTAGGAACTCCTACATGGTTCCTCACTCTTAGCTGTGCCAAGTATGCATGGGACGACTTACTTCAATTTATACGCGAGGCAAATGCAAATGTACAAAATATAGAATTCAAAACACCTGGAGAACTGTGTTCTTTGGATCCAGTGAATGTATGCAGATATTTTAATCATAGATTTAAAGCTATGATGTCTTTCATTACCAACAAAAAAAATCCTCCCCTTGGAGAGGTTTTGGATTTCTTTTGGAGAAAGGAGTACCAAGCGAGAGGTGCTCCTCACATACATATGTTGTTGTGGATTAAAGATGACCCAAATTTGGAACAAATTCGGATGAGACAGTGATGAGCTTCATTGAAGAGTATTCAACATGTGCGTTCCGAAAACTACTGAAGAAAACAGTTTAAGGCAACAAGTTTTACGCTTTCAATCCCATCGTTGTGGAAAGTACTATAGTCAAAAAATCAGAAACAAGGACAAGTTCTACACAAAATGTCGTTTTGGTTTTCCACGAGCAGTGATTTCTAAAGGAAGAGTAAATAATTTGGTGTCTTCTCTGCGACATACTGTGACGAGGAAATCACCCAAAAATACATACAATTTAAAAAGAAACGAAGAGTCCAAGTACATCAACGACTACAACCCAGTGATTTTGTCCATGTGGAATGCTAACATGGATATTCAGTTCGTTGCTGACAATGCTAACATGGATATTCAGTTTGTTGCTGACAACTCTATTGCTGTGGCTCAATATGTGACGTCTTACATCACAAAAAAAGAAAAGACAGAACTGAAGGAAATGTGGGAGGACATTTCACATGAAAAGAGTATAAGCAAGAAATTATACAGTTACAGTCTAAAGATGTTGTCACATCGAGAAATTGGAGCATATGAATGTTCCGATCGATTGTCATCAGCAAGTCTATATGCCAAATCTAGAACCATCATTTGGGTGAGTCTAGGTCTTGCTGCAACACGAAACCGAGTTTTGAAATCTGTACAGGAAATAGAGTATTTGGCGGAGAAAGAACCAGAAAGTACAGATATTTTGAAGACAAACATGTTGGATACATACTATCCAAATAGAAGTCCTTATCTTGAGAACGCTTTTCTCTATGAAGTTCTGCAAAGATATATTTATAAGAGGAACATCAGAGAAGATATCAATATTGGAATATATGCTGTCATTGGATGTGAAGGGTGTCTAGTGAAACAGAGAAAAGGTAATTTGATTAATCATCGAAAATTGAGTTGTGAAAATCTAGACAAAAGAGAATTTTACTAGTTGGCTCTTTTGCAACTCTTTAAACCATGGCGTACAGAAGAGGAACTACTTGGAGATTTTCTCTGTTACGAAGACTTTTTTAATGCAACGAAGGATACCATAGAATGTCCTGTTTTTCCAAATTATCTGCAAATGTTGAATGAAGAAATAGAGCAAGAAGCAACAATTGCTGCAGATATTGCGAGAGACAGTTCTCAAGACAGTCAGAGTTCTGCTTCATTGAGTCAGGATCCACTAGGAGGACCAATTATCCAAAATGAAGCTGCCACTGCCATGGATGAGGTGGAAAGAGCTATGGAGCAAGCTCAAGAGGATGTAAATAATTTAAAAGATTTGGTGAAACATTTAAACCTTGAGCAGAAACAGATATATGACGAAGTCACAGAACAGGTTGAACATGGATTCAGTCAGGAGAAGAAAGAGTGCTCATGTACATCATTTAAGCCTGTCCAACTGTACGTGAGTGGAGAAGCAGGAACTGGAAAAAGTTTTCTGATTAAAGCAATTGCAACTTATCTGCAGAAAAGGACGGAATCACCGCTGTCTTGTGTTGTTACCGCTCCAACTGGGCTGGCAGCACATAATATTAAAGGGATTACTTTACATCGTTTACTGATGCTGCCAGTGGAGCATGATAACAAATTGCAATACCACAAGCTATCTGGAGATGCGTGTTCCGAAGTTTCTAGAGTCCTGAAGAAAATGAAACTTCTTATCATTGATGAAGTAAGCATGGTTTCAAATCTAATGCTTGCTTTTGTGCATTTGAAAATGCAAGAAATTCTTAGAACAGAGTATGATGTGTTATTCGGAGGAAAACACATTATTGTTTTTGGAGATCTACTGCAGTTGACTCCAGTGAAAGGACAACCAGTGTTTAAAATGGTCACGCATGAAGATACCAGGAAGTGCCTAGCAAGCATTGGAAACGTTAATATATGGTTAAATTTCAAATATGCAGAACTACTCAAAAATATGCGGCAGGCAAAGGATGAAGATTATAAAAATATTCAACAAGATTTAAGAATCGGAAAAATAAGTCAGCATGGGAAAGAAGCTTTACATGGACGATTAATTTCAAATTTGTACCCAAATGAAAACATTCTTCCAGAGAATATTTTTAAGAAAATTAACGAGAAGAAATATGGCATATGTTTGATGCCTACTCTGAAAGAATGTTCCATGTTCAACAACAAAATGTTAAAGTTAGAAAATGAAGAGATAGTGAAACTGGAAGCTATAGATAAAATAGAGCATATGGGAGCAACAATTATTTTGTCAGAAAATTTGAAATCAAAATTGGATTCATTAGAGAAGACTATATCTAAAACTGCTGGTTTTGAAAAGACTCTGAATGTGTGTTTAAATTGTCGTATCATTTTGAGAAGGAATTTAAATGTTGAAAGAGGTCTGGTAAATGGAGCAATGGGTCATGTTGTTGGTTTTGTGAATTACAAAAATACTGATGGAATTGAAATTTTAAAAAATTAAATTTGATGGCATTGACGAAATAGAACACATTTGTCGTTGTTCAGCTAGATTTTTGCTTGTGAAAGACTTATATGTTCGCCGAAAACAGTTTCCTGTTTGTTTGGCATATGCAGTGACAATTCATAAATCTCAAGGTTTAAGTGTAGATAGTGCTTTGGTGAACATTGGAAGTTGTGTGTTTAAAGAGGGCATATGTGGCATTATCACGAGTCAGAACTTTATCAGGATTGTACTTGATTGAGTGTGACGAAACAAAGATTTGTGCTGATCTAGATTGTGTTAAAGAATACAATAGGTTAAGAAGAGAGTATGCTCCACATTTGCCTCAATATCCTCTGTTTGAAAAACGTGTGGTAGGCCGAAAAAGAAGAAATGAGAATAATTGCAGTGAGGTACTAGCAAAAAGACAAAAAGTAGATGAAACTGTAATTGTAAGCAGAAAGAAAAAGGATTCTGTTGAAGATGTTGTTGGATTTCAGTTTGAAAACAGTTCTGGTGTCAACTGCTATGCTAATGTAGTGGTTAATGTTGTTTTTTTTCTTCAAAATTTACAAGAACAGATTGTTGAAAATCGGGATCAAACATTCTGCTGTTTATTGAATTCTGTGTTTGAGAAATGTAGCAGTGATAGAGCAAAAATAGAAAGTGTTTCAGAAATTAGAAATCTTCTAGACATATGTTCTGGTCAAAATCAATTTTCACAGATAATTCAGCAGGATTGTCAGGAATTTTTAATGTATATGTTTGATGTATTGGAAGATGAAGGAGTAGATATAAAAAATCTTTTTAGCCTTTCTTATCAATGGCAGCATGACTGTGACAACTGTACTTTATCAAGTAGTACTAGAATAGACACTGAAGGATTTATATATTTGAGTTTACCAGACTGCAAATCAGTGCCTTTTAATAATCTAGTTAAAGCAGCTGATCACAATATGGTGTGTACCCAATGTAAGTCTGCAATGCTGTCCACATTATTTTTACAAACTTATGGTAAATATGTGATTTTAATGTTCCAACGATGTAGACCTGATGGAAGTAAATTGTCAACTTCTATTAAAAATTTTGTGGCTCCTCAGTTATCAATTTCAGGAAGAACCTTTGCAACTGTAGCTCTTATTTATCATGACGGTCCTTCAACAACATCAGGGCATTACACATGCTATTTAAAAAGTTGTAAAGGTTGGACCCTTTGTAATGACACTCATTTGACTTTAAAACAACGTTTGCCTATGAAGACGGGAGCAGTTAATAAAGGTTAGTTTGCTGTTTAAAATTATATTCTGAGTAAAAGTGATCAAGATAATATAAAAAATTGAGTTGTCATATAGGTACTGTAAGTGGATCTCATAGTAAGTGATATCAGTATTATAGGAAATGATGAACATGAGTGAGTCAGAGATGGAATTACGAAAATTTTAATATTGTGAAAATGTTGTTTGAGCCTTTCTTTCAGAACGTCGGAAAAACTGTAATTTTAGAGCTTGTTTTAATTAATTTGAAAATATACTGATACATCTGACACTATTTGGCCTTAAGGAATGGTGAAGGAATGAGCAAAGAGTTATGACTGAACAGAAGGAGTATATGAAAATAATGAAAATATTTCAGATGTTCTTGGAGGTTTTCTTCTAGAAAGTCGATGAAATGGAATGTTTAGAGAACAGCAGAGTACTTTCCACGAAAAGGACCATCATGATATACTATTTGGCCTAAAGGAAACGTAAGTGAATCAAAGATTAGTGTACATTTGTTATTTTGAAGTTTAGATGTTTTTTTTTTTTTTTTAAACACAATCTTTTTGATTGTGGTTTTTTTCCCCCGCTGTCATATGATGAGTAGTTTGAACTCACTTTTTTAAGTGAAACTCAATATATTCTGAAAACAGCAAAAATAAACTATGTAACATGTTGTACAAGTTAATCTATAGTTTGTATTCTATAATTTAAAATATATTCCCATTGTCTCACACTCACTTTCCTTTTTACACCCTCTTTCAGCTCTTTTTACTCACTTATAATGTCTTTCCTTCACTCTCTTTCAACCCCGCTCTTTTAGTCCACTTCTTTCACAACCCCTCATTCTCATTTCAACTGTCTGCATCCCCTCTCTCCCTTGCATAACCATTCAGCTTTCAGTCTGTCTGCTTTACTTTCCTTTTCCGTGTTTTCCTCCTTTGCTCTTTTAGTAATTCCTCTTTACTCACTCACCAGTATTGTCGCACTCTATCACTATAAATCATCCACTCTCCCTCGCTAATCTTTGTTTGCTCCTTTCTTTTGACCTCTTCTCTCTATTTTCCGTTCACTACCTCTATGTCCTCAGTCTCTCACTCTCCTTGTGTTATGTTCACTTGTGTTTATCTACCTTCTATCATTTCTCTTACAACAACTTCACTGCTCCTCTCTCATCGTTCATCAACCTATTTCTTTTAGTCCGGTTTCATTACTACCCCTCATTTCCTATGTTTCAGTGTCCTTCTCTTTACTTTCATCACCGAATCACTTTCTCTCAGTACCACTGCTTTAGTCCTCTTTTCCTCTCTTTCCTTCTTTTGCTCCTTTACTCATTTTTCTTTCCTCACTCATTGTACTCCACTTCACTCAGTCCTTCCCTCTGTCTACTAACTTCCTCACTCCTTTTCCCTGAATCCTTCTATATTATCCTCTCTCCCTTCATCCCTTCACTCTATGACTCTCCTTCACTTACTCTCAGTTATCTTCCATTCCTCATTCTTCTAAATGCATCCTTTATTAGACTCCTTTCCCTCTCAGTCATTATCTTTTTACTTACTCCTGTTTCCTGATTTAGTTTTGCTAACTCATATTCTTTTAGTATCATTCTTACCTTCAGTTCATTTTTCTATTCTTCTCTTCCTTTCTGTCAGTGAATCTATATGCCTTACTCTTAGTAATTTGCTCTCCTTCTATTTCTTTTTCCCTCTTTTTGTCCTTCTACCTTACTTTATTTCTAAATACACTGTTATGATTTTTAACCTCTTCATTTGTATCTTAATTTTAAATACATATTTCACTAATTATAACTTATTTTTTCTTCTCTCTTTACAGATTCAAAATGTAGTAAAAAAATGTAATTAAAGTTACATTTATTATATGGTAAGTGTGACTAAAAAAAGTAGTTTGTCATCACCCTTTGCTTTAACCTCACTACTATTTTCTCAACCTACCTCAGTCCTGTTTCTTTACTCTGCTTCCCTCACTTATTCATATTCTCCATGTTTACTCCCCTTTCCCTATTTCCCCTCCTACATTCAATTTTTTTCAGTCCCCATTTTTTTTTTGGGGTGAGCGCCCCGCAGCGCGCCCTGGTGCACGTACCGGTGCGCGTACCCTAAGGAAAAAAGAATGACAGAGATTCTTTAAAAATATAGGTTTATTTTTATAAATTAAAGGTAGTTCTAAAAAGAACTGTTGATTTTATTCTTTTTGTTGTTTTATATTTTTTTATTGTTTTTTTGAAATTTTTTTACTTTTTTTGACTTTTCTGAACAGTTTTATATTTTTTTTGTATTTTTTAAGGGGAGAAACAAAAAACAGGGAATTCTAAAGGGCTCAACAGGAGCAAAAAAAAGGCGGTAAAAATTAATGTTTCCTTGGGCACTTGTGGTTAACCCAAGCACGGTTAATAAGTGTGATGCTTTGGTCTCCATAGCATATTGTTTGTCTACAAAAAATACAAACCATTTTAAAATTGGAAAACTTTGTTTGTATGGTGGAGCATATCTCCCTAACTTCCGGTCCCGATGGGGTTGGAACATTAGTTTGGGAGGTGCTGGCAGAAGATTGGACAGGGTTTCTGGCCAGTTCCCTGACCTCTGCCCTAGCATAGTTATTTGGATGCCTGTGTTGCATATGCCTGATCATGGTGTGGTTGCCAAAGGAGTATTTTTTGTTGGGATTCCCCCTTGACAGCTCCTGATGACATATTAAGCAGGTTGCCTTAGGCGCATTTACTTTTTTCTTGTCCTTGGGGATTGAAAAAAACTGCCAGATGATGTGCTCTTTAGGTTTGTAGGTAATATTGTCCTCTCGGAGGAATCTCCTCTCCTCCTCCTCCTCATCCTCCTCCTCTTCTTGATCTCCACCACTGTGAAGTTGTGGTGGTCCTTGTGGTGGTGGTGGTGGTGGTCCAAAAGCTTCAGCAGCTGCAGCTAATGTAGCCATTTTCTGCTGAAATAACTGCAGGTCTACCTCTCTCAAAGCACAAAGGTAGAATGAGGAAAAAAGGTGGGGTCTTTCATCATTTGGAAAAGAAAACTGTTCTGAACCAATGAAAAGTGTTATTTTTAGGTCACAGGACCTGGCCTTACATCATTAGGAAACCAAAAGTGAAATGAACCAATAAAAAGTTTTATTTTCAGGTCACATGACCCGACGCGCTTACGCTACGCGCCCCGGGGCGTGTGGCGCAAGCATGTCAGGACGTTGCGCAATCGTATGCACACGTGTGCTTCCGGGTGCACTTATCACGCGGTTACGCGAAACGTCACGATGTTGTTTTCGTTCGCGAGAATAGCGCTAACGGGACGCTCACCGGTACGCGCCCCAGGGCGCGCCAAAGCACTGCGCTTACCCGTGCGTTCACCGGTACGCGCCCCGGGAGCGCTCCAGGGCAAAAAAAAAACAAAAAAAACTTTTACATAATTATACAATTTAAAATTCGTTATAAACATTTTTACTTTTTATACCTATAGAGATTTGCTATTAAAAAACCATTGAAATTCACTGAAAAAACCATAGGTTTCACACCACTTATAGTTAGGAATTAGCATTAAATAACCTATTAAATTCACTGAAAAAAACATAGGTTTCACACCAGTTAAAGTAAGGAATTAGCATTTAAAAAACCTATTAAATTCACGGAAAAAAACATAGGTTTCACACCTGTTATAGTTAGCTGGTAGTTTTACTTGCATAAAACCATTGAAATTCCCACGTTATAGTTAGTTGGACTCACTATAACTTGCGCGTGCAATGCACTGCTGATGACATCACATATTACATCACTCAGGACATGGTCAGTGACAACACTCATGACATCACTCATGACACCATCCTTGTGACAGAGTGACAGACCTCCTTTCACTGTAATGTAACCCTTGAAACACATATTCAAAAATAGAAACTAAAATTTTCAAAAAAAAGGAGATACCCATACCAGTTACAACAACCAATTCAATAATTCAACCATCTATATACACATCCACTCGTTCACCAACAGTTCTATATAATCATTCATACGTATACTCACTCATCATATGTAGTGATACACCTATACATCCTGTTACACACCGACAGTCATCCAAAAGATACTCTCACACATACTCACACATGCAAATAAATACTATTGAACATCCATTTATTTAGCATATACAGCTGTACACACACTACCACCTTACTTCTAAGGAACCTTACACATACTTACTCTCTTAAACAATCACTTATAGACACACATACTTATTTAAACAGGAACTCTTACAATCCCTTACTCTCACATATAGTCACTTATATACATCAATATTCATTATTTTATATATATAATTATTTATATTTATTATTATATTATTATATATATATATATATATTCACTGAAAAAACCATAGGTTATAGACCATATATAGTTAGGAATTAGCATTTAGAAAACCTTATTTTACTCACACAAATCCATTGAAATTCCATATATAGTTAGTTGCACTAACTATATATCGCGCACCCGCAATCCACTGCTGATGATGTCACATATTACATCATTCATGACATGGTCAGTGACATCACTGATGACATCACTGATGACATCTCAAATGACATCACTGATGACAACATCCAGTGATTATGTGTTTCTGTAAAGTTTAAATATGTTTTACATATTGAAGAATGAGTGGATGTATAAGTGTCTGAATGAAGGTTTTAGTAGGTGCGTGATTGACTGTATGAGTGAGTGATTAAATGCGTCTTACTAAATGCACGGGTTAGTGACTAAACTGTCTGAAAGTGTGCATCAGTATGTCTGTTGTTGTGCAAGCTGCTGCATGTGTTGATCAGTAGCTATATAAGTAGCTATATGGGTTATTGATTGGTTGCACAAGTATTTGTATGGGAGACTGAGTGTGTGTATGGCTGGCTGGGAGGTGTGTGACTCTGTGCAGATCAATGTGTACTTGTATCAGTGATTCTATAAGAGAGTAAGTATGTGTTAGTATATGTTTGAAAATGTAAGGTACTCTATGTTTAACTGTGTAGATTAGAAAATGGAAGTGTGATTGATTCTTTACAGGACTGACTAGGTGTGTTAGTAACTCCATGGATGAGTGGCAGAGTGTGAGTGTCTGTATAGGTGTATGAGTGCATATGATAGTGTTGTAAAGATGAGTGATTGTATGTATGAATGATTGTATGGGTGAATGAGTGAATGTGTGTGTAGACGTAGGAATCAGTGAGTGCGTATGTAGTAACTAGTATTGGTGTGTCAATGGTTTCAAAAATTATACTCTGTATTTAACACTGGGTGTAACAGAGGTTATATTAAAGTGTGAGGAGATGCATTGTATTGTCACATTAATTATATCATCATTGATGTGACCATTGATGTCAACTGAGATATCATCAGTGATGTCATTTGAGATGTCATCAGTGATGTCATCAGTGATGTCACTGAGCATGTCATGAATGATGTAATATGTGACATCATCAGCAGTGGATTGCGGGTGCGCGATATATAGTTAGTGCAACTAACTATATATGGAATTTCAATGGTTTTGTGTGAGTAAAATAAGGTTTTCTAAATGCTAATTCCTAACTATATATGGTCTATAACCTATGGTTTTTTCAGTGAATTTCATTGGTTTTTTAACAGCTAATATCTGTAGCTGTAAAATGTATTCTTCTTTAAATCCAAAAATATATTTTATATGTTTATTAATAATTTTTTTTAAATATTTTTTTTGTTTCGCTCCCGGTCCGCGAACCGGGAAGCTTCCCGTTAGCTCAATTTAATGCCGCGACCCGGTCCGCGAACCGGTAAGAAATCAACATAGTGACGGTATCGCGTTGCCGCGTAATGCGTCTTATGACGTACTGCGTTAGCGCACCCGGAAGTGCCCCGGGGCGCGGACCGAGGCGCGAAACGCAGCTCCCCGGAAGCGATCCGCGGCGCGTCGCGAAAGCGCGACGTATCGCGTTGCCGCGTAATGCGTCTTGTGACGTACCGCGTTAGCGCACCCGGAAGTGCCCCGGGGCGCGGACCGAGGCGCGAAGCGCAGCGACCCGGAAGCTATCCGGGGCGCGGACCGGAGCGCGTAACGTAAGCATAACAGGTCATGTGACTTGTTAATAACACTTTTCATTGGTTCATTTCACTTTTGGTTTCATAATGATGTAAGGCTAGGTCAGGTGACCTAAAAATAACACTTTTCATTGGTTGAGAAGTATTGTTTTTCCCAAATGATGAAAACCCCTCCTTCTTTCCTCACTCTGACTTTCATCATTGTGAGAGGAAGACCTTTACTACTATATGAGAAATGGCTTCATTGGTAGCTTCAGCTGGTGGACCCCCACCACCACCTCCACCTCCTCATGGGAAGAGAGGACCACCTCCCCAGGTCATTACCAACACTGAGGAGGAAGATGAAGAAATGGATGAGGAGGGAGAATAACCACAGTTCTTAGAAGAGGTGCCCCGGGTTTCCAGAAAGAAAGCCAGTTTCATCTGGCAGTTTTATTCGATCCCTCGTGGCCAAAAAAAAGTCAATTCGAGGTATGTCACCTGCCGCATATGCAAAGAACAATTATCAAGAGGGACGGACAAGAAATATAGTTATGGAAATCACACAATGCACAGGCACATTACAAGGAAGCATCCACTAAATTACAGCCGGGCGGAAATAAGGGATATGCAGGACAATCCAAGACCAACTCCTGTGGCCAGACCAAGATTACCAATTTCATTAACACCAGAAGAGGCACGGGAAACAGTGCCAAATATACAAGAAAATTTTGGCCACATGATACACTCTTGTATGCACTGTCGGGCGTTGTTAGCATGTGGCAACATGAGCATAAACGCTATAAACCTGGCATATGAACACCATGATTGCCCTAACCGCCCCCAGTAATTTTTTTTTTGCTCCTGTTGAGCCCTTTTCAACGCCTGTTTTTTGTTGTTTTCCCCCCCCCCAAAAAAACCCCAAAAAATATAAAATCGTTCAAAAAATACAAAAAAAACAAAAAATGTTCAAAAAATAAAAAAATATATAAAACAACAAAAATATAAAAATAAAAGTTCTTTTCAGAACTACCTTCCCTTTCCAAAAAAATTGCTAGAATGTTTAGCACTCTGGCAAGCTCTATTTCTTTTGGTTCGCTCCCGGGTTAGCTTCCCGGTACGCGGACCGGGAGCTAACCCAAAAAAAAAAAAAAAAAAAAAAGGAGTAAGTATAAGGAAAGTAAACAGAGAGTGATGTTAAAAGAAAGACAGCTATAGGGAGTAAAGAAGAGATACTGTTTAATAGATCTATTTACCGAAGAAAAGACGGAAGAGGGTATAATTGTGAAAAACAAAATAGATAACGAAGTGAAAGAAAAAAAAAGAGAGTATAACATTAACAAAGAAGAGTTTCTTGGAGAATGTGAGTGAATGTTCAAAATAAGATTAAAACATGAGGAATAACAGAGAGAAAAAATAGAAAACAGAAAAACAAAAAATAACAGAAAAAGATTAATTGAAACAGCAAAGAAATGTAAGTAACATAGAGCCATATCATCAACATAGGCAATAAAAGTTTTGCAGCTTTTATTGGCAGAAATGTGTCGCTAAAGCTGCTTTTGCGGCAGAAAACTGCAGCTAAAACCACTTTTGCACCAGTTTTCTGCCAATAAAAAGAGCAATAATTTTATTGGCTGTATTCATAATATGCCCCTTAGTGTGCTTCAACTACACAGAGAAAGCATTATGAACAAGTAGTGATAGAGTGATCAGTCAAAGACACTAAGAGTAATAGAGACGGAGTGCGTGAACAAGAGTGAGGAACTATGAGAAGAGAGGGACTGAGAAAAAGAGTGGAAGGAGTTGAGTAAGTAGGTAATAGAGAAAGGAATGAGGGAAGTAGCAAAGGCAGGAAACTGAGGGTTAAAGAAATGAAGCAGTGGAACTAATAGTAGGTGAATGTGATAGAAATGTAACGAAAAGAGTACAAAGCATTTACCTTATAATTGTCGTTAAATTACTCACTTTTTGTTTTTATACTTTCAATCTGTGAAAGAGAGAACAAACATTTCAAAAATATTAAAACATGTATTTAAAAATTACAAAAGACAAGGGAAAAGATTGAAGGACAAACAGTTTTTCAACAACTTTGACACTTACAGAAGCTTCTGCTTCTCCAGGCCCCCTACACAGTCCTAAAGATATACATTTTAAACTAACAGTATCTTGATGCAGATGAAGTGAGGCCTATCTTAAAACATGGTGCATCTTTTGCATTGCTGTTGTCTCAGAAAAGTGTCGCAAGACACTAAAATTTTAAATAATTGCTTCAGGATGCCAATAAGATGTGTCCTATCCAGAGGTTTGTTTGAGGTGAGGCCTACTCAGGGTTGCAGATGAAATTTCGAGTTGTTGAAGAGAATAGAGGACATAATACATGTGAAGGTCTACCAATGAAGTGAGTCATGTCCACTGCACTCTTGAACAAAGTCCAAACCTCCTATGTTTCCCTGGACAGACCTAAACTTGATCTGCACAATGTGATTCGTAATGATAGGAAACACAGGTGATGTAATTGAAATACGTGCAATTTATTTTGCTCATTTCACAATCACATCACTTGTGTTTCCTTTGCTTAGGTATCTCATTGTGCAGATGTAGTCTAGCATATGAAAGAATACGCAGAAGTGCAGCACTGCATGCAACAACTTTAACACTTACAGAAGCCTCACCTTCTCCATGCCTCCTACACAGTTCTACATATACATCATAAATGCAAACAGTACAGAATTAATTATACATGTTAAATGGTTTATTTTTGCTGTTCTCAGAATGTATCAAAATTCACTAAAAACAGTGACTTGAAGGTATTCATCATATAACAGCGGGGAAAAAAAAACACAATCAAAATGATTGTGTTTAAAAAACCCATACAACATAAGAAATCAGAATTCAGAACTCCTTAAAGTTAACTTACTTTCCATGACGTCAAAGGATGTCCTATGAACAGCTTACACTCTTTTGTGCTGTTATTACTTTCAGCCCGCCACTTTCTGAAAGAAAATCTCCATCGTTTTTAAAAACATGTTACATGCAATAAATGACTTCTTGCTCTCTACCACAAGTTTCCACAAGGCCAAATCTTGTCAGACCCATTTATAACTCTTGGATTTCTTGTAAGCCAATCCCGTCATTTGGCATTTCCGCAACTTTCAGAATTAAAATGTTGAAGATCATTTTCACAATCCTGGAATAGTAATATCTTCCCCTTCTTGCTCAGTCATGTTCTACATTTCCTATGACACTGATACTGCTTACTATGAAGCAGACTTACACTAACTCTATGACTACTACAATTATTTAATTCTCTACATCACTTTCAATCACAAAGCAATGTAAAACAGTAGACAGCGTTGCAGACTTACATTCCCTCTACTCTATGTTTTGATTGGCTGCTTCAATTAGCTTATAAAAAGAAATAGTTTTTCTGAACTCATTCAAAGTGCACTTATTTCTCCATGACGTCCAGTCTTATGGTTAGAACTTATGTCTCTGAACTACACTTATCCTCAAGGCCAAATTGTGTAGGAGCCATTAGAACTTCTTGAAATTCCACAGAGCACATCCCAAGATTATTTCCCTAAAATTTTGGTTTTAAAAACACCAGGTAAGAGTTTTTAAGGTCATACGGCAATTTTTTTTTGAAAATTAAAACAGAATCGTTGCAGAATGACCAGCCATTTCTAGACTTTAAATAAACTGTGTAATGTCCTGATGTTATTGAAGGGCCGTCATGATATATAATTGCTGCAGTTACAAAAGTCCTTCCTGATATTGACAACTGCGAAGCTACAAAATTTTTAATTAAAGTTGTCAATTTTGTTCCATCAGGCCTACATCGTTGGAACATTAAAATGACATACTGGCCATATGTTCGTATAAATAATGTGGACATCATTTCAGATTTACATTGGCTACACTCCATGTTGTGATCAGCTGCTTTTACTAGCTTATTAAAGGAGACTGATTTACTGTCTGGCAAAGTTAAATATATAAATCTTTCTGAGTCTACACTAGTAGTACTTGATACCATACAGTTCTCGCAGTCATGCTGCCATTGATAAGAAAGCCCAAACAGCTGATCTACATCTACACCTTCAGCATGCAATACATCAAGCATATACATTAAAAACTCCTGACAATCTTGCTGAATATTTTGAGAGAATTGTGTTTGGCCTGAACATCTGTCTAACAGATTTCGAATTTCAGACACACTTTCTATGTTTCTTCTATCAGTGCTACATTTCTCTAACACAGAATTTAACAAACTGCAAAATCTTTGATCAGAATTGACCACAATCTCTTCTTTTACATTTTCTAGGGAAAACAAAACATTAACCACTACATTAGCATAGCAGTTGACACCAGAACTGTTTTCAAATTGAAAACCAACAACATCTTCAACAGAATCCTTTTTGTTTCTGCTTGTAATTTTAGGTTCATCAACTTTTCGTCTTTTTGCTACAACCTCCCCAGTATTGGTCACATTTCTTCGTTTCCGGCCTACCACACGTTTCTCAAACAAAGGATACTGAGGCAAATGTGACGCATACTCTCTTCTTAACCTATTGTATTCCTTAACACAATCTAGATCCGCACAAATGTTTGTGACATCACACTCAATCAAGCACAATCCTGATAAAGTTCTAACTCGTGACAATGCCACATATGCCATACCCTCCTTGAACACAGAACTGCCAATATTCACCAATGCACAGTCTACACTTAAACCTTGCGATTTATGGATTGTCACCGCATATGCCAAGCAAACAGGAAACTGCTTACGGCGAACATATAAGTCTTTTACAAGCAAAAATCTAGCAGAGCAACGACCAATTAGCTGTACTTCCTCAATGCCATCAAATTTAATTTTTAAAAATTCTATTCCATCTCTATTTCTGTTTTTTACAAAATCAACAACATTACCCATTGATCCATTTACCAGACCTCTTTCAACATGTAAATTCCTTCTTAAAATTATACGGCAGTTCAAGCACACATTCAGAGTCTTTTCAAAACCTGCAGTTTTAGATATACTCTTCTCTAATGAATCCAATTTTGTTTTCAGATTCTCAGACAAAATAATTGTTGATCCCATATGCTCTACTCTGTCAATAGCTTCCAGTTTCACAATCTCTTGCTTTTCTAAATGCAACATTTTGTTGTTGAATTTGGCACATTCTGCAAGAGTTGGCATCAAACATATTCCAGATTTCTTATCAGTAATTTTCTGAAAAATATTCTCAGGCACAACATCTTGTTCTGGATATAAATTTGAAAGTAATCGTGCATGTAAAGCTTCTTTCCCATGCTCGGTCACTTTTCCAATTCTAACATCTTGTAGAATAGTCTTGTAAACTTCATCCTTCGCCTGACGCATATTTTCATGCAGTTCAGCATAATTGAAGTTTAACCATATATTGACGTTGCCAATGCTGCCTAGGCACTTCCTGGTATCTTCATGCGTGAGCATTTTGAACACAGGTTGCCCTTTCACTGGTGTCAGCTGCAGAAGATCTCCGAAAACAATGATGTGTTTGCCACCAAATAACACATCATACTCTGTTTTGAGAACTTCTTGCATTCTCAAATGCACAAAGGCAAGCATGACATTGGAAACCATGCTTACTTCGTCAATGATAAGAAGTTTCATTTTCCTCAAGATTCTTGAAACTTCAAAACAAGCATCTCCAGATAGCTTGTGATATTGTAATTTGTTGTCATGCTCCACTGGCAGCATCAGTAAACGATGTAAAGTAATCCCTTTAATGTTATGTGCTGCCAGTCCAGTTGGAGCGGTGACAACACAAGACAGCGATGACTCTGTCCTTTCCTGCAAATAGCATGAAATTGCTTTAATGAGGAAACTTTTTCCAGTTCCCGCTTCTCCACTCACGTACAGTCGGACAGGCTTCAACGACGTACATGAACACTCTTTCTTGTCATGACTTAATCCATGATCAATTTGCATGGTAACTTCGTCATATATTTTCCTCTGCTCAACGTTGAGTTGTCTTTCCAACTCTTCTAAGTTAACCGCATCCTCCTGAGCATGTGCCATGGCTCTTTCCACTTCATTCATGGCAGTGGCAGCTTCATTTTCGATAACAGGTCCTCCTAGTGGATCCTGACTCAATGAAGCAGAACTGTGACTGTCCTGAGAACTGTCTCTGGCAATCTCGTCTGCAATCGTTGCTTCCTGCTCAATTTCCGCATTCAACATTTCTACATATTTGGGAAAAGCAGGACATTCTATGGTCTCCTTGGCGGCATTGAAAGAGTCTTCGTAACAGAGGAAATCTCCAAGCAGTTCCTCTTCTGCACGCCAAGGCTTGAAAAGTTGCAAAAGTGCTAAATAGAAAAACTCCTTTTTTTCAGGAGATTCGCCACTCAATTTTCGATGGTTTACCAAGTGGCATTTCCTTTGCTTGACCAGACATCCCTCACTTCCTATTACAGCATACACTCCTTTCTCAGTCTCTTCTTTGATGTTCCTCTTGAATATGTAATTTTGAAGAACCTCATACAGACAAACATTGTCGAGGTGACTGCTTCTATTTGTATAATATGTATCCAACATGTTGGTCTTCAAAATGTCGGTACTGTTTGGCTCCTTTTCCGCCAAATACTCAATTTCCCGCACAGGTTTCAGAACTCGATTACGCGTTGCAGCAAGACCAAGACTCGCCCAAACGATACTCCTGGACTTGGCATAGAGACTTGCTGAAGACAACCGGTCAGAGCATTCGTAAGCTCCAATTTCTCGATGCGACAACATCTTCAGACTGAAACTGTACAACTTCTTGCTGAGGCTCTTTTCATGGGAAATGTCCTCCCACATATCCTTCAATTCTGTCTTCTCTTTTTTGGTGATGTAAGACGTCACATACCGAGCCACAGCCATACAGTTATCAGCCACAAACTGTATATCCATGTTAGCATTCCACATGGACAAAATCACCGGGTTGTAGTCGTTGATGTACTTGGACTCTTCGTTCCTCTTCAAATTGTATGTGTTTTTAGGTGATTTCTTCATGACATTATGTCGCAGCGAAGACATCAAACTGTTTACTCTTCCTTTAGAAATCACCGGTCGTGGAAAGCCGAAACGACATTTGGTGTAGAACTTGTCCTTGTTTCGGAATTTATGACGGCAGTACTTTCCACATCGAAACAAATAGGGAATGCATTGTCGAAACCTAGCATCTCCTGCATACAATCGCAAAGTCCGGTATTCAGAAGCAGGAATTTGATGAGGTCGCTCATCATATCTTCCTCCCTGACCTGTTGGAAAAAGCTGTGGGAAACACCGAGCTTCCAAACTTTCCTCCCAAACACTAATGGGACTCCCTTTGGCTTGTTTCATTTGAAACAACTCAATAGCATTCCCCATGACTTCCTTGGAAACGCAGAACTTTTTCTCTTAGGCTTTTCTTCTCCTTTGAGTTTGGAACAGCACACGTAGAATACTGTTGGATGAAACTCATCACTGAGTCTTCTGGATCCGTTCCAAATTTAGGTGCATCCTTGATCCACAGCAACATATGTATATGAGGAGCACCTCTTGCTTGGTACTCCTTTCTCCAGAAGAAATCCAACACCTTTCCAAGAGGTGGATTCTTCTTATTCATGATGAAAGACATCATAGCTTCAAATCTATGATTAAAGTACCTACATACATTGACTGGATCCAAAGAGCACAGTTCTCCGGGTGTCTTGAATTCGATGTTATCTACGTTAGCATTTGCCTCTCGTAGAAATTCAAGTAAGTCTTCCCAGCCATACTCGGCACAGCTCAGAGTGAGGAACCATGTGGGAGTACCTAAGTTCCTCAGCATACATTTTAAATCACCATGACGATGGTACCAGTACTCATTAGTACCACGCTGACACGCCATGAGATTAATCAGGTGAGAATCCAAAATACTGTCTTGGACATTGACTTTATCCATAAAGTCACTTGCCGAGATGTTTTGCATGTGTATACCACTTTTCAAGATGTGGTTCACTGCATATGACAGTCCAGACAGATCGCTTTCAAACAGGAGATGAAACAAATAGGGAATGCATTGTCGAAACCTAGCATCTCCTGCATACAATCGCAAAGTCCGGTATGCAGAAGCAGGAATTTGATGAGGTCGCTCATCATATCTTCCTCCCTGACCTGTTGGAAAAAGCTGTGGGAAACACCGAGCTTCCAAACTTTCCTCCCAAACACTAATGGGACTCCCTTTGGCTTGTTTCATTTGAAACAACTCAATAGCATTCCCCATGACTTCCTTGGAATGCAAAGGATGAACACTATAATGTTCATATATTTCTTCACTAGTAGAGGGTTCTACTTTCTCAATTTGACCAGCACACAAATCGCTATCCTCTTCCTCACTTACTTCCTCTTCTGCAACATATCCATTCTTATAGTATTTATTATTTTTTTTCAAATACAATGTTGCCTTTTTAACTTTCCTAACATCTACTAAATCTTGCCATATTTTCTTATTCTTTGTCGGAACCCCATTAACTAAGATAACCAGAGGTTCCTCTTCCACTTTTTCTACTCCAATTGTGTTAATGTTTTTCTTCAAATCTAGAGGCAAATAAACAACTCTTCCCTTTAATCCTCTCTGTAAATCTGATGGAGGCAATTTCCCTGTCTTTGGCTCCATTCTTACAATAGCCTGAAAGGGATGGATACTTTGAATCAAAATAGATTCATAAGTATTTAAATCCTTCAATTCAGAAGGAATCTCAACCAATTCCAGATTATTATGAACTGCTCTAGCAGGCATCTGGTTTTGATTTAATTTGCAACAACAATAAGTACACACACGTTGATCGAATCCCAAATCAAAACAATTTTCTACCATCAAGTATGTTGCAAAATCCTTCCATTCACTATTATTTTCCCTTTCACTTTTTGCATATAAATCCACTAACTTAGTCTGATTCTTATAATAAGTGCGTCGACAACACACACAAGTGAAATTAGGCCTCTCACTTGATTTCACCTGAAACGTCGCAATTTCCCTCTGGAAATTATCTGTACTGGAAACCTGTACACTATCTTCCACATTACCCGCTTCTTCTTGGTCAATTTCAACATTCTCCTCTTTACTTCCAAAGTAACAAAACTCAATTTCTTCACATATGTTCTTCACATCTATTTCAGAACCATGCAAAAGAGCAGCGCATAATTGTTTAAGCATAATTGCTGGACTCTTAGCATAATACAACATTCTAACTAATTTCCTCACTTTATTATGATGCACTGCTAGCATCCTGAAATGATGAAAAACACTCTGGCATACTCTCCTGGAAAGACAAGCCAGTGAATGACCATGCAAACCTGTCACTTCTCTCACTCTGCAAGGATCTAATTCTTGCAACAACCTCATTTTCTGCTTCAAACTTTTCTTATTAAATGACCGTACAAAATCACAAAGCAAATTGATGGAATCCTGTCGCACACTGCAAATACTACTACACTTCCAGGTGTACACAGGACCCTTAGCACGTCTTCCTAAAACCTCATTACCTAACACCTCTTCTGTCTCTGTTGTCACAAGTTTTTCTTTTTCAACTGGACAACCATCTTTCACTTCATAAGCACGACCACTGGTGTCAACTGCATGCACCAAATCATTATCCTGGAAATAACTCTCCTCATTAAAAAATGCCTCACAGCTTGAACTATGCATCCATTCTCCAGAAATACTTCACAAAAATTACTACGATTAACTATTCTCTTCCATCTACTATTTCTTTTGAAATCATAAATTGCCTTGTTTAGCTTCCTAATTCTATTGATTATCAAAATAAATAACTTACGTTTAATTTCAAATGCCTGATCAATAACTTTCTCAACTTTTTTTTTTCTCTTATAAAAAACCAGTTTCTGTTGACCTTTCTTAATATTTTTTAACAAATTGCCAATTATCCTGTTGCGGAACATTCGTTTACGAATGTCCCTAAACTGTTGTTTCCTTCTACTATCATGCACAGAGTTATCTCTTGCTCTAGCAGTAACATTTTTGATTGGCCTTTCCTTTCCATTTGATTTGCTTCTCTTTTTATGGACTGAAACATTTTCTGTAGTAATATTTTTTTTACTACACATATTTCTTATGAAATATTTTGTGCTCTTACCCGGTGCTTTCTTCGTGACTTGACAAATCTTTTTGTTAGAGGACTGCTGCTTATTTTGTTTCACCTGCTGTCTTTGACGTTTTGCAGCCTTTCTCTGTCTTTCTATTGTTGGCATGATGAAATCTTGAAATGATCTGCAGTTGAATCTGTGGTAAAATATAATAAAAAATGTTATTAAATATTATTACCAAACAGTAAATCAATAACAATGATCAAAAACTTAACACACTACTTGACATTTTAAATAGAAGATTTTTTAGTCCTTGGCAAATTTACAATACAGAAATAGCAGAAAAGAAATGACATTTATATTTATGTTACCTGTGCTATTTTATATGCGAATCTGATCTAATTTTATGAGCATATTTTAATATTTTATTGAAGACACTACACATAACCTGTTTTTGAAGGTGTCTTTATTTTTAAATTAAACGGTTTACATTTTTACTTTTTATTAATTATACATTTTAAAAATAAATGTTTATATTTCCATAGGCTCAAGCAGGTCAGCTTCCCACCCTATGTCATATAATTCGGACAAATCTGCATCCTCATCACGCTCTTCTTCATCCTCAGGATTTAAATCATCCAATGGATCAACATCCACTGATGTTTCAATTACAAGTTCAATGATGAGGTCAAAATCAACTGATTGCAGATTGTCACTCATGTTGATGTTGTCTTTATCTTTAAAGAAAGATAACAACAATGAGATGTTGCAGAGTAAGAGACAAATCTCAGAGATTATAATAGTAAAATTGTTTAACAAGAGTAATATTTTGCAGCTATTATTTAGCCATGTCCAGCAATGCTGATCAGGTGAAGACTATGTCTAATTTTTCAGTGAACAGGACTCATCTCTTCTTAACCTTGGATAAGCCTCACCGACTCTGTGTGTCCTGCACATACTTAAATGTAAAGGGGCAGATTTATGTTAAATGGCACATCCCCAGGCATGCACCAGTTAACGTGCACCGCTGCTCTGCCACCCATGGTGTGCCGTATTTACAATCAGATAGGAGAAAGCTGCGTCAAAACCCTGCGCCTGCTTTAAGCAGGCATAGGTCTTGATGCAACATTGTGGAGATGGGGCACCCCTGAGCCTTGCTTGAGCTGCATCGCACTTGCGATACAACTCCAGCAATCACTACCTTTACAGCACAGATACATCACGCATCTGTGCCATTTTTGCCCCATGATGCCCCGCATTGTAAATGCAGCACACCATGGGTGGCGGAACAGCGGCGCAGGATGACTGACACATCTCTGGTGATGCACCAGTCATCATAAATCTATCCCTAAGCTTCTTATCTTGTTACAGATGAACCGCCATATGTACCATCAAACTATTTTGCATTTCCTAAATAGCGAATTTTAAGGAATAAATAGCAATTCTTTACCATTCCTAATTTGCAATGAGCAAATTGCTAATTACAAGTTACCCATTCATTTCCATGGGCTAGGAGCCTCATAGGAATGAAGGTTTAATTTGCGATTAGCAATTTGCTCATCACAAATTAGGAATTTTTCCAAGGGTGCAGGGGTGTCTCAAGAACACCCTGCTGCACCCCTGAAAAAGAAATTTGGGGGCATATGGCACACATACATGCCCTAAGGGCATGTGTTGGCGTCATATGGGACCTTTTGTTTTTTTGAAAAAAAGCTTTTTGAAAAGAATTCACAAATTACCACCAATTTACCACAATAGTTTCCAAATCCTTAATGTCATTTTTTACATATTTTTTGTTTGATACATTGCATTTAAGTAATCGCAAAATTTGCAAATCCTTCAGTGCAATCGCAAAATAAGGAATAGCAAATTTTGCTACTCCTTATTTTGCATCAAACTTGTTTGATACATACCATTTGTCTAATTAACATTCGCAAAGGCCGAAATTCGCAGAATTTTGATCTTTGCGAATGCTAATTAGCTTGATACATATGGCCCCAAGTGAGGCCTGTCTTGCAACATGGTGCATCTTTTGCATCACTGCTGCATCGGTTTCATGTGGTACGTTTTTTTTACACCATGACATATCTGCCTAAATGCATCAATTTGTAATTTTGTCGCCTCATAGCAAATCTTTTGCACCGCCGCTGCATCATAAAAGTGACGCACAGTGGCGCAAAAGAGGCATACACCTATCATAAATCTGTCCCTAGCATTTTAAATGATTAATCCAGGATGACGATAAGGTGTGGCCTACCCAAAGGTTTGTTTAAGGTGAGGCCTACTCAGGATTGCAGATTAAAGTTACGCTTGATGAAGAATACAGAGGAGATAATACATGTAAAGGCCTACCAATGAAGTAAGTGATTTGCACTTTATTTCGCCAGTCATCATAAATATATCCCTAAGCTTCTTATCTTGTTACAGATGAACCACCATATGTACCATCAAACTATTTTGCATTTCCTAAATAGCGAATTTTAAGGAATAAATAGCAATTCTTTACCATTCCTAATTTGCAATGAGCAATTTGCTAATTGCAAATTACCCATTCATTTCCATGGGCTAGGAGGCTCATAGGAATGAAGGTGCAATTTGCGATTAGCAATTAGCTCATCACAAAATAGGAATTTTTCCAAGGGTGCAGGGGTGTCTCAAGAACACCCTGCTGCACCCCCTAAAAAAGAAATTTGGGGGCATATGGCGCACATACATGCCCTAAGGGCATGTATGGGCGTCATATGGCACCTTTTGTTTTTTGGAAAAAAAGCTTTTTGAAAAGAATTCACAAATTACCACCAACTAGAAGTTGGTGGTAGTTTCCAAATCCTTAATGTCATTTTTTTACATATTTTTTGTTTGATACATTGCATTTAAGTAATCGCAAAATTTGCAAATCCTTCAGTGCAATCGCAAAATAAGGAATAGCAAATTTTGCTATTCCTTATTTTGCATCAAACTTGTTTGATACATACCATTTGTCTAATTAGCATTCGCAAAGGCCGAAATTCGCAGAATTTTGATCTTTGCGAATGCTAATTAGCTTGATACATATGGCCCCAAGTGAGGCCTGTCTTGCAACATGGTGCATCTTTTGCATCACTGCTGCATCGGTTTCATGTGGTACGTTTTTTTTACACCATGACATATCTGCCTAAAAGCATCAATTTGTAATTTTGTCGCCTCATAGCAAATCTTTTGCACCGCCACTGCATCATAAAAGTGACGCACAGTGGCGCAAAAGAGGCATACACCTATCATAAATCTGTCCCTAGCATTTTAAATGATTAATCCAGGATGACGATAAGGTGTGGCCTATCCAGAGGTTTGTTTAAGGTGAGGCCTACTCAGGATTGCAGATTAAAGTTACGCTTGATGAAGAATACAGAGGAGATAATACATGTAAAGGCCTACCAATGAAGTAAGTGATTTGCACTTTATTTTGCCAGTCATCATAAATGTATCCCTAAGCTTCTTATCTTGTTACAGATAAACCACCATATGTACCATCAAACTATTTTGCATTTCCTAAATAGCGAATTTTAAGGAATAAATAGCAATTCTTTACCATTCCTAATTTGCAATGAGCAAATTGCTAATTGCAAATTACCCATTCATTTCCATGGGCTAGGAGGCTCATAGGAATGAAGGTTGCAATTTGCGATTAGCAATTACCTCATCACAAAATAGGAATTTTTTCAAGGGTGCAGGGGTATCTCAAGAACACCCTGCTGCACCCCTGAAAAAGAAATTTGGGGGCATATGGCACACATACATGCCCTAAGGACATGTATTGGCGTCATATGGCACCTTTTGTTTTTTGGAAAAAAATGCTTTTTGAAAAGAATTCGCAAATTACCACAAACTAGAAGTTGGTGGTAGTTTCCAAATCCTTAATGTCATTTTTTACATATTTTTTGTTTGATACATTGCATTTAAGTAATCGCAAAATTTGCAAATCCTTCAGTGCAATCGCAAAATAAGGAATAGCAAATTTTGCTACTCCTTATTTTGCATCAAACTTGTTTGATACATACCATTTGTCTAATTAACATTCGCAAAGGCCGAAATTCGCAGAATTTTGATCTTTGCGAATGCTAATTAGCTTGATACATATGGCCCCAAGTGAGGCCTGTCTTGCAACATGGTGCATCTTTTGCATCACTGCTGCATCGGTTTCATGTGGTACGTTTTTTTTACACCATGACATATCTGCCTAAATGCATCAATTTGTAATTTTGTCGCCTCATAGCAAATCTTTTGCACCGCCGCTGCATCATAAAAGTGACGCACAGTGGCGCAAAAGAGGCATACACCTATCATAAATCTGTCCCTAGCATTTTAAATGATTAATCCAGGATGACGATAAGGTGTGGCCTACCCAAAGGTTTGTTTAAGGTGAGGCCTACTCAGGATTGCAGATTAAAGTTACGCTTGATGAAGAATACAGAGGAGATAATACATGTAAAGGCCTACCAATGAAGTAAGTGATTTGCACTTTATTTCGCCAGTCATCATAAATATATCCCTAAGCTTCTTATCTTGTTACAGATGAACCACCATATGTACCATCAAACTATTTTGCATTTCCTAAATAGCGAATTTTAAGGAATAAATAGCAATTCTTTACCATTCCTAATTTGCAATGAGCAATTTGCTAATTGCAAATTACCCATTCATTTCCATGGGCTAGGAGGCTCATAGGAATGAAGGTGCAATTTGCGATTAGCAATTAGCTCATCACAAAATAGGAATTTTTCCAAGGGTGCAGGGGTGTCTCAAGAACACCCTGCTGCACCCCCTAAAAAAGAAATTTGGGGGCATATGGCGCACATACATGCCCTAAGGGCATGTATGGGCGTCATATGGCACCTTTTGTTTTTTGGAAAAAAAGCTTTTTGAAAAGAATTCACAAATTACCACCAACTAGAAGTTGGTGGTAGTTTCCAAATCCTTAATGTCATTTTTTTACATATTTTTTGTTTGATACATTGCATTTAAGTAATCGCAAAATTTGCAAATCCTTCAGTGCAATCGCAAAATAAGGAATAGCAAATTTTGCTATTCCTTATTTTGCATCAAACTTGTTTGATACATACCATTTGTCTAATTAGCATTCGCAAAGGCCGAAATTCGCAGAATTTTGATCTTTGCGAATGCTAATTAGCTTGATACATATGGCCCCAAGTGAGGCCTGTCTTGCAACATGGTGCATCTTTTGCATCACTGCTGCATCGGTTTCATGTGGTACGTTTTTTTTACACCATGACATATCTGCCTAAAAGCATCAATTTGTAATTTTGTCGCCTCATAGCAAATCTTTTGCACCGCCACTGCATCATAAAAGTGACGCACAGTGGCGCAAAAGAGGCATACACCTATCATAAATCTGTCCCTAGCATTTTAAATGATTAATCCAGGATGACGATAAGGTGTGGCCTATCCAGAGGTTTGTTTAAGGTGAGGCCTACTCAGGATTGCAGATTAAAGTTACGCTTGATGAAGAATACAGAGGAGATAATACATGTAAAGGCCTACCAATGAAGTAAGTGATTTGCACTTTATTTTGCCAGTCATCATAAATGTATCCCTAAGCTTCTTATCTTGTTACAGATAAACCACCATATGTACCATCAAACTATTTTGCATTTCCTAAATAGCGAATTTTAAGGAATAAATAGCAATTCTTTACCATTCCTAATTTGCAATGAGCAAATTGCTAATTGCAAATTACCCATTCATTTCCATGGGCTAGGAGGCTCATAGGAATGAAGGTTGCAATTTGCGATTAGCAATTACCTCATCACAAAATAGGAATTTTTTCAAGGGTGCAGGGGTATCTCAAGAACACCCTGCTGCACCCCTGAAAAAGAAATTTGGGGGCATATGGCACACATACATGCCCTAAGGACATGTATTGGCGTCATATGGCACCTTTTGTTTTTTGGAAAAAAATGCTTTTTGAAAAGAATTCGCAAATTACCACAAACTAGAAGTTGGTGGTAGTTTCCAAATCCTTAATGTCATTTTTTACATATTTTTTGTTTGATACATTGCATTTAAGGAATCGCAAAATTTGCAAATCCTTCAGTGCAATCGCAAAATAAGGAATAGCAAATTTTGAATTAAGGACATTCTAAGTCATTTCCACATGTGCAGTGTTTTCAAATTATGATTTGAAAATCGTTTTTGGGGAAAAGTAATGGTTTGCAAATTTATGACAAGGACATAATGGTGTATGCTTCTCTATAAGGCATTTCAGTGTCTCTGATGTCATTTTTCCCATATTACATTATAAGACCTTTCCCCATGGAGCACATTCCTTGTAAATATGCTCCCACCTGTGCATGGTGAATCTAGATTTTGACTGTTTGAGTCACATAGCCATGTTAAAAGTGACCCAAAAAAATTGCAAACGCTTTAAAAAAACACATTCATGTGTCTTAAGGACATTTTAAGTCATTTCCCCATGGACAGTGTTTTGTAAGTGGCGCAAAAGAGGCATACACCTATCATAAATCTGTCCCTAGCATTTTAAATGATTAATTCAGGATGACGATAAGATGTGGCCTATCCAGAGGTTTGTTTAAGGTGAGGCCTACTCAGGATTGCAGATTAAAGTTACGCTTGATGAAGAATACAGAGGACATAATACATGTAAAGCTCTACCAATCAAGTAAGTGATGTCCACTTCATTGCGCCAGTCATCATAAATGTATCCCTAAGCTTCTTATCTTGTTAGACATCAACCGCCATATGTATCATATAACTATTTTGCATTTCCAAAATAGCGAATTTTAAGGAATAAATAGCGATTCTTTACCATTCCAAATTTGCGATGAGCAAATTGCTAATTGCAAATTACCCATTCATTTCCATGCGCCAGGATGCCCATATGAAAGAAGGTGCAATTTGCAATTAGCAATTAGCTCATCGCAAATTAGGAATTTTTTCAAAGGTGTAGGGGTGTCTCAATAACACCCTGCTGCACCCCTGAAAAAGAAATTTGGGGGCATATGGCGCACATAAATTTTAACAACATTCCTTTACCTCAAAAACGATTTTCAATTCATAATTTGAAAACACTGCCCACAGGGAAATTACTTAAAATGTCCTTAAGACACATGAAAGTGTTTTTTTTATTGCCTTTCCAGCATGGTTGGGTCACTTTTAACATGGCTATGTAACACAAACATTTAAAATCTAAATTTGCCATGCACAGGTGGGAGCATATTTACAAGCAATTTGCGCCACAGAGAAAGGTCTTACATTAAAATGGGAAAAATAACATCAGGGACAGTCAATTGCCTTATAAAGAAGCATACACCATTATGTCCTTGTCATAAATTTAAAAACAATTCCTTTTCCCCAAAAACGATTTTCAAATCATAATTTCAAAACACTGCACATGGGAAAATTACTTAAAATGTCCTTAAGACACATAAAAGCGTTTTTTAATTGCCTTTGCAGCATGTTTGTATCACTTTTAACATGGCTATGTAACACAAACATTAAAAATCTAAATTTTCCTTGCACAGGTGGGAGCATATTTACAAGCAATTTGCGCCACATAATTCATAATTTTCTCCTTAAAGCACACTATTCTCTATCTAAATTAAAGAAATATTTTCTCACCTTAGCAAATACTTTGAGTTTGAAAACAGTCTCAGAAACACACCAATTTGTCTTCAGCAGAGCAAAAGGTATGCACTCCAGAGTCTGCAGCTATCAAAAGCACAGAAATGCTGTAATTCTTCACATATATCTCTCATGTCACCCAATCAAAACTCTTCCCTCTCTTTTTTTCAAATGAAAACCCTTCCCCCCTCTACCCTTTCTGCCTTTTCTGCATGGCAACCACCTCTTGGAAGACTTCTGGTGTTTGCAAGTTCACACAACAATGTTGCAATTGAACTCTGAACTCTCAGTGCACCTGCATATCCAGTGCATTCTTTCATTTAATGATTTTTTATTGACCATTCAAAATACATCTTTCAAATAACTCATCCGTGCACCCTAACTTTCTGTTTTCAGCAATCAAAATCCACCAATCACTGTTACTGCTTCATGAACACAGAAACTCCTCAGTTTTTTTCATTTTAAACTCTCATTTTTTCAACTGCCATTTCATTGCCACACTTCATCTGACTGCAGGAGAACCTTCTCTCACCATGTTTTCTGTCTGGATTGTTGGACATAGTTATATTCACTGGGCTCAAAGGTACACTGAAAACAGGAATTTACCTAACCTCAATTTACAAGATGTGGAAATTAAGTGGTTTGGCCACAGAGGATTAAAATGTCACCAATTGATACCATTGGTGAAAACCTTTATGCATTTGCCCAAACCTGACCTGTTAATTGTGCACTGTGGAGGTAATGACTTGGGCACTTTGACTGGTGTAGGTCTGGAAATGCTTTTAAAGGACACCTTTGAGCAATTAATGGCACTTTTTCCTCAGACTGCCTTGGTATATTCAAATATATGCCAAAGACAGAAATGGAGGTGGTCAAACCAATTTTGTCCACAAATTGAGAAGTCGAGGAAGCATGTAAACAAATCTGTTTCAGCTTACATGAGAGACCATGGAATGGGCTCCCTGTACAACAATAACTTGCGTTACTACATGCAAGATATCTACAGAGGAGATGGAGTTCACTTCTCAGATGAGGGCAACAGAATTTTCACTCTTAATTTAAAGAATGTGCATTGGTACCTACTTATAAGTACCTAAATGTACCATAAACCCAAAAGCTCTTCTCAGAGCTACCCTACATCTGATCACTCACAATTATTATTTTACTCTAACATTTTTCACTAATTTTCAACAAAGTACGCTCCCTGGGGCGCTACCCGGTACGCGAACCGGGAGCTAACCTTGCGAAATTTTTTTAAAAAATGTTTTTTTTCGCACATATGGGCCTCCTCAGCCACCCTCACAAAACCTAGGGGGTCAAGATAAGTCTACCGTGCCCCCTTCTACCCATTCTGAACATTATTTGCCCTCCATCTTGTATCTTAATTCGACCGAAACACAAAATGGTGGACTCCCGTTACGCTTAAGGTTCGCGAACCGGGGCGCTCAACGGTTCGCGTACCGGGTCGCTCCCTGGGAAGCGCACCATCAAAAAAGGTGGGAAAGTAGTTCACAGAAAAGCCACTGGAGACAATTTCACCAAATATAGACTAGCTCATACTACATACCAATCCCTACCATTTTCACAAATTTGATTGGAATTCCATTTAGCCATTTAGCCTGTAGACCTCTCTAAATACCGTGAGGTAAATTACTTCACAAAACACATCTGAAGTGTTGGAATTGACAACCAATTAAAATGTTACTTTCATTTTCTACTTTTTTTACCTGACATTTGATTGGTTATATACCTGAATATATATAAAGGAAGAGAAGAAAACACAGCCATTTTGACTACTACTTCTTGGTGTACATTTCAATAGGATTTTCACTAATTCCTTCAACTTCTTTCTAAAGGTAAGTTTTTATTTTTAAAACTGAAGTATATTGTGCACTATAAGTTAATATGGTAAACTTTTTCTGATAGTCATATACTATCCCTCTGTAGTAGTTATAGATTTAGATAGACTTCTCTGTTATAGTTATGGATGGAGTTAGGCTTCTCTTGTATAATTATGAATTTACTTACGTTAAATCACATACACTTTTTTATATTCCTACTTCCACTCTGATACTATACACTGCCCAAAATTAATCCCAACAGTGCCCTATCTCTACTAATATATATTTTTTTAATCTAAATTTCAGGCAAAATGGAAGGCGAACAGAAAGTTGAATTTCAAATTGTCCTGCAAGAGAGCAGCCAAGAAATCAATGATGAAAATGATATTGAATTTTTCGATGAAACTTTAGACAAAGAACTACTGCAATGTGTACAAGCAGTAGATAACCTCCTTGAAAATGAGGACATTTTACACCCTCAGAGACTACAATGTATATTCAATGATAATTATGAAATTTCTGACAATGAAATGTTAGAAAGTTTAATAAATTATGAAACACAATCACAATAAAAAAAATGCTTAAAAATTAAAGAAAATAAAAAATAATCAACAAAACCAACAATCAAGTAACATACAGCATTTGAAAAGTCTATCATTCATTTTTCATTGCAGTACGCTGCCCAGAATGCTTCCCGGTTCGCGGACCGGGCGCTCCCCACGCAAAAAAAACAAAAAAAATGTTTGGGTTTTTTTGCCCCGCGGGGCCCTTTTAAAACCTCCACATTAAACCTAGGGGGTCAGGGAGGATCTAGTATGCCCTCTTATGGTTATTTCCCCCTTTGTTTTGGCCTCCTCTTGTCTCTCAATCCTACCGAGAGACAAGATGGCGGCCGCTCCGGACTGTTTAGAATGTTGACAGACACCGGAGAGCCAATCAGCTTAGCTACGCGAAGTTCCGGTACGCTTAAGGTCCGCGGACCGGAGCGCTGCCCAGAGCGCGCTTACAGATATATATCTTTTTTTAAACGTTAATTTCTCAAAATCCACTGGAGCACATATATTGAGACCTACAAAAGGCACATCGGGCTACCAGTCCCTACAATTTTGCCAAGTTTCATGCAAATCCATTCAGCCGTTCGGGCTAAAAGTGAGGCCAACCGCCCTATGGAAAACTCAATGTTAAAAACACGTTTTGGGACCCCCTTTTTTCTCGACCCTCCCTGGACGAACCCCCCCAAATTTCCAGGGGCTGCTCAGAAACAAAATGTTCCATTTTCCAGAAAATTTCAGCTAATTCCGTCCACAAACGCCAAAGTTATTAGACATAGAATTTTCAAAAATCCCATAGGGAAAAAATCCTAACTATATATACCTACTGGCGACCGCCAGTAGGTAATACATTATATATATATATAATATTCACATATATTACATTAAAACATATGTAGATACTGATAAAGACAATAGTGAGACAATCATTCAGTCAGTAACACACACATATACACAGTCATCCACCCATACAGTCCTGCACATATGTTGTCTTCAAAACATATACAAACAGAGAGTCAGTCACTCATGCATCTATGTTCTAAGTAATACCCCCACCAAACATATAGACACTCATATTGATATTAAAAAAAACATCTAATAACCCAAATACATACACATGTAGCTACTCACCAACCCATGCAGCTACTTATACACAAAGTGAAACACTAATCCATATATTTAAATATTTAAACATTACTCACTAATATATGTATACACTAAGATACACTTAATAAGCCAGTGAACCAATCAATTTAAAAAAAAAATACATCCATGTAAACCCTTATTTAAACATTTATTCTTCCATCAATTTTTACATATACATATATAACACATATTTATTTTTCAGAAAGACACACATTCACTGGATGGTGTCATCAGTGATGTCATGGGTGATGTCACTGACCATGTCATGAGTGATGTAATATGTGATGTCATCAGCAGTGCATTGCACGCGCAATTTATAGTGAGTCCAACTAACTATAACGTGGGAATTTCAATGGTTTTATGCGAGTAAAACTTCCAGCTAACTATAACAGGTGTGAAACCTATGGTTTTTTCAGTGAAAAAAAAAATATATATATATATGTATATATATATATATATATATATATATATATATATATATATATATATATATATATATATATATTCATTGAAAAACCATAGGGTTCACACACGTTATAGTTAGGAATTAGCATATAAAAACTATGCAAATTCATTGAAAAAACCATAGGTTTCACACGTTATAGTTAGCTGAACATTTCTCTCATACAAAACCTTTGAAATTCCTCCGTTATAGTTAGCTCAGCTAACTATAATTTGCGCGCCCGCAATGCACTGCTGATGACGGTACATATTACATTACTCCTGACATGGTCAGTGACATCACTCATGACATCACTGATGACATCTCAAATGACATCCCTGATGACATCATCCAGTGAATGTGTGTCTTTCTGAAAAATATATATTATGTTTATATATGTATATCTGAAGGTCGATGGAAGAATAAATGGGTAAATAAGTGTCTAAATGGATTGTTTTTGTAAAATTGTATAACTGACTTATTAAGTATATCTTAGTGAATATGTGTACTAGTGAGTAATCTTTAAATATTTAAATATCTCTATCAGTGTCTCACTTTTTATATAAGTGGCTGCATGGGTTGGTGAGTAGCTACATGAGAGTGTATATGGGTTATTAGTTCGTTTTTTGAGTACCAAAATGAGTGTTTGTACAGTTCGGTGGGGAGTATTACTTAGCGTACAGATGCATGAATGACTGACTCACTGTTTGTATGTGTTTTGAAGACAGTATGTGTGCATGACTGTATGGGTGGATGAGTGTGTGTATTGGTGTGTTAGTGAGTGAATGACTGTCTTAATAGCATCTTAATGAGTAACTACATATGTTTTAAACTAGTACATGTGAGTATTGATGTATATAAGTGAGTATATCTGAGAGTGAGAGATTCTAAGACTTCCTGTATAAATAAGTATGTGTTTCTATAAGTGATTGTTTAAGAGAGTAAGTATGTCTACGATTCTGTAGAAGTTAATGTAGTGGTGGATGTATAGCTTTATATGCAAGTAAATTGATATTTGATAGTGTATTTGCATGTGTGAGTATGTGTGTGAGTAACTCTATAGATGAGTGTCGGTGTATAACAGGATATATAGGTGCATGAGTACATATGATGAGTGAGTACATGTATGAGTGACTATATAGAGCTGTTGGTGAATGAGTGGATATGTATGTAGATTTTGGGATTACTCAATAGGTTGTTCTAACTGGAATTGGTATATCCATTTTTTTGAAAATGTTTGTTTCTATTTTTGATTGTGTGTATCAAAGGTTATCTTACAGTAAGAGGAGGTCTGCCACAAGGATGATGTCATCAGTGATGTCATCAGGGATGTCATTTGGGATGTCATCAGTGATGTCATGAGTGATGTCACTGACCATGTCATGAGTGATGTAATATGTGACATCATCAGCAGTGCATTGGGGGCACGCAAGTTATAGTTAGCTGAGCTAACTATAACAGAGGAATTTCAAAGGTTTTGTATGAGAGAAATGTTCAGCTAACTTTAACGTGTGAAACCTATGGTTTTTTCAATGAATTTGCATAGTTTTTTAAATGCATCACATTGTTAATAGCACACACCATGGCACATCATTTGCACCACCACTGTGTCACAAAAGTGACGCAATGGCTGTGTAAAAGAGGCACAAGGGGATTGTAAATCCGCCCCTAACACATACAAATTCACCCAGGCACTTTCACCAGCAGCGCATATTGAAGCATACACTTGTAACATATTTATGTACATATGATACGTTCAAGTGCTTCAGACATACTACAGTATACTATAGATAAACACCTTATAGCTTTATTCTGTAGCAGTTCCTTATAGTTCTGCACTTCCACATTATCAATACACTAGTAACATTTTTTACATGGATCACCCCTTGAAAGAGTTGTTTGGCAATTTTACAGGTTACTTTTGGAGCATTAACTTTTTTTTTACCTTATGGAAAATTGAAAAACTTACAAATTAGAGCTTCTTTCCTCTTCTTTGGACGTTCTTCAAGAATGAAATCTCCCTCTGAAGAACTGCTGGAAGATGACTCCATTGTTCTTATTATTGTGATCTTCCTTCTATTTGAGAAGATTCTCATAACAAATGCCTCTTCTTAGAAAGCCAAAGTTGAATATTTATAATGGGACGGAACTTTCAACAGTCGCAATAGAAAAAGTTATGAACCAAACAAATATCTACTTTTAAAGTCACATGGCTTAGCGTACGCTTATGATGCGCTTGCGCAGCTCTTTCAATACGAATATGCATGATTTTCTACTGCGATTTGTGTAATTCTTTTTAAAAGTAATATATGATTATTACAAGTATTTAAAAAGAATTCATAGTTATCCCAAATGTCTGCTCTTAGTATGTACACCAAATACATAAATGTTTTAAACCAAGTAGAAACATTTCCCCCTTTCACGTACAGAAGGCCGTACATGACGTCACACCGAAGCTTTAATGCGAGGCGCAACATCAAAGCATATTTGCACCGTATGCGCGGGTACGCGCTGAATGTGATAAGCAGTTCAAACTATGGTGCGATCACCCTCTCAGTGGCAAATCAGAGCTCAGGGCGTGCTAAGGAGAATGATTAGAAGTGCTGACTCATTGCAGATCAGATTCTGGGCCTGCCTCTGTGCACATTATAACACCGCCCCCATCTCTCTCTGTTGTTAATTGTTAGTGCAAACATTCATACTTGCACATGCGCGGTGCACGCCTGCCCACACTACCACATGCCACCACCTAGCATGCTTGCTATCATTTAGCCTGAAAACCAATACATTACCCAATGGAATGTCCCCCAGGGCAATCATTCTTACAGACCACGAAAACGCTACCAATGACGGCCCTGGGCTTGGTTTGGTCAGCCCCCGCGTTTCCCATATAATGCGGGCACTGACGTGACCACGCTCTCTTTTGCCTGCCTCTGCTGCGGTGACAGTAAGACTGTCGAAAAAAACCCAGAATCAGCGAAAATGCAGTCTTTAAAGACAGGACAAAAGACGACAGAAGCAAAGGTAAGAGAAGGCGTCACAACATCAGCCTCCACTGTAAATTGTATATGCATTATGCTATTTTTTTATCCTTCATATGTCTTTCCTACCCCTCAATGGTTTTAAATTGTACTTACATAATTGAAATATTTCTTTATAAGTCACAAGGTCCTATACACCTCTAATCTTAAAAATTGTGCGTGCATACATTTGTGTCGTATTTCTGTACTACGCCATGTGCTTAGGCCTCTATTATTATTAATTGTGCGTCCATGACAGTATTTTTTTTCTGCATCACGAGGCCGTCCCAGGCCTCTATTAACTTATTGATCTTCCTTTGTTTGCTGGAGCTGCAACAGTCTAACTACGGAATATTAAGAACCCACATTAATCACTTTTGATAGTAGTTACACAACTCAGTTTACGATGACTAATCAAAACGTCCTTTTCTTTCCTTCACCAAACATCGTTCAGAAGCAACCACGGCCTATCGAGCAACAGCAATGGAATTCTCTGCAACTTATTGAATATACTTTGACGTATAGAAGCAGAGTTCAAGTCGAATGGTGAACTCCGGTGACCGCACTCTTTATACAAGGTAAGCACAGCAGCCTAGATCCACAAAGCCTTCCTAGCAATGCATTAGAAATACATCGCCATAACGGGCGTCAGTAACGCAGTAGGCACTTCCATATAGACACCACTTGAATGCAGCACTATAACAACTGAAATATACCAGGTACACTGCACTCGTAAAACTGTAGTGTTAGCTTTATTTGTGAAACGAGAGAGGGTCATATTATAAAACAAAATTATCGCCACTTTATCGGCAGCAAACTGCCGCTAAAGTGGCCATAGTAGGTTTGATAATATGTTCTATTGAATTCCAATCGAAGCTCATGTTAGATATGAAGGACATCTAACATGAGCTTTGATTGGAATTCCATAGAGCATATTATCAAACCCATTATCGCCACTTTAGCGACACTTTCCTGCCAATAAAGTGGCAATAATTTTGTCGCCCAGGCTTGATATTATGGCCCAGAGTGCGTAGTGTACAGTAGCTTCTCTGTAAAATCTATAATTACCTCAGAGCAGTGACAACAGATAGCTTACAACAGTCTGACAAACAGATCCATAACCTTATTATGCCACTTTTGAGTCACTTTTAACATGGGTAAAGTGATGCAAGGAGCTAGTAAATATACGTTTAACTTTTCAAGAAACAATCTCAACTCCAGACTGTGCGACACAGTTTTAATATTGTTTTCTCTCTCTTTCTCTCTCTCTCACTCTCTGTAACATCATTTCTCTTTCTCTCTTAAACTTAGACACTGCTGTCTGCTTGGACGTGTAGTAGAATTGTGAAATTAGGTTGTCAAACCAACTGGCTGAAGTGTTTGTCCGCAAGGCTTATACAACGGTAAGCACAGAGGCCTAGATCTACAAATCCTTCATAGGAATGCATTAGAAATAATTCGGCATAACGGGCATTAGTAACGCAGTAGGCACTTCCATATAGACGATACAAAAGGGGATGATGGACGGAGCGTTTGAGCAAATCAAACACTCACCCCCAGTCAACTGATCTGGGTTTAATCCATCACGATTCTTTAGCCCACTCAGCCACCCCATTTCAGACATGGCTATATGCAAATCAGTCTGACCCTGTGCCTCATGGGAACAGTCCAGCCCGAACTGCCAAGCCATGTCTTCCATGGACCGGAAACAAGCATCCTGGGACCGGTTTCGGATTCATAATCCTCATCAGCCAGGCTATCTTGAATCCAGTGGCCAAGTGAGCAAGGGACTCACGTCTGAGCATACCCTGCCACACTTAGGGCCAACAAAGCGATACAAAAGGGGATGATGGACGGAGCGTTTGAGCAAATCAAACACTCACCCCCAGTCAACTGATCTGGGTTTAATTCATCACGATTCTTTAGCCCACTCAGCCACCCCATTTCAGACATGACTATATTCAAATCAGTCTGACCCTGTGCCTCATGGGAACAGTCTAGCCCGAACTGCCAAGCCATGTCTTTCATGGACCAGAAACAAGCATCCTGGGACCGGTTTCGGATTCATAATCCTCATCAGCCATATGTATGTATGTAATATGTGACGTCATCAGCAGTGCATTGTAGACGTGCAAGTTATAGTGAGTCTAACTAACTATAACATGGGAATTTCAATGGTTTTATGCGAGTAAAATTTCCAGCTAACTATAACTGGTGTGAAACCTATGTTTTTTTTCAGTGAATTTCAAAGGTTTTTTAAATGCTAATTCCTAACTATAACTGGTGTGTAACCTATGGTTTTTTCAGTGAATATATATATATATATATAAAATTTCTATGGCAAAATGAAACCCCTCATTTTGTTCCTTTTCAAATTAAATGTATTAAGTGTTACCACTTTATTCCAATCAAGATGACTTCAGGTGTGCCATACTTTTGTCATAAGTAAGACTGTTAGCGTTCTAGTTGTTCTTTAGAACACTCTGGGACATTCTGTCATTGGGCTATAGTTGGGCTACATCTGGCTGATATTTGGGCTACATTTGGGCTCTTTTGTCTCTGGTGGCCATCTTGGGAGACTGCATATCAGAATTTTTGTAATGAAATATAAGAGGATTTGAGAAGTCACTCAAAAGGTGCCCTAATTTTTCTTTCTTCAGCACTAATCATAATTTCTATGGCAAAATGAACCCCCTCATTTTGTTCCTTTGCAAATTAAATGTCTTAAGTGTTAACACTTTATTCCAATCAAGATGACTTCAGGTGTGCCATACTTTTGTCATAAGTAAGACTGTTAGCGCTCTAGTTGTTCTTTAGAACACTCTGGGACATTCTGTCATTGGGCTATAGTTGGGCTACATCTGGCTGATATTTGGGCTACATTTGTTTTTTTTGTCTCTGGTGGCCATCTTTGGGCTACATTGGGCTACATTGGGCTACATTGGGCTACATTTGGGCTCTAACATATATATAGCCCAATGTAGCCCAATATATATTTTTTCAAAGTTAATTTTCGTAAAAACCACTGGAGCAGATATCTTGAGACATAGCAAAGGCACATCGGGGTACCAGTCCCTACAATTTTGCCAAGTTTGGTGGAAATCCATTCAGCCGTTCGGGCTAAAAGTGAGTCCAACTGCCCTATAGAAATTAACATGGGGAAAACACTTTTTGGGACCCCCCTTTATCTCGGCCCCCGCTTGACGAATCCCCCTGAATCTTTCAGGGAAGGAGCGGAGCGCAGCGAGGCAAAGTTAAGGAAAATTACAGGCAGATCCCTCATTCGGCGTCAAAGTTATTCCCAATAGAATGTTGCGGATTTCCGATGGAAAACAATCCTAACTATAACTACCTACCGGCGACCGCCAGTAGGTAATATATATATATATATATATATATTCACTGAAAAAACCATAGGTTATAGACCATATATAGTTAGGAATTAGCATTTACAAAACCTTGAAAATTCACTGAAAAAACCATAGGTTATAGACCATATATAGGGGTCGATTAGGATCGCGGACGGACTTGAGTCCGTCCGCGACCCCTGAGGAGGAGGGAACGTCCGCATGGGCTGCGGCGTTCCCTCCGATCTGATTAGGATGTGACCGCCAGGGTGGCGGTCACATCCTCTATCTCTAACATTGCTGCGGGTGCAGCTTCAAGCTGCACCCGCCCCAATGTAAAAAATGCATGCACAGCATTTGCGTGCATAAAGCGGCAGGCACCGCGCGGTGCCTGCTGCATTGTGCACGCAAATGCAGGGGGGTACCCCCCATGTGCACCCCCACCACCCCTTCACCCAGGGGGCCCGCAACGGGCCCCCGAAGTGAAGGTCCGTATGCTTTTTCACGGCGGAAAAGCCGCCGTGGAAAAGCATAGAATTGCAGACATCCTAATATGCCTGGCGGTGTCTGATAGACACCACCAGACATGTTAGTGCTTTTCCGCCGCGGTCGCCTTCCGACCGCGGCGGAAAAGCTGCGGACAGATTATCAGACCCACCAGCCATCCTAATTTGGTGGTGGGTCTGTGGAGGCTCCGCTGCGGTTTTCCCGCATCCTCCGGGCCGGCGGTGGCTTCCGCCGGCCCGGAGGATGCGGGAATTCCGCAATCATAATGACCCCCTTAGTTAGGAATTAGCATTTAAAAAACCTTTTTTTACTCACACAAAACCATTGAAATTCCATATATAGTTAGTTGTACTAACTATATATCGCGCACCCGCAATCCACTGCTGATCATGTCACATATTACATCATTCATGACATGGTCAGTGACATCACTGATGACATCACTGATGACATCTCAAATGACATCACTGATGACATCACTGATGACATCTCAAATGAAATCACTGATGACATCTCATTTGACATTACTGATCACATCACTGATGACATCATTCATGTGATAATACGATGAACCTCTTCAGACTCTAATATAACCTTAGATACACTCAGTGTAAACAGACACTCACAGACTGTCACTCATCCATGGAATTACTCACACACCTAGTCAGTCATGCAAAGAATCAATCACACCTCCATTTCCTCAACTATACAGTTATACACACCTTACTTATTGAAACACATACTAACACATATTTACTCTCTTATAAAATCCCGGATACAAGCTCTTATGCACAGTTATTTATATATGTCAACTCTCACATGTACTGTGTTTTACATATGTACTTACTTTGACAAAAAGCACTGAGATATCCATTCACTCACCAATACACTCATGCACACAGTCAACCGCCCATACAGCTGTTCCCACATGCACTTTTGAACCCATACATCTAGTGAATCAACTGCTCACACATCTATGCACAGAGTCATACACCTCTCAACCACCCACACACACACTCAGTCTCCCATACAAATACTTGGGCAACCAATCAATAACCCATATAGTTACTCATATAGCTACTGATCAACACATGCAGCAGTTAACAGAACAACAGATATAATGATGCACAAATTAAGACAGTTTAGTCACTAACCCATGCACTCAGTGAGACACATTTAATCACTCACTCATACACTCAGTCATGCACCTACTAAATCTTTCATCCAGACACGTATAAATCCACTCATTCTTCAATATGTAAGTCATATTTTAACTTTACAGAAACATACAGTCACTGGATGTTGTCATCAGTGATGTCATCAGTGATGTCATTTGAGATGTCATCAGTGATGTCATCAGTGATGTCACTGACCATGTCATGAATGATGTAATATGTGACATGATCAGCAGTGGATTGCGGGTGCGCGATATATAGTTAGTACAACTAACTATATATGGAATTTCAATGGTTTTGTGTGAGTAAAAAAAGGTTTTTTAAATGCTAATTCCTAACTATATATGGTCTATAACCTATGGTTTTTTCAGTGAATTTTCAAGGTTTTGTAAATGCTAATTCCTAACTATATATGGTCTATAACCTATGTTTTTTTCAGTGAATTTCATTGGTTTTTTAAAAGCTAATATCTATAGCTGTAAAATGTATTCTTCTTTAAATCAAAAAATATATTTTATATGTTTATTAATAATTTTTTTTTTATTATTTTTTTTTTGTTCGCTCCCGGTTCGCGAACCGGGAAGCTTCCCGTTAGCTCAATTTGATGCCGCGACCCGGTCCGCGAACCGGTAAACGTTCCGTTTGCGCAACTGCCGCGTTAGAAATCAACATTGTGATGCGTCGCGGAAGCGCGACGTATCGCGTTGCCGCACAATGCGTCTTATGACGCGCCGCGTTAGCGCACCCGGAAGTGCTCCGGAGCGCGAACCGAGGCGCGAAGCGCAGCTCCCCGGAAGCGATCCGGGGCGCGTTCCGCAGTGCGTAACTTAAGCGTAAAAGGTCATGTGACTTGTTAATAAAACTTTTCATTGGTTCATTTCACTTTTGGTTTCCTAATGATGTAAGGCTAGGTCAGATGACCTAAAAATAACACTTTTCATTGGTTTAGAACTATTTTTTTTTCCCAAATGATGAAAGCCCCCACCTTTTTTCTCACTCTGACTTTCAACTTTGTGAAAGGAAGACCTATTTTGCTCAGTGGAAAATGGCTTCACTAGTAGCTGCAGCTGGTGCACCCCCACCACCACCACCACCACCATCAAGGAAGAGAGGACCACCTCCACAGTTCATTCCCAACACAGAGGAGGAAGAGGATCAAGAAGAGGAAGAGGAAATACAGACAACACAGTTTTTCAAGAGGAGCCCCGGGTATCTCATCATAAAAATAGTTTCATTTGGCAGTTTTTTTCTTTTCCTGAAGGACAGAAAAAAGTTAATGCTCGGTATGTGACGTGCCTAATATGCAAAGAGGCACAGATAAGAAGTATAGTTTCGGCAACTATACTATGCACCGTCACATGCAGAGGTGGCATCCACTAAATTACAGCCGGGCAGAGATGCGTGACCTTCAGGACAACCCACCAACTCCTGTGGCCAGGACATAGGCACAGGTATCTCTGTCGGGGCCAGAGGCACGAGAAACAGTGCCAAACATTCAGGACAACTTTGTCCACATGAAGATTGTCTGTTTATATTGCGGTACCTTACTCTCATGTGCCAATATGAGCATTAACTTAATAAACAGAGCATTTGAAAACCACAAGTGCTCTAAACGCCCCCAAAAAAAAAAAAAAAAATGCTCCTGTTGAGCCCTTTCCAATGCCTGTTTTTTGTTGTTTCCCCTCCAAAAAAACCAAAAAAAACATAAAATTGTTCAAAAAATACAAAAAAAACAAAAAATGTTCAGAAAAATAAAAAAAAAATATAAAACAACAAAAACATTAAAAAAAAAGTTCTTTTCAGAACTACCTCCCCTTTATAAAAAAATTGCTAGAATGTTTAGCCCTCTGGCAAGCTCTATTTCTTTTGGTTCGCTTCCCGGTTCGCTCGCCGGTACGCGAACCGGGAGCGAACCAAAAAAAATTCAAAAAAAAAAGAAGAGTAAGTATAAGGGAAGTAAACAGAGAGTAATGTTAAAAGAAAGACAGCTATAGGGACTAAACCAGAGATACTGTTTAATAGATTTATTTACCGAAGAAAAGATGGAAGAGGATATAATTGTGAAAAACAAAATAGATAAGGAAGTGAAAGAAAAAAAGGAGAGTAGAAGAATAACAAAGAAGAGTTTTTTTAGAGAATGTGAGTGAATGTTCAAAATAAGATTAAAACATGTGGAATAACAGAGAGAAAAAACAGAAAGCAGAAAAGAAGAAGTAACAGAAAAGAGAATAACAGCAAAGAAATGTAAATAACATAGGGCCATATTATCAACATAGGCAATAAAAGTTTTGCAGCTTTTATCGGCAGAAATGTGTCGCTAAAGCCGCTTTTGCGGCAGAAAACTGCCGCTAAAACCGCTTTTGCAGCAGTTTTCTGCCGATAAAAACAGCAATAATTTTATTGGCTGTGTTCATAATATGCCCCTTAGTGTGCTTCAACTACACAGAGAAAGCATAATGAACAAGTAGTGAAAGAGTGATCAGTCAAAGACACTAAGAGTAATAGAGACGGAGTGAGTGAACAAGAGTGAGGAACTATAAGAAGAGAGGGACTGAGAAAAGGAGTGGAAGGAGTAGAGTAAGTAAGTAATAGAGAAAGGAATGAGGGAAGTAGCAAAGGCAGGAAAGTGAGGGTTAAAGAAATGAAGCAGTGGAACTAATAGTAGTTAAATGTGATAGAAATGTAATGAGAAGAGTACAAAACGCGCTTAGAGGCCTGTAGGTGATTGAGCGCGTTACAAATCTAAACTAACAATAACAATAACAATAACAACAAAACATTTACCTTATAATTGTCGTTAACTTAGTCACTTGTTATTTTTATACTTTCAATCTGTGAAAGAGAGAACAAACATTTGAAAAATATTAAAACATGTATTTAAAAATTAGAAAGGACAAGGGAAAAGATTGAAGGACAAACAGTTTTTCAACTACTTTGACACTTACAGAAGCTTCTGCTTCTCCAGGCCCCCTACACAGTCCTAAAGATATACATTTTAAACTAACAGTATCTTGATGCAGATGAAGTGAGGCCTATCTTGGAACATGGTGCATCTTTTGCACTGCTGTTGTCTCACAAAAGTGACGCAATGGCAGCGCAAAAGAGGTGCACAATCATCATAAAACTGTTCCTAACATTTTAAATGATTGTTTCAGAATGGCAATAAGGTGTGTCCTATCCAGATGTTTGTTTCAGGTGAGGCCTACTCAGGGTTGCAGATCAAATTTAGCCTTGTTGAAGAGTACAGAGGAGATAATACATGTGCAGGCCAACCAATAAAGTTCAGACTTCCTCTGTTTCCCTGGACAGGCCTAAACTTCATCTGCACAATTTGATTCGTAATGTTACGAAACACAGGTAATGTATTTGAAAAATGTGCAATTTCTTTTGCTCATTTCACAATCACATCACTTGTGTTTCCTTTGGTTAGGTATCTCATTGTGCAGATGTAGTCCAGCATATGAAAGAGTACGCACTGCATGCAACAACTTTGACACTTACTGAAGCCTCAGCTTCTCCATACCCCCTACACAGTCCTAATCATATACATTTTAAACTGACGGTATCTTGCTGGAAAAGAACTGAGGCGTATCTTACAACATGGTGCATCTTTTACACAAAAGTGACGGAACAGCGGCGTAAAAGAGGCACACAGCCTTCATAAAACTGCCCTTAACATTTTAAATGATTGTTTCTAGATGCTGATAAGGTGTAACCTATCCACAGATTTGTTTCAGGTAAGTCCTACTCAGGGTTGCAGATGAAATTTAGGCTTGTTGAAGAGTATAGAGGAGATAATACATGTGCAGGCCTACTAACGAAGTGAGTCATGCCCACTGCACTCTTGAACAAATGTCAGACCTCCTCTGTCTCCTGGAACAGGCCTAAACCTCATCTACACAATGTGATGTGTAATGTTAGGAAACACAGGTAATATAATAGAAAAACGTGCAATTTGTTTTGCTCATTCCACAATCACATCACCTGTGTTTCCTTTGCTTAGGTATCTCATTGTGGAAATGTAGTCTATCATATGAAAGACTACGTAGAATGTGAGCACTGTATGCAACAACTTTGACACTTACAAAAGCCTCACCTTCTCCATACCTCCTACACAGTTCTAAATGTACATCATAAATACAAACAGTGCAGAATTAATTATACATGTTAAATGGTTTATTTTTGCTGTTCTCAGAATGTATCAAATTTCACTAAAAACAGTGACTTGAAGGTATTCATCATATAACAGCGGGGAAAAAAAAACACAATCAAACTGATTGTGTTTAAAAAAAACATATAACATAACCAATCAGAAATCAGAACTCCTCAAAAGTAACTTACTTTCCATGACGTCGAAGGATGTCCTATGAACAGCTTACACTCGGTTGCGCTGTTTTTATTTTCAGCCCGCCACTTTCTGAAAGAAAACCTCCATCGTTTTGAGAAATATGTTACATACAATAAATTACTTCTCGCTCTCTACCACACATTTCCACAAGGCCAAATCATGTAAGAGCCATTTATAACTCTTGGAATTCTTGTAAGCAAATCCCGTCATTTTCTATTTCCGCAACTTTCAGAAAGAAAACGTTCAAGATCACTTTCACAATCCTAGACTAGTAATATCTTACCCTTCTTGCTCACTCATGTTCTACATTTCCTATGACACTGATACTGCTTACTATGAAGCAGACTTACACTACCTCTATGACTACTACAATTATTTAATTCTCTATATCACTTTTAATCACAAAGCAATATAAAACAGTAGATAAAATTATATCAACCCCTAGAATCATTATACGCCAGTTACCTACCCTAAATTCTCTTTTCTGATACCAGAAAGTAAGAATATTTTTAAGTAAAAAGGCAACATTGTATCGTAGTCAAATGGCACTAATTTCCGAAACAGCAAATTGTTTTACATTTTCAATAACCTGTGTAATAAGCGGATCTTGTCAAATGACCATCATGCCATATAATAGCTGCAGTTACAAATGTTCTTCCTAAAATCAACGACTGTGTAGCCACAACATTTGTAATTAAAGTTGAAGACTTACTTTCATCAGGTTTATATAGTTGGATTTTTAAAATGACATTATAATCAAAAGTTTGGACCAATAATCTAGACAGCATTGCAGACTTACATTCCCTCTACTCCATGTTTTGATTGGCTGCTTGAATTAGCTTATAAAAAGAAACAGTTTTTCTGAACTCATTCAAAGTGCAGTTATTTTTCCATGACGTCAAGTGTTATGGTAAGAAGACCGTTTACTTTGGGAAATACTCTGTTGTCCTTCAACTAATCTGTGCCCACCACTTTCTGTAAGAAAATCTTCTTTTTTTCCAGGAACTATTTAATACTCAAAAATAACTTATGTCTCTGTACTACACTTATCCTCAAGGCCAAATCGTGTAGGAGCCATTAGAACCTCTTGATATTCCTCAGAGCACATCCCGAGATTCTTTCCCTAAAATTTTGGTTTTAAAAACACCAGGTAAGAATTTTTAAGGTCATACGGCAATTTTTTTTTTAAAGTTAAAACAGAATCGTTGCAGAATGACCAGCCGTTTCTAGACTTTAAATAAGCTGTGTAATGTCCTGATGTTATTGAAGGACCGTCATGATATATAATTGCTGCAGTTACAAAAGTCCTTCCTGATATTGACAACTGCGAAGCTACAAAATTTTTAATTAAAGTTGTCAATTTTGTTCCATCAGGCCTACATCGTTGGAACATTAAAATGACATACTGGCCATATGTTCGTATAAATAATGTTGACATCATTTCAGATTTACATTGGCTACACTCCATGTTGTGATCAGCTGCTTTTACTAGCTTATTAAAGGACACTGATTTACTGTCTGGCAAAGTTAAATATATAAATCTTTCTGAGTCTACACTAGTAGTACTTGATACCCTACAGTTCTCGCAGTTATGCTGCCATTGATAAGAAAGCCCAAACAGGTGATCTACATCTACACCTTCAGCATGCAATACATCAAGCATATACAATAAAAACTCCTGACAATCTTGCTGAATATTTTGAGAGAATTGTGTTTGACCTGAACATCTGTCTAACAGATTTCGAATTTCAGACACACTTTCTATTTTTGTTCTATCAGTGCTACATTTCTCTAACACAGAATTTAACAAACTGCAAAATCTGTGATCCGAATTGACCACAATCTCTTCTTTTACATTCTCTAGAGAAAACAAAACATTAACCACTACATTAGCATAGCAGTTGACACCAGAACTGTTTTCAAATTGAAAACCAACAACATCTTCAACAGAATCCTTTTTCTTTCTGCTTATAATTTCAGGTTAATCAACTTTTCGTCTTTTTGCTACAACCTCCCTACTATTGGTCACATTTCTTCGTTTCCGGCCTACCACACGTTTCTCAAACAAAGGATATTGAGGCAAATGTGGCGCATACTCTCTTCTTAACCTATTGTATTCCTTAACACAATCTAGATCCGCACAAATGTTTGTGACATCACACTCAATCAAGTACAATCCCGATAAAGTTCTAACTCGTGACAATGCCACATATGCCATACCCTCCTTGAACACAGAACTGCCAATATTCACCAATGCACTGTCTACACTTAAACATTGTGATTTATGGATTGTCACCGCATATGCCAAGCAAACAGGAAACTGCTTACGGCGAACATATAAGTCTTTTACAAGCAAAAATCTAGCAGAACAACGACCAATTAGCTGTACTTCCTCAATGCCATCAAATTTAATTTTTAAAAATTCAATTCCATCTCTTTTTCTGTATTTCACAAAATCAACAACATTACCCATTGATCCATTTACCAGACCTCTTTCAACATGTAAATTCCTTCTTAAAATTATACGGCAATTTAAGCACACATTCAGAGTCTTTTCAAAACCTGCAGTTTTAGATATAGTCTTCTCTAATGAATCCAATTTTGTTTTCAAATTCTCAGACAACATAATTGTTGATCCCATATGCTCTACTCTGTCAATAGCTTCCAGTTTCACAATCTCTTGGTTTTCTAAATGCAACATTTTGTTGTTGAAGATGGCACATTCTGCAAGAGTTGGCATCAAACATATTCCAGATTTCTTCTCAGTAATTTTCTAAAAAATATTCTCAGGCACAACGTCTTGTTCTGGATATAAATTTGACAGTAATCGTGCATGTAAAGCTTCTTTCCCATGCTCGGTCACTTTTCCAATTCTAACATCTTGTAGAATATTCTTGTAATCTTCATCCTTTGCCTGACGCATATTTTCATGCAGTTCAGCATAATTGAAGTTTAACCATATATTGACGTTGCCAATGCTCCCTAGGCACTTCCTGGTATCTTTCATGCGTGAGCATTTTGAACACAGGTTGTCCTTTCACTGGTGTCAGCTGCAGAAGATCTCCGAAAACAATGATGTGTTTGCCACCAAATAACACATCATACTCTGTTTTAAGAACTTCTTGCATTCTCAAATGCACAAAGGCAAGCATGACATTGGAAACCATGCTTACTTCGTCAATGATAAGAAGTTTCATTTTCCTCAAGACTCTTGAAACTTCACAACAAGCATCTCCAGATAACTTGTGCTATTGTAATTTGTTATCATGCTCCACTGGCAGCATCAATAGACGATGCAAAGTAATACCTTTAATGTTATGTGCTGCCAGTCCAGTTGGAGCAGTGACAACACAAGACAGCGATGACTCAGTCCTTTCCTGCAAATAACATGAAATTGCTTTAATGAGGAAACTTTTTACAGTTCCCGCTTCTCCACTCACGTACAGTCGAACAGGCTTCAAGGACGTACATGAGCACTCTTTCTTCTCATGACTTAATCCATGATCAATTTGCTTGGTAACTTCGTCATATATTTTCCTCTGCTCAACGTTGAGTTGTCTTTCCAAGTCTTCTAAGTTAACCACATCCTCCTGAGCATGTGCCATGGCACTTTCCACTTCATTCATGGCAGTGGCGGATCACTGACATATTATCGAAAGACACATTATCGAGATACAAAAATATCGACACAAAAATATCGAAATCAAAAATATCGAAGTTATATCTACATAATGGTAAGTACAAAAATATTGAAAAAATAATATCGTTGTACAAAAATATCGAAATAAAAAATATCGTTTTTTTAAATGTATTAATAATAATGTAAAATTAATGTAAAAATACATATAATTTTACAAATATTAACGCATGTTTTTACAACGCAGATACTTTTACAACGCATACCATTACAACATAAGTATTGGTAAGTATATAATAATTTTTTATGTAAATTAATTAAAATAAATATAATATAATTTAATTTAATTTAAATTTAATTTTACTTACATTTTTACACTGTACCCCTGTACCCCAAAAACCCAAAACTGACCCTGAACCCTAAAAATACCCCTTCACCAAAAAACTAAAAACTGACCCTGAACCCTAAAAATACCCCTTTACCCAAAAACTAAAAACTGACCCTGTGCCCTAAAAATACCCCTTTACCCAAAAACTAAAAACTGACCCTGAACCCTAAAAATACCCCTTTACCCAAAAACCCAAAACTGACCCTGAACCCTAAAAATACCCCTTTACCCAAAAACAAAAAACTGACCCTGTGCCCTAAAAATACGCCTTTACCCAAAAACTAAAAACTGACCCTGAACCCTAAAAATACCCCTTTAACCAAAAACTAAAAACTGACCCTGAACCCGAAAAATACCCCTTTACCCAAAAACTAAAAACTGACCCTGAACCCTAAAAATACCCCTTTACCCAAAAACTAAAAACTGACCCTGAACCCTAAAAATACCCCTTTACCCAAAAACTAAAAACTGACCCAGAACCCTAAAAATACCCCTTTACCCAAAAACTAAAAACTGACCCTGAACCCTAAAAATACCCCTTTACCCAAAAACTAAAAACTGACCCTGTGCCCTAAAAATACCCCTTTACCCAAAAACTAAAAACTGACCCTGAACCCTAAAAATACCCCTTTACCCAAAAACTAAAAACTGACCCTGAACCCTAAAAATACCCCTTTACCCAAAAACCCAAAACTGACCCTGAACCCTAAAAATACCCCTTTACCCAAAAAAAAAACTGACCCTGTGCCCTAAAAATACCCCTTTACCCAAAAACTAAAAACTGACCCTGAACCCTAAAAATACCCCTTTACCCAAAAACCCAAAACTGACCCTGAACCCTAAAAATACCCCTTTACCCAAAAATAAATCTAATTAATGTAATTAACTAATTAGTTTCAATTAATTACAAATTAATTATTAATTTAAAAATATTTAAAAATATATATAAATTATTTAATTATTATTAAATTACTTCCCACCCTATTCCCCTATAAACCCACAACCCGCTCTAATACTAAAACGCAAAATGTTAACATAATTACTAATTTTCAAACATACATTTCTAAACATATTTAGCAAACATATAAACAACATAATAAAATACATAACACTAAACAACAAAATTTCGATATTACTAACATATATACCTTAATCTCGATATTCTGTCTGTCGATATTATGGCACATCGATATACTATACCATCGATATTAAAACATCGATATTATTGTATGTCGATATTTTGTTTTCGATATTTTGTCTGACTACCGGCAGTGGCAGCTTCATTTTCGATAACAGGTCCTCCTAGTGGATCCTGACTCAATGAAACAGAACTCTGACTGTCCTGAGAACTGTCTCTGGCAATCTCGGCTGCAATCGTTGCTTCCTGCTCGATTTCCGCATTCAACATTTCAATATATTTGGGAAAAGCAGGACATTCTATGGTCTCCTTGGCAGCAGTGAAAGAGTCTTCGTAACAGAGGAAATCTCCAAGCAGTTCCTCTTCTGCACGCCAAGGCTTAAAAAGTTGCAAAAGTGATAAATAGAAAAACTCCTTTTTTTCAGGAGATTCGCCACTCAATTTTCGATGGTTTACCAAGTGGCATTTTCTTTGCTTGACCAGACATCCCTCACTTCCAATTACAGCATACACTCCTTTATCAATATCTTCTTTGATGTTTCTCTTGAATATGTAATTTTGTAGAACCTCATACAGACAAACATTCTCGAGGTGACTGCTTCGATTTGGATAATATGTATCCAACATGTTGGTCTTCAAAATATCGGTACTGTTTGGCTCCTTTTCCGCCAAATACTAAATTTCCCGCACAGGTTTCAGAACTCGATTACGCGTTGCAGCAAGACCAAGACTCGCCCAAACGATACTCCTGGATTTGGCATAGAGACTTGCTGAAGACAACCGGTCAGAACATTCGTAAGCTCCGATTTCTCGATGTGACAACATCTTCAGACTGAAACTGTACAACTTCTTACTGAGGCTCTTTTCATGGGAAATGTCCTCCCACATATCCTTCAATTCTGTCTTTTCTTTTTTGGTGATGTAAGTTGTCACATACCGGGCCACAGCCATACAGGTATCAGCCACAAACTGTATATCCATGTTAGCATTCCACATGGACAAAATCACTGGGTTGTAGTCGTTGATATACTTGGACTCTTCGTTCCTTTTCGAATTGTATGTGTTTTTAGGTGATTTCTTCATCACATTATGTCACAGCGAAGACATCAAACTGTTCACTCTTCCTTTAGAAATCACCGGTCGTGGAAAGGCGAAACGACATTTGGTGTAGAACTTGTCCTTGTTTCTGAATTTACGACAACAGTACTTTCCGCAACGATGGCTTTGGAAGCGTAGAACTTGTTCTCTTAGGCTTTTGTCCTCCTTTGCGTTTGGAACAGCACATGTAGAATACTGTTCTATGAAACTCATCACTAAGTCTTCTGGATCTGTTCCAAATTTAGGTGCATCCTTGATCCACAGCAGCATATGTATATGAGGAGCACCTCTTGCTTGGTACTCCTTTCTCCAGAAGAAATCCAACACCTCTCCAAGAGGTGGATTCTTCTTATTCATGATGAAAGACATCATAGCTTCAAATCTATGATTGAAGTACCTGCATACATTGACTGGATCTAAAGAGCACAGTTCTCTGGGTGTCTTGAATTCGATGTTTTCGATGTTTCCATTTGCCTCTCGTAGAAATTCAAGTAAGTCTTCCCAGGCATACTCGGCACAGCTCAAAGTGAGGAACCATGTGGGAGTTCCTAAGTTCCTCAGCATATATTTTAAATCACCATGACGACGGTACCAGTACTCAATAGTAAGCATGGGCGGATTTTGCGAATTGGCAATCCGCGAAATTGCGTATTTACGGATTCGCAATCCGCAAAATCCGCGAACTCTCGCGAATTTGCGTATTTTTTTTTTTTTTTTGTGTTCACAAGGATTTCTGCCAGTTCGCGAGGATTTTGTACCAGTTCGCAAACGCGAACTTACTTTTCGGGTAGCAACGGTCGCGAACAAGTTGTTTCTACATCTGGTTCATCACAGCACCCACTGTTTCACCACTGCCACCCTCTGTTTCACCACTGCCACCCTCTGGCTCACCCATGCCACCCTCTGGCTCACCCATGCCACCCTCTAGTTCGTCACTCTAGATTATGGGTGGAAAAGCACACCTGCCCTGCCTCAACTGACATAAATTAATTAGGGGCTGATTAATGTTTTACTGAATTTGAACTTCCTGGCTGGAACCTGCTTCCTTATCTGTAATTGCTTTCTCTGAGCCTGCTGTGAGGGTCAGAGCAGGGTCATAGAATAGTTGCAAGTAGGCAACTGAACTCTGAAGGGGCCCCTCAGGAAGCACTACAGGGAATGGTTACTAATGATAAGATTGAACTTTTGCACCTGCTGAGTGCTTTCAGTTTTGCAAAAATCCAAATATCCAGCAGCATCCACAAAAAGTAATCCTTCCAGGCACTACAGGGAATGGTTACTAATGATAAGATTGAACTTTTGCACCTGCTGAGTGCTTCCAGGTCAAGATCCAAATCAAAGTGACCAGCACATGAAGAAAGCACTGAGAGGAGCCTGCTGGACAGGAACAGGAAGTTGGAGACTGTGGGGCACTTCCTTCCTCCCACCCCCCCCAAAATGGACTCCTTGCAAAAAATAAGTGCAGGCAAATGTCAACCTGAGGAGTTATTCTGATAAAAATCATAATTTTCAAGGTTTATGCTGCCTGCTGGTGGATTTCTTGTGCGAAATTGCAAATTTTGCAATCTCGCAATTGCGAGATTGTCGCTGCCCGCCGCATCTACGTTTTCGCAAGTGTTTACTCCCGCGAAATTGTATAGTATTCTAGTTGGCAAGTGCGACCAAGCAAAAAAGTCCGCTTCGCACGGATTTACGAATTTTCCGTAAGTTCGCGAGAGTTCGCGGATTGCGAACTTACCGAAAATCCGCAAAATCCGCGAGCGGAGCGGATTTTACGCCCATGCTTACTCAATAGTACCACGCTGACACGCCATGAGATTAATCAGGTGACAATCCAAAATACTGTCTTGGACATTGACTTTATCCATAAAGTCACTTGCCGAGATGTTTTGCATCTGTATACCACTTTTCAAGATGTGGTTCACTGCATATGACAGTCCAGACAGATCGCTTTCAAACAGGAGATGAAACAAATAGGGAATGCATTGTCGAAACCTAGCATCTTCTGCATACAATCGTAAAGTCCGGTATTCAGAAGCAGGAATTTGATGAGGTCGCTCATCACATCTTCCTCCTTGACCTGTTGGAAATAGCTGTGGGAAACACCGAGCTTCCAAACTTTCCTCCCAGACACTAATGGGACTCCCTTTGGCTTGTTTCATTTGAAACAACTCAATAGCATTCCCCATGACTTCCTTGGAATGCAAAGGATGAACACTATAATGTTCATATATTTCTTCACTTTTAGAGGGTTCTACTTTCTCAATTTGACCAGCACACAAATCGCTATCCTCTTCCTCACTTACTTCCTCTTCTGCAACATATACATTCTTATAGTACTTATTATTTTTTTTCAAATACAATGTTGCCTTTTTGACTTTCCTAACATCCACTAAATCTTGCCATATTTTCTTATTCTTTGTCGGAACCCCATTAACTAAGATAACCAGAGGTTCCTCTTCCACTTTTTCTACTCCAATTGTGTTAATATTTTTCTTCAAATCTAGAGGCAAATAAACAACTCTTCCCTTTAATCCTCTCTGTAAATCTGATGGAGGCAATTTCCCTGTCTTTGGCTCCATTCTTACAATAGCCTGAAAGGGATGGATACTTTGAATCAAAATAGATTCATAAGTATTTAAATCCTTCAATTCAGAAGGAATCTCAACCAATTCCAGATTATTCTGAACCGCTCTAGCAGGCATCTGGTTTTGATTTAATTTGTTACAACAATAAGTACACACACGTTGATCCGATCCCAAATCAAAACAATTTTCTACCATCAAGTATGTAGCGAAATCCTTCCATTCACTATTATTTTCCCTTTCACTTTTTGCATATAAATCCACTAACTTAGTCTGAGTCTTATAATAAGTGCGTCTACAACACACACAAGTGAAATTAGGCCTCTCACTTGATTTCACCTGAAACGTGACAATTTCCTTCTGAAAATTATCTGTACTGGAAACCTGTACACTATCTTCCACATTACCCTCTTCTTCTGGGTCAATTTCAACATTCTCCTCTTTACTTCCAAAGTAACAAAACTCAATTTCTTCACACATATTCTTCACATCTATTTCAGAACCATGCAAAAGAGCAGCGCATAATTGTTTAAGCATAACTGCTGGACTCTTAGCATAATACAACATTCTAACCAATTTCCTCACTTTATTATGATGCACTGCTAGCATCCTGAAATGATGAAAAACACTCTGGCATACTCTCCTGGAAAGACAAGCCAGTGAATGACCATGCAAACCTGTCACTTCTCTCACTCTGCAAGGAACTAATTCTTGCGACAACTTCATTTTCTGCTTCAAACTTTTCTTATTAAATGTCCGTACAAAATCACAAAGCAAATTGATGGAATCCTGTCGCACACTGCAAATACTACTACACTTCCAGGTGTACACAGGTCCCTTAGGACGTCTTCCTAAAACCTCATTACCTAACACCTCCTCTGCCTCTGTTGTCATAATTTTTTCTTTTTCAACTGGACAACCATCTTTCACCTCATAAGCTCGACCGCTGGTGTCAACTGCAGGCACCAAATCATTATCCTGGAAATAACTCTCCTCATTGAAAAATGCCTCACAACTTGAACTATGCATCCATTCTCCGGAAAAAACTTCACAAAAATTACTACGATTAACTATTCTCTTCCATCTACTATTTCTTTTGAAATCATAAATTGCCTTGTTTAGCTTCCTAATTCTATTGATTATCAAAATAAATAACTTTTGTTTAATTTCAAATGCCTGATCAATAATTTTCTCAACTTTTTTTTTTCTCTTATAAAAAACCACTTTCTGTTGACCTTTCTTAATATTTTTTAACAAATTGCCAATTATCCTGTTGCGGAACATTCGTTTACGAATGTCTCTAAACTGTTGTTTCCTTCTACTATCATGCACAGAATTATCTCTTGCTCTAGCAGTAACATTTTTGATTGGCCTTTCCTTTCCGTTTAAATTGCTTCTCTTTTTCTGTACAACAACATTTTCTGTAGTACTACTTTTTTTTCTACAAATGTTTCTTATGAATGTTCTCGTGGTCTTACCCGGTGCTTTCTTGGTGACTTGACGATTTTTTATTGTAGAGGACTGCTGCAGTAACTGATGGACCTGCTGTCTTTGACGTTTTGTAGCCTTTCTGATTCTATCCTTAGTTGGCATTCTGAAATTTTGAAATGATCTGCAGTTGAATCTGTGGTAAAATATAATAAAAAATGTTATTAACCACTATTACCAAACAGTAAATCAATAACAGTCATCAAAAACTTAACACACTACTTGTTATTTTTACATAGAACAATTTTTAGTGCATTGGCAAATTTAGAAATCACAAATAGTAGCAAAGAAATTGAATGCTTCCACATTTTACCTGTGTTGTTTTATATGTGAATCTGAACTAATTTTATGAGCATATTTTAATATTTTATTGAAGACACTACACATAACCTGTTTGTGAAGGTGTGTTTAATTTTAAATGAAACGGTTTACATTTTTACTTTTCATTTCTTCTAAATTTTAAAAATAAATGTTTATAGTTCCATAGGCTCAAGCAGGTCAGATTCCCACCCTATGTCATACAATTCTGACAAATCAGCATCCTCATCATAGTCTTCATCATCCTCAGGATTTAAATCATCTAAGGGATCCACTTCCACTGACGTTTCAATCACAAGTTCAACGATAAGATCAAGATCAACTGATTGCTCATTATCACTCATACTTGATGTTGTCGTTATCTTTAAAAAAAGAGAACAACAATGAGATGTTGCAGAGTAAGGCACAAATCTCAGAGACTATAATAGTAAAATTGTTTAACAAGAGTAACATTTTGCAGCTATTATTTAGCCATGTCCAGCGATGCTGAGGAGGTGAGTCCTATGTCCAAGTTTTCAGTAAACAGGACTCATCTCTTCATAACCTTGGATAAGCCTCACCGACTCTGTGTCCCCTGCACATACGTAAATGTAAAAGAGCAAATTAATGTTAACTGGCACATCCCCAGGGATGCACCAGTTAACGTGCACCGCTGCTCTGCCACCCATGGTGTGCCGCATTTACAATGTGGAGCACCATTGAGTAAAAACAGCACAGATGCGTCATGCATCTGTGCCGCAAAAGCAGCACATTGCACGAATCACGTCGTAAACACGACATGTCTACTGCAATGCACAGGAGGAAGCCACACATTGCATGGTGCTTCACTCCTTATCCCTGTTTCAAACAGGCGTAAGGATTTGATTCAGCAATGCTATAAATCTGACTCCGTGAAATCTTCTAAATTTCACTGTGTTAGTTTTACAGGGCTTTCATGCAAATGAATGCCCACCCTGCAACAAAACACCTATATGAAACCTGACGCAAGTTTCCTGTGGCACAGGACTTTACAGCATAACACATCTGCCTAGATGCATCAAGTTGTAAATATGTCGCCACATAGCAAATCTTTTGCACCGCCGCTGCGTCACAAAAGTGACGCACAGTGACGCAAAAGAGGCATACACCTATCATAAATCTGTCCCTAACATTTTAAATGATTGATTCAGGATGACGATAAGGTGTGGCCTATCCAGAGGTTTGTTTAAGGTGAGGCCTACTCAGGGTTGCAGATGAAATTTACGCTTGTTGAAGAGTACAGAGGAGATAATACATGTGAAGGCCTACCAATGAAGTAAGTTATGTCCACTTCACTCTTGAAGAAAGGCCAGACCTCTTCTGTGTCTGTGGACAGACCTAAACCTCATCTGCACAATGTCATTTGTAAACTTAGGAAACACATGAAATGTAATTGAAAAATATGGAGTTTCTTTTCCTCATTTCACAATCACATCACCTGTGTTTCCTTTGCTTAGGTATCTCATAGTGCAGATGGACTCTAGCATATCAAAGAGTACACATAAGTTGAGCAGTGTATACAACAATTTTGACATTTACAGAAGATTCAGCTTCTTATTTTGTTGGAGATGAAATGAGGCCTGTCTTGCAACATGGTGCATCTTTTGCATCACTGCAGCATCGGTTTCATGTAGCACAAGACTTTACAGCATGACACATCTGCCTAGATGCATCAAGTTGTAAATATGTCGCCACATAGCAAATCTTTTGCACCGCCGCTGCGTCACAAAAGTGACGCACAGTGACGCAAAAGAGGCATACACCTATCATAAATCTGTCCCTAACATGTTAAATGATTGATTCAGGATGACATTAAGGTGTGGCCTATCCAGAGGTTTGTTTGAGGTGAGGCCTACTCAGGGTTTCAGATGAGATTTACACTTGTTGAAGAGTACAGAGGAGATAATATATGTGAAGGCCTACCAATTAAAGTAAGTCATGTCCACTTCACTCTTGAACAAAGGCCAGACCTCTTCTGTGTCCGTGGACAGGCCTAAACCTCACCTGCACAATGTCATTCGTAAACTTAGGAAACACAGGTGATGTAATTGAAAAATGTGGAGTTTCTTTTCCTCATTTCACAATCACATCACCTGTGTTTCCTTTGCTTAGGTATCTCATAGTGCAGATGGACTCTAGCATATCAAAGAGTACACATAAGTTGAGCAGTGTATACAACAATTTTGACATTTACAGAAGATTCAGCTTCTTATCTTGTTGGAGATGAAATGAGGCCTGTCTTGCAACATGGTGCATGTTTTGCATCACTGCTGCATCGGTTTCATGTGGCACGGGACATTACAGCATGACACATCTGCCTAGATGCATCAATTTTTAAATATGTCGCCACATAGCAAATCTTTTGCACCACCGCTGCGTCACAAAAGTGACGCACAGTGACGCAAAAGAGCCATACACCTATCATAAATCTGTCCCTAACATGTTAAATGATTGATTCAGGATGACATTAAGGTGTGGCCTATCCAGAGGTTTGTTTGAGGTGAGGCCTACTCAGGGTTGCAGATGAGATTTACACTTGTTGAAGAGTACAGAGGAGATAATATATGTGAAGGCCTACCAATGAAGTAAGTCATGTCCACTTCACTTTTGAACAAAGGCCAGACCTCTTCTGTGTACGTGGACAGACCTAAACCTCATCTGCACAATGTCATTCGTAAACTTAGGAAACACAGGTGATGTAATTGAAAAATGTGGAGTTTCTTTTCCTCATTTCACAATCACATCACCTGTGTTTCCTTTGCTTAGGTATCTCATAGTGCAGATGGACTCTAGCATATCAAAGAGTACACAGAAGTTGAACAGTGTATTGTTGTAATCAATGAGAAGATGGATACTTCAAGTAGGATTGGATATGTTATTTTATTAAGTTAATTAGTTAAGATAGAAAGGAAACCCCATCAGGAGCAGCTGTCCTGCGGCTCAGCCCTCACTTAACTGACATTCATATCACAGCAACATTCTAATCAACTAACATTCCATATGACATACATACCAGCTGAGCAGCAGGGAAACTTAAGATACAACATATCTCCCTTCGTTATGGGTACAATTGCATATAGTAATACAATAGTTGTCAATTAAATGTATTCTAGTACACATAATCAAAGATATTAAAACAGTGTACTAAAGTACAAGTGGACAACATGAATAAAATATTTTAACACAATTTTAATACATCCCTCACTGCTTTACTTCCTGAAGTGAACAACTATCTTCATTCTATATCCTTATGTCACTAATTATACAAGTTGGCCAGACCAGTATATCAAGCAAGACACAAAGGAACAAACTTAACATGACAAATATCAGGAAGCAGCGCGTATACCATAGACTGAGAACAAAACACAACAACCAATGAGTGACTATATTCAGCATAGCCATCAAATAACCATGTGACTACATACTATATAGCCACTACAACATGAGTTAATGAGTCATCTAATATCTAGACACACTCACACACAACACCAGTTGTGGAACAACTCTCAGTGAAACAATCACCAACGCCAAAACAATACAACTAATGAGCGACCATATACAGCATAGCCCTCAAATAACCATGTGACTACATACTACATAGCCACTACAACATGAGTTAATGAGTTATATAATATCTAGACACACTCACACACAACACCAGTTGTGGAACAACTCTCAGTGAAACAATCACCAATACCAAAACTAAATATCCAATGAGCGACCATATACAGCATAGCCCTCAAATAACCATGTGACTACATACTACATAGTCACTACAACATGAGTTAATGAGTCATCTAATATCTAGACACACTCACACACAACACTAGTTGTGGAACAACTCTTGGTGAAACAATCACCAACACCAAAATAAAATAACTAATGAGCGACCATATACAGCCCTCAAATAATCATGTGGCTATATACAGTATAGTCCACAAAGGCACTACCAACCCACAAATAGACACCAGACTTATTGTGAAACAGTTCTTGAAGTTTTAAACAGAAATCCAAAACCATAGTGATCTCAATACTTGCCAACAAACCTCACCACGCACAACCAAATAATACCTCACTCACACAAAACAATAATGAGAATTAAATCATAATGTCTGCACCCATCCTCATGTGCACCTAGCATTTTATCTACACTGTTGTTTGTAAAATTTAGTAACACTTGTCTCATCAAAGTGTCCGCAGCGTAGATCCACTTTTTGTCACTGGGACGTCTTCTTGTTTCAGGCATGGATTGCAGGAACAACACTGCACTGAAAAGTTGTCTTTCTCTTTTGCTGCATCATCAAAGCTGCGCATATACAAAACCGATAGAACAGAAAACACTGTCTAATGTGTTCTTCATGCAGGCACTATAACAATCCAAATGCTCCAACCAGATCACACCTCTGAATGCGTCTCTTCCTCTCCTTCTTTCATTAAGGCCCTCCATTTTTAAACAAAAAGTCATTCTTTTGAATAGACATATGAGCGTAGGCTTTACCGTTTACTTATCCCGCTCTTCCTTTCTCCACATAGTGCAACTGACACTTTCCCAAAACGCGTTGCTCCGGTAGAGTTGGTTGCTTAGTAACCAACACTGACTCAAAATGGCTGCCACGTAGCGTCATTATGTCACTACCGCTTGGTGTGATGACGCTTGCTTCCTCTTCCTGCCTGACGCTTGCTTCCTCTCCTTGCCTCACGGTGGCAACAGAATCATCAGCGTCAATGGCTCCGTTCGGAAGATGTCATCAGGAAGGTTCCAACGGTGAGTAGGCTCGTGTTTCCCTGCTCGAGTACGATTTCAAAAGACGCTACGCTATGATTTAATGACTTAGCTTTTCTGCTCGAGCTGCAGATTGATTTCAAAAGACCCTAAAACTCATCGCTGTAGTCCCTTTTGCATTTGAGCCATGAATAAAACGTTTGGGTTGACAAATTCCTGTTTCTTCTGCTCAAGTTACACTTTCCAAATTACTCGAGCATCAAGTTTACAGTTACAGTCAAATCCACAGTTTTGATCAAATCCAAAGTACAGGGGGGCAACGTCAAATATTTATATAAACTCTTCTGCCTTGCCACGGTTAGTCACAGCGCTAATCTTTAATCTCTTCTGGCTTGTCAAAGTTTGTCAAAGTTTTATTTTCCTTTTTAGACAGTCACAGCGCTAGTCCTTTCTGCTTTGCCATGAAGCTCAAAACAGGTAACCAAGCAGACCACAATGATGCTTCACACTGCTGCTGATATTAAATTAGATTTTCTCTTTTTGCTCTGGCAAATCTTGGTTTCAGGGCGACCGATGTAGGGGTCACTGATGGGGTTAGTTTGCCAGCCAGCGTTACACACACACTTTACATCCAAACTCAAAGTGTTTTACCTCTAGTTTTCTTTTCTTCTCTTTAACAGTACTTGTGTGGTACCGGTTCTTTATCCTTTTCCTTCTCTCCTTGGTCACAATGAAGTCTTCCTTATATAGTCTTTTTCCTTTAAGTTGCACGCGTTGGTTCTTTACAGAACAGTCCCCAAATGTCGCCAAAGATGATGGATACTTCAAGTAGGATTGGATATGTTATTTTATTAAGTTATTAGTTAAGATAGAAAGGAAACCCCATCAGGAGCAGCTGTCCTGCTGCTCAGCCCTCACTTAACTGACATTCATATCACAGCAACATTCTAATCAACTAACATTCCATATGACATACATACCAGCTGAGCAGCAGGGAAACTTAAGATACAACATGTATACAACAATTTTGACATTTACAGAAGATTCAGCTTCTAATCTTGTTGGAGATGAAATGAGGCCTGTCTTGCAACATGGTGCATGTTTTGCATCACTGCTACATCGGTTTCATGTGGCACGGGACTTTACAGCATGACACATCTGCCTAGATGCATCAATTTTTAAATATGTCGCCACATAGCAAATCTTTTGCACCGCCGCTGCGTCACAAAAGTGACGCACAGTGACGCAAAAGAGTCATACACCTATCATAAATCTGTCCCTAACATGTTAAATGATTGATTCAGGATGACATTAAGGTGTGGCCTATCCAGAGATTTGTTTGAGGTGAGGCCTACTCAGGGTTGCAGATGAGATTTACACTTGTTGAAGAGTACAGAGGAGATAATATATGTGAAGGCCTACCAATGAAGTAAGTCATGTCCACTTCACTCTTGAACAAAGGCCAGACCTCTTCTGTGTCCGTGGACAGACCTAAACCTCATCTGCACAATGTCATTCGTAAACTTAGGAAACACAGGTGATGTAATTGAAAAATGTGCAGTTTCTTTTCCTCATTTCACAATCACATCACCTGTGTTTCCTTTGCTTAGGTATCTCATAGTGCAGATGGACTCTAGCATATCAAAGAGTACACAGAAGTTGAACAGTGTATACAACAATTTTGACATTTACAGAAGATTCAGCTTCTAATCTTGTTGGAGATGAAATGAGGCCTGTCTTGCAACATGGTGCATGTTTTGCATCACTGCTGCATCGGTTTCATGTGGCACGGGACTTTACAGCATGACACATCTGCCTAAATGCATCAATTTTTAAATATGTCGCCACATAGCAAATCTTTTGCACCGCCGCTGCGTCACAAAAGTGACGCACAGTGACGCAAAAGAGTCATACACCTATCATAAATCTGTCCCTAACATGTTAAATGATTGATTCAGGATGACATTAAGGTGTGGCCAATCCAGAGGTTTGTTTGAGGTGAGGCCTACTCAGGGTTGCAGATGAGATTTACACTTGTTGAAGAGTACAGAGGAGATAATATATGTGAAGGCCTACCAATGAAGTAAGTCATGTCCACTTCACTCTTGAACAAAGGCCAGACCTCTTCTGTGTCCGTGGACAGACCTAAACCTTATCTGCACAATGTCATTCGTAAACTTAGGAAACACAGGTGATGTAATTGAAAAATGTGGAGTTTCTTTTCCTCATTTCACAATCACATCACCTGTGTTTCCTTTGCTTAGGTATCTCATAGTGCAGATGGACTCTAGCATATCAAAGAGTACACAGAAGTTGAACAGTGTATACAACAATTTTGACATTTACAGAAGATGCAGCTTCTAATCTTGTTGGAGATGAAATGAGGCCTGTCTTGCAACATGGTGCATGTTTTGCATCACTGCTACATCGGTTTCATGTGGCACGGGACTTTACAGCATGACACATCTGCCTAGATGCATCAATTTTTAAATATGTCGCCACATAGCAAATCTTTTGCACCGCCGCTGCGTCACAAAAGTGACGCACAGTGAGGCAAAAGAGTCATACACCTATCATAAATCTGTCCCTAACATGTTAAATGATTGATTCAGGATGACATTAAGGTGTGGCCTATCCAGAGGTTTGTTTGAGGTGAGGCCTACTCAGGGTTGCAGATGAGATTTACACTTGTTGAAGAGTACAGACGAGATAATATATGTGAAGGCCTACCAATGAAGTAAGTCATGTCCACTTCACTCTTGAACAAAGGCAAGACCTCTTCTGTGTCCGTGGACAGACCTAAACCTCATCTGCACAATGTCATTCGTAAACTTAGGAAACACAGGTGATGTAATTGAAAAATGTGCAGTTTCTTTTCCTCATTTCACAATCACATCACCTGTGTTTCCTTTGCTTAGGTATCTCATAGTGCAGATGGAGTCTAGCATATCAAAGACTACGCAGAAGGTTAGAACTGTATGGAACATGGCTATGTAAGTCAAATAATCAAAATCAAAATTTGCCAAGCACACATGGGGGCGTATTTACAAGGACCTTGCACCACAGGGAAAGGTCTTAAATTAAAATGGGAAAAATAACATCAGAGAGACTCAAAGGCCTTATAAATATGCCCCAAGCAACCTATGAAGCTCTAGCAGTACATATCAAGAAACCTAATTGTTTTCATAAATCGTTTTTAAACACATCAACTAAATCAATTAGATACCGACATTCAAGGGGAAATTACTTAAAATGGCCTAAGACACATGAAAGCGTTTTTTTTAAGGCCCTTGCAACATTTTTGGGTCACTTTTAACATGGTTATGTTAGTCAAAGAATTAAAATCTAAATTTGCCAAGCACAGATGGGGGCATATTTACAAGGACCTTGCACCACAGGGAAAGGTCTTAAATTAAAATGGGAAAAATTACATCAAAGGAAGTCAAAAGCCTTGAAAATATGCCCCAAGCAACCTATGAAACTCTAGCAGTACATATCAAGAAACCTAATTGATTTCAAAAAACGTTTTTAAACACATCTTGTAAAGCATTTATATTCATACATTCATGGGGAAGTGAGTTAAAATACCCTAAGACACATGAAAGCATTTTTGTAAGACCCTTGCACTTTTTTTGCATCACTTTTAACATGGCTATGTAACACAAAGAAACAAAATCTATTTGTAAAACACTTGACACAAAGCAACATTTTAAATACACAACTTTCTTCATAATTTTCTCCCTAAACCATACTATTCTCTATCTAAATTAAACAAATCTTTTCTCACCTTAGCAAATACTTTATGAGTTTCAAAACAGTCTCAGAAACACACTAAATTGTCTTTAGCAGAGCAAAAGGTATGCACTCCAGAGTCTGCAGCTATGAAAAGCACAGAAATGCTGTAACTCATCACACATATCTCTCATGTCACCCAATCAAAACTCTTCCCTCACTTTTTTCAAATCAACACCCTTCCCCCCTCTGGCCTTACTGCCTTTTTCGCATAGCAACCACCTCCTGAAAGACCTCTGATGTTTGCAAGTTCACACAACAATGTTTCAATTGAACTCTGAACTCTCAGTGCACCTGCGTATCCAGTGCAATCTTTCATTACATGGTTTTTTCTTGACCATTCAAATTACATCTTTCAAAGAACACATCCATGCACCCTAACTTTCTGTTTTCAGCAATCAAAATCCACCAATCACTGCTACTGCTTCCTTAACACAGAAAGTCCACAGTTTTTTTCATTTTAAACTCTTATTTTTCCAACTGCCATTTCATTGCCACACTTCATCTGACTGCAGCAGAACCTTCTCTCACCATGTTTTCTGTCTGGATTGTTGGACATAGTTACATCTACTGGGCTCAAAGGTATGCTGAGAACAGAAATTTACCTAACCTCAATTTACAAGATGTGGAAATTAAGTGGTTTGGCCACAGAGGATTAAAATGTCACCAATTGATACCATTGGTGAAAACCTTTATGCATTTGCCTAAACCTGACCTGTTAATTTTGCACTGTGGAGGTAATGACTTGGGCACTTTGACTGGTGTAGGTCTGGAAATGCTTTTAAAGGACACCTTTGAGCAATTGATGGCACTTTTTCCTCAAACTGCCTTGGTATATTCAAATATATGCCAAAGACAGAAATGGAGGTGGTCGAACCAATTTTGTCCTCAAATTGAGAAGTCGAGGAAGCATGTAAACAAATCTGTTTCAGCTTACATGAGAGACCATGGAATGGGCTCCATGTACAACAATAACTTGCGTTACTACATGCAAGATATCTACAGAGGAGATGGAGTTCACTTCTCAGATGAGGGCAACAGAGTTTTCATTTTGAATTTAAGACTGTGCATTGGTACCTACTTATAAGTACCTATATGTACCATAAACCCAAAAGCTCTTCTCAGAGCTACACTACATCTGATCACTCACAATTATTATTTTACTCTAACTTTTTTCACAAATTTTCAACAAAGTACGCTCCCCGGAGCGCTACCCGGTACGCGAACCGGAAGCTAACCGCACAAAATTTTTAAAAAAAATGTTTTTTCCCCGCACATATGGGCCTCCTCAGCCACCCTCAGAAAACCTAGGGGGTCAAGATACGTCTACCGTGCCCCCTTCTACCCATTCTGAACATTATTTGCCCTCCATCTTGTATTTTAATTCGACCGAAACACAAAATGGTGGACTCCCGTAACGCTGCAGGTTCGCGTACCGGGGCGCTCACCGGAAAGCGCTCCATTAAAAAAGGTGGGAAAGTAATTTACAGAAGAAACCCTGGAGACACTTTCACCAAATATAGATTTGCTCATACTACATACCAATCCCTACCATTTTCACAAATTTGGTTGGAATTCCATTTAGCCATTTAGCCTGTAGACCTCTCTAAATACCCTGAGGTAAATTACTTCACAAAACACATCTGAAGTGTTGGAATTGACAACCAATTAAAATGTTACTTTCATTTTCTATTTTTTTTTACCTGACATTTGATTGGTTATGTACCTGAATATATATAAAGGAAGAGAAGGAAACACAGCCATTTTGACTACTACTTCCTGGTGTACATTTCAATACGATTTTCACTAATAACTTCAACTTCTTTTTAAAGGTAAGTTGTTATTTTAAAAACTGAAGTATATTGTGCACTTTAAGTTAATATGGTAAACTTTTTCTGATAGTTATATACTATCCCTCTGTAGTAGTTATAGATTTAGATAGACTTCTCTGTTATAGTTATGGATGGAGTTAGGCTTCTCTTGTATAATTATGAATTTACTTACGTTAAATCACATACACTTTTTTATATTCCTACTTCCACTCTGATACTATACACTGCCCAAAGATAAATTCACTGTTAAAAACTGCCTATCTAAAATTAATAAACAACTACAAACTTAGGGGTCTAAATAAGGATTCAATCATAATCCTCTGTTCGTCAACGCCCTATCAATAGTACAAGGGTACGAACACAATAATAATACTAACAAACCAGATCACAAGATGTGAAGAACCTGTAACGTTAGTCACCCCTGGTGTAGGATTCCCATCAACAGTCTTGTAATGATCAATATTATCATTTGGAAGTCCTTATCGGGTATTGTGTCTCTAGATCATTGAGACCGGCATACCCCGATAACCAGATGCGGGGTAGCGACCCACAATCACTTGGTACTACCACATAGTGTTGATGTGATGGGAAGTGCAGTGTAAGCAAAAAAAGGGTTTTCGCCAGTAGGTATATATAGTTAGGATTTTTTCTCTATGGGATTTTTGAAAATTCTATGTCTAATAACTTTGGCAGTTGTGGACGGAATTGGCTGAAATTTTCAGGAAAATGGAACATTTTGTTTCTGAGCAGCCACTGAAAATTTGGGGGGGGGTTGTCAAGGGGGGTCTGAGAAAAAAGGGGGGTCCCAAAACGTGTTTTTCCCATGTTAATTTCCATAGGGCGGTTGGCCTCACTTTTAGCCCGAACGGCTGAATGGATTTGCACGAAACTTGGCAAAATTGTAGGGACTGGTAGCCCGATGTGCCTTTGCTAGGTCTCAATATATGTGATCCAGTGGATTTTGAGAAATTAACGTTCAAAAAAAGATATATATCTGTAACAGCGGACCGGGCAGTGCTCCGGTTCGCGTACTTTTCGCGTTACGGAGCTTTGTGAAGCGAAGCTGATTGGTTCTCCGGCGTCTGTAAACATTCCAAACAGTCCGTAGCGGCCGCCATCTTGTCTCTCGGTAGGATCGAGAGACAAGAGGAGGCCAAAGCGAAGGGGCAAATGACCATAAGGGGGCATAGTAGATCCTCCCTGACCCCCTAGGTTTGATGTGGAGGTTTTAAAAGGGCCCCGCGGGGCAAAAAAAAAAAATAATAATAATAATCGAACGGCTGAATGGATTTGCACGAAACTTGGCAAAATTGTAGGTACTGGTAGCCCGATGTGCCTTTGCTATGTCTCAATATATGTGCTCCAGTGGATTTTGAGAAATTAACGTTCAAAAAAAGATATATATCTGTGACAGCGGACCGGGCAGCGCTCCGCTTCGTGTACTTTTCGCGTTACGGAGCTTTGTGAAGCGAAGCTGATTGGTTCTCCGGCATCTGTAAACATTCCAAACAGTCCGTAGCGGCCGCCATCTTGTCTCTCGGTAGGATCGAGAGACAAGAGGAGGCCAAAGCGAAGGGGCAAATGACCATAAGGGGGCATAGTAGATCCTCCCTGACCCCCTAGGTTTGATGTACCATTTTGCCAAGTTTGGTGTAATTCCGTTCAGCCATTCAGGCTGTAGACGTATCTAAATGTCCTATGGAAAATTGCATGGGGAAAACACATTTGAAAGTGTTGAAATTTAGAACCAATTAAAATGTTACTTTGGTTTTGTATTTGTGTGTGATGAAAGTTAATTGGTTATGTATATATGGGGAAAACACATTTGAAAGTGTTGAAATTTAGAACCAATTAAAATGTTACTTTGGTTTTGTATTTGTGTGTGATGAAAGTTAATTGGTTATGTATCTATCTAAAATGAGAGGAAACCACAGCCATTTTGTGATACTACTGTCTGAGGTACATTTGTGAGGAATTTTTGGTGCTCAATTTCTGGTGTTTGATTTACACAGTACTAACGCTTCTCCTACTTTCAAAAAGGTGAGTTGTTAATTTGTAAGGGGAACTATGTTGTACACTTTAAGATCATTTGAAAAATGTTTTCTGTTATTTATTTACAGTCCTTCTGTTATACTAAATACTTGATAAAGTTAGTTTTATATTATGTATTACTAAAAACGATAAATGAAAGTGATTATTTTTTTCTGCAATTTACAGCAAGAAATTTCAAAATAAAATGGATCACAATGAAGAGACCGTGGCAATTTCTTTTGAATTATCCACTACATTTATTGAAATTGACAGCACCAATAATGAAATATTCTCACAAGGAGGAGATGACTTGAATGATTTTTTTGATCAATCTCTTGACGGCGAATTTATCGAATGTTTGGAGACTATAGAGTTACAAGAATCATCATTGCAGACTTTTCATGAGGAGATTCCTGATGAGATGATTGAAGAGGAAATTCCTGATGAGGACATGTTACTAGTTCTTTCAAATTATGAAAATTCAGAAGAATAAATTTATATTTAGAAATCAAAAATTGTTTGAGACATTATTCATTTTTATTTTTAATTTATGAGGTTGTAGCGAAGTGATTGTAAGGATTTTTGAAAATTCTATGTCTAATAACTTTGGCGTTTGTGGACGGAATTGGCAGAAATTTTCAGGAAAATGTAACATTTTGTTTCTGAGCAGCCCCTGGAAATTTGGGGGGGGTTCGTCAAGTGGGGGCCGAGAAAAAAGGGGGGTCCCAAAACGCGTTTTTCCAATGTTAATTTCCATAGGGCGGTTGGCCTTACTTTTAGCCCGAACGGCTGAATGGATTTGCACGAAACTTGGCAAAATTGTAGGGACTGGTAGCCCGATGTGCCTTTGCTAGGTCTCAATATATGTGCTCCAGTGGATTTTGAGAAATTAAGGTTCAAAAAAAGATATATATCTGTAACAGCGGACCGGATGGTTCTCCGGCGTCTGTAAACATTCCAAACAGTCCGTAGCAGCCGCCATCTTGTCTCTCGGTAGGATCGAGAGACAAGAGGAGGCCAAAGCGAAGGGGCAAATGACCATAAGGGGGCATAGTAGATCCTCCCTGACCCCCTAGGTTTGATGTGGAGGTTTTAAAAGGGCCCCGCGGGCCTGGGGAGCGTACTACAAGGAAACAAGAATGATTGACTTTTAACTTATAGTATGTTTATAGACTTTTTTTTTCTTTTTTTTCTGCTGAGTGACGTCTCGGCCTATCTCCACGGGATGCAGTCCCTACCATCTCGGCGTTTAAGCCCAGGGGGACCGGTAGTGTGGTAGAGATAACGTCTGTTAACGTTCGATTCGAAGGAAATCAGGAAGTGTTGATAAACATTGTCTGCGCCATCTTGCCTTTTTTCAAATGCCACACTTTTGTCGTGCACGGCAGCCATTTTAGATGCCTTGACCAGACCCACTCTCTGCACGCTGTTGATCCTTAGCATGGCTCCCCACCCTCGCAAGCATCTCCCCCAGGCACTGGTCACCCCCGCTCTCTGTCTTACGCATGGGCAATAAACCTCCCCCCATCTGCGCTGCTCTTCCCTGAGAATCACAATCTGTGCCTGTCCGACACCTCCCTTTCGCCCTATTCACTACCGCACCCTCTGACACTCCTCTTCCTCTGTGTCCGATTGTCCAGGCCGGCCCCAGGCTATCAGCTAGCCCTGCAGATGTAGTTTATGGCCCCAGCTGTAAAGAATCACCCCTCTTCAAAGGAGTTATAGTAGATCAAGGCCCACACCCGATGAGATCCGTCACACCACACGCGTTCCTACTATCTGAAAACCATTCTGTATTGTGATTGGGGAGGGGACCGAGCCTGAAGCGGAAGATTCCAGGGATGCCTCTTTGTACATCAAAGTTTTTACAATTATGTGTCACGTTAAAAATATATAGCACTCCAACAAAGTAGTAGGATTATAAAACTTTAATAACTTATAAATATATACAACAAAACAAAAACAGTAAAAACATTTAAACATTTTTAGGGAAAAAGAAGGAAGTAGCGGTCGGTTGTGCGAATAGTCCCAACGAAGCACAACGTCCAGATTTATGGACGGCACCCAGGTGATGTTGCCTGGGTGCCGCACTGATTTCGGTATCCGGCGTGGGGCGTCGCGGGGGGTGGGTCATCAGTAGCGGTCTGTTGTGCGAATAGTTCCAAGGCAGCAGAACGATGGCACCAAGGTGATGTCCAGTAAGTTGCCACCCTCCGAATAATGGCGTGGGGCGCCCCGGGGGGGGGGGGCTGAGGCGGCGTGAACGGGCCTCCCCAGGTGGAGGCTCGTCTGCTGTAGTGGGGCGCCCCTTTACCGTTTCAGTTGCCATTCCGTCCGCTTTTGGTCCACTGTGTCAAAATCCGCCATTCAGCTGAGTTGCGCCCACTCTTGCGGTGCAGCGATAGGCGGCTGCCACAGGACTCTCAAAATGGCGGCAGGCTCTTTCCTTTTTGGGCCTGGTCCACTGAAATGGCCCTGGGACACCTTGGAAATCGGACGCTAGTCTGCTAGGTCTTGGACCCCATTCTCGAAAGCGTTCCCTCAGCCTTGAGGATTGTACAAAAGTCTTGGGGGCCCCCGACTCCTGCAGGCTTCCGGTGGGGAGCGGCTGCCATGATTGCTCGTGGAATGACCACGACGGAGCCACGAGATGGTGGTGCTTTCATGCTGACGGCAGCTTCAGTCTGAAACATCCAGAAACAAGGTGGGGCTTTCATCGTTTGGGAAAAGAAAAAGTTTTCATCCAATGAAAAGTGTTATTTTTAGGTCATATGATCAAGCCTTCCATCATTAGGAAACCAAAAGTAAAATGAACCAATGAAAAGTTTTATAAACAAGTCACATGACCTGTTATGCGGCATAGGGTATAAAAAGCGTAGAAAATCCGTTGGCACGTGAGGCAGCGTCAGTAGCGGACCGATGTGCGAATAGGCCGAAAGCAGCACAACGCGCCAAGATCTGGATGGCACCGAGGTTGTGTTTAGCAAGTTGCCGCACTGGTGTGGCCATCGTACAATGCTGAAAGTGGGCGTGGGGCGCCCCGTTGGCCTGTGAGGTGGCGTCAGTAGCGGACCGATGTGCGAATGGGGCCAAAGGCAGCACAACGCGCCAAGATCCGGATGGCACCGAGGTGGTGTCATAGTTGAGAGTTCTGAGCAGCGGTTGTAACACTGTCTGAAGCTTATTTGCAGCTGCTGCAGCTTCACTACGCACCAAGATTCGGATGGCACCGAGGTGGTGTCTAGCAAGTTGCCGTACTGGTGTGGCCATCCTATAATGCTGAAAGTCGGCGTGGGGCGCCTCGTTGGCCTGTGAGTTCGCGTCAGTAGCGGACTGATGGGCGAATAGGCCGAAGGCAGCACAACGCGCCAAGATCCGGATGGCACCGAGGTGGTGTCTAGCAAGTTGCCGTACTGGTGTGGCCATCCTACAATGCTGAAAGTCAGCGTGGGGCGCCCCGTTGGCCTGTGAGGTGGCGTCAGTAGCGGACCGATGTGCGAATGGGGCCAAAGGCAGCGCAACGCGCCAAGATCCGGATGGCACCGAGGTGGTGTCTAGCAAGCTATGCAGCTGAGTTGCGTGCGCACTTGCGGCGAATAGGTCGAAGGCAGCACAACAATGTTTTCTGAATAGAAGACACCACAAGGCGCTGAGATTCGGTTGGCACCGAGGTGGTGTCTAGTAAGTTGCCGCATTGGTGTGGCCATCCTACAATCCTGCTCCGAATAACGGCGTGGGGTGCCCGAAGGGTGGGGGGAGGCGGCGTGAACGGGCCTTGCCAGGTGGAGGCTCGTCTGCTGTAGTGGGGCGCCCCTTTACCGTTTCAGTTGCCATTCAGCTGAGTTTTGGCCGCTCTTGATGCTACAGCGACAGGCGGCTGCAACAGGACTCTCAAAATGGCGGCCTGTCCTTTGGATTTGGGCCTGGTCCACTAAAATGGCCCTGGGACACCTTAGAACTCGGACGCTCGAATTTTTTTCCTTTCCTCTACATGCAAAAAAGGTAAATTC